>NC_140488.1:59889189-61089189 GCF_964271855.1 Acomys minous | reverse complement strand
GGCTTATATTTCCAGTAGAAACAAAGAGTGTGTGATATCTTGTAAAAACATAAATATATACTCAGTATTTTAAATAATGCTGAATAGTAAAGAAATATATTTTAACTGAAAAGTACTTTACATATTTGTTTGATCAGAGAAAACATAAACGCCATGTAGGTGAACAAGTTGTTTCCTAAAAAACTATGCTATTATAGAAATAAATGTCTATTCAATAATTTGATATAAAAAAGATTATGTGGGTCTTTGACCACATTTTTAAAGTATCTTAATATTTTTCTTTTTTTCTTTTTTATTTATTTTTATTTTTATTTTATTAATTTCTTCTTGTTACATCTCAATGGTTATCCCATCCCTTGTATACTCCCATTCTTCCCTCCCCCCCATTTTAATATTTTTCTTTTAGCAAAATATTATTGATATTTTCATGGAAACATATTACTAGTTTCAGAATTGTTGTGTTCTATAGAACCACATTGTAGACACCTTCTTACTTATTTCAATCAAGTTTAGAATTGAAAGAGTAAAGTTATATTTCCATTTTTGTCATACATCAAAAAGTACAGAGAAGTGACTTTTAAAGAACATGATAATTATTTGTGTAGTTCATTCTGGCAACAATAGTAAAACAAGGGTGAAGATTCTGATTATGGTATTGTGAGAAAGGAGAAGTGAAAAATTGTGAATTGTGATCAAAATGTGAAAAGCTTCTTAAAGACATAATGGCAATGCATGTGTTATAGCCTTATAGAATTCCAAAGAGGAGTATGTGAGTGAATTTTGAAGAAAGGAAGAATTTTCCTTTTTATGAGAATATTTTAAAAATTAAATATAACTGTTGCTGTCCAATGATAACACTGTGACAGTGACTTCCATGGCATTGGAATTTTGGGGTGAGTTTAGATTACTAACTATCTGATATATCCTTATAAGAACTGCATTAAAAATATTTGCTTCAAGGTTCAATTATGAGTTAAAGTAATCTGATGATGATTTTTTTAACTTGGAGCCTGTGGGAATGGGTCCACAAAAATACTTGCTATGTGAGCATAAAGATCTCTATTCAGATTCCCAGCACCACTATAAAATAGCTGGGCATGCCCATGTGCTCCATTTGTAAACTCTAATCACAGATCTGGTTAGAGAGTGCAGACAGAAGGATCACTGGAGATTTCTGAAGTGCCAGTGTAGCCAAAACCAGGTAAACATCAGGCTCAGTGAGAGACCATATCTCAAGGTTGAGAACAAGATATCAGGACACCCGTTGTCTTCCTTTGGCTTCTGTACTGATGTGCACAAGCTTGTATTCTTACCAAAACATGACGCACACAAATACACACACACACACACACACACACACACACACACACACACACACACACACACGATCATTTGGAGCAATAATTCTTTAACTTCAAAAGTAAACATTTCAAATGATGGATTTTGAGATATATTTTAGATCACTTTTCTATGACAGCAAAAAAAAAAATTGTAAGAAATAAGTTTCTTTTCTGTTTCTTACTCAGTGACAGAGCGAGCAATTTAAGGCTTTAATGAAAATAAGCAATGTTTCTGATAGGATTAATTTTTGGATCAGAGCACAGCTAATTTAATGGCTTTTTGTCCCAGCTGAGAGGAGTAATTGAAAAATCATGGTTGAAAAACACACACAAATCATTATTCCTTGGTGATATACTTTTTATTCCTAAAGTTTGATTTTTCTTCTCTCAATGACAATCAGGAAGATTAGGAAATTTAATAATATAGAGTATTAAAGATCATCTATTTTTAACAACAGGATATAATTCCAAAAATATACATTTGAAACCATGTACAACAGGAGATACGTATTATTTGCATGTAGTCACCTGCCTTGCCACTTACATCCTCATTGCACATCATTTCTTCCCACCAAACACAAAGTAGACTTGCCTATAGGATGGGGAAGTATGTGTAAAGAAAATGGCAGGAGATCAAAGCTTCCCGTTTAAGAATTATTCACCAATTTGCAGCAAAAGTGTCTTTCATAATTATTGCTTATGCAAATTCTAGCTTGTTCTTTTACAAAAATGTATTTGATTAAAAGGGTGAGATTAACTGTATAGTAAATTGAAACATGCTCTAAGAAAAATTTCAATACAGTAAATCACATTTAAAATTGATTTAACTACTTAATAGCTCACTTTATATCTATTGAAGTTGAATGATACAAAGAAACATATGTAACATATAACATTTACATGTGGAACATAATTTAAATTTTGCTTTAATATATTGAAGATTTTTCAGTTTTGTCCTTTTCAAACGTGAGAGTGGCAGCTAATTTAATCTATTATTCATCTAAATTGACCCCATACTTTTTGGAGAGGTGTTGGGAGAATTATTGCTCATAACATATTGTTTTCAAGATGGAAAATTCAGAATAAAATGGAATGTTTTAAATATGTTATTGCCATGTCGTTCTGATAAGTAATGACTTTTATATCAAGCAATTTAAAGGCAGAAAGCCAATAATTCACATCTGCAGTCATGGTGAGATAGAGAGGAATCATCTGTGAGATTATAGAAAGCATTTCGATTGTGAGAAATAAATTCAGCCTGTCAACTCATGAGTCAAGGTAAGACCAAAGAATGCTGTTTGAATTTATTAAATAGATAAACACTAGGCATAGTGCATTCTTTAGATAAAATTACTTCAGAACAGAGTTATCATTTGTCTTTTCTAGCTGTGTTATGAGCCAATTCGGCACAGGGTCATCATCTATTTGTAAAGCTAATTCTAGTATGGACCTTGGCCTTTTATTATAATTGTAATGGTATTACAGATAAAAATTTTAAAAATGTTATATTCTAAAAAACCCATCTCAGAATGAATTTAAAGTACATATTATACTCCAAATCAATTCTTAAAAGCTATAGAAGTAAACAGTTGTGTGTTACTTTCTTTAATGTCTTCCTTTAACTCTTTTCTCTAATAAATGAGCACAATAGTCACTCTCACAATGTTTTTGATTCTTTACCTACTATCTAAAATATGTTGTCTAAATTTTCAGTTTTATTGAGACATTATTTCATATTCAGATAAAAAGTTTTTCTTTATCCTTATAATTAAATTACTTCTGTCTTAGGTTTAATTTCTCCAAAGCTTCCATTTCTTTCTTTCTTTCTTTCTTTCTTTCTTTCTTTCTTTCTTTCTTTCATTCATTTTTAAATTTTCACTGTTTTTTCTTTTTATATTATATTTCTTTTTTAACATATACATTTATATTATTACACATAAATAAAATATGATGCATACAGCAATAAGAACCAAGAAACACTCTGGAATTGTATAAATGTTACATTCATAGTGTTTTGGCTATTTGTATTTGGCAATCATGAAGAAAACATCTTTCCTATCTTGATGAGTCTAAAATTGTGAATGTAAATCAATATCCATCATATCTCATCTTTATCAACTTAAAATGTCTATCTAGACCTAAAAATGTCTTAGACCCGAAACAACTAGGCTAAATTGTAAAACAAAACTACCTGGTCTTCAACCCCATCGGAGACTTGAGAAGGAATAAAGTTAATTATCTGAGTAGACAAGAAGGGCAGGTAAGCAGCCTCCAAAATGAGAAAATGACAGACACAATTTGGGGCCTGAACAATCACCCAAATCTTTTTATAACATTGGAGCATCATGTCAGCCTTTCTGGCACAATATATGTGCCAGGCATATTTGTGAGGCAGGACCTATTGAGGACTTGCTTACCCTGTCTTGGCAGAATTTGGCTGTCGACTCTGCCTGAAAACAAGCTTGCTTATTTTTCGGCAGAATTATGTCTGTGGCAGAAAGAATTATATTTTGTCCATTGGCTTGTTTGTCACATCAGAAGACATCTCTATAAGGAGGTTCTTTGATCCTCATCATCTTCTTTGAGGTAGGCTGGGTGTTGACAGGAGTTAACCTGCCTTGTTGTCAAAAAAATCCCTAAAATACTAAAAACATCTTTTAATGCCATGTGCTGTAAGTCCCTGAGGCTTTTGAAGACATTTTCTAACTCTTTTTTACTTTATATATCTATTTGGTTTTACTCAGAGAGAAAACAAGGTTGTACTCAGGGATGTCTCTTTTTTTCTATCTCTCTTTCACTGGTACGGAGATGTTGTTGAAAAGAAATAAGGGAGGATATAGAAATATATAGGGACGATAGGACAAAAATTATGCTTCTCAAATTAAGGCCTTAATTTTTACTCACAAAAGGGTTGTTTTTAATTCATTGTTACACAAGTTTGTATATTGATGCAAAATAAGTTTAATTTTGATACATAGGTATAGATTTCAATTTTAAGATTATTCTACATGCACATTATATGCATTTCTAATCTAGTATGAGGTATTGTACACATACAACTCAATTATAATACAAGGTTTACTTCCAATACCTTGAAAGTGCTATTACAGGCTATTACAGGAAAATTAAGTAATACAAGCTAACTGATATTTGATCAAATCCTGGTCACATCAACTACTAGTCTATTTTTATCAAAAGAATATACATCCAAGGTTTAACTGATAGGTATAATTCTTTGTTGTATTTACAATGGTGTTTATCACAGTACACAGTGTATTATTCCACAAAGTCAACTTTTCTCAAATATTTCATTTTTTTTACCATCTTCACCCCTTCTGTTATTTCTAATGGCCCATTCTTTCTATATCTCCTTCTTACCTGTTTCCTTCCTCTCTCTTTAACTTCTGCTTTCATGTCACTTTATAAAATGTTTCTTTGCATCTATAAAGAATTTTCTTGTGTTTCTCTTTTACTCATTGATAAACATTTGTTTATCATTTTAAATATTACTTCCTGTTTAGCAAATAGTAATCACCTAATTACTCTCAGTAACTGTAGTCAAATACCATAGCTTGAATTAGTCTCCCTACAATATACCCTGTGTTTCAAGAGAAATTTGAGCAATAGGCAGGTTAAATAACTAGCTTTTCATCTCAAATTTAGCTACCAAAAGCACATAGATAGAATTTATGATTTAGCAATGTCATCAAGTTCTCCATAACTCATTCTTTTTTTTTTTTTTTGGTTTTTTTGAGACAAGGTCTCTCTGTGTAGCCTTGGCTGTCCTGCACTCGCTTTGTAGACCAGGCTGGCCTCGAACTCACAGCGATCCGCCTGCCTCTGCCTCCCGAGTGCTGGGATTAAAGGCGTGTGCCACCACGCCCGGCTTAACTCATTCATTTTAAATGTTTAAATTAAAATATGTTCTGATTATTTGATTGTATATTCAATAGCGTGGGTTTACAAACTTATTTTTTTCATGAAGATTTACATTCATTTCCAACTGAAAATAGGATAGTCTTTAAGTGCATTCACATTAATGGGATATTATTGTAGAAAAAGATTCCC
Organism: Acomys minous; assembly: GCF_964271855.1. Taxonomy (NCBI): domain Eukaryota; kingdom Metazoa; phylum Chordata; class Mammalia; order Rodentia; family Muridae; genus Acomys; species Acomys minous. The sequence continues at coordinate 61,083,781 of NC_140488.1, read as the reverse complement.
TGTAAGCAATGAGACCTAAGTCCCAAATATTTTCCTCTGATGTCTATATGTGTACCATGAATCATGCATCTAAATATATAAAAAATAAAATAAAATGTATATTAAATTAAAATAAGGTATATGTAAAAAGGCAAAAGGCTCTTATGCAGGCAATAATATCATAAATTTAATTCTATCACAGCTAATATTTTCAACAACTCTGAGAAATTCTGTGGTAGGTTGCCTGAGAATGGCTTCAATAGCCTCATATATTTGAATACTTGATGCCCAGTTAGTGAAAAACTTAGGAAGAATTAGGAGGTGTGGCTTTATTGGAGGAGGTGTTTCACTAGGCTGGCTTTGAGGTTTCAAAAGTTCATGCTAATTTCAATGTCGCTCTCTGCCTGTTGCCCATGGATAAGATTGTAAATGTAAGCTACTGCTCAAAACCATGCCCATCTACTTTCCGCCATTATAATCATGGACTAATATTCTATAGCTAAAAAGAAACCACCAATTAAATGCTTTCTATTATAACAGTTGCCTTCTTTGTCATGGTATCTCTTCAGAGCAATAGAATTCAGAAGTTGATATCATGAATTAGAGTATTCCCATAACAGGCCTGACCATACTTTTTGGAGGAATAATGAAAGCACTGAGACTTTAAATTAGAAAAGCACATAAATGTAGTGATCATGTTTTAATTGGCCATATTAGTAGGGACATGGAAGACTGTAGTGCTGAGGGTGATGCAGACTATCCAGACCCAGCTCGAGAAGTTTCAGTGGTGGATCATATTAGCAGCTGGAATAGATCTATTTTTTTGTATTTGGGGAGAAATGGTTGGTGATTGTTTTCATCTTAAAAATCTGACTAAGGATAAATTGTATAGTTTTGGATTATTGTTCTTTGAAGAAGATCTATACAGACATCCTAGCATTGACTGTGTCAAATGGCTATTAATGATCACTCTTAAATAGATCTACAGTGAAAGGGCACAAGTAGGATAAAAGAAAAAAATGCACCCTCTGAGAAGAAAAAGGGCACCAATAAATGAAATATAGGTAAAATTCCTATGTTTAGGAAGTTAAAAACCTTCAAGCAAATCTTGATTCAACCTTGAATAAAGAGCAGTTGTAGGGAGTATATAAAACAAAGAGGAGAGAAGTATAATAAAATAACATGTTATTAATAATAAGTGAAACTGTGTGCTTTCTATGGTAAGAAATGATACAAGTTGTCCACCTGAACATAATGATAAGCATAACATAAAATGAATGCCAAAACCCAATACCTCATTGGTTAAGAGGATGTATACCTCCTCCCATCATAGATAGGGTATATAAGCTGAGTACAAGACCACTTCAGGCTGGCTTTGATCTTTCCCAAATGAGACCTCACCGCTGTGCTGTTCAATTTTGACACATGGCCCCAAGTCCAAATTCCCATTGACCAGACAACACCAAAGCAGACCAGGGCCCAGACCTAGAGGAGGAAGCCTGCTGTGGACAGCTCAGAACACCAGGACAGATTGAGAGCCTTACCTGTGAAGCCATTAACCAGGCTACAGGTGTATTCAGCAGACTAGGAGAGGTATTGGGATGTCAAGGTGAAGTGTGATGAGTGTGTGAGTAATAAAACATCTGTAAAATCACAATAATTTTTCCTTGAGGTCCTTTCTTCCCTTGACTCCCAACAGTAGTATCCTCTGGGTGAGACCCAACCAGCAAATCCTGAATCCTGTGAAAAAGTGTAACTAAAGGGAAGCTTAAACAGCAATGTAAACCATTCAACAAAAGAAAGCTTATGCAAGTGTAAGTCAAAGAAAGGCCAGGTTTCAGATCAGACAAGCAGAAAAACTTGGAAGCTGCAGACACATGATTGTGGTTTTAGAGTCAAGAAAAATAAAGGAGTTTTGGACCCCTTTTCCAATGTTGGGAAAAGTTGCTGAGGATAGGACTGTGACAGCAGAGTCCCCTCATAGAGGCCCATACAGGCTATTGTGAGAATCTGTGAAGACGAAGTCTGGATAGCATCAGAGACTCTAAGGTTTTGCAGATGCTGTTAATGGAATAGTTGACAATGAGAGCTCCAGATAATGTGGAAACAGGCCAAAACAGAGAAGTGTGTTGTACTTAGTAGTGTTGGGAAAAGTGAGAGGGCTGAAGAATATTTTGGTATAAGACATGGAAATGCAGAGTTTGAAGTTTACCCTACTTGGTTTCAGCCATACTTTACCAAAGTATTTCTTTACTATGTCCTTTTTCTACATTTTGTAATGGTAATATATACTGTGTACAACTGTTTGTTGGAAGCATATGATATGCTTCTTGATTTTGAATTTATAAGAGATTATAAATTGCCTTGAGTCTCAAAGAGACCTTGACCATTGGGTGTTAAACACTGTTGAGAATGAAAGACTATGCGTAAGTCAGGATTTGACTAAATGTATTTTGCATTCTGATATGACTGTAAACTAATGTGTACTATAGACTATCAAGTGTTGGTTTCAATCAGAATGGTCTTTATAAGCTTATATTTTGCAAACTTTTTTCCCCAGTTGATAAAATGTTTGAAAAAAATTTGGAGGTGTGTTCATGTGTGTCCTGAGTAGGAAAAGGTATGTCACTAAGGGTGATACGTTCTCTCTCTCTCTCTCTCTCTCTCTCTCTCTCTCTCTCTCTCTCTCTCTCTCTCTCTCTCTCTCTCTCTCTCTCTCTCCCTGCTGCCTGAAGATCAGAATATAAAATTTTCATCTACTGATCTAGAACAATTAAAAGCTTTCTTTCATTAGAGTTGCCTTTGTCATGGTGTCTCTTCATAATAGAACAGTTCTATTAATAGAATAGACAGCAATAGACTAAGAATCAAACATTAAGCTATTTTCCTTATATTGGTTCTCTACTTCCAACACTTGGGTCGCAGGAATCAATTTCATATCATCAGTCTTGGTAGCTTGCCCCTTTAACTCCTGAGCCATCTCATTTTTACTATAACAGTCACTTAATAAGTGGTGTTGTGAAGAAACCTGGTAAATTTTTCTAGCCGACTCTATGACAGGCTTCAGTTATTTGTTAGCTTGGAGCAGGCCTGAGCCTCCATTCTCCAGAAGTGGCCTCAGTGGTTACAGGAAATACCACCAAAAAAAATGGACAATCAGGGAGGGTCAAGACACATTGCCTGAGGATATTAATGTGTGTTAGCTACACATTTGAAGAGCCTTTAACTCCTGACCAGAGTCACATAGCCTCAAGAACACCTTTCAATTCAGGCCAGTTTGAAGTGGAGCCCTAACCAATTGCCAATGTACTTGTACCCTTGCTCCTGATCTGTGCTAATAGAAGTAAAAATTACCTAATACACCTTGGAACATACCTTGATAAACTATAAAAATGCCTGCATGCTCTATTTGGGATTTTTTGCTACCTTGCTTTGCATACGTGAGGAATCCAGTGAACTGGATCTCTGTAGAATAAAGGCTTTTTGCTTTTGCATATGATTTTGGGCTCCTGTTGGTCTTTAGGGTTCTCCTAACCCAACCACAACAGGCTGTTATTTCTTATGTTATTTAAACAGAAGAAATATATAACAAAAGCATTTCCTTTTCTATTTTATCTCATGATTTAACCTGAGCTCTGCTTGTTTTTAAGTTTTGAAAGTATATGTTATTTTTATTTCTGCAAATGTATGTTGATCAGGTATATATGTTAACTTGAGTGTAGTGTGCTTGGAGGGCAGAAGAGGAAGTAAAATTCCTTGGAGCTTGCATTACATTTGGCCATGAGGACCTGTTGAGAAATTAGAAAAAGATACTAAGGATTTGACAGGTTAGGTTTCTGATAGGTAGGCACTATTCATATTCATTAATGTTTATCCATGGACACAATTATTCCAGCTTGCTTTCTGCTGCTCTGCTAAGCACAATGATTAAGATCAACTCAAGGAGCAAATGGTTTATTTTAGCTTACAAGTAGAGTCCATTATACAAGGAAGCCAAGACAGGAGCTCATGTCTACAATATGGAAAAAAAAAAGCATGGTTCACACAGCTACCTGTTTTTATATTACTCAAGCCACACTGCCTGTCGGTGGCATGGCAATCAGTGGGCTCATGTTGACAAATAATAGCCAGGACAACAATTTCCAAAAATATTCCTATTTGTGATCTAGGCCTTGACAAAAATACCTCAAGATTGGAATGTTTAGTAAACGGTAAAGTATGGTATTCTGCCTTTTTGTGATTTTCAACTTTTGTTTTCTGCATTCTATATTTTTTCATTCTTATTCTTATAATTTTCCAGTTTTAATTATATTTTTAAAATTTATGTTCTATTTTGCCCTAAATAGTACACCCTTGAAATACCAGTGGTTTCTTTGAGTGTAGGGAATAACAAGAGTAATAACAATTATTTCATTCTTTGATATTATTATCATTCACTTCATTTACATATAATCCATTGTACATATAATGAAGATAGTGTTATTGTTTTATTTAATATTTAAATTTTAGTTACCTTTAGAGTAAGAAAATGAAAGATTTTATTTTACTTCAGATTTGACAATTCTTTGAGCTTTTTGTTTTTCCTTACACTATTTTCTTCTACTTATGTGAGTGACTGCTCTGAATATTTCTTGCATGGAAGGTCTCAATTTACTGACAAATTAAAGACAACCATGTCTTTACTTCAGAAGTAAATTAGCACTGGATATATGTTCTTTAGAAGTTTATAATACTTTCAAATTGAAAGAAATCTTCTTGCTTGAATAACATTAATAGAAGTAACCTATATGTCGTAATTTCCCGTCTATATGTAAGAATGCTTAAATTTCTACTTATTAAGCATTATGTTTTAATATTTATTTCAGTTTCACTACAGTGGTGGTATGACTGAGGAATTTCCACTATAAATACATCTATTTGAATATTTGTTCCTTAGGTGATGGTGCTATGTGGGTATTGTGGAGCTTTTAAATATGGGAGATATACTGGAGGACATATGTGGGCTTTGAGATTGTGCAGTTTCATCCTCACCTCTGTTTCACTCTCTCTGCTTCATGTTTATTATAGAGTCATCTGGTTCCTGTTCCCATACCTACTGCTGACTCCCATGCCTCACACTTGGGAACCATTAGGCAAAAAATAAAACCATCCATAAAATGCTTTTGGTCATATTTTATCACAGCAACTAAAAAAAATGAATAAAAGTAGGCTCTGGTGCTCTGCAGCTGCAGGCATGCAGTAAGCATTGAACCCCTAGTCAGATCTAGCCAATGGACAGGACATTTTGCACAAGTACGTGGAGAGTTGAGACTGACTCTGACACAAACTCTGTTGCCTCATATTTGACCATTTCTCCTTGGTGAGGAGTCTGAGTGGCACTCAGAGAAAGGATAAGCAGACTATCAAGATGAGACTTGAAAGGCTGTGACCTTTCAAGTGGGGGAAGAGGTTCCCTTTTGTCACAGACCTAGGGGAGGGGAATAACCTGAAAGAGACAGGGAGGGCAGAATGGGAGGATACAAGTGAGGGGATAATAACTGAGATGTAATCTTAATAAAACAATTAAATAAATAGCCAAAAAATGAAAAAGAGAAACAAAAAATAAATGTAAAAAATAATGAATAAAAGTTATAAGTGAATGTGAATAAGTATATTCATCCTCATCTCATTAATTATATTTCTTTACTGTTTTCCTGATTGATATTCTCTGACATTACTGTTTCTATGTCAGAGTTTCTCTAGAACCATTCTGTATTCTGATTATAACAGGCTTTTTTGTTTACATTTAATAGTATCCCTGTGTGTTGTATTTCCCCTTTCTGTCATTTTCCTTCTTTATTGTTCTAGTTTTATTGTCTCCTTGTTGTGACAATATAATTGACAGGAAGAAGTTTAAGGGAAGAAAGTTTTTTGGCCCTCAGCTGATGGTACAGGATCATATATTGAGGTAGATATGTTATAGACCATATTTGTGGGATAATGTGACTGATAGTTCTTACATCATCAGACTAGAGAGCAAAGAAAGGAATAATAGATTAAATGGATTTCTCCTATCATCTGATTTATTTATCTCATGGGGTAGCATCACTAATGGGTATTCACTTTCCCATTAAACCTCACTAGAAACAATTTCAGATACTGAAAGAAAATATGTACCTCATTAATATTAAAGGTATATCTTAATACAATAAATTCACAATTGAAATTACCCAATACAATTTAAACCTTGTTAACTTAACCATGTAACTTTCTCCCTTTAGTGAAAATTTATACAATATATTCTCCTTATAATTTCTACTCTCCGATCTCTTGTCAGATCCTTGCCATCTCCTCTCCTCCCCACACATAAAACTTCAGACCTTTTAAATATATATATGGAAAATAAACAGGCAATACAAAATTAAGCAAATCAGAATTTTAAAAAAATCAAACAAAACAACAACAAACAAACAAAAAATAAAACAGTAAAAGCATAAGAAACAAGACATACACAAAGAATACCAAAACCAATGAGAACACAAAACCTAGAATGATATTTCCCACACATGAGATTGCCAATTGGAGATAGATTCTTGATTAGAAGTCCTGTCTTTTGTTCAATTTCACTTTCAGTGCTGTCTAGCTTGAAGACAGACAAGTCCTATGAATGTTTTCAATTTCTGTGTGCTCATCAGTTTGCCAGAAATACTGTGTCCTCCATTCCCTCTGTCAGTCAAAACCTCTCCACTTCCTCTTTTTCAGCATTCCCTGAGCCCTGAGGGGAGACAATTGAGTAAGATATCCTAATTAGGATTGGATTCTCCAAAGTCACTCACTCTCCACACACTGTACAGTTGCCATGTGATTTTTTAAAACCATAATATTCAACTCTTGGCCTCCATGGTAACATGGACATTTTATAACACAAAATGTGTTCTTTCCAACTTCAATCTTCTCCATAATCATTACAAACTATTTTCTTTATAAATCTTTATAAAGTCTCATATAAAGAAAGCTCTAAAGATTTATAAAGACAAATTCTAATATGAGCCCATATCCAACAACAAATAAGCAGATCAATAAGGTACATAAGGAATGGTTCTTGGTAAATATTCACATTTCAAAAGTGAACAATGATCCATTGTATACAGCAAAATATTAGGTAAATCAAGACCTAAAAACAGTAGAACAAACATCAAATCTCCTCATTCCATGTCCAGTGTCTGGAGCTCTTAGTGATATTTAGATTTCAAAAGCCTTGATTAAGCCTGTCATTACAGTTCTGCTACTTGTAGCTTTAATTTCCAGGCATACCACAATCTTTGCATTTGTGAACTCTATCACAATTTAAGCTTAAGTTTTATAGTCTCTTTAAAAGTCTCACATGGCATCCTTAGAAGGAATCTGACCCTGCCATGCACTATGTGAACTCACTAGTTTTCTGCAAGCTAGGTAAAACCTCCCATGACTGTACAACTCCTTACATTGTTTAATCCTGTAAAACTAAAACCATGTTGATGATGATGCCATATCCTTTTCCCAGAAGAAGATAAAGTCTGTATTCTGGATACTTTCTAGTATAACTTTTATCCTTAAGAAATCCACCACAACATATTTAATATTAGGAAAGTAGTTGATTATAAAAGGGGAGGGGAAAGAGAGGCAGTACCCAGAAAGGAATGAAACCCAGAGAGTGAGAGAGAGAGAGAGAGAGAGAGAGAGAGAGAGAGAGAGAGAGAGAGAGAGAGAGAGATGAAAGGAGGGCAGAAACTGAGGCAGAGAGAGTTCAAGAGAAGGAGGAATATGAAGTGGTAGGTTGGCTCCTTTTTTAAATGTTTTTTTTATTGAAAAATGAAATCATTCATATTACATCTCAATTGCTATCCCATCCCATGCATCCTCCCATTCCTCCCTCCCTCCCTCCTGCTTTCACCCCATTCCCCTTCCCTACGACTATGACTGATGGGGACATTCTCCCCTTGAATATGATGCTGGGGTATCAAGTTTCTTCTTGGTAGTCTGCTATCCTTCCTCCGAGTGCCATCGGGCCTCCCCATCAAAGGAACATGGCCAAATAAGGGGCACCAGAGTTTGTGTGAAAGTCAGAACCCACTCTCCACTTAACTGTGGAAAATATTCTGTCTCTTGGCCAGGTCTGGGTAGAGGTTTTATGATGACTGCACATATTGTCCTTGGTTGGTGCCATAGATCTAGCAGAACCCCTGGACCCAGATCTGTCCATCATAGTGTTCTTCTTGTAGGCTTCTAGGACCCTCTGGATCCACCTATTTCCCTATCTCCTATATTTCTCTCACCTTAGGATTTCCTCACCATTATCCTATTTTCCTGGTAAGTGAAGACTTTCATAAGACATGCCCATTGGCCTAGTGTACAGATATAAGTGAGTATATACCATTTGACTCTGCTTCTGGGTTAACTCACTCATTATGTTCATTTCTAGTTCAATCCATTTGTCCACAAATTTTGGGAATTCCTTGTTTTTAATAGCTGAGTAGTATTCCATACTGTAAATGTACCACAGTTTCTTCATCCATTCTTCTACTGAGGAACATTTAGGCTGTTCCCATGTTCTGGCTATTATGAATAAGGCTGCTATTATGGTCATGGTTGAGCATGTCCCTGTTGTATGCTGGAGCATCTTCTGGGTATATTCCTTTTATATCTGCTACACAGCTGAAGTGCATCCGGCACGCACCTGTTTGCTGTAAGTGATGATATCACATCGATAAGCAACCTAGGAATGGGCTAGAGCATCAGCTTATGAACTAATATCCCTACCTTTTTGTTTAATTTAAAAAATGAGGAGCTATGAGGAGTGGCAGGAACGTGCATGTTGGAATGCTTTTCATCAAGGCAAGCTAAAGTACATACATATAAGTCATATAACTTCATTGGATGAAGCTGTTGGCCTTCATGCAATGTGGAGAGAGAGAGAGAGAGAGAGAGAGAGAGAGAGAGAGAGAGAGAGAGAGAGAGAATATGTTTGGTTTATATGGTGAAGGGAAAGAGAAAATGTTAGCATACCTGACTTTATTTTGCTTAGCAGCTCTGATGTTATCATCTGCTGGCTGCCATCAGGTGTGTGACAGAGACACCCGATATAAAAGGATCAATTGGCCAACTCTCTTATTCTCTTTCTCTCCCCACACTTCTACAATAAATCTCAACATATAAGAAATAAAATGAGGACATTGGACTGATTTAATGCAAGGCAGGTTAAAGTATACAAAGGTCTGTTCATTGGAAGTAGCTCTAAAAATGTCTGGATTATGTGGAAAAGGGGAAGGAAGATCTCCTGCCCTGAAAAGTTCAGGGTAGATGGTATGCCAGCCATGTCCTGTAGCAAATAGGGACTGAGGAATGCTGGGGAGATCTTGGAGCAGTTTGTTCTGGGTCTAAAGCACATCAAAAATCCCTGCCCTGGAAAGCTCAGGATAGATGGCAGGATAATGTAGAAAAATGTAGTGGACATACAATTTTGTGTTATCGTATAGCAGAGATTTGGGGGGGGGAAGTCTTTGGTTAAAAGTATGACTACTCTTTGGGGTGAGATGTCTTTTTGACATCTGTGAATTGAAAACATGTGTGTCCTCAGGGAGGATGGACTTCTTCTGTAGAACAGAAGGGCAAACGCTCATTTGACCTTGTTTTTAGTATGATTAAATAACACAGAAGAGCCCTTCTATTCAAAAGACTGGATATATAAATATAAAGACTCTATATAGATCTAGCAAATGAGGAACATTTAACTATATATTCAACAGACAAACCAAAGCACATTTAATATAGTGGATCACATAGTGGAATGTTTTTTTTTATAAGACTTAGAGTAATAAATGAGAGCTCCAGTGATTAATGTCAAATCTCTGAACAATTAATACAACAATAGCATAGCAGCCAAAAAAAATCTGAAGCATTTTACAACTTTTTGGATACCTTAATTCACATTTTTAGACCTTCCAGCCTTCAAAACTTACCTTTACCAACCCTCAAATACTGTCTTATAAGCTTTCCTTTAAAACTTAAATTTTTATATCCTTAGGCCTTTTATCTAATTATTTACCATGAGACATGGGTGAAATTGTTGTGAGAGGTCACTGTCCTTTAGCTAAAGACCCATGACTTTTAACAATGAACTTTTGAAAACAAACATGTGGACAAAAGGCTATACTGTGTGATACACTATAGCTTCTGTGACACGATATTTTTGCTTTTCTGTTTGTTTTATTTTACTGGAGAGAGAAGAGAAAGTTTGGTCCACGATATGTAAATTATAGACATTTAATAAAAGTAAAAAAAAAAAGAAAAATTAGATTAATAAAATCCAATAACATAAAACAAACAAACAGAATAGTAAAAGGTTGCATCTAAGACATAATTTTTAAGTCTGGTTACCAGGTAGACTGTATCTAGACTTAATAGTAGTAGCTCTAAGAGTGAAGCTTAAATTCTGGTCCCTGGTATATGAAGAGGACTGAGAAAACATCTGAAGTCTGTTGATCTTTAATATGAGAGCTGTAAGGCAAGCCCATTTGCCTTTTAAAATAAGAAAACTAATAGTTAGTAGTTTTAATTATCCAATGAATTGACTAGCAGACTAACATGGTGGATTACCTTAGTTAGCGTAAGGATGTAATTGACTGCTCTTTCACTACCAAGCTACCATTAGCTTAGACATCAATATTATCAGAGAACTGAGAATGAAAAATTGTAACCTAAATGAATTTATATATTAATCAAAATTACAGAGATGACTAGTCAGTCACTGTCCACTACTTACACAATTGTCCCATGCTCCCCTGGTTTTCATAGCATCTTAGGCAGAGATAATCTGGCCAGTAGAGAAAAATGATGAGAGTAGTACTTGGAAAGAGAGTGAGGCAATATATTGTCAAAGCCTGTCTCCAGTGATAAGTTGCCTCTAGCAAGGCCAAACTACTTAAACTTCCCCTAAACAATGCCACAAACAGGGGATAAAATATTCAAATGACTTAGCCTATGGCGATATTTCTCATTCAAACCACAAACAGGTAGAACTAATGACATGATTTATGATGTGAAGGCAATGTGCACCATATGTACATTTGGGCCTTGATTCTTTATCTCTTTTTAATTTCCTGGCCATTGAAGGGTAAGTGGTATTTTTATGTTCTGTATTCTTGCCATAATGCATTACCTAAAAACATTTAGGCTAATTAACTGTAACATAAAACCTTCAGGTTGCAAGCCAAAATAAATAGTTCCAATTTCAAGTTACATACTCTTAAATTTCTAATATACTTTGTCACAGTGACAGAAAACTGGCTAATACAATCCCATATTGTTATATCATTTGTATACCAGAGTGCTAGGTCATGAACAAGAATAATGTATAAGAAATATTTCCTTATACCTTTTGTCATGGGATAAGGGAAAGGTAATTATTTTTGAAGGAGAATAGAGCCTTCTACCCAGCAAATGTTTAGTTGCCTTAGGAAAACACATCTTTTAGGATGTATCTTAGCTGTAATAAATGTTCTGCTCCAAATTCTGTCCATTTCTGATGGTAGGTAACAATAGAAATGCTTCAGTGAATAAAATTAAAATCACTTCAGGTAGAAAAAAATAGTGAGGTGTAGGAATAAGAAAAAGTTACATTGTGCCAAGAAACACTTTTGACAGCATATTTCTGGGACAATAGATCCACTAAAAAACTAAAGTTCAATCAAGAGGTTATAGAACTCAAAATTTTGCTATAACTTCCCACAATAACTAAAGACACCCATATAATAGTGTGTAAAAAACTGAAGAGCTGCTCAGAGCAGGTTTTCACTGCAAGTTAGTACTTAGGAAAGCAAGAGGAGACAATAAGGGAATCAGAGAGAGAAACTTTTCTTTGTTCGTTGTTGACCTCAAGCATTTTGTGCTACAATAAGATCATACTAAGGAATAATATCTTATCTGTCTCATGTTTCAACTCCTCTATGAAGGTGGAGGTGCATCTGGTGAGTGCCTTCATGCTATATTAGATGGCAGTTGGAAAGGAATGTAGACAGGGAAGGTAAAAATGAGACAAAAAATAAAAAGGGGTAGGTTGGAGGGAGAACAGAGGAAAGTATGAGAGTACTACACTTGTCTTTAAACCAGTGGAATAAAGATTTATTTCACTCATGATAAGAGAATTGCTTTGATATAATTACTCACAGTCAGCACTACTGTATTATGAAGTAAATTGTCAACATACAGATGTAAATTATATATCATTTTGGCTTTTGCACTCAAAATTTGTGTCTTTGACATATTCAAATGTATTGATTACCTCAGTGGGTCTAAATACTTAATGGATTTAGAATTAAGTCAGAAGTTCAATAATAATGATTAGCATATGCAATATAAATCACCCAGAGGCTTTTTTGGCCATCTGTAGACTCCTATATTCATATCAAGATTTGTACTTTCAAACTAAAATATTTAGTTTTACATAGAATATATAATTGTATTGAAAAAAATTTAAAAAGAAGAAATAGGCAGCATGACTCAAGGAAGACCAAATTCAAATTTAAACCTGAAGGGTCATCTCAATTTGCTCAATTTCAAATAGTCTAGGCTCCCTTTGTCAGTTACAGGGTCTGCAGGATCTCAAGCACTTCTAACCTCATGACTTTGCAAGAATCAGTCTTGCCAAAACTCTCTCTCTTTGGAGTCTCCTGTCTTAAGCTTTCTTAAGCCAGAGACTGTAGATGCACTTGATCTCAAGGGCTGCCTCACTTCATTAGGCATTGTACTAGGGGACTATCCTTTTTAAGTTTCTTAATTACTTCATTTATTTATTGACTTTACATCCTAGTCATAGCCCACGAGCTCCTTTCCTCCCAGTCCCTCACCTCCCTCCTACTTCCCCCTCCCCTATTCTTCATAAAATAAGAGCTTCCCCTTACCCACTCACCCCAGATCATCAAGTTGCATCAATATTGAGTTTGTCGTTTTCCACTGTGGCCTGACAAGGCACTCACATCAAGTGGAAGTGATTGAAAAGCAGGCAACAGAGTCCATTTCAGAGACTGTCTTTCTTCCCCTCACTAGTGGACCCACATGAAGCCTGAGCTGCCTATCAGCTACATCCATGTAGAAGATCTAGGTCTAATCTATGCATGATCCTTGGTAGGTGCTTCAGACTCTACAGGTGCCTCTGGGCTCTACTTAGATGCCTCTCTTGGTCTTCTTGTGGAGCTCTTGTCACCTCTAGGACCTTTTATACTCCCACATACACACATACTTTAACACTAGATTCCCTATGCTTTGCCCAATGTTTTGACTTCCAAGATGGCATACCATATCTAAGTGGCAGAAGATCAAAGATAGCAGATCCAGTGAGTAATTTGGCAGTTGGCTCCCAAATACAAACATCAGTGTTTCCTGGACAGGAGGAGACATCCTAGGAGCTGAGGATTCACAGTTCCAGCCCCCACCTCCATGGCAGTTGTCTCCCAGGTCCAGGAGTTACACAAAGTCCATGGTACACAGTGTCCTATACTTTCCTTCTACTTGATCATGGGTTAGGAGTTCTAGAGAGCTCTGCTCCAACAACAAAACCTAAGATCCATCCTGAATCCCGGTGTACAGCACCTGAATACTGAGGACAGCACCCCAATCCACAGTTCCACTGGTCCCCTTTGCAGATGCTGAACAGTATAGTAGCACACAGGGTCCTGGGTCCAAGATGGCAGAGCCCAGCCAAATCTGAGTACAGGTAGCAGTGTCTGTTCAGCTATCAAGCAACATGACTCACTCCAAAATACCAGTGCCCTTTATTCGCAACTTCACCTGCCATCCTAAAGGTGACTATTTTTTATGGATGCTACATTCTATGGTTCTATTGGCTATTCCCCAACATCTCTTTGATGTCTCAACTTCAAAACCAGTCTTTGCCTGAGACCCATACTATCTTGAAATATACCCTTTGCAACTTTGTAGACTCCTTTCTTCCATTACAGTTCAACCTCTTTGTGAATACTGGAATCAAATGGTTATCACACATGCATTCTTTGTACAATTTTCAAATTTCAGCCATATGTATGCTTGGGTATACTTGGGTCATGACAAAAACCAGCAAGGAAAACAATGCTAGAATGAGAGAAACAGAGTCATGAGACATGCCAGGGGAATAGATATTGACATTCCAATGGTACCAGCATAAATGTTGATCTCAAGTCCCTGATTAGATCCTGTTTCCTTTCCATACATAATAGTCTCTCTCAAAATGGTCACTGGACCATGATTTTATTTTGCAATCAAAATATATCATTTAAGTATTTATTAGACCAGACTACAAACCTTACAAAACAAACTATTTGGTTTTCGACTTAATGATGATATATGTCTTTGAATCATGTCTTTCTTCTCATGTATTGCTATTCTCACTTTTAAAATACCACATAATTTCTTATTGTTTAGCCTATATTTTTTCTATCACATATCGTATCTGATACTTCCTCAGTTCTGCATTCAACAAATCCCAAGGAATCGAATATACTTCAGCCAAGTTATTTGCCAATTTGTAATAAATATGTCCCTTTATTATAGTTCTCAATACTCTATTTCCTACTTTTGCCATCTGTTTCATCAGAATTAGTGTTATTATCCATATTTTATCAAAATTATGATCATAATCATTTCAGTACTTCCTAAGAAAACCTGAGCTTTTCCTAAAAATTATTTTTTATTTGTCTTAACCTTAGCTGATCATTATTTGATGCTCACATTCATCACAACACAAATGTTATCCATAATTCACATAAACTCTATGGCATCCCCTTCTACATTGTCAGGCATATGGTTTTTTTGGTGTATGGGTATTGATAATAATTTAAAAAATTAAGATACCAGGCAACAGGTATGGTATGGAGAAGTTTCTTATATGAGCATGAGAAAGTAGGAAAGTGGGAGAGCCAGCCCAGAGAGAGACAGACAGAGACACAAAGACAGAGACAGCAAGAGAGAAGAAGAGGAGAAAGAGAAGAACAAAAGCAAAAGTGGTGAGAGATATGAGATAGACTTTCCCTTTTGTATCCTGGGCAACTGGCACGTCTAGTAGTAGGGAGGTAATGACATCAGTTTGTTAGGCAGACTGAGGGCAGTATGTTAACATTCCTCCATTTACCTTTAATTAAAAAAAGAATTAGGACATTGGATGCTTTTCCTGTAAGGTAAGTTAAAGTGTATATGTGTGTGTGTGTGTGTAGGTTCATTGGCAGCAGCTCTTGGCTGCCATGCAAGGGGGGAAGAGAGAGAGAAAAAAAAGGCAAGAGCAACAAATTGTCCAGTTTATATGGTGAAATGGAAGGAAAAGTTCTGCTCAGGAAAGTTCAGGGTAGAAAGTGATATGTGCCAGCCATGTCTTGCAGCAGATAGGGACTGAGAAGTGCTGGGAGAACTCAGAGATGTTTGTTCCAAGTCTGAAGCACACCATTTCTTCCTTCTGTTGACAATATATGGATAAGGTGCAAAGAAATCAATCATCTTTGACTACTTCCTGCTGACAGTTGTGGGACTCTGCTGCTTAAGGTCGAAGACAGCCTTTTCTGGATAGCTGGTTTTGTGATTGGTCTATGTAGAACAGACTCCCTTTCTTAGTGGGCCTTTCACTCCACATGATCTGGCAACCCCAGAACAAATAAGGAGAGTCACATTGTCCTTAATGTCTAAGACAGCGTCTCTGGATAGCTGGTTTTGTGCCTGGTCTATGTAGAACATATTCCTTTTCTCAATGAGGCTCTCCACATGATCTGGTAACCCCAGAACTTGTAAGTAGAGTTACAGTCCTAAAAAAAAAAATACAGGCTAAACCCTTTTCTGATAGCAAGAACAGGGAATTCCAGGAAGCACACCACTTCAAGATGAGATCCTAGCCTGCAGTAATTGGCTTTAAATACACCTAGGTGCCATCCCCTCACATATAGCATAATTAAGTACTGTCCTCCTTCCTGTGATAAGGACCTGGTGTTACTGAGGCACTGTATCACTGTATGTAAATACAGTACCCTGACACTCTTAGCCCTAGCAAATTAGACACAGTCACTCTCAATTCCCAGGGTTTATAGATCCAAAATTCACAGGTAAAATTGGCTTGATTCCTCACTCTTCTGAGACTCCATTTATTCTGGGACATATCTGCCATTGGATGCCAGGGGATCAGGCAGCAAGGGTAAAACTCCCTTTGCGGTGGCTGAGACTTGGTCAACCACTGCTGATAGCTAGGTGCTGACTGCCAGGGAAGCACTCACTAAACTGCATTTCACCCTTTCTGCCTGTAGGTACTGGACAGGAACAGGTAGCTCTAGGGACCAGAGGTCTCATCTCTCTCTCTGTCTCTCTGTCTCTCTGTCTCTCTGTCTCTCTGTCTCTCTGTCTCTCTGTCTCTCTCTGTCTCTCTGTCTGTCTCTGTCTGTCTCTGTCTCTCTGTCTCTCTGTCTCTCTGTCTCTCTGTCTCTCTCTCTGTCTCTGTGTCTTTCTCTCTCTCTCTCTCTCTCTCTCTCTCTCTCTCTCTCTCTCTCGCAGCTAGAAAGCTTTCATGGTTTAGTCTTTTGGCTGGAGCACAGAGCCAAGTTCCCAGCCACTCCAGGGAAGGTGAGGGAATGAGTGTTACAATATGCCCCTTTTCAGAATGAGACTACAGATCTCAATAGGAATTGGGGATTTGGGCATCCCACAAGTGTAAGAACTTTTTGGTTCTTCAATCTAAACTGGCACAGCAGGGGATCTGGAGCACCTGTGGGTAGATCCTTTGGTGCTGTCCTGGATGTAGGAAATCTGGCAGGATACTGGAATATATATATATATAGGCAGAAGATAAAGTTAGTATATTATTTTCTTTTTGGTGTACATTTGAAATTTTTGAGAGAGCGAGCAGAGAAAAAGCTTGAACATGGGGAATTTCCTTCCATTTTACCTTAGGTGTATATTTGAAATATTTGGGAGAGCAAAGAAGAGAAAAAGCTTGAAAATAAAAAAAACTCCTTTCATTTTACTGAACTGCTGGTGGTAATTAAATTTTTATTTTGGATCTTTAGATCTGTGGAAGTTTGGTTGCAGAGATGTGTAAGCTTAGCAGCCCTTAATTTGGGCCTACAGATTTCAAATTCTCCAGAAGGCATACCAGGGTAACCTGGAGAGGTGGTGAATGGACTATTTCCTATGGGGAGGTGAAGTTGTGACCCACTGGGTTTTCCCCTAGTGCAAGGTTTAACTCAAATGGTTGGTACAGACTGTCCCAAGCACTTATCAGTGATGGCCAATGATCAAGAGAGCATAGCCTAAACATGATTCAGTTGTTCTGGAGACCCAGTTACCTAGTACACTAGGATTTTAGCAGTGGGATGGAGGGGAAAAAAGGGTATAGGAAATGGTCTCACCCAATTAGAAAAAGTCCTAGTTGCCGGTCAGTGAGGAGTACCAGCGGCAGTCATGTAGACAGGGGTTGGGTACCTCTTCTCCTATTGAACCAATAAGGTGATGATAGTCTCTCGGACAAAGGGAATCATTTACCATGAGTGGGAACTCATTTAATCAACTGGTGTTGGGTACAGAAAGGTGGCAATTGGGTAGTTAAGGAGAAGAGTGCCAAAACCTGTGAAAGGGTGAAGGAATCCCACCCTCTGAGATAAGCAATACATAAGAGATTTAGACTATTGTTTGGCAGTACAATGGAGTTCCATTTGACCTGAGAGGTAGATTTCCAGTAGCTCACAAGAATACTATTAATTTTGAAAAAGGATACAAATTTAAGGCACATTAATATCATCATTGTTTGTAATCTGCATTGAGATGTACAATGTAGGAAAATGCAGTAGACATATACTTTTGTGTCATGGTATAGTAGAGTCTTGGGGAAAAATATTGAGTTAAAATTATGAATACTCTTTGAGGTGAACTTAGGAAAAAAGAAGCCTTGTGGAAATTTCTGACATGTGTGGAACAACAACGTGAGGAAAATGGAAACCTGTAGAGAAGAAGAACAAAAGCTCACTTGATCTTGATTTCCAGCATCAGGACACATAGAAAACTATATGTATACAATTTAAGTATAATGAAAAACATTTTGAGCTTGGACCTATAATAGACGATTCTATAGTGTAATGTTTTACCAGAGTTCAATTAATAAATCAGAGCTCAATTGATTAGTGTCAACACTATGAACAGTTAGCTAATTCAACAATAGCATAGCAACAGAAAGAAATGAAACATACTTTTAGACCTTCTAACATTTATAATTTTCCTCTCCAGCATTAAAACAGCTTCATAGACTCTCTAACCTTCATAAAACACCTTCTTGGAAGCTTGAATATATAGGTGAAATTGCTGTGAGCATTCACTGTCCTTTTAGCTAAAAGAATGGTAAAGGGTTGTATCTGAGAGTTGACTTTTAAGTCTGGAAACAGGTAGAATTTATCTAGACCTGACAGTAGCCCTCGTAGTGAGGCGTAAAGCTTGGTATCTGTACGAAGAGGACTGAAACAGTATCTGAAGCTTCTCATGACAGAAGCTGGCCATGTGACTGTGTAAACTTGAGTATGTGGTTAAAATATCAGTGTTATCCTTGGTTTGGCACGGTTGTTGAATCTAGGAGCCAACTGTATTCCACCAGGTCAAGGATATTGAAGGTTGGACATGTCATAGTGTTTATGTTGTTTGAACCTCCAGTGGCTGGGCACAGAGGACAAGTCTAAATGGGAGCATTTTGACTTCTAGAGACCAGTCTGCCAGCAGGCAGTGCATCACTTTTAGGCAGCTGTGGGACTGGTATCTCCTTTTTGGCTGCATCTGAAACAGGTCCCTGGCAGAGCTGACTCAGGCTAGAACTTAGCAGGAGGGGGCATCAAAGACCTCTATTTCCTTGCCTCAAGGAAGTGGCTAAGGCCTGCAACATAGTTTTCTGTTGTAGCTGAGACTGTCTGTAAGGCTCCTCTTGGGCTTTAAAGATTTTAAAAACTATTTTTACCAACTCCTACATAAGCGTTTAGGAACCATCCTCAGCCTTTTAGTTAAGATGACAGCTAGACCACAGTTATATTAAGAATATTTAGATAGACAAATTTTATTTAATTTTGAAGATATGTATAAGATCTTAAAGTTTAAAAGGTTCATAGTTTGTCTTAATCATTAAAGACTAACACTTTAGGTTTTATCCCTGCTAAGTTGGAATCTTAAAAACATAAACATAACCCATAAAAAGAAAGCACAAGAGTTTTCTGTATGTTTTAGTTTATAACAAGCCCAAAGCTTGTAAAGTCTAAAACTATATTATAGATTAGCAAAAACAAGGTTAAATCTACTTCTAAGGCAGTGATTTTTAAGCTTTTGAGAATGAGCATAGAGCATAACAATCAAGTTTTAACATTGTAAAAAATTAATGTTCCCATAATTAATATATTTTAATACAGTAATACAGCAGAACTTTATGGAACAATTAAAAAACCATCAAACCCATTAGCTAGGAAGTCTTTAGTTGAATCCAGAGCAGCTGGTGACTGGAGGAACAGCATTTATTTATTTGTCCAGGAATTAGTAAAGACACAAATTAGATATAAAACATTAAATAAAAACATTATGAACCAGGGTAAAAATATAACCCTGAAAATGTAAAATGAGAAATTTTGTAAAGTTTAATCCTGTAATTAATTGCACCATTGCAGACCAAGCAACAAAAAACTTAAAAGATGGAGTTTAGCAAGGATTTGAACAGGGCTAGGAGCCATTAGTAAAGATGACAGGCAGAGCCAATATTTCCTGAAAACAAATATGGGGGCTAGACATATGATTGCCCTCAACCAAGATTGTGACAAGACAATAGTTCCACCCCTTTCTGAAAACCAACATGGTGATCAGATTAGCAGAGTGTTGTGAGCAGCCAGTTGTGGGCAGATTTTCAAAGTGCTGCCAAGGCACCCAGTCTCCAGCAGACCATCGGTAGGAAAAGGGGACGGGCCAGGGGCAAGTGGGGGCAAGAGAGTGGTCATGTGGCCAGTCCCTGTGGAAGAATTTCTGAGGAAGAATTTTGGGTCAAATTCAGACAACTGGCAACAAAAAAATGGAAGGGAACCAACAGGCAGGCCTTGAAAACCCCAGAAATGGTCAGGGGAAGCCAGCAGCCTTGGATCAGCAAGGACCCACAAGCTGGGCCTCAGCGCAGGCTATGAAGCAAGCACTGCTAGCCCGTGCCATTAATAGGCATGACCTTTACATCACAAGGCATCAGAGGGCAACCACACAGGGAGCTCCCATGGGTTGCAATCTCTGCTCTAAACCAGCTCTTGGATACAGTCTCTGTTCTAAGCCAGCTCTTATCAAGTATGCAATGTAGCACATTAGCGTCTTCTACCTGGCTCCACTTCAGCTCCCTGACCATGCCAGCAGCGGGCACAAGCAGTAGTGGTGTGCAACCTAGCACTAGAGTGCTCCCGGGGCTGACTGTGACCAGGTGATCATGGGTGGATGGGTAGGGATAGCAGGCATTCCCAGGCAAATGTGAGCTGTTAGTGGCCTCTGGCCAGATTCTGTGGCGCAAAGGCATCTGCAGGAATCTGTGCCTGTGGGAAGCAGTAGCTGCAGGTTCCCTCCTGATCCAGCACCATGCAGCCAGTACGCATGCATCTGGCTGCAAGGGTTTTGTGACCAGCGTTGCTGAGTCCTGCCGTGCAGAGACAGAGCACTTGGTAAACAGGCCCAAGGGGGTGGGGGCATGGAGCTTTGAGGAGCTCATGGTAGAATGTTTCAGCAGCCAACAGGGAGGAGGGGCAGGTAGCCAAGTAGCTGTGTGTGAGCATTTCTCATGCAGCTTACCTATTCTTGGATTGCATGGTGCATACTGCAGCCATCATCAGCCATCTTCATAGTGTATCAGCACAGACTGAGAACAGATTTTAGAGAAAGAGAATCTGGTGGAGAGGCTTCAATAGAAGGGATTTCAGCATGAGTACTAAAAATGCCCTTCCCAGGTATCAGCACTAATGTGATGATTGAAAAATAAGATGCCAGATAACAGATATGATATGGATCAGTTTATGATATGAGCAAGGCAGAGCAAGGGGGTGGGTGGGGCACCGCCAAAAAGAGACAGACAGAGACACAGAGACAGAGACAGCAAGAGAGTGGAAGAGGATCAAGAGAAGAAGAACAAGAGAAGAACAAGGGCTAAAGTGGTGAGCAATAGGAGGTGGACTTTCCCTTTTGTATCCTGGGCAACAGACACACCTAGTGGCAGGCAGAGAACGACATCATAGGTTGCTAGGTAGACTTGCGTAGTATGCTAACAGTATTAGTATTCTGTATTACTATATTTCATGCTACATATTACACAGGTCTACAAACAGAGTACTTTTTCTTCAGAATACATTTAACTTACATTTCTGAACACAAGGTCTAAGATTTAAGATCAGCTTGTGGTAACAGCCTTCTGGATCCACTTTGACATGGCACAAAATAGAAGAAGAAAGAAAAAGCCAGTAACAAACTTATGGAAGGCATGAGTATTATCTTTGATTCTCAAGATATATGAAAATGATGTGATATATATATATATATATATATATATATATATATATATATATTATAAAGAAATATATATCATATGTATTTATATTTCTCAATTTATGGAGAGGGTATATGTAAGTAAATTCATGATACATACACACATCTATCTATCTTTGTATCTATCTCTGTATGTATATCTGTATATCCATCTCTATAGTTCTACACACACATACTATAATTGTTCTGTACCTTTATGTTCCTGCAAAAAGGATTTCCGTAATCTTGGGCCCCTAAAATACTAAACATATAGTTCAATATAAATCAAAGTGCCTCAGAACTAAGAAACTAAATTTGTATAGTCTCACTCCTAGATGAAAGGTATAAGATCCCATGAATGAATTCAGAGAAATAATCAAATATAAAGTTGGGAGCCCAGCATTCTTTTTTCTAAATGTAGGAAAAGTGGGCTGAAACACAATGAACTGAAGAAAGTGTACTTTTACTCCTTTGCTGCAATTGGTGCAGGATTTTATCATACCATCAAGTGATTCTTATACAAATCTTCTTCTGAGTCACCCTAAAAATGATGGTTTATTACTTTTGTAGGTATTCTTTAATATAGCACCTAAAATTAATGATAGAAGACAATTTTATTTAACAGAAACTTACTCCTCTAAGACTGAATGTAGTAATTTTGGTGCTTTGGATACAAATGGTCTCATAGTCTCATATATTTGAATGTATGGTCCCTACTTGTTGGAAATACTTTGGAAGGAGGACATAGTGTCATGTTGGAGGACATGTGCCACTGGGAGTAGGCTTTGAGGCTTCAGAAGCTCATATCAGACCTAGTCTCTGTCTCTGTCTCTGTCTCTCTCTGTCTCTGTCTCTCTCTCTGTCTCTCTGTCTCTCTGTCTCTCTCTCTCTCTCTTCTTCTTCTTCTTCTTCTTCTTCTTCTTCTTCTTCTTCTTCTTTTTCTTCTTCTTCTTCTTCTTCTTCTTCTTCTTCTTCTTCTTCTTCTTCTTCTTCTTCTTCCCTTCCTCTCTACCTTCAATTTGAGAAGAAAATGTGAGCAGCTCTGGACTACTTTTCCATTGACATAATTTCTTTATAACTTTCCTTGATCACAGTGTCTCTCAACAACAATAGAAAAGTAAGACAGTAGCCCAGTAATGATTTAATGCACTCATAACAAAAGAAATTTCCTGAGTTCAAACCTCTGAAATATCCTAAATCTCAGCTTTGTTGCATTGAGATTAAAACATATGAACTTTGGAGGACACATTGAACTCTTACCACAGGTAAAGATTTTTAAAAATCCTATCTAACAAATTTTCTTTTTCCTACTAAAATGCTAATCATTAAAAAAATAATGCCAGTATTCCAAAAAAATGACTGCCATAAAGTAGTTCAATGGACAAGAAAATACAGTCTTCATATATAACAATAATACTGGAATTATGAAAAAGATAACATATAATAATTAGAAAATATGTTAAGGCTTATCTCAGTTAACATTAAAACATTAAAAGAGACTGAAAGAAATATTAAGATAAAAATTGCAAAGGGATACCAGAAGTGTATAATATTATAACAAATGAAAAACCTTTTATGTACTCATTGCACATACATAAAAGTATCAATAACATTAGTAGAAAGTCAAGGAAATTTTCTCAAACTAGAGTGTGAATAGAAAAAATAATAAATAGAAAAAAATTAGAAAAGTACAAAAGGTTAAAAGCTGTATCCCAGGCTAAATTAGAATTGCAAAAGGTGAGAAGAGAGAAAAGAACAGAACACTCTGAAGTAACATGTTTAACAATTTCCAATTAATGACAACAAATCATAGCCTCAAGAAGCACAGATAACCCAAGGCAAGACAATGAAGGTAAACTCTGAGGCATATCACATTGAGGCTACACAAAAGTACAGTAAAAAGAAAAAGTGTTGCAAGATCTAGGGGGAAAAGTAAGATCTGTAATAAAGCAAATAGAGCTAAGAAATGTAACGACTTTCCATGATAAGACATATAAGGGAAAAGAAAGTACTATAGAGAAGGTTATGGGTTAAGAAGTCATGTCCTAAACTTAAATTTCCATATTCAATGAGATTAAAATTCTAAAGAATAAGTTGAGAAATTCAGAAAAAAGGAAAGACATACCCAAAATATATCTTCCCTGCAAGGAAAATTTAAAAAGTAGTCCAAATTGAAGGAATGGATACATCAGAAACATCTAAATAAAGAGAAAAGAGAGCAAACAAAATAATTTTGGTTTTCTAAACACACTAAAGGCAATATACAGCAAAACTATAGCCAATATCAAATTAAATGTTGAGAAACTTAAAGCAACCTTACTGAAATTAGGGACAAAACAAAGCTGCCCAGTCTCACATTAACTTTTTAATATAGTACTTGAAAAGTAGACTGGAACAATAAGACAACTAAAGAAGGTCAAAGGGGTAGAGATTGAAGAAGTCAGAATATCACATGATATGATAGTATACGTAAATGACCTTAAAAATTCCACCTGAGGACTGGTACAGCTGATAAACACCTTTAGCAACGTGGATGGATACAAAATTAATGTAAAAAATCAATAACCCTTTTTATATAAACAATAAATATGGTGAAAAAAATAAAAGAAACTATGTCCTTCATAATAGCCACAAATAATATAAAGCATTTTGCATTAACTCTAATAAAGCAAGTCAAACACCTGTATGATAAGAACTTCAAATCTCTGAAGAAAGAAATTGATGATTATCAGAAAATGGAAAGATCTCTCATGCTCATGGGTAAGCAGGATTAACATAGTAAAAATGGCCACCTTAAAGAGCCGGGTGTGGTGGGGCATGCCTTTAATCCCAGCACTCGGGAGGCAGAGGCAGGTGGATCGCTGTGAGTTCGAGGCCAGCCTGGACTACAAAGTGAGTCCAGGACAGTCAAGGCTACACAGAGAAACCCTGTCTCGAAAAACCAAAAAAAAAAAAAAAAAAAAAGAAAGAAAAAAAAGAAATGGCCACCTTGCCAAAAACAATTTTCTACAGACCTTTAAAAAATTATCAATTTTATATGGAAAAATAAAAAAATTTCTGAAGAGCTAAAATAATTCTATACAACAAAAGAATTTATAGTTGTACTTCCATCACTGATGTATTACAGAGCAATAATATTAATAACTCCATGGTATTATCACAGAAATAGACTGATTGAACAATGGAATTGAATCAAAGACTCAGAAACAAACTTGCATACCTATGGACACATGATTTTTTACAAAATAGTCAAACCATACAATGGTGGGGGGAAGCATCTTCAACAAATGGTGCTGTTCTAACTAGATGGCTAAATGGAGAAAAATACAAATAGATCCATACTTATCACCCTGCATAAAAACTCTTATCAAAGTGGATCAAAGACCTCAACGTAAAATTAGATACATTAAGTGTATTAGAAGAGAAAGTGAGAAAGAGCCCAGAACTCATTGGCATAGGACATAACTTCATGAACAGAATACCAACAGCTCAGGCTCTAATAATCGGGACCTCTTGAAACAGAAAATCTTCTGTAAGGCAAATGTCACTATCAATAGAACAAAATGTCAGTCTAGAGATTGTGAAAAGATCTTCACCAATCCTGCAACTGAAAGAGGGCTAATATGGAAAAAATAATATATGAAGAACTCAAGAAGTTAAACACCAGCAAAAAAATAATGCGATTAAAATAGGGTACAGAGACAAACTGAGAATTCTGAACAGAGGAATCTTGAATGGCCTAGAAACACTTAAAGAAATGCTCAGTGTCTTTAGTTGTCAGGAAAATACAAATTAAAAGCACTTTGAGATTCCACTATATATGTATCAGAATGGCTAAGATGGAAAAAAAAAAAAAAAACAACCTCAAATCACAGCACAAGCTGTCAAGGATATGGAGAAAGAGGAACTTTCTTCCATGGCTGCTGGGAGTGCAAACTTGTACAACCACTTTGGAAATCAATCTGAAAATTTCTCAGAGAACTGGGAATAGCCCTACCTCAAGATCCAGCTATACTATTCTTGGGCATATAAACAAAGGATGCATTACCATACAATAAGCACACTTGCTCAATTATGTTCCTATCAACTTTATTCATAATACCGAGAATCTGAAAACAAACTAGATATCCCTCAACTGAAGAATGGGTTAAGAAACTGTGGTATACCTACCCAATGGAATACCATTCACTCATCAAAAACAAGGAAATCATGAAATTTGCATACAAATAAATGAACTAGAAAAGATTATCCTTCGTGAAATAACCCAGACCCAGAAAGGCACATATGGTACATACTCACTTATAAGTGGATTTCAGTACTATTTTATAGGATAACATTATATTTCACAGACCCATAGAAGGTAAGTAACAAGGAAGACCCAAGGGAGGATGCTCAAATCTCACTCAGAAGGGGAAATAGAATAGAAAATTAAAATGATTGAAGAGATCAAAACATATAGGAGAGGAAGCATAGAGAGAAATGAGGATGGAGATCAGACTTGGAGAGAGAGGAATTTGGAGGACAGATGGCATACAAAAATAGAGAAACAATGGTTGACAAGTGGAGACTTAAGACAGGGTAGGCTTCTGGGAGAATTTGTGAGTTAGTCTAGCTGAGACTCCTAGTAGCAGGAGTCATGGAGACAGAAGAGGACACTTGCTAACTAGACCCCTAGTGGAGAGAGGGGAACACTAACCCACTCATAAAAGCCTCAACCCATCATGCCTACAACATGTGCAGATATTAAGTTAGAGCAGAGACTGAGGGAATACCCACCCAATGCCTGGCCCAACCTTAGGCCCACTCAATGGGAAAGAGCCTCACACTATTAGTGATATTCTGCTATGCTGGCAGACAGGACCCTAGCATAGCTGTCCTCTGAGACGTTCTACCCAGCAGCAGATCAAAACAGATGCTGAGACTCACAGCTAAACATGGGACAACACATAAAGAGTCGTGTGGAAAAATGGAGAGAAAGATAGAAGGACCTGGAGATGACAGGAGGCTCACAAGAAGACCAGTAGAGTTAACTAAACAGGGCCCAGAGAAGCTTGCAGACACTGAAGCACCAACCAGTGACCATGCATAGTCTGTACCTTGGCGCCCTACACAGACAAAGCCAATGGATAGCTTAGGCTTCATTTGGGTCCCCTAGTAATGGGAGCAGGAGCTTTCTCTGACATGGACTCTGTTAAGTGTTTTTTGATTGCTCTCCCACGGCTGCATTTCCAGGTCACAGGGGAAGAAGATGTGCTCAGTCCTTACGGGTCTAGAGGAATGGTGTGGATGGTTGGAGGGGTCTCCCCTTTCCTGAGGAATAAGAGAAGGAGATGGGGGAATATGTAGAGAGGGTGCTATGATTGGAATGTAAAGTGAATAAATGTATAAATTAATTTTAAAATTTCTCAAAAAACAAAATAAAAAGAATGTAGATATCTTTTTTGTTTGTGAACCTAGCCTTTAACAGATGAGCTATCTCTAACAAGGCAAAGATTCCAGTGGAGGGACTGAGATACCAGGCCAACAAAAAAAATTACTAGAATTTATGCTGCCTTCAAGACATGCTGTAGCAATGGAGGCCCCGCAGTTATGAGAGTGGCCAATCCTTGAGGCCAGAACCCCTAGAGGGATCCCATGCACTACACTGTATGGGGAAGCAGGAACCAGGACCTGGATGTCTCAGAGACCTAGGCTAGAAAAAAGAAATCAATAAAATGATTTTAATGATATTTTGCTATATTCATAGATGAGAGCCTAGATATATTGTCATCAAAGAAGTTTCTTCAGGCATCTGATGGGAACTGATTTATAGACTCAAAGCCAAGCATTAGTATAAGATAGAGAGTTCAATTGGAGATATCTATGGGGTTTCTCCTATGAGAGCTGGAAGAATCCTGCAGAAGAGGGGGGATGTAGAATTTTAGGTGCCAGAGAGATTTAGGAGACCAGGAGAACAAGGTCCACAGAATCAACTACACAGACCTTACAGGGGCCCACGGAGCCAATAAGCAGCAGCCATGGAGCCTGCGTGAGTCTGCTCTAGGTAGCCTGCATATATATTATGGTTGTTAGCTTGGTGTTTTTGTGGGGCTCCTAACAGTGGGAGAAGGGGTATGTAACTCTTTTGCCTTCTCTTGGGACACTTTTCTTCTACTACTGGGTTGTTTTTGCCCAGCCCTGATATAAGGGTTTGTGCCTGCTTTTATTGTATCTTCTTCTGCTGTGTTCAGTTGACATTCCTGAAGGGCCTGCTCTTTTCTGAAGGGAAATCAAGCAAGAGTGAATCTAAGGGAAAGGGAAGATGGAGTCTGTGAGGCATAGAGGGAATGAAAACTGTGGTAGGGACAGACATGTTGTATACAATAGTAATGATAAAAACAATATAGATCTTAAAAATAAATTTTGGGGAGCAGCAGCCAAGATGGCTGAAGTACAGCAGAAGTAGCGGACCTTCTGCAAGTTCACCTACTGTGGCATGGACCTGGACCACCTGCTGGACATGTCCTATGAGCAGCTGATGCAGTTATACTGCGCCCACCAGGGTGGCACCTGAATTGTGGCCTGCTGAGGAAGAAGCACTCACTCCTCAAGCACTTGAGAAAGGCCAAGAAAGAAGCTCCACCCATGGAGAAGCTGGAGGTGGGTAAGGCCCACTTGAGGGACATGATCATCTTGCCTGAGATCGTGGGCAGCATGGTGTGCGTGTACAATGGCAAGACCTTCAAAAAGGTGGGGATCAAACCAGAGATGATTGGCCACTATCTGGGCAAGTTCTCCATAACCTACAAGGCCATGAAGCATGGCCAGCCCGGTAATGCTGCCACCCATTCCTCCCACTTCATCCCCCTCAAATAGCGGTGGCCAATAAAGACTTGTGTTCTGCCCCCTCACCCCCCCAAAAAAGGAATAAATTTTAATTTGGTTGTTACCTGTTCAGAAGGATAGCCATTCTTTAATGTATAGTAACAAGAGTAACTTGAGTTCTAAAAGCATGAAAAGGCAAGCAGATGGAGGTACAGTATGATAGAGTCAGGAAAGAATTGTTAGCAATACTCTCCTACAATTAGCCTTCTGTACAAATAAACTTGTATAGTGGTAATTGAACATTGAATTCAATTACTCCAAATATATTTATATAGCATATAAACATATACTATATGTTATTACATGTTCTGAATCAAGGACACATTTTAATGTAGTATGAACATATATGCCAACACATTAAATAAAATATTAAATAGAGGACTTAATTAAATCAGAAAAAGTTTGAAAGAAAAAAGAAAACAATGCATTCAAAGAATAGAAAAAACATAGGCAATAGGCATACAATAAATATCAAATAAATTCCATAAGGAATCACATGATTATCGATCTAAATATCCACATTTAAATACCATTAAAAGGTAGAGGTTTTCAAACAAGAAAATAAATAGCAATCTCTGCTTTTAACATTTACCCACATGTGTTAAAATGTAAAGTATGTTGTAGATTATTAAGGTGAACTTAATCTAAAGGTTTAAATGTCTACAATATCAAACAAAGGCGATTTTAAAACTTGAATGCTGAAATGGCTGTGTTTAGTGCATTTAATGAATTTAGTTTAATTCTAATAAATTTTAAATTAATAAACAATGCTTCACCACAGCGAAGGAGAGACAATTCCATTATTATGATTGAGAACAGCAATATTTTTTTTAAGAAAAAGATTGGAAAAGTAGGCAGATAAAACATGATCATCAATAGAACAATAGAGAGAGAGAGAGAGAGAGAGAGAGAGAGAGAGAGAGAGAGAGAGAGAGAGAGAGAGTTTCCAAATATACTATCCATGTTTCTTCATTTTATGAGTGATCTTGCCTATTCTTTTGGAAGATATCAGTCTAAATGTTATAAAGATTGTTTTTAGTGCTTTCAAAACAATATATTTTATTATCATATTGTATGATTAAATACTATATGTGATATATTTTGCCTCCTTTGCAAATTACTTTTTTGGTTTTGTTTTTATCGAAAATAGATTATTATCTCATACAGTCCATCCTGACCACAGTTTTTACTCCTTCCACCCCTCCCACATCCCCAATACCTCCCCTCTCCCCTAGACCTATTCCCCATGCTTTCTCTTCAGAAAAGTAAGGCCTTCAAGAGACAACTGCCAAACAGGACAGACTAGGCAAAAACCCTCACTCATATCAAGGCTAGACCAATAGGAGGAAATGAGTCCCAAAAGCAGGCTAAAGAGTTGGAGATATACCATCTCCCACTGTTAGGAGTCCCAGAAAAACACAAAGTTAACACCCACAACATATATACAAAGAAGCTGGAGCAGGCCCATGAAGTCCCTGTTCTTGTTGCTTTGGTCTTCCTGAGCCAATGTGAACCCTCTTAATTGATTCAATGTGTCATGTCCTCCTGGTGTCCTCGTTGAAGAGGCAGGGAAAGATTTTAGAAGTTATAGGGGTAAATCATCTTTTATTCATAGTTTTCTGTAAAAAATGGATTATCTACGTGTATATCATCATGGTGTTTGTGGTTTCTTTATTTATTTAATTAATCTTTATTTTTCTCTGATAATTTTATTATTTTTTTAAATTTTTAGTGAATGTATTTTCTTCACTTTAATAATTCTCTCCAAAATGACCCCATGCCCAAATCCACCTCCACTCCACCCAACTTTATATTTTTCTTTTTCTTATCTTAAACCTATGTAATAGAGTGCTGCACAGATACCTGGCCCCAATAATGGGGCTAGTGATGGAGCAGACTTCTGTTCAGAGAGAAAGCGGTTGGTTGCTCCCAAGAGATTCATGTTATTATTAAACCAGGGTCATATTTTTCAGTCAAGTTATTATGATAGCTTGCAGATCTCACAGCTGGGTAAGAATGATGATTCTTTTTTACCTTTACTAGTATGTATAGAAACTTCCAGTGCTTTGAAATTTACCCAGTAAAGATGTAGCTTTTTGTTAGTAACAGGTTGATTTCTTGATTTTTGATTACTCACATATCTAATGCCTTCAACCAAAAGGTTTTACCCTCAAGTTCTGATCTTATTGGCCAACAACTCAAAATGGGGTAACATTTTGCTACGTAATTGGGTTTTTTATTGTATACCATATGGCCCCTTACACTGTATATCAATCATTTCATCACTTCAGGGACTTTTGATAAAAGTCTGAAATTCACCAAGGAAGAAATTTGCAATCATGTTGTCTTTTAACTCAAGAATACAACAGAAGTGTACTTCAAAATTTCCAGACTACTTGCCATCCTCATAATGTTCAGGCTTTCGAGCTCATAGAATTCCACTAGACTATCCACAATTGTGTGTATAGTAGGTAAGATTGTATGTTTTTGGACTCATACCCAGAACAAGCAGTTGAGGTGCCATTTTAACTGAAGAGGCCTCGAGGTACTTCCAGTATCCCTCAGTCCCTACCTCATACAGGGCATGGCTGGCATATGCTGCCCATACCCTTGTAGGCTCAATTTTCTTTTTTTCTTTTATTAAATTTATTTTTTATTAATTCATTCATTCATATTACATCTCAATTGTTATCCCATCCTTTGTATCCTCCCATTCCTCACTCCCTCCCGCTTACCCGCTACTCCCCTCCCTTATGATTGTGACTGGCAGGGACCTCCTCCCCCTGTATATTCTCATAGGGTATCAAATCTCTTCTTGGTAACCTTCTATCCTTCCTCTAAGTGCTATCATGCCTCCCCATCAAGAGTGCATGGTCAAATATGGGGCACCCGAGTCCGTGTGAAAGTCAGTCGCTATGCCCCACTCAACTGTGGAGACTCTCCTCTCCATTGGCTAAATCAACCAATATATGTTATTACAACTTATTAAGCAAGCGTACATCACTTATAACCCAATTAACCAAAACAATAGTAAAAGAGGATTAAAGGACATAATAACAAAGTTTTAAGGATATCAGTTCGAAGAATGATTCTCCTGGTGTAATCAGCAGGATTTCTTCTGCTGGAACCTAGAGTAACCAGAACCCAGAACCTCAGCAGGAGCCAGAGCACCAAAGCCTTCCCTCAAGCTGTTGTCTCTAGGAGCATCTTGAAGTGGAGTTATGCACAGCCAAAACCTATCGGAAGTCTCCAAAAGCCCCCGCCTCCAGTTCTGGACTCATTTATATATTTCCTTCCAGAGTCTGTTCATGGGATCTTTTCAGCTGGCAACAATCAAGTTCCTACACGATGTGATTGGTCTTCTAGTGGATTAACCTCACCTGTTCTCTCACAAGATCATTCCGTTCCCACTCTTTGGATTATAGAAAAAACAGGTTTATTTTTCCTTTATTCCATGAACTCTCCAGCCCAGAGGCAGGGCTTCCTCTTCCCCAAAGGCTCTTCACTATATTATCCAGACATTTTGGCTCTGCTCTCTCTCTCTCTCTCTCTCTCTCTCTCTCTCTCTCTCTCTCTCTCTCTCTCTCTCTCCTCCTCTCTCTCTCCTCCTCCTCCTCCTCCTCCTCATCTTCCTCATCCTCCTCTTCCTTCTCCTCTTTCTCCTCCTTCTTCTCTCTCTCCCTACTTACACTGAAACCCTCCTATTAAGTTGGGGAACCCACCTGAATGCTGCCACGATAAACCTAAATTTATATGCTCTAAAATTTGGCTTTAATTGGCTCATTTTATCAGCAGAGAAGACCAATCATATATTAATGTTTCTCTGGAGAACTACAAAAGAGGACCATTTTCTTTAAGTACTCAATATTCATAGATATTTTGGAAAAGAGACCACATTCTTTGTGTGTGTGCACACACATACATAGACAGAAGCTTCCTCTGTCCTGCAAGCAATTTTTCTTCATTTTTTTGAGATAGGATCTCTGTTACTTTTCCCCTGCATATTCAAGGATAGGTAGCCCATAAGCTTCCCAGGATTCTCCTGTCTCTGTATCTCCCTATAGGGCCACTGGGATTAAAAAGCCTCACCTTGCACAATGAGGTCTACTTTTCACAGATTTGGGCATTGGCAATAAAGTCCTCATAAATGTTTAGTGACCATTTGTAGGTACTGAACAATCCCAAAGCAACAGAGCACAGACACACAGACAAATACTATACTGTCTCTATTCCCTCTACTGTATTCCTTTACTGTACTCTCCTCCTCCCTACTCCCTCTGTGCTACTGCTTTTAAGTAGCTTCTGTTTCCTGTCTGTTCTTATGAAAGTTGGATGAATCTTATCTTTGATTCATTCTGTCAATTCTTTCTCTGGTTCTTCATGTTGTCTGTCCCTCCATTACACATTGTTTGAAGTAAAAGTATGTACTAACTGCATGTCTGTATTCCAGCTGAATCATAGACCTAGATCTTTCAAAGTGATCCCTAGCCACAGTAGCCCTGTTATTGGATTCAAAATCTTCCATAAAAACACATACTGTCACAAAGTAAATTACGTAAATTCCCTGTCAATGTCAGCATGAAATGTTGTCATTAAGCAATTCTTTTTCATGAAATCATATTGTTGATATTTTATCAGCATAGTTTCTCTGTCTTGTGTAGAAGATATTATCTCACAGCAGAATTCCTGGTCTTCTGAATCTTACAACCCTTCTTCCCAACACTTGCACTGTTACCTGAGCCTTAGACATAGGAATTGTGGTGTAATTGTTTGAAAAGAGATTATATACTTACTGTAATTTGTCTATTTGGGAGGCAGTGAGTTGGCACAGCAGGAAAGAGTGCTTCACACGAAGCCTGAGTTCACTTTCCAGAATGTATTTGGTCAAAAGAGTAAACCAACTCCTACAGTGGCTCTCTCACCTCAAAACATACACCAGAACTTGAGCATGAGCATAGGTATACACACAGATACATAGACACACTTACACACATGAACCCAACAATAAAAACATAATTAAATGTAATAAATTATTTAAAATATTCTTTATATTAGATTATAAATATTTTAAATTACAATATTATTTATTGTTATGTTTTTCTTGTGTATGTATGTGTGAGTACATGTATGCATGTGTGTATGAACCTAGTATAGCACATTTGTGGATGTCTGAATAAAAATTTTTGAGTCTTTTTACTGCCTCAACTATGTGACCCAGGAATCAAACACACTCTCATGCCTTGCATCGAACAACTATATCCATTGAGACACATTGCAGACCTACTTTTTAATTTCCCCAATATTTAATAAAAAATCTTTTCATTTTGTTTTTATTGAGAAATGCTAAACACATGTCTTTGTATGTCTGTGAAGACAGTTCCAGTGTTTAGATCCTGAGATAGATTCTTTAATTAATGCTTTCATCCAGTGATAACTCAATATTTATATAAATTATTGAGTTGTAGTAAAATTATGGAAATTGTGGCATAGTGTGAGGAAAGATACCTTTGGAGAGATGATTTTTTGGCCTATTTCTCTTCTTAGCCCCTTTCAGACTTGGTCTATTTCCTGACTACAATGAGGTTAGTAACTTTGCTTTACTCAGTATAATATTTAAGATAAAAATTATTCACAGATCATACTTACCCATTCTGGTAAGTACCCCATTCATATTCCTTTGTATTTTTCCACACATTTATCTAGAGAACCATATTCATAACCTAATAATATATAAGCACACTAACTCAAACTGTGTGTCCAGAAATAAGTTTTGATGGCTCTGTTTGACATTTCTTTGATGTTCTGTATGTGCAAGTATATATATATATATATATATATATATATATATATATATATATATATATATATATATGTTTGCATGTGTGGGGGTACACAAATATATACAATTCACGTCTATGTGTATGAGTGTGCATGTGAAGGCCAAAGATTTATTTCAGGTGTCTTCTTTAAAAAAAAAGACTTATTTATTATATATACAGTATTTTGATTGCATGTATGCCTGCACACCAGAAGAGGGTGTTACATCTCATTATAGATGGTTATGTGCATGCTGGGAATTGAACTCAGGACCTCTGGAAGAGCAGACAGTGCTCCTAACCACTGAGCAATCTCTCCAGCCAGATGTCAGGTATCTTGGTCAAAAGAGAGTTATTCCATGAGCACAGAGATGGATAAATTGGCTAGTCTAGGTAGTCTGCTTCCTGTGGAGTTCCCTTGTCTCCAGCATTCTAAGACTACAGGCATACAATCATGCCCACCTGACACCTTTCAGTATCTTGAAATATCATTCTTGTCATGTGTTTGTAGCAAGAAATTACACACTGAGATGTCCATCCAGAACCACTTTCAAAGATTTTTAAAAAGTAAATACGCTATTTTAAAAAATGAGACTCTAATATATTCTTTATTGACTTTTAGTTGTTTTCTTAATTCTCCACATGTAATGGGTATTCACATATATTTGGTTGATTTCTCTTTGGCATCTTGACACT
This sequence comes from Acomys minous, assembly GCF_964271855.1. Classification (NCBI taxonomy): domain Eukaryota; kingdom Metazoa; phylum Chordata; class Mammalia; order Rodentia; family Muridae; genus Acomys; species Acomys minous. The sequence continues at coordinate 61,048,883 of NC_140488.1, read as the reverse complement.
CTCTAAGTTGGCCAAAGGGAGTATTTCTTGACAATGGCTCACAACTGAGACTATTATGGATATACCTTTTTAATAGCTCTTAGTGGGTGGACATCACAGTACAAACTCTGCACACTTATACCCAATTGGAACAACCATGAAAATAATTTATGCTCTAGAAACTCTTTAAGAAGATTAGAGGCTGTGGTTACATCACTGTTAAAATATATCCACCACCAATTCCTTCTTCTTTTGCTGATTAGGATATTACCCATAAGAATAATACCCAGTAAACTCCCTGAATATAAATGTTAGATCATATGTCCTATTTTCCTGAATAATCTAACCTATGATAAAGCACAAAGTGGAAAAAAAACTGCTACGGTATACCCCTGTTTTATATAATATAGTGCTTATATTTTGTATTGGTAAAAGAATTCTAGCCTTGAGATACCATATTCCAGACTTGTTTTCTTCCATTCTTTCCTTCATAATTATATATATTTCCATGGCAACAGTTTTAAAAATCCAACAAACATTACAAAGTGATTGAAGACAAGTGTGGAATGGTTGGAGACCACAGAGCCTTAAGAACATGAACTTCGTGATCTCTGTATTCATTTTTCACCTTTCTTCTCACAGATGTCCTTGATTGAGCAATGGACAACTCTGAAACTTCTGAATGTTATGAACTTTCAAAAAGAGTACAGGATAACCATGGGAAAGTGAACAATGTAGCTGAGACTAAATTGAACACCCATATTTGCTGGAACAAGCTGAGTCTCCAGGAAGGGCTGTGTGAAAGAAAACATATTATAGCAGAATCCCCCCAACTTGAGTGAAATGGAAATTACTAGTGAAAGAGGGGCATGCCATAATGATAAATGAAACAAGCTACAAAATGGGTGGTGTTCTTAACTATGGACACATAAAATAGCATAATGTAATGCACAAAATAACATCTGATAGAACTGAATGGAGAAAAAGAAATACTGAACATTATACTGGAGTGGTAATAGATAGTCCTAAAATTAACTGTGGCAACGGCTGGATATATCAGAATATATTAGAAATCCTTATATTATATATTTTAAGTGTGTAAATTATATGGCTTATAGCTTGTGAATTATATCTCTGTGAAGTAGTTAAATGTATGTTAAGAGTTATAATTAAAAGAAAGAACTGAATACATTACAGGTTATTTTACTTATGCCTGAATTAGACTTCAGTGAGAAGAAAATCTGAGGTTTCATTGATGTCATTTCTAGCAGCAAAATCCTTAGAATCTAGTGCTCAGTAAACATGAGTGTATACATATTTGTCAGTACAAACATACCTGTGCTGTGGTCTAAATATAATTTTTTTTCCTATTAAGTTGTGTGTTTGTGTGTTTGAAGTCCAGCTGATGCCATTGCTTAGGTAGTTTGTGGAACATTTAGATTGGAATTTCACGAGGAAGGGAGTCAATGGGGCAGGCTTTGAGGCTTAATAGACTGGACCTCTTTGTTCACTCTCTTTTTCCTGTTGAAAGGTGAAATAGCAGCTATCTTCATCTGAGGGCATGTTTTGGTGTCTTATTATGACTTCCTTACCACAATGAAGTGAATACTGAAGAAATTATAAGCCAAAATTAGCGCTTTCTCCATTATCTGTATTTGTCAAGGTGTTTTATCTTAGCAACAAGAAACTAACTGAAACAATCAAGAGCAATGATTTGAATATAGCATATCTGATAGGACCTCTAAATTTTTTTAACTATGTTTCTGTTTTAATGACAATAAAAATGGGATAGAAATGTAGTCACAAATATAACAACAAATGAAAGAGAATTCTAATAAGAAATGGAGTCTTAACACTTGGATTATTTTTACTGGAGAATATATGTACTTTATGGCATATGATTTAAGATTTGTTCAATAGTTCGATAAACATGGTAGTATATGTTCAGAATATAACTGTAGCAGAGGCTATATAGTCTCTTTCACTGTTTACTCTGACAATAAATATACTGTTTTACATTTTATTCAAGTATTAAATGAACACGTGATTCATAGAAGTTGTTATTTTTCCAATGGAGAACTTTTTGTGACTAGTGAAATCTCATCAGAATACTTAATTTTTATGATAGCATGGGTCTAAAGAAAAATGCTCACAAATTTTGTATGTTTGGATATGTACCTGTGTGCATTTTTTTAACTAATGATTTGTGTGTGTGTGTGTTTTATTATATTTCTTTTTTAAACAAATGCATTTATATTATTACATGTAAATAAAATGAACTACATACAACAGGACGAACCACAAAACAATCAGGAATTATATAAATGTTACATTCATAGTGATTTGGCTACTTGTATTGGCAAACTTGAAGTAAACATCTTTCCTATCTCTTTGAGTCTAAAATTTTGACTGAAAATCAATATCTATCATATCTCATCTCTATTAACTTAAAACCTGTGTGCATTTTTATGCAATCATATATGGAGTAAGAAATTCATATTAAGAAATTAACCTTTCAAAATGTTAAAATTAGTGTGTATAATATCTACGATGTAAGGGCCAAGGCTTGAGACTTAGAAAAGGTTGAGATCAAGCAGTACATAGTTCTGTTCAGAGTCATTTTTTAAAATTAAGAGATATGGACCTCATTTTAAAAGACAGAAAATGGACCCTACCAACATGATGGGCAAAATGCTTTATTCAGTTCACTTATTCAAATGTTAACCTCATCTCTAAAATATTTTAACAACAACATCAAAAAATGTTTATTTACACATACTGGTACTTAGCCAAGGTGACACAGAAACTTAAGCATAATAAGCCTACTCATTGTCAATTAGACATACATGTAAATCCCCATATTATAATTCATGTAAAAATAAACAACAGTAATAAGATTATATTTCTGTCTATCATACATAGAGCTCAAATTATACTAACATTCTGTTACAGTTCATTTCAATTGTGTACTTCATTGGATTAAGGAATCTGTAAGTGATGAATGAAGCACATTTGTGAATTTATTTTTTATTAAATTTTGAGAAAGTCATCAGATCTCTGATCTAATCGATGGGTTAATTTTTTTATTTATTCAAAATAAAATAACATTTCTTGGAGGTGGGGAATGACAGGAAGGGAGATCCATGAAATAGGTTACTAAGTATATGTCTTTGGGGGTTATATCTTTTTTAAAGAACTATTTTATATTATGAGTGTTTTGTTCACATATATGGATGTGTATCATGTATATGCCTATGCCTGTGCCTGTGCAGGTCAGAAGAGGTAATCTGATATCATGGAAGTGGAATTATGTATGGTTGAGAACCACCACATGGGAAATTAAAACTGAACCTGGACCATCTATGAGAGCAATGAGTGATTTGCACTTTTTGACATTACTCTTTTTTTTTGTTTGTTTGTTTTGAGACAGGTTTTTTTCTGTGTAGCCTTGGCTGTCCTGGATTTGCTTTGTAAACCAGTATGGCCTTGAACTCACAGTGATCCCCCTGCCTCTGCCTCCCGAGTTCTGGAATTAAAAGCATGCTCCACCATGCCTGGCTATTCCTAATTCTTATATTGAATACTATTTGCTCTTTCCTCTCATTCCTGGTATAACATGTGTGAACTGTTTTTGTTCTGCAATATCTTCCCTTTCATGATGGATAGAACTCCGATGAAACTCTGAGCCAAAATAAATAAATCCTCATTTACATTAGTTCTATTAAACATTTTTTCCCAGTAATTTGAAAAATAACTAATACTTGCTCCTCAGCAAAGGTTATATATTCCTTTTACATTTAAAATTTATTCTTGATATCCTATGAATTAAGGGCTGTAATACAAGTTAGGTGTACTTCTCTTTGTCATTTTTATTGTTATTCTGACATAGTAATGTCTGAGTAAACTTAAAGGAGAAAGATTTATTTGGATCATAATTTCAGAGAGTTCAGTTGATGGATGCTTGATTTTCTGCACTTACAGTAAATGCCCACAGGACTAAAACATGTGATAGAAAGAATTCTTCTCCTCATAGTAGACAAAGCATGCTAAGAAGAGCTCAGTTCATTGCCCTGAAAAATAGGAAGCAGAGCAAAGCTATAAGGGAAAGGGACCAGGACAAAATATAGTACTGAAAGATATAGTCTCCCAGTAATAAACTGCCTCCAACCAGGTCTAACTTTCCACAATTCCACCATTCTCAAAAGTCTATTCATTATTTGTGTCTATTGATGAAAATGCTGTTCATTAGGTCAGGGCCTTCATGACATAATTTTCTCTCAATGACACAACATAATCCAGTTGACAATAAAAAGCAATTATTGTAATACAGTATAGCATCAATATATCTCATATCCTAGAATGCACAGGTGAAAGAGATACATAAAGAATGGTTATTCCATGTGTGCATATATGCATGTGAAGTTGTTCATGATGAAGTAATGAAGAAAGGTTCACAACTATAGAGTTGATTTTTGTAAATATTCTAGTAGACTCACACACATGCACACACACACACACACACACACACACACACACACACACACACATGTTTCTTCTACTACATATTCAGAACAGGTTCTCCTTCAAGAACTACTTTAGTTTATCATTAATATTTACATGCTTGGTTGATGACAATTTTACTCAGAATTTCTTGAATAATTAGTGGCCTTGTTTTGGTTATACTTCCACATTAATGTTAGTTGTATGACCTGGAAATGCTAATAAATGCCTCAATAATTTCCTGTGTTTCAGGTTCCTAATTTCCTTAGTGTCCTTGTCAAGCTGGAATCCAACCTGTTCTTGGTAATTTAGATCAGTCTTTTCTGTCTGTTGCAAGGAGCTGTTTCTTTGATTCAAAATATGATGACCCAGACAGACTTTCTAACATGAAAGGAAAAAATCTCATGAGGACTTGCTGCACCCTAGACAAAGAACTAAAGGCAACTAAAAAATGGTGAGGGTGATAAAAATTCTTTCTTAGGAACAATCCCCAAATTGATCCAATAAAAGTAGTCAACTCCAAAATCATATGCCTAATATTTACACATTATGTAAATATGTAAGTAACCATTCAAATAATATTTTGTGTATTCAGCGAATTGTATTCATATAAAGTTATAGACCTAGGAATATATATGTAAAAATAAAAAAAGAGGTTATGAATTTGAGAAAGAGCAAGAAGGTTCATGGGCAGTAGTGGAATGAGGAAAGTACAAAGGAAAACAGTATTATTGTCATTGTTATTATTATTATTATTATTATTATTATTATTATTATTATTATTATTATTATATTTTCAAGAGAGTGATTGTTTGTGTAACCTTGATTGTCCAGTACTCACTGTTTAAAACAGGCTTTTTTTTAATTTAATTTTATTTTTCAAAATTTGTTCACTTTCATTCCAACTGAAGACTCCTCCCTCATCTCCCAGTCACATCCTTCTTCACTTTCCTCCCACCCTGTGCCCATCCCATAGTCCCCAAGAGAGTGAGTGCCCTTCACTCATATCAACTGACACAGGCCTATCAAGTTTCATCAGGACTGTCTGCATCATCCTTCTCTGTGGCCTGGTAAGGCATCCCAATTGGGAAATGATCAAAAAGCAGGCAATAGAGTCCATGGCAGGGACCACTGCTCCTCAAAATACACCTATGGAGACTAAGCTGCCTATGGGCTACATCTGAGCTGTGGGGCCTATGTCCTCTTGGTCCTCCTAATGCATCTTCCTTGTTTGGTTCTTTAGTCTCTGCAGGCACACCTGGACTTGGATTTGTTGGCCCTGTCAGTCTTCTTGAGGTGCTACTATACCCTCTGAGTCCTTCTACCTTCCAACTCTTCCACAAGACTCTTTGTGCTCTTCCCAAAGTTTGGATGTGTGACTCAGATCTGCAATGACCCTGTGCTGGGTCGAGTCTTTCAGAGGATATATGGTACGCTCATCTCCTGTTCTCTCTTTTCAACAGATTCCAGTGTATATTCTATTTGTCCTTCTGAATGAGAATTAACCATTCTCCCTAGAGTCCTTCTTGTTACTTAGCTTCTTTAGGTCTATGGATTGTAATATGGTTCTCAAGTATTATATGACTAATATCCACTTGTAAGTGAGTATATATCATGTGTGTGATACTGAGTCTGGGTTACTTCCCTCAGGATGATCTTTTCCAACTCCATCCATTTGCTTGCAAATTTCATGCTGTTCTTGTTTTGGATGGCTGAATACTATTCCATTGTGTAGATGTACTATAGTTTCTTTATCCATTCTTCAGTTGGTTGTTTCAAGTTTCTGACTATTAAGATAACAACACTATAAACATAATTGAGCAAATGTTCTTATTGTATGTTGGAGCATCTTAAGTGTTCTAAATTTTCTGAGAAAAGTCCAAATAGATTTCCAAAGTAGTTGTACAAGTTTTCATTCTCACCAGCAATGGAGGAGTGCTCCCCTTTCTACACATCCTCACCAGCATGTGCGGTCACTTTAGCTTTAGATCTTAGCCATTCTGATAGGTGTAAAATTGAATCTCAGAGTCATTTTATTGCCATTTCCCTGATGGCTAAGGAGATTAAATATTTCCTTATGTGTTTCTCAGACATTCGGGATGCTCATTTTACATCTTGGTTGCAGCCCCTTCCCTCCTTTCCACTTGGTTCCAAAAGTCGAATCTTTTCCTCCTTTCCCCCTCCTATTCTCCTCAAAAAAAGAGACACTCCCCCATATAAACCCACCACAGGCTACATAGCCCATGTCAGAGACAACCCCCTGCTCTATTTGCTAGGTGACGAAGCTGTCCATCAGTTACATATGTATCAGGGCCTAGGCCCAGTCCATGCATGCTCTAGGGTCGGTGCTTCAGTCTCTGTAAGCCCCTATGGGCATATATTAGTTGATTCTGTTGGTTTTCTTGGGGAAGTTCTTTTCACATCTGGAACCTTCTATCCTTCTCCCCACTTTTCCACTAGACTCCCAGAGCTCTATGTTATATTTTCGTCTGATTCCATCAGCTGTTGGGTAAAGCTTCTTAGGTGACAGTTATGCCAGGCTCCCATTTGTAAGCATAGTACAGTATTATTGACAGTATCAGGTGTTGGTTCTCCTTTATGCAGTAGGTCTCAGGTTAGGCCAGCCATTCTCAGTCTCTGCTCCATCTTTATCCTTGTATCTTGTAGGCAGGGTGACCATACTACAATCCACAGACTCAAAGAAGCTAAGTAACAAAGAGGGCCCAAGGGAATATGCTTTAATAACACTTAACACTCAGAAAGGCACACATAATAGACATCAGTAGTAGATAAAAGGAAACTATAGGGGGAGGGTGTAGGATGAGGAATGAGCATAGGGATCAGATGTGGGCAGAGCATTGGTGGGAGGCAAGAAGACTGGGAGGGAGAGTGAAACCTCTAAGGGGGAAGGGCCCCTTTGAGACAAGCTAAAGATCTGTGACTGTGGAGGCTCCTAGGAGGATATGGGGATAACTGTAGCTGAGATTCTCAGCTAGGGAGGGGAGGCATGGAGACTAAAGAGGTCACCCTGTACACAGGAAGTATTTCCAGTGGAGAGAAGAGGACACCAATCTGCACACAAAGCATTCAACCCCAAAAATTACTTTGTCTACAAGACATGTAGGGATATTATTATGTTTTAATTTCAGAAAATTGTGTCATTGTATGTGCATGTGTCTGTTAGTTACCTCAGCTAGTACAAACTATGCGGCACACAATTAGCTGTGTAAAATATTGATAGTATTGACTTTTAGTTTTGTGGATTCATTATAGTTCTTCTGGGTAGAAATGCTTCCTATAGATAATAATCATTTAAATAAGAATATAATTTCACAGGAACAGATTGCCATCTTCTTCACAGAAGTATTTATAAATCCAGTGTACAGGATAAATGAAACCATGTACTGGAGGCTGATTCAGAATTCAAGTATCACTAAAAATATCTTCTTCCTGTTCTACAAGGTATAGTCTCCTAGCTAATAATGTGTAACTACTGTGTCTTCATGAGGCCACATCACAGTTTTTTATTATAATTATTTGTATTTTCTATGTTTTAGAATTGTAGAAAATATGGCAATATCAGTAAGTTCAAAGAGTATGAGCCAATGCTGTGTTTTACTTCCAGTGATGTGAATTGTTCGATTGGAAGACATAAATGTGAATTCTACTGTTAGTAAATAAGACACTTGTAAACATTGTCATAGTTTTATCAGCAGCATTTTATGCAGAAAAGCAAATCAGAATTCTTTCTGCCTATTCCAATAAGAACAGAACCTTTCCATTTCCATGACAGAGATAGCCCAATATAAGATTATGTCACAAAAAAATTTTCAAAAAAAAGGAAAAAGATTATATCACATGTTAGTTGGCTAATCACACTAGAGAATGATACTGCATAGAAGATCAGTGTGCTAACTTATTTTGTGAGCTTGAAACAAGCTAGGGTAATTGGGGCAAGGTAACCTCAACTGAGAAAATTCCTCCATAAGATTGGATGGTAGGGAATGACATTTATGTGAGAGGGGCCAGACTATTGTGTATTCTGCCAGCCCTGGGCTGGTAGTCCTGAGTTTTCCTCTTTCCTACCACAGACATAATTCTGCCTAGAAAGGGGCAAGCTTGGATGCAGGAAGAGTCCATAGCCAAATCTGCCAAGTCAGGGTTAGCAAATCGTCAATAGTTCCTGCCTCACAAATATGTCTGTCAGACATATTGGACCAGAAAGTGGAAGATGATGCACTAACATTTTATAGAGTTTTGGGTGACTGTTCAGGTAGCAAACTGTGTCTGTCATCTTATTTGGAAAGCTACTAACGTGCACTCCTGGTATACTCAAGTAATCAATCCATTTTTGTTTGTTTGTTTTGGTTTTGGTTTTTGGTTTTTGGTTGTTGGTTTTTCAGGACAGGGTTTCTCTGTGTAGCCTTGACTATCCTGGACTCACTTTGTAGACCAGGCTGGCCTCAAACTCACAGTGATACACCTGACTCTGTCTCCCAAATGCTGGGATTAAAGGTGTGCACCACCACAGCCCAGCTGCAAGTAATCAATCTTATTCCTTTTCAAGACTCTGATGAGGTTGAAGACCAGAAAGTTAGTTTTACAATTAAGCTTACTTGTTTGGAGGTTATGATGTTTTTAGGTTTAGATAGATGTTTTAAGTTGATAATGATGAGATGTGATGGAGATTGATTTACAATCAAAATTCATGATGCACCAAGATAGGAAAGATGTTTTCTTCAAGGCTGTCAAATACAAATAGCCAAAACACTAAGAATGTAACACTTATATAATTGCTGATGGTGTCATGGTTCTTCTTGCTATAGGTAGTTTATTGACTTTATGTGTAATAATATAAATGTATATGTAAAAATTTTAAAAATTAAAAAACAAAAAGAATTTAGGGTGAGAAAGTTAGGAAGCTGGGCAGAAGGCAGCATTCTTCCATGCCTTCTGCATCACTTCTTGCTCACACTTTCATGTCATGTTTGAGTTCCTGTTCTGACTTCTAATAAAGAGTGATATGGGCCTTTAAGTCAAACAATTCATTCCCTCCATGCTTTGGCTATGGTGTTTCATAACAGAAGTAGTAACCCTACTAGGACAGTAACTTTTACTTATATATTATTAGTAGATTTGACATACAGAAAACTTTATATCCAGGTTATTGTTGGTGAGTAAAAATCCATATTTTGGTCTCATATAATATATATTGTCATAACCATTTTGATCAAAGACCATTGAATAAATGTATATGTAACAAATAAAAAATGTTTAATTAATAAAAAGACCAATCAATAAGAATATGCTTGAGTCTGAAATTAATAGAAAACTTAATTTGTCCTTATTTATTGTTATAATATTATTATCTTTATCATTACTTTTGAAGATTACTATGAGAAAAATGATTTCTCATATTCAGATATATTTATCAGAAATTACTTTTTTAGATATCTGTGTTATCAGTACTCAAGTTATATTCCTAAAATCAGCTGATCATCTAGTTAAATCATTCCCATGAATTGGTGTACAATAAGATATATAGTCATTCTATTTTTCCTTCTATTGCTTCAATAAGTTAATGTGGCCAAAAGCAACTTGGGGAAGAAATTTACAAGACCAAGGAGGAAAGGTCACAACACGAGCCTAGAGACAAAAACTATACTATCACATTAAATTCAGGATGTAAGTAGACTATTGTCCTAAATATTAACAGACTCAACCTTATGAACAGTGTAGAACTAATAAATATCTCAATTGGGTAAACATGGTGGAAAGGTGGAAGCTTTGAGTTCTTTTGGAGTAAAACACATTTTTGTTTGGGTCATACTTTGTCCTTTTATACAATCAACACCTGGTAGAACCTGAAAGCAGCAATAATTCTAGGACAAAAATTGAAATTGAATCAGGAGTATTATAAGGATACTACGTCACAGGAGATCGCTATTTCCTCAGGTAAAGCAGTGTTCACTTCTGGCATTGGAATTGATAGACTATCTCTACTCACAAAGAGGATTTATCATAATTCAAAAACAAAATCTCTCCAAAAGTCATAAAAGGAAAGAGGAAGAAAACAGTAAAGTGGATGTATTTTCAGGCACTGTTTCATCACTATATTATTCTGGAAGGTGGCACATTTAAGCAGTAGACTCAGAGAAATAGTAATCTCCTTGGAGCCTAAATAAGGCATAATAAAATATTTTATTTTTCACTGGGAGAGTCAACTTCGATAACCATATTCGCATCAATTTCAACCCCCCTCACCATTTCTTTCTTTCTCTGTTGTGAATTTAAGTTTAGATGAAAACAATCCGCATGTTTTAGATTTAGTTTGTGGTATTAATTTTCTACATTATTTATATATTTATCTTATTGAAAAACAATATTTACAGAACCATCCAGACCTACGTGGTAAAATGAGTGAATTCCATAGTTCCATGGCCTTCTAAAATTAACATTTAAATTACTAGTCAATAGTAGAGAACATGTCTGAATTGACTGTTGAATAAGTTAAAAGAAATTGTCATCTGCAGGAGGTAGCTTTGTATCTCCTCTCCTGTATAAATTATTTGAAAACCGTGGGCTTTGATGGACATGTTAATAAGTTTAAAACTGAAGAACAATGAAAAACATCTGACTCCTTAAATTCCATTCAAAGAATCAGTTACCTTTTATCAAAAATCTAGTAAGAGGCGATGATTTTTCTTTTCTTTTTTTAAAATTAATTTATTCATATTACATCTCGATGGTTAGCCCTTCCCTTGTATCCTCCTATTCCTCTCTCCCTCCAACTTCCCTCCTTCTCCCCTGCCCTATGTCTGTGATTGAGGGAGACCTCCTCCCCCTATATATGCTCTCAGAGTATCGAGTCTCTTCTTGGTAATTTGCTATCCTTCCTCTTAGTGCTGCCAGGCTTCCCCATCCAGAGGATGTGGTCAGAAAAGGGGGCACCAGAGTCTGTGTGAGAGTCAGATCTCACTCTCCACTCAATGGTGGAGAATATCCTGTTCATCGGCTAGGTCTGGGTAGAGGTTCGAAGTTTACTGCCTATATTCTCCTTGGCTGGTGCCTTAGTTTGAGGAGGACCCCAGGATCCAGATCTGCCTGTCATAAAGTTCTTCTTGTAGGTTTCCAGGACCCTCGGGATCCTTCTATTTCCCTATTCGTCCATGCTACTCTCACCTAAAGTCTCTCTTCTGACCCACTTTCCTGGTAAGTAAAGTTTTTCATTGGACGTATCCCTTGGACTAGTGTCTCGATATAAGTGACAATATAATGTTTGTCTCTTTTTGCTTCTGGGGGAACTCACTCATTATGACAATTTCTAGATGGATCCATTTGTCCACAAATTTTGGGAATTCCTTGTTTTTAATAGCTAAGCAGTATTCCATAGTGTAAATGTACCACAGTTTCTTTGTCCATTCTCCTATTGAGGGACACTTAGGCTGTTTCCATGTTCTGGCTATTATGAATAAAGCTGCTATAAACATGGTTGAGTCTATGTCTCTGTTGTGTGGTAGGACATTTTCTGGGTATATTCCAAGGAGTGGGATAGCTGGGTCTTGAGGAAGCCCTATTTCCATTTTTCTGAGAAAGCGCCAAACAGATTTCCAAAGTGGTTGTAATAGTTTGCATTCCCACCAGCAATGAAGGAGTGTTCCTCTCTCTCCACATCCTCACCAACATGTGGTGTCACTTGAGTTTTTGATCTTAGCCATTCTGATGGGTGTAAGATGGAATTTCAGTGTCATTTTGATTTGCATTTCTCTGATGACTAAGGAGGACGAGCATTTCTTTAAGTGTTTCTCAGCCATTTGATATTCCTCTGCTGAGAATTCTGTTTAGTTCTGAGCCCCATTTCTCAATTGGGTTGTTTGGTTTTGTGGTGTTTAATTTATTGAGTTCTTTATATATTTTGGATATTAGACCTTTGTCAGATGAAGGGTTGGTGAAGATCTTTTCTCAGTCTGTAGGCTGTCTCTTTGTTATGCTGACAGTGTCTCCTGCCTTACAGAAGCTTCTCAGACTCATGAGGTTCTATTTATTAATTGTTGAAGTTAAGGCCTGGGATGTTGGTGTATTGTTCAGGAAGTTGTCTCCTGTGCCAATATGTTCCAGGCTCTTCCCCACTTTTCCTTCTAACTGAATTAATGTCTCTGGTTTTAAGTTGAGGTCTTTAACTCACTTGGACTTGAGTTTTGTGCATGGTGATGAATAGGGGTCTAACTGCATTTTTCTACATGTAGATATCCAGTTAGACCAGCACCATTTTTTTCCATTGAATAGATTTGGCTTCTTTGTCAAAAATCAAGTGAGCAAATGTGTGTGGATTCATCTCTGGGTCTTCAATTCGATACCATTAATCCATCATCCTATTGCTGTGTCAGTACCATGCTGTTTTGATAACTGTAGCTTTGTAGTACAGCTTGAGATCAGGTATGGAGATTCCTCCAGAGGATCTTTGATTGTGTAGGATTGTTTTTGCTATTCTGGGCTTTTTATTTCTCCATATGAAGTTGAGAATTGATTTTTCAATCTCTTAAAAGTATTTTTTAGGTATTTTGATAGGGGTTGCATTGAATCTGTAAATTGCTTTTGGTAAGATGGCTATTTTTACTATGTTAATTCTCCCGATCCATGAACAAGGTAAATCCCTCCATCTTCTGATGTCATCTTTAATCTTTTTTTTCAGAGGTTTAAAGTTTTTTTTCAAATAAGTCCTTCATTTGCTTGGTTAGAGTTACTCCTAGATATTTTATATTGTTTGTGGCTATCATGAAGGGAGTAGTTTTCCTAATTTCTTCCTCTGCCTGTTTGTCACTTTTATACAGAAAGCTACTGACTTTTTTGAGTTAATTTTGTATCCGAGGCAATGATTTTTCAATAACAACTAATGGACTTAAGCAAGAAAATTCACATGATCATGTCTTAGATTTTTAAAGAAAATATCAAAATTTAATGTCTAATCATGAGACAGTCCTTAGAAATGTAGATATAGAGATACGTTTCCTCATATTGGTACATCGAATGAATAGAGGTTGAAATTGAAATGTGCATCTAAAAAACTTACAAAAACATATTATTGAATAAACATATACTACATGTTTTCCCTAAATGACTAGGGATGAGTACAGGACAGAAGTTCTATTACTCTTATACAGAATGCTACTGTATGCTGTAGCAATACCTTAAGAAAGACAAGCTAATCATACAGACTGTAAAGCAATAAACAAACCTGTCCCTATTTGCAGGTGACATAAATTTCTAGGTAGAAATTCCAAAGCAATTTACCCAACTCTTGTAGAACTAATACCAAAAAATTTTATAATACAAGATGAACAGGCAAAACACAATCTAATTTCTATATAGTAAGAATCAACTTCTGAGAATAGAAAGTTAAAACCTTCCAAAGAAATTGCAGATTTAAGGATAAACTTAGCAATGTTTATAAAATATTTACAATCTAAAATTTATGAAATGCTGATAGACTAGTGAATACTAAATAAGTAGAGATACATGCAGTTTTATGTATTTTAAGGTTCTGCATCCTATAAAATGTATATTATTCCTATAATTGTACCTATAAGTTTTACAAGAATACTGCTGGATCATAGTAGTAATTGTTAAGCCATACTTTATAGATAACAATAATCAAGACACTGTAGTACTGGTAGCGTGATAAAGCAATAGATTGAAAGTACATAGTAAGGAGTTTGAAATACAGACATGCTAATTGATATGGATAAATGTGCAAAAACAGTCCACTAGAGGAAACACATCCTTTCAATGAATTCAATGAATGGCCTTATATCAATTGGACATCTACATTATAAAAAATAAACACACGTGCACACACACACACACACACACACACATGCAAAAAGGAGAATGTGAGGGTTAGAATGTTAGCTCAGGGGTAGAACTCTTTCCTAGGAAGTGTAAGGGCCTGGGTTTGATGCTCAGGTCTGGAGTTGGGACTAAGAAGAATGTGTTCTTAGGAAACTTATTAAACCATTACCATGGATTCCTCCATGTTCTGGTGGTTATTGAATTCAAATTAACCTAAAGTTTTAATTGAAAAACATCAAGTAAAGTGTGAACAATTTTGTAATATCCGTTCTCTGTTGTAAGTTTGAGTTTTTGTCAAGTTGACACTAGGTAAAGTCATCTCATAAGAAGGAAACTTATACGATAAAATGCCTTCATCATATTATCCACAAGCAAACCATAGGAAATTTTCTCAACTAATGATTGATATGAGAGTGCCTAGCCCACTAAAGGGTAACACTTTTGAAAAATAGTACTTGGTTGTTTAAGAAATTAGGCTGAATAAGCCACTAAGCAGCATTGCTCCAATGCCAATACTTTTATTCCTGCCATTATGTCCCTTCCTTGAGTTTGCACCCTGACTTTCCTTAATAATCAACTGTTATCATGACAAGTAAGCCAAATAAATGTTTTTCTTTCCAAATTGTATTGGCCTGTGGTTTTCTTACAGCAACAGAAGACAAACTAAGATATGTTCATAAAAATGACACTTAAATATTTTCCAATCAGTTATAATGCTAAGAATATAGTATAGCTACAAAGTTTTGTAACATTTTTATTTAAATTTAGACAAGCAGCACCACAAACTAGGTAACAAGTACTAAAATATCTGAGACCATTGGGGACATTGTTCATTCAAATGTTCACATTCTACTTGCTAGTCTCCATTGTCTCATGGCTATCACATAATGTAATATGAATTTAGTTCAATTTCAAAAATACATACAGTTTTTTACTACAATTACAATACTGTTTAAAAGTTCAAAGTGTCAGCTGTGCATGGTGATGCACACAAGTAATCCCAGCACTTGGGGAGGTAGAAGCAGAAAGAGCTCTGTGAGTTCGAGGCCAGCCTAGGCTACACAGGGAGTACAAGAAAGGCAAGGCTACACAGAGAAACCCTGTGTCAAACACTATAAAACAAACAAAACAAAACAAAACAAAACAGACGTTTAAAGTGGCTTATTAGATTCTACGATATGTCATAATTGTAACTGAAAAACAAAAAATAAAATATATATTTGCAATATATAATGACACAGTATACGTTACCATTCCAAAAGTGGAAGTATAGAATCACGGTAAGACAAAAATGAAATAAAACAAGACTGGAATCTTGTGAGGAATACTCCAAACCTTGTAGCTCTATGTCTGATGCCAAAATATTTTAGAGAGTTCTATCAATCTGTATTTGCTGCCTGAAACATATCCTTCTCTCTTGGTCTTTTTCTAACTCCTTTCATGATGTTGATGCTGGCCTTCATGGTCTTCCAATGGTCCTGAACATGTACACTGTAATGGGAATCTCCACTGAAACTGAGAGTATATCTTTGTAAATGGCTTCCTGGCTTCTCTTTAGAGAGTTCAATCATGCTGTATGGTGCCAAACTCAGGACTTTTACTGTGATTGGACAGATTAATAAATGTCTTCTAACATTTCAAAATGCCAAGCTTCAGCTGCTCTCTCCATGGTTTCCTGAATCTTGTAATGTTTATGCCATCAAAACAAAAAGCACATGGAAGACTCTAACACATTACTGAGTCATTCTGCCAGCAGGAGATGCAGCCTTGTTCCACTTTGAATAGCAGCTTCTCATGTTGTGCAGATTTCACCCCAATGATACTAGTATTATCTTGATCACAGTGGATTTCTCAACCCCAGCTATACAGAATCTATTTTTCCAGGAAAGTGATGGTTTCACTTAAATGATGGTGGTTTCTTCATAATCACAGCCAATTTTTAATACCCAGCATGTCTAAACCACATGTTCTTGGTTAAAAGATCACATGAGCAGCTCTTGTATATCTTTTGATTGCCTATGACACATCTGATGTCAGGCCTTCACCTTCTTTATCTCTCTTAGGTATATATTTTAAGATCCTGCAGAACAGGCCACTGAGCTTCAAACACTCAGTGTTGTTTCCAGCCTATTTTTTGAACACTTCCCTAATCCTCACCCCTCAAAAAATGTATCTATGTCTATCATAGCAGTACTACACTCCCAATACCAATTTCTATTTTATTTGTTCTTTCTTATGCTATGGTAAACACCATGAATAAGAACAACTTGGGGAGGAAAGGGTTTTTTTCAACTTTTGGTTTCATGATGACAGAGTGTTGGCATGGCAACAAGCAGCAGATGGCTGGAACAGTAAGCTGAATCCTCATGTGTTAAAGCAAAATGTGAAGCAGAGAGGGCAAGTGGAAGTGATGTAGAGCCTATAAATTCCAAAGTCTGTCCTCAATGACATACTTCTTTCAGCAAGGATGCAGCACCCTGTAAACATCTCCAAACAGCATCACCAACCAGCAAATACTCAAATGCTTGAGAATAGGAGGGGCCATTTCTCATTCAAATCACCACAGCATCTTATTATATTTGATCAAGAAAGCATTCAGAATTTATATCTCAAAGGCATATACTTATAGTATAATTGAATTCATAAATTTTAAATTAATTTAAATCCTATTTTCAAAATACATAAATTTCTTACAAGATTTGATTCTACTACTCTTCTTTTACATGTTGATTTACGTGGCTCGTATAGAAAGCCTAGGCTGTGTTAAAATTTACAGTTCTTCTGTTCCAGCACTTTAAATTCTGAGATGATAGGCCTGCACCATGAGGACTCACTCATAATATTTTCTTATGAATGTGATGTTTCAAAATGTTATTCAGGTAAAACTCAGTAAAGTGGCCATGAAGAGTTTGATAATCACACAAAAAATAACTTTTTGATTCAGAATCCAAATCAGCCAATCAATGGGATTATATTCTAAAGACATATTTGTAAAATCTCCTTTCATTTAGCTATTTTGCTTTTAATATTCTATAGTCATTATTTATCCTCTAGAAAGACTTTTAGAAGTTCATCTAAAATTTAGTTGTAATATAATACTTCCTGATTTCTGTCTAAAACAACACTATAGGAGATGGACAAGATTGTTCAGCAGGTAAAAGTGCTGGCTGTTAAGATTAATAATTAAGGCAGTAGGATATAAGGTAATAAGATAATTAGGTAATAAGGTACTAGGTAGCAGAGATTATGTGGAGGAGCTTTTTTTAAATGAGCATGGGGGGAGAAAAATGGGGGGAGCAGTACTCCAGAGAGAGACAGAGACAGAGACAGGGACAGAGATAAGAATAGAGGGAAAGGAGCCATATAGATGGTTGGTCCTTTTATATGGCCCTGGGAAAGGCCACACCCCTATGGCAAGTAAGCAATGACATCATAGGTAGGCAGACTGAAGCAGAATACTAACTCTTGCCACCAAGACTCACAACATGAGTTCAATCTCCAAAGCCCAAATAGTGAAAAGAAGAAATCAACTCTGACGTGTTGCTCTCCTCTATCCTCTACATACATATGTATAAACATTCACATATTAAAAGAAACACATAAATTAAAATATTTCAATCAGTAGATTAAAAGTTTTATAATTTACACCTATATGTTAAATAAGAAAATCTACTTTGGACATTTTTATGTTTCTTAAAATTTTCCATTTTACTAATCTACATACACAACAAATGTACCAACAAATATCTTCAATATTGTGAGCTTGATGGTTTCTGACTAAGAACATTTCACTTCTGTACAGAAGTCAAATGCTTTACGGCCTAAAACAAAACAAAACAAAACAAAAAACAAACAAACAAAAAAAAACAAACCAAACCAAAACAAAACAAAAACAAAACAAAAAACAGAAATCTTCAGATAAATAAGTACACTTCATAAGTGTATAACTTCGTTCAAGACTTACAACACAAGTTTGAGTAACACATCTTAATGGCAGAAATTAATAGAAATAAAATCTCCCAATGTCTTGAAACAATTGTACAATTTTCTTTAAAGTGTTCACTCTTAAAAAATTAGATAGATAGATAGATAGATAGATAGATAGATAGATAGATGGTATGACAATAAATGGATAGATAGATAAATGGATAAAAATTTTGTACAGTGTGTTTTGATTATATTTTGTATATCCATCAAGTCTATTTGTTCTGTACATATATTCTTGGATGTGTGGCCTTCCACTGGAGTGCAGTTGACTTACCAGGGGATATACATTTAGAGAAGCTTAAATCTCACAGTAGGTTTGGGGTGGGACTTCATATATGTCTCCCTTCTCCATGTTGACACAAGATGTGTCTAGAACTTGCATAGATCTTCTACTTGCTGTCATATCTGTGTGAATTCATGTATATACCTCCATGTTTTGCCCATAATGTGGTTCTCATCTTCCTTGGGGGCTGTTGGTCTCCAGCCCATCCAGGCAAAAGGAGGAGAAGAAAAGACATAGGGCCTGGAATGCCATAAGCACAACAGAGATCTAACACTCCAGGAACTACTTCAGGAGGTAGTTCAACTTTAATCAGGGAGAACAAAGGCTATATACCCCTTATGGAGAAGATGGGGGAAACTTTCAGGAGAGGCATTCATAACTGGTTGAAACCAGGCATTTTAAGGATGCTCCTATTTTATATATGAACAGGGAACACAGTACCTAATTATCCTATGGGCACAGGGAGGTAAGAGCTAGCAGGGAGCTGTGTCAAGGGCCATATATCAAATGTAGTTAGTGGTGTTTATATCTAAAGACATTCTCCAGATGTAGTAAAGCAGAGAGCATGAGTCCCTGTTGGGGGGAGGGAGTCCTGCATCAGGGAGTCCAATCTCAGAGTGGCTATTCAACCTATAGGACTGCAACCTCAGAGAGCAGGGTTATTGCAACATCTCCTCCTGTTGTATTTTTAAGGGAGAAGTGTCATAATAAACTTTAAGAAATCTACTGTCAATTTTAGATGTATCTAGGTCTGGTAAAGTATCATGGCCATACTGGTACTGATTCTAGCAATGGTGGTAATCTGTTGCCAGAGGAATTTTATGAGGGTAGGGGCAAGCATCAAAATATGACAAAATTAGAGGGCTAATTAAATGTAGGGGCTACAAAAACAAGGGATTTTGAACCAACATCATTGCTCAGTGGGTTGAAATCTCAATATTATGTACAGAGTTTTATAGGGAGTTAACACTGGTTTCAAAACATTTGATGCATTTACATAAAAATAACATTCCTTCCCCAATATCCTGTAAGTCCCCATGATAAGCAGTTATTAAGTTTAGTGTTCTTTTGTTTTGGAGCATAAACCTAGCAAGAGAGTTCATCTGTCACTGGAGAAATTCAGGGCTGTCATTTGTAGATGTCATCACCTTCTTGAGTTTCTTTTAGAAGTTGTCAGTCAGGTGTATCTGGACTATGGCTGCTACTGTGGTCCAGGCAAACCCAAGGGGATGGCAGGGCCAGAGAGTGATATCTTTTGTATATGTCTGGTTTGTAGCAGTTTTCTCTTACTCATTCAGGTAGACCTGTGAAATAATCACAAAGGGGCAGAGATCCCTGGTAGGTAGTGTGTGTAAGGGAGGTAGTTAACAACTTAAGTTGGTAACAGTTTGATTGACAGCACATCAGTGGTCCCTTGGTTTAGGCCTAGAAAAGAGTCAGAGGGGTAGGATGGACATTTGATTGAAAAGGCCAATATCTGACAAGTTAAAATTGGTGAAAAATGTTGTGGTCCTGGTTCAGCATCCTTTATCGTTTGTCCCACCTCCTTTAAAATAGTAGTCATCTTATGTAACCTGTGTAAGAAGATTCTCTGTATGTCTTTTTAATCTTATTGAAATTGGTTGCATAAGGTACAGAAGCATTAGAAATTAAGTCCTTGAAGTTAATCCTGCTTTCATGAAGGAAATATATCAGTTTGGAGATTGTTAACTATTTAATGTTTTTTATCTCATTTGATTTTTCCTATAAAGCAATATTATGATGAGTTACCAGAGGCTTGGCTCCTGGTAAAAGCAGTGAAGAGATATTGAGGCATTAGTGTTAAGGGCACCCATAGAGTGGCAGAGGAGAATGTTTGACATTTGATTTCATTTAGAAAAATTAGGAGGTTGGAAGACAGCTGAGTTATTTCTTGGGGGAATTTCCTTTGCAGTGCCTAGTCTTCTCATATTTAAAACATTTTGAATTAAGCTGTTGATGTAGCTATAAAGGTTTGGGTTAGGGAGGAGGCCTCATAAGAGATGCTTCCAATATCATGGCTATAATGCATTTGTTATCATGTTCATGGTTTAGTCCCTGGCATGTTTACCAGTGTTCTGAGGTCATTCCTTCCCAGATAAGATTGCTTAGGAGCACTGATTTTGCATCAGGGTCTGTTATCTTTTTGTCAAAACTGGCTTGTATTTTTAGAATAAATTCAGGGACGGTGTCAGTTGGATTTGTTTGAAGAGAGTCAGAGGAGAGGCCTCTCCAGTCCTGTGGACAAGGGAGTTAGGTTGTCTTGGGCCTGAAGTGCATAGCAAATAGCAAGGAATAAAGTCTGCTAAATTCCTGTGGGGAAATTACCTTGGCCAAACAATTGTTTGTAATTCCAGTTTATTGGTTGAGGGAGGGTGGGGGGACAAGGGGTGATTGAACAGTATGTGTATCTGTGAGGGGTTGCCCTTGCTGTAATACTACCTGTTGGCTATGTATTTTAATTTTTCCATCCTGCATTTGGTATTCATCTCTAAATAGGGTCTCCCATTTTATAAACAGAGAGGCAGGGAGAAGTACAGCATAAATATTTTCAGTCCTGGGGAGTTAAAAGATTTATATTTAAATTTTATAAAACAGATATGGTCCATGGGGCATGAATTTCTTCCTCTTGAACAGCTTGGAGTAGCTCTTTTAATTCTGCTGTTTGAAAAGAATACCAGACTAATGGGTATTTTTGTTAAATGTAAATTAACAGTAAAAATTTCAAGTGGTGGAGGCCCCAAGGCTCCTGGCAATTGGGAACCAGGTGACTGGGGATTGTTATTCTTAAACTGCTTATCTCTGTGATTTGAAAGCTGTTTTATGGCAGTAGGTGGAGATGCCTCAGGCAGAGGTGTGAGAGCAGGTAGGGGAATGGCTTATCTGAGTCTTGTTTTAGGTCTTTACCATCTGCATTCAATGAGAAGTTAGATTCTTTGTTCTCTAGTGAAAGCTTTCAAGGGGGTAGATAGGGGGCTGTGGGCTGCAGAAAAACTTTTGTTTAATTAAATTGATTGTTTTGTTTAAGAGCATCATTTTTTTAAAAGGCAGCTTGGCCATCTACTGGACAATTTTGTGGTCTTCCTTCTCTCTTGAGTCTTTTCCTACATTTTATAGTGTCTTTCCCTCTGATGCGTAATTCTGAGGTTTGGGGTGATTTTTTGTTGTGCATTGTCTAATAGAGGCTATTACTGGGAGAAAGGAGAGAGGCAAATTCTAGTCCTTCCTGGGCCTCTATTTTTACAAGCAAAGAAAAAAAAATCTGGGTCTGAGATATCTGCTGATAGGACCCAAAGTGCAAATCTTAGCACCTCATTCCACAATTTTAAACTTTCTTTTTGGGAAATTTTAAGTCCTTTAGATTTAAGGGAAAGTCTGAGGGAGCAAATTTGGAGATCTCCTTGATATGATGTTGAATTTTCCTTGGTGAAAAAGGAAGGAAAATGCTGTTAGAGATTTTTAGAGTCTCTAGGGGCAACTTTTACTTTTTCACAGGGCAATCAATTCAGGAGAGTGAGCAGCCTCAAGGAGCACAAGTTTGTAGAGCAATGAAAAAAGTGACTAGTTTTATGTATAAGAATAAGATAAAGATAGATATAAGGTACCAGATATTATGTTATACGGATTTTATTAAATGCACGTGGCAGGAGAAAGAAAGGGGTAAGGGATACCCCAGAGAGACAGAGACTTAGACAGAAGGGAGGGGAGAGACAGGAAGAGGAGAAGAGGTAGAGAGGGAGGGAGGTGGAGAGAGAGAGAGAGAGAGAGAGAGAGAGAGAGAGAGAGAGAGAGAGAGAGAGAGAGAGAGAAGTAGAGATGTAGAGAGGGAGGCACATGGATGGTTTATTCTTTTATATGGCCCTGGGCAGGGCCACATTCCATGGCAGGTAAGCAATGACATCACAAATAGGCAGAATGAAGCAGAATCCTAACAACCAGTTCTCAAGATGAGAAGTCCAGGCAGAGTTTCATTACCCATTGCTCCCTACAGTGGGGCATTTCCAGCCTCTTAATATATGGTCTGGAACCAGACTACACTCCTTGGAAGCGAGTGCTTACCTTTCCTGGCCCAGACCTGAGCCCCAAGAAAGCCACATGTCGGGCACCACCAGTGGTTCTCATCTTCCCTTGGGGTCTGTTGGCGACCAGCCCTCCTAGGCATGAGGAATAGAAGAGGAAACACAGGGTTTGGAAGGCCTTAAGCAAGATAGAGATCCAACACTCTGGGAACCACTTCAGGAGACAGTTCAAAATTAATCAGGGAGAACAAAGACTATATATCCATTGGGGAGAGTGGATGGGAAAGCTTCCAGGATAGGCATTCATATCTGGATGATACCATATACTTTATGGATGCTATTTTTGCATTTGACAGCATGCTCCTATCATATGAAGAGGTAACACAGTACCTAATTATGTTATGGGCAAAAAGAAGGGAGAGCTAGCAGGGAGCTGGCCATACATCAAATGTAGTTAGGTGTATCTATGTCTAAGGACATTATCCAGATGGAGTAAGGTAGAGAGCCCAAGGCCCTCCTGGGGAGAGGGTCTCCTACACCTAACTCAAAGCTGGAGTGGCTATCCAGACTGACTGGAAGGACTGCAATGTCAAACATAAGGGTTTCTCCAACACCATAAGATATTGTTTGTTGTAGTCATCCACCGCCTCCGCATTTTACTAACATTCTTCTCTTTCATAATGATGCTTGTTGAGGCTTGGAGAAGGGAATGTGATAGTTGGATGTATTGATCAATAGATGTTATCTATCACAAAATTGGTTTCTGAGTGTGTGTTAAATGTCTGGGAGATACTAATTTTACTTCAACTTAAAAATAATACAATAATTGTTAGGTAACACAAAATTGCTTGATACTGCTTCCCTATTTGAGTGCAGCTGATACTGAATTCACAGCCATAGCATATTAAAGGATATTACTGTAAGATTTATATGAAACAATCTGTTTCTGAGACAAATTAATTTCCTTTGCCCTGAGCTCGAGTGGCAAATTTTGCTATGATTTCCCATTTTCCTGAAGATGATCCTTGCTTAAAAGAACAATATTAGGATGATAATTCATTGTTGTAGGTGGACAAAATGATTTAGTTTTAATGCTGTCAGAGAACAGATAGAATACTCATAAATTGATAGTCCTGCATGGCAGTTTTGGTGACACTTTACTTCAAATGGATTGGATTGAAGCAGCTATTTTATGTTTGTATTAGAGGTACCAGGGATCTGTTATATATTTCATATGAATAAACAATTTTCAGAATTTTTGTAATGAGAAAATTATTTTTCTACGTTTTATTAAGCGATTGTTTTTATTTTCCAATTTTGATCTTTATAAAAATATAGTTTGTGAATTTACTATACTATATGTATATGATAGTATATTTATTATATTAACATTCTACTTAACAGTGATTTATGAAATCCATCTGTTCTTATTATAAGTGATATATTGACATTATTATCATTTAATTTTTCTAATTCTGATAAGCATTTGGATAATTTTTATTATTTCACTAGATATTAAGAAAAGTACAGCTATAAATATTCTAATACATGAAGTTTGTTGCATATATACAGAGACATACACACTTATGCATACACACAGAGACACCAGCACACAGATACACTAACACACACACAGGCATATATATATGTACACATATATACATACATACATACATACATACATGCTGGTTTATTTTATGAGAGAACATTCAAAATGCCTTTTAGCAATGTTTTGAATTGTCTATTTTTGCATTTCTTTTGTTAATTTCTTTTATCCTTTGATTTTATAACAGCTGACAATGAAATCGTTTTCTTAACTTCAGTTTTGAGTTACTCATGAAAACAACGACTTTTTAAAATTGGATTTCATCAGGCTGCTTGGTTTGCTGAGTTAAAGAGCTTTATTATTGTTGACTTCTTGTTTTGTTGTGCTTAGTGTATTTCTTTGTATATTTTAATAAAAATATATCTCATTCTTTTAAAAAGATGATTTTACTTCTTTACCAAACATAACTTTCAATTTTCACTTGTTTTTCTCTTTTGTATTCTGTCCTCATTGACTCTCCCATATGATACTAAATGAATGTAATCACAGTGCATATGCTTGTCTTATTTGTGAAAGAAAAATATATTTCTAGTTGCAATGTTTTAATATAAATCTATTTCAGGTCATGGAAATTTCTTTGCATTCATAGTTTTTTCATCATGAATGTATTTTGGGTTTTGTATTCTTTGACTCTGTGTCTATTGAGATTATTATGAGATTTTAAAATTTTTGATGGGATATATTTCTGATATGAAACCAATCTTACATGCTTGAGAATGTCCCACTGAATACTGAGACACAATCATTTGTATTACTCTAATTGGATGAAATTTGGGAAAGTTTTCATGGGAAACTTGATCTACAATCATTTGAAGAAGCACTCAGGTAGATTTCTTATGACTAAAACCTTGACAAAAAGAACAATGATGGTCAGGCAGCTGAGATGAAATTTAGGGATCTATAGAGTTCTTGCCTAGCTTGTGTGCATCTCGGTCTTTATGAATAAGCACATCCTCAGAAAGAGAAATGGAAACAAGACCAATGCTCAGGAAGAAACTGAATAAATATTATGTGGAAAATGACTGTTGGAGATGTTTTAATTCTTTTTTATTTAAAAATTTATTCAGATTACAACTCAATTGTTACCCCCTTAATTGTATCTTCACATTGCCCCTCTCTTCCCTCCCTCTTTCACCCTATTCTCCTCCTCTTGGCCTGTGACAGAAGGAGACTTCCTCTCCCAACACAATCCATCAGGTCTCATCCAGGTAGCCTGCCTACCCTTCCTCTGAGTGCCACAAGGTCTCCTCTCCAAGAGGAAGTGGTCAAATAGGAGGCATGAGAGTTCATGTCAGAGTCTATCCCTACTTTACACTCAACTATGGAGAGTGTGTTGTCCATTGGCTAGATCTAACTACGGGGTCTAGGTTTATTGCATGCATTGTCCTTAGTTGGTACAGTAGGGTTTCTTTTTGCTTCGTTTTGTTTTGTTTTTCTGAGACAGGGTTTCTCTATGTTATCTTGGCTTTGTAGACCATGCTAGCCTCAAACTCACAACAATCTGCCTGCTTCTGCTGGGATTAAAGGTGTGTGCCTCCATGGCCTGCTCTGTTGATTTTTTTAACCTAAGTGCGCCATAGACTTCCACAATAAAATATAAAATATTCACTCCCAACTACGTCAGCAAATCAGGCAGAAATGAAAAGTTTCATGGGCTTAAGATAAATTTGCATGGAAATTATCTTGTTAAATATAACTTTAATATTAAGAAAATTGATAGCAGAGCCTGAATGTTTAGTGAAATTAAGATTATGCCATACTGGAAAACACAATCTCTGTTTAGTATTCAAAAACTAACTCATTGACACAAACAATCATGAGATGGAAAATAGGTAGCAATGAAAAAGATGCAACATATGAAATGTTTAACGCAGAAACTGATATTTTTGAGCACTTTATATAGAATAATATGTTTCTTTTTCATAAATGAATTATGGGGTAATATATTGTATATGCCTGATAACTACTTTCTCTGTCACCTCTCAAGTGTAGTAGGCATGTACATTCATCTTTCTAGCGAGGTTAATTAGACATGACAAGGGAGAACCAAGGGCAAGGAGAATTGTTCCCAACTTAACAGGTTAAACACAGAAGATAGCATAGTGATTTGGCAGGAAATCTAAGTCACGGGGCTGGCACATGCCTCCTAGGTAAAGTTTCAGATAATTTATATAACAAAAATTGTATTTAGGGATATATTACTAACCATCTATGAAACGTTCACTGACTCTACCATTTGGACTGAGAGACTTAACATCATCAAAATCAGAACCATCAGAACTATTCCTGTTTGGATCAAAGGATAGTGGGTTGTTATCTCTATGTACTTGAGTGACTGAAGTAGCAACCTGATTCCATGAAATAAGTGGTCAGTGATGAAGTGGTGGCAATATAGACATGAACCAAATCTGAATGTATCCCCTTTTCCCTCATTGAGATTCAAAATTACAGTATTATCCCTTAGTTACTTTCTCTAATAATATATACTGCTTCCAACATATTTACTTTTGGTAATTAGTTTTTTTTAAGTGTTATGCTCTTATAAGGCAGAAGCCAAAATGACAGAAGGTCTAAATTTTGTAGGGAGACTTTTATCCTGTTCAAGAGTGAGCAGTCATTGTGGTGAAATTATGTCACAAGGTCTTTTCTCATTGAGTTGTTGCACTGGAAATTAGATTTTAACTTAAGTATGGATGGGAGTTCAACTATAATTAGGTCATATATAAAACTTTTATGTTAAAATTATTATTTTCTGTGAGATATGATTTTACCCCCTGTGGGTAAGCATATCATTTCTTTACAGAAAGGAAACCATATTTGTGCCTATGTCCTTGTGTTGTGCTTTTCTGGTATATTACACATCTGTAGGCAATAGTCTTAACACAAATTAAGGCAAACAAGACAAATAATCTCTCCTCTAATTTGATAATCACCTCTATTTTTGTTCATTGTTTACATGATAACCACATTTCATTTTTGGAAGTGTGTCTTCCAGCAGAAAGTTCTGTATAGATTCTTGTAACCACTTAAATGCTAACGTATCTATTTAACTTACTTTTAAAAGAGAATTTTAAGTATAAAATTCCTGGTATTCATTTGTCTTTTTTAGCACATTGAATATCCTATTGTAATACACTGAGTATGCTATAACATATTTTAAATTCTTTCTGTCTCATTGTCTGTCTGGTCTCTCTGTCTCCATCTTTGTGTGTGTGTAAGTATGTATGTATGTGTGTATGTATGTATGTGTATAGACATAAATGTATATATAATGATATTGCTAATGGGAAGCCAGTGTTCAGCATTTGTCTTTCCTTAAGCTTCCTATGTATAATAAATATTTTTTAAAAGTTATATTTGCTGATGTGAACAACTTTTATTTGAAGTGTTGTGATTTTATTTTAGAAGTTTGTTGCTTTTGGGGGGAGTATAGTTATGATTGTGTAACTCTAAAATATGTACATCTTACTTTACTCATTTTATGTATACATGTGTGTGTGTGTGTGTGTGTTCACCATGTGTGCATGTGCCAAGAAAGACCAGAAGTAGGCTTTAGGTTGCATGGAACTACAGTTATAGGCAGTTATGTGTCACCCAATGTGGGTACTAGAAAGAAAACTTAAGTCTGCTTCAAGATCAGAAGTTCTTGTAAACACTGAGCTATTTCTCCAGGCTCAGAATTTTCATATTTTAAATATACTTTCCTTACCTTCATATTCTCATTCCTTTAATTGTTTAAAAATGCTTATAAAATACTTGAAAATCAAATCCAGGAACACAACAAAACCATCATCCACCATGACCAAATAGGCTTCTTCCCAGGCATACAGGGTGGTTCAATATATGGAAATCCATTAATGTAATCTACCATGTAAACAAATTTAAAGAAAAAAGCCACATGATCATTTTGCTAGATGCCAAAAAAGCATTTGACAAAATCCAACATCTGTTCATGATAAATTCTTGGAGAAATAAGGGATACTAAGCACATACTTAAACATAGAAAAGGCTATATACAGCAAGCTTATAAGCAAACACCAAACTCTACGGAGTGATACTTAAAACAATTCCAATAAAATCAGGCACAAAACAAAGCTATCTCCATGTATCTCTTCAATATAGTACAGGAAGTCCTTTCTAGGTCAATAAGACAACTAAAGACATCAAGGGAATACAAATTGAAATGGAAGAAATAAAAATATTATTTTCAGATGATATGATAACACATAAATGACTCAAAAATTCTACTGGAGAACTACAGCTAATAAACACCTTCAGAAAACTGGCTGTATGCAAAATTAGTTTAAAAATTCTTGTGAAATAAAATATCTTCCTGAGTAATCTCCATCCCTGATCTCAAGCTGTACTATAGAGCAAGAGTAATAGAAAGTGCACAGTACTGGCATAGAAACCGATAGCTTGATCAATGGAATTTAATTGAAGACCCATAAATAAACCCACACACCTATGGCCACTTGATTTTTTACAAAGAACCTAAAACCATACAATGGAAAAAAGATAGCATCTTCAATAAATGGTGCTGGTCTAACTGGATGTCTATATCTAGAAAATGCAAATAAATCCATATTTATCACTCTGTACTAAACTAAAGTCCAAGTAGATTAAGGACTCTAACATAAAACCAGAAACACTAAATCTAAAGGAACTGTGGTACATCTACATAATGGCATACCATTTATCTAATAAAATACAAGGACAAACAGAAATGTTCAGGCAAATGGATAGAATTGGAAAAGATCATCCTGAGCGAAGTAACTCAGACCCAATTAGACACATATGGTATATACTCACTTATAAGTGGATATTAGCTTTATAATACAGGATAACTACATTACAATCACCTAAAGAAGCTAAGTAAGAAAGAGGACACTAAGGAGGGTTGTTAATTCTCATTCAGAAGGGCAAATAGACTAAACGCTGAATCTGTGGAAAAGAAGGAACAAGTCAGGAGCCTAACATAAACGTACTTTGAAAGACTCCACCTTGCAGTGGATGGAAGCAGAAAATATATCACAGCTAAAGTTTGTGCAGAGCTTAGGGAATCTTATGCAAAAGTGGTGGAATAGAATACCTGGAGGGGATAGGAGCTCTACTAATATTCCAACAGAGCCATCAAATCTGGTCCCAGGGCTGGGGCACGGCATTGACTGATGCACAAATAAGGACCATGCATCAAGAAGATCTTGCTTGTCCCCTCACTCAGATGTAACTTATAGACAGCCCAGTCTCCATTATGTGTACCCTATTAATGGGAGCGAGAGCTGTCCCTGGCACGGAATATGTTGCTTACAGTTTGATGACTTCCTCCTGGTAAAGTGCTTTACCATGCCTCAGAGAAAGGATTCATGCAGTCCTTGGGTCAGTTGATAGGAGAGAAATGCTCCCTCTCTAAGGTCTAATGGAGGGGAATAGAGGGAAATAGGAAGGGAGGGTGGGACCAGGAGTAGAGAAGGGAGGCTTTGAATAATTTTTAAAAATTATTTTAAATTTAAAAATACTTAAAACTTGGTCATGAAAATCTGTGGAGCCTTCTAATTCCTCATGAGAGCTGACTGCTGTGAGCTTTTGAGTTGAATTCCCAGTTTCTATGCATAACTTTCTTTTCACTGAAAGATAATATTTTATGTAATACAGTTCAGAATTTTGGGGTGTACTTTTTTATTTGTAGTTTACTTCATAAATTGTTTGGGAATTTGTGGTAATATCTAGTGAAGTCTTTAATATTACTTCTCTTTGGCTACTTTCTTGAGCATAAGCACAATTTCCATGAAACTTTCAGTTAATACTCAGTATCTCTTTTCGACATGGTAGATTAGCTGTCCTTATTGTTTGATAACAAACATTGATCTTAGAGTTCACCAACTATTGACTGGTTGCTCTGTATTTTGGACAATACACAAGGATGCATCATACCCAATTGTATTTTGAGCCCTTATATAAAGGCAGTTTTTGATGCCAATCTTTTGGTTTTGTTCCAGCCCACAAATGGTTTTTAGCCATCCCTTTAGTTACTTCTGGTTAGACAAGCTCACCTGTTTTAAGGGACTTTTGTCTGTCAGGTAAACCTTCTATTGGATAGTGTTTCTTTGGCTGTTGATGGTTTTGCCTGGCAGTTTTATGTAGATATTCATCCAGGGAAATTGATAGGCAGTAGGAAACTCTAGAAAACACACTATTGAATTAAAAAGCAGGATCTTTCTTTTTTCCTGGAACAAATACCGTTTCCTTCATTTTTGAAAAATACTCTTTATAGGTAGACTATCTCATGTGGCTAGTTTATCTTTTTTACTTTTTGTGATTTATTCTAGTGTATGCTTGTATCTATTATGCTTGTGAAACCATGTCTTGAAATCTATGCTTTTCCCTTACTTATTAAGATATCCTTTCTCCTATATATTCAAAAGTTTATCTTCTATTAATTTTGTCATATTTCTTTTTGATTTTATATAATGTAGGTTCTTGTCTCATTTTTAATTGTGTTATACTGTCATTCAAATTTATCAGAATTGTTTTAACTTAATTGATATTTCTATTTGGCTTAAATTAATTTATACAGCTGACTAATCTGGTAGTTTTAAGCAACTCATTTTAGATTGTCAAGTCATGATTTTTGCTAATTACATTTCTCAACGATGCTCTTCTTTTTTGCAACAACTTTATATCCAATATTTACTTTTCATTATTTACAAGGATATATTTACCTTTCTATACATTTTGTAATATATTTTAATCTAATTTTCACTAGCTTAACAAAGTCATAAATTATATGTGTGTGTGTGTGTGTGTGTGTGTGTGTGTGTGTGTGTGTGTGTGTGTTTGTACATTTCTTTCAGTTTGGAAATCTCTATGGAATTCTTTCATGAATATCAATTATCTCATTAAATACTTTGTTTATGTTCTTTTCTTTTTTTTTTAACCTATATCTTTCCATAGTTTTTATTATCTTCTATACAACCTTTGCAATTATTTTGTAATATTATACATAGTCTCGGTTTGCTATACATTAAATCATACCCTTTCAAACACAAAGCAACTTGTTTTTAAAACTATAGGGAACAAAGTAAGCTCAGGGTATCAGGTGAGAAATATCAGTGTGTTCAGCCATTACTGTGCTTTACTTGGACTATTAGAGAGTAGTTACTTAAGGTAGTATGTGTTGGAAAGGAATGTTCATTATGGGTGCACAGAATAGCATCTTTTAAACTTTCTACAATCCCAATGAGTCAGTACATTTCATAATGTACCACCATTATTAAGTAGGTCTCAAACTTTTGCAGCAATTCCCTGATTTTCACATGAAATTCAGTGAAACTGAAAGTCCAACCCATAAGATCCCTTTTTGAATTTTGTTTAATTTATACTAAAAATTTTAAAATGCCATCGTAGCATATGTCTTCATAGTATCTTATCACCACAATGTTTGAGAAGCCAAAGGAATTCATCATTTTTAGTGACGTTGTATACATGAAACAGCCATTAGCCTCCCTTAAGAGCCTTTGCCACCTGTGCCAATTAAGTATCTCTCAAAACTATGAGAATGCCTAGGTTATATCACTCACTTGAACTTTTAAATAAGTCTTTTGATATTATGATCAGGCACAATCTGGTTCTCAAAGTTCTATATGATGAGATTCTTCCCTTTTGACAACACTTAATATCTTCACTGTATTATAAATATGACCATAGGCAATGCTACACCAAGTAAAAATTCTAAGTTATGTTATTTTCTTTTGGTTTATCTTTCATATGTTTTTGTTTTTTAGCCTCTTGGTTGAATCTGTAGTCTCATGAATTCTAGGTGAATGGTACACCAAAATTTGATACTCCTAGAATCTTTCACAGAGGTTTCTCTGCGTCATCAATTGTATGACTATTATTATATTTTAATCTATGTCACATGAAATTCTCTCTTTATATGTTTAGTATTTTTTAAAACAATGTATTAATTCAATGTATTTGTTAATAAAAGATAAAATATTAAATGGCACTAGAAAATGTGAGGATTCAGTACTTAAATACAGTATCTATAGCCAAACTTTTCTGTTTGGCTACAGCACTTGAAAGACTAAAGATCCTAAGGAAAGCTGATATTTAGAGGAAGTATAAACATAAATACTATAATGTTACCTGATGATTTTCAAATGCACCTCATTAAAGTTTGTCTTCATTTTTTAATGTATATTTGAGCTTTCATTGACACACAAGAGATACTTGCCCCATCAGTTGCTTGTACTTTGATGATATTTGAGGCAATATGTCTCCATAAAACACTTCTTGTTTC
Organism: Acomys minous; assembly: GCF_964271855.1. NCBI lineage: Eukaryota > Metazoa > Chordata > Mammalia > Rodentia > Muridae > Acomys > Acomys minous. The sequence continues at coordinate 61,016,340 of NC_140488.1, read as the reverse complement.
TTCTGCATGTCTATGAGGAAAACAGTGAATGAAAATACTCATTGTGTTGGTAACTAAAGTAGGACAGGGACTTCCCTCCATCAGCTAATAACTCATTTCTTCCTCTGGTATGCTTGTTAAAGAGGTTGGTCTGATTCTTCTTAGTCCTTGGAACCCTTGAAAGGTCCACCATAGTATTTTTGTAGCCAAATGTAATTTTATAAAAGGAAAGGAAATATACAAATTGGCTACATTTATGTATATACTCCTTACATACAAATATAATAAATATAATATAATAATATAAATTAAATTTCTATGTAAATTGTCTAGGGATCTCATAAATGAAGCACTATTGTGTATATTACTGTATGTTCTTTTTCCTTTCTTCTGAGGATGGCATTGAGTTTTGTCCCATATCTTGCCTTTGTGAATAGTGTTGTAATATGTAAAGATTTGTGAATAACTCTGATGTGTATTGACTTGTAATCCTGTTGGTATATATGACCATGAATAGTCTATTTGGGTAATATACTAGCTATATTTTTGTATTTTTGATAAACTTCCATACATTACTCAAGATATGGGACTTAATTAAATGTCTATCAATGGAAGAAAAGATAATGAACAAGCATTACAAACATACAAAAATAATTTATCCAACTACGTTAAAGTTGCTTTTATAAAACTGTGTTTGTTTTTCAGTTTCTCTTAACCTGGCTTTCACACAAATAACTGAGACTCCATTATATTATTTAACAAACTTCACAGCAAAAGAACTGAGTACTTATTAACTTATTCTTAACCCTCTAAACTAATCTGGCTTCCTCCCAGCATACATTCTAGAGATACTTGCACTTTGTGACTTTCCCTGTTTCCTCTCCTTCCTGATGTCTCTTGGACTTCTCTTATAGCTGAAGCCACTACTTAGTTTTTTAACTCTTCCTCTCCTTGCTGACAGGAAGTCCATCTCAATTCTCCCCTCTGCTCAATGATCGGCTGTAAGCTATTTGTTTGGTATATCAGAAAACAATTGAGGATTTGTGTTTACATAACTTTGAGACAAGAGATTCTCATAACAAGGACTTCAACCAGAAATGGAGAATACAGAAATCTGTACTTGAATTGCATAGTAATCTTAACATCTACATAACCGTTAAAAAAGGAATGGAATTATGTTATTGGCTGGAAAATGAATGCAATTTTTAGCTTGTCTTATTAAATACACAGAATTCACCCAGAATTCACATTTTGTTTCATTGATTCATCCAAGATTTTATTTAAGGACAAGAAACTAATATCTATATACGATATGAAAGAAAATAGGCAAATAAGGTAAGATGGAAGACAGCAGAAGGTGAAAGAGGAGATATGAGGAAGTTATGGGGAGGAAACTATTATCTCTTAAGTTCTGTACTATGCACTATGCACAACAAATTTAAAGGAATTTAAATAATGAACATGCAGATTTTAAGAACATACAGAGTAAATTTATAGAGTATTTAATAAGTATATGTAAGAAATATAACATGGATAAATCTCAGGAGAATATAAATAACTAAAGTGGTCAAAGAAAATGTAATACAGAAGTGTTACAAATGTCTTAAAATTAGATAAATACATGCCTTAATACACTAAAAAAACAATGAAGGATCAGATTATTATAATGTAACATATTAATGAAATGGAAAAGAAAGAAAAATGATAGCTTATATGTATGTGTAGAAAAGATTCTCTTTTTAGAACTACCACCGTAAACTCATTCTACATTCTGATAGAAATAGCTTCACACAGAGTGCCATGATCCTTTTGAGACACAGAAATGCAGGCCAGAATTAACACATTTAGATATATAGGATGCTTAATTATTGGAACTACCTTCAATTCTAGAAAACCGGTTTATTTTAATGTCAGCAGAAACTTCATTTACCTCAATTACATGATACATGTTGCACAATGATTACACCAAAGGCATGTTCCAATGCATAAACAGGGCCCCAACCATAAAAACTTTAATTGATTGTAAGTTCATCTCTATATTTTATAATCAAGAGCCTGTCAATATCAGTTGGGTTGATGCTGGTACCAAATATATTATGAAGTCTATTGGTATCTTTACTATGATGGAGAAAGCCAGGCATAGATTCAAGAGTGGAGTGAAAAGAGACATCATCTCTGTCCCTTCTTCTGCTGTTGTTGTGTTTTTAATGGGCATAAACCATAAGATGTATGACAATTCATTTAAGATTGTAAACAATGCCTCCTTTACCACTAACTTCTTTGTTTGTTTGATTGTTGGTTTTTGAGACAGAGTTTCTCTATGTAGCCTTCATTGGGTGATCTATACTGTTTGTAGACCAAGCTAGCCTTAAACTCACAGAGGTCTGCCTGATTCTGCTTCCCCGAGTGCTGGGATTACAGGCATGACTACAAACTACTTAGCCCCCTGTCCATGATTATCTATGACATTAGCATCATGTCCGTCACTACCACCAGGAAGACTGTTGATGACCTCTCTAGGAAGAGTGTGATAGCCATGGATTAAATAGAACATTGTACCTCCTCCCTTAGTGATGACAAGCTTAGCTTATAAGGCAAAGTCATCCTAGAGCTGAGGCTATCTTTTTATATACCTACCCAAAATATGTTATGGGTGGATAGGGCATTATATCTGAAGAAAGATGGCAAATAAAATAAAATAAAGTTGATGAAGCATGAATTTCAGGATTCCAACAAAAGGCACCCTGGGTTATCCTGTGATCATGCTTGTCTCCTGAAATTTTAACAGTATTTTTTTAAATTTATCTGGGAGGGATAAAATTGGCCTCAATGATAACTTTAGATAACTCATTTACTGACAAGACAACAAATTTTTCCTCAAAGTGGCACCTCAAGGTTCACATGTCTTTCAAGCAATAAGAAGGCTTGTAACATCCATCTCAATAATAACGTTATGTTACAAAAGGGACCTGTGATTGCTGGGGATTTCAGGCTCCAACTTAGCCCCCAATTAAATGAGTAACTCTGTTATCAGTTTTGAAACCAGATGTAAAGAAGGATCTTTGGAAGCCACCTTGTCTCAAATATATAAAAATTTCACTATACCACCTCCAAAAGTATTATAGAAGTAAGTGATTTATGAAAGAATATAATTCTATCAAAATTTCTCAGCATTTTGAATGAAGACAGGTTTCTGGATCATTATCTATCTTTAAGACGATAAGATTTCTTTACTATTTTGCAAGATTTGATAGAAATATCTCTATGAAAAAAGGTAAACACAAATAAAGAAGGACATTTCTAGGAAAATATCAATAGCTAAAATTGACTAAAAGGAATTAACTTTAATAAGATTAGTGGAGTACAATTGAGATTAATGAGCTTAATATAAAATAAAGTATTCACCAGAGATTTTTAACAAATATTAAAATATAGACTACTAAAGTATTAATTATAACAGTAAAGAGAAAATATAAAAATTAGCATAATATATTGTCATAAGATAACTGTTAAAATTCACAAAATATATTAGAGAAATTAAACTATATTCTAATTACACTAAACAAGGCAGATAAATTATAAATTATAGAGTAAATAAATCCAATATCAAAAGAATAACATTCTTTTTTTTTGGAAATGAGAGATGGGTTTAAATTAAAATATGTATTAATAAATGAAACACATTTATAATTCCAGAATTGTCTACTTTTTTCAGTAACTTGGCATTGAAAACCAAAACTAAATATTTTGGTTTTCAGAATATTACTTCTACTCACTTTTAAAATATTTCTGCCTTGAGAATCATTGCACATGTATAATAATATGAACATATCTGTAGACCATAAAAAATATTTAATAAAAATAAGAAGAAAAAACAGCATAGAGGGGAAATGAGGTGAATACAGATCTCTATAATGGGCATTCATTCATAAAGTCAAGAATTACTCACTAAATACCTTCTCCGTGTAAGGGATTTATACTTTATTAAATAAATAAAGTAATAATTCAATAAAGTAATTTGTAATGGATATAAACATGTTTTTGTTTTGATTCCAATTGTGAGAAATGAAATAGTTTTGTGTTAGGGTGTTCAGTGCTTGTCTTCTGGAAACAGACTTGTGAAAGAACATGTGGTGTTTGTCCAATAGAAGAGTAATTGCCTCTTTTCGGGTCATGATATTTGTCAACTGATAAATTCTGAGAAGATATATATATATATTCCAAAAGAGGCTTGACTTTTTCATCTTGGCATCATTTCCTATCATTTGGCTGTTCATTGCTCCTCTTCAAGACGCTCCTAGAGAGAAACGAGAACACTTCAAGGTTCTGGGTTCAAGCTGCTGCTGCTCTGGATTCAGGCTGCTGGGGTTGCAGTCACCTTTGCTGAATTGATGGTTTTCTGTTTAGCTGGTCTATTGATATCCTGACTATGAAGAATGGAATCACTCCTAGGAACTGAATCTAAAAAGGTCTACTTCTCCTGTTCCCATTAACTTTTTTTCTCTCTCCTATCTATGGTAGGAGGGTTGGAAGAAAGGTGTAAGCATTAAAGAGTCCCAAGTAAAATAGGTTTGAAAAAAAATAATCATTGCTGATAAATGATTTCTTATTCATGCTTTTATTTTGGCTGATTTTTTCTTGATATTTTGGTATGTAAATAATATTCAGTGTGACACTTTCACACATGTACACCTCACTTTGTTCTTATTCACTCCTCCCTCAACTTCCCATATCCCTATATTTTTAAAAAGTTATTTACTCAATTTACATCTTGATTTTTATTTTATTTTTCTTCCTCACTTTTGTCTTCCCTCCACTCTTCTTTTCTTCCACCACACACCCCAAAACCCATACATCTCTCTCCTCCTAAAACAATGGTGAAGGCCTCCATGTGTACCAACCTGCCCTTGCACATTAAGTCATTGAAAGATTAGTCACATATTACCCTATTGAGGCAAGGCAGGAAAGTTCAGTAAGGGGAATGGGATCAAAAGGGAGGAATCAGGATCAGAGACAACCCCTTCTCCAGTCGTTGAGGGGTCTACATGAAGACCAAGCTGGACATCTGCTATATATATCTAGAACCAGTCTATGCATGCTCTTTGTTTGGTGGTTCAGTCTTTGTGAGGCCTCATGAGCTCAGGTTAATTGACTCTGTAGGTATTCATGTAGAGTCCTTGACCCCTGCCTCCTGCTCCCACAATCATTTCTCCAACTCTTCCAGAGGAATCCTCAAATTTTGTCAAATATTTGGCTGTGGGTCTCTGCATCTGTTTTCATCAGTAGATAGGTGAAGTCTCTCAGAGGAATTATGCTAGTTTGCTGTCTACAAGCATAGCATTGTAAAATTCACAGTGTCAGGGAACCGTGCTGTCCTATGGTATATGTCTAAATCAGGGCCAATCTCCTGTTGACCATTTTTCCAATCTTTGCTCCATCTTTGTCCCTGCACATCTTATAGGCAGGACAAATTTTTTTGTGGGAGGGTTGGTATCCTTATGCCTCTATTGTAAGTAATGCCTGTCTATGAGAGATGGCCATTTTAGGCTACATATCTCCCACTGCTAGGAGTCTTAGCTAAGGTGACCCCCCATAGACTTTTGTAGCCTCCTCTCACAGGTTTCTGGCAAGTTCTTGAAATGCCTCCACCTACCATTTCCCTTCTCACTCACTGTCCTCTCTGCCCTGCTCTCCCTACTCCTAACCTCCTCCCTCCTTCCCTCCCCATTTTTTCTTCCATCCACACCTGATGCCTATTTTATTTCCTCTTTTAAATGAAGTTCAAGTATTAACCCTTGGGCCCTCCTTGTACCTTAGATATGGCACTGTGGGTTGCAGCATCTTTTTCTGGTACTTTATGGCTAATATTCATGTATAAGTGAGTACATGAAATGCATTTCTTTTTGGTTCGGAATACCACACTTGGGATGATATTTTCTAGTTCCATCATTTACTCCAAATTTCAAGATGTCTTTGTTTTTAATAGCTCAGTAGTGTTCCTTTGTGCAAATTTACCACATTATCTTTATCCATTCTTCTGTTGAGGGACATATAGGTTGTTTTGCAGTTCCTGGATATTATGAATAAAGCTGCTATGAACATAGCTGAACAAGTGTCTTTGTGGTGTGGTAAAGTCATTTTTTGGTAAATACCAGTAGTAGTATAGCTGGGTTTTCAGGGAAAAAAAATCCCAATTTTCTGAGTACCTGCTATATTGATATCTAAAGTGGTTGTAAAAGTTTGCACTCAAGCAGCAGTGGAGGAGTCTTCCCCTTTCTCCACAATCTCACCAGCATGAGCTGTAACTTGAGTGTTTGAGCTGAGCCACACTATACTCACAGATGGAATCCTATAAGATGAACTCTTAGTGTTATTTTGATGTGCACTTCCCTGATGAACAAGGACTTTGAACATTTCTTTAAGTGCTTGTCAGCCATTTGAGATTCTTCTGTTGAGAATTCTCTATAACGCTCTACCCCAGTTTTAATAGCGTAGTTTGATATGTTGGTATTTAATTTTCCAAATTCTTTATATAATTTGTATATTAGCCATCTGTCGAATGTAGGGTTCCCATTCTTCAGGCTGTATTTTGTCTTATTCACAGTTTCCTTTGCCTTGCAGAAGGCTTATAGTTTTATGTGGTCTCATTTATTACTTGTTGATGTTAGGGCCTATGCTGTTGGTGTTCTGTTCAGAAAGTAATTCAATCATATTCCCCCTGATCTCTGATATTAAATGTAGTGTACCTGTTTTATATTGAGAATATTTGATCCACTTAAACTTGAGTTTTGTGTAGGGTGGTGTAAATAGATGTATTTGCATTATTCTACATGGAGACATCCAGTTAAAACAACGCCTTTTGTTGAAGATGCCCCTACCCCATTGTATGGATTTGGCTTCTTTGTCAAAAATCAAGTGGCCATAGATTTGTAGGTTTATTTCTGGATCTTCTATTCAATTCCATTGATCGGCCTGTCTGTTTTTTATGCTAATTGCATGTGTATTTATTATTATTATTATACTTGGACTGTAATGGAGCTTGAAATCAGTGATGGTAATAACTCAACAAATTCTTTTATTCTGTGGGATTGTTTTAGCTATTCTGGCCTTTTATTTCATATGAAGTTGAGAATTATTCTGTCAAGGTCTATAAAAAATTGTATTGACATTTTGACGGGAAATGCATTGAATCTGTAGAATGGTTTTGGTAAAATAGCCAGTTTTATTCTATTAATCCTACAGATCTGTGATCATGGGATGCTTTTCCATCTTTGAACATCTTCTTCAATTTTTCTTTATACACTTGAAGTTCTTGTCATACAGGTCTCTCAATTAATTGGATAGAGTTACACCAAGATATTTTATATTATTTTTGGCTAATGTGATGGCTGTTTTTTTCTCTAATTTATTTCTCAGTCCATTTATTCTTTGTGTAAAGGAAGGATAGGTTTATAGTTAATTTTGTATCTAGTCATTTTGATAAAGGTTTTTATCAGCTGTAAGTGTTTACTGGTAGAGTTTTTAGGGTCATGTGTATATATTATCATAACTGTGAATAGTGATACTTTGATTTCTTCCTTTCCAATTTGTATGTCTTTGATCTTCTTTAGTTATCTTATCCTTCTATCTATCACTTCAAGTACTATATTAAAGACATATAGAGAGAATAGGTAAGCTTGTCTTTTCCCTGATTTTGGTGGTATTGCTTTAAATTTCTCTCCATTTAAATTGATATTGGCTGTAAACTTGCTGTATGTTGTGCTGAGGTATGGTCCACGTATCCCCGATCTCTGCAAGACTTTGAATACTATGTGTTGTTGAAATTTGTCAATAGTTTTTCAGCTTCCAATGGTATGATCCTGTATTTTTTTTCTTTCAGTTTGTTTGTGTGGTGAATTACAATGATTGATTTACATATATTGAAGCACCACTGTGTCCCTGGAATGAAGCCTACTTGATCATGGTGGATTATGTTTTTGATGTGTCCTTGGATTTGGTTTGTGAGTTTTTTGCATCAATGCTCATAAGGAAATTTTCTCTGAAATTCTGTTTCTTGGTTGAATCTTCATATGGTATAGGTTCCAACTTTTCCAAACCTACTTTATTTGGGGTTCTGTAAATCTTTATACCTCCCTTCCAAACCAGCAACCATAGATAGGAGAGAAAGGAGGTTTATGGGAACAGGAGAAATAGACCCTATTAAACTCAGTTCCTGGGAGCAATTCTCCTGGGAAAATCAGCAAGATATCAGCAAACCAGCAACTCCACCAAAATTGCTGTTGGAACCTGGAACAGTAGTCAAATCCTGGAGCCATGAAGACTTCACTGGAACAGTCCTATCTTGGAACATCTTGAAGTGGAGCCATGAATGGCCAAACAGTACCAAGACTCAAAAATCCTCAGTCTCTTGTTTTGGGCTATATGTATGTGTATATATATTCTCTCAGAGTGGTTCGACTTCTAAGTGGATAAACATCACCTACTCTCTCACAAGTTTGTTCCTCATCCAATATTTGGGGTCAAAACAAAAACATGTTTAAACCCACTACAATGTGGTTTAGGTATCAGAGTGACTGTGGCTTCATAAAATGAGTTTAGTAACTTTTGTTCCGTTTTTTGTTTTTTGGTTTTTTTTTTTTTTTGAATAATTTGAGGTGTATTGATATTAGATCTTCTTTGAAAGTCTGGCTCTTGTCTTTTTTGTTGTTTTTGTTCTTGTTTGTTGTTGTTGTGAGGCTTTTTAGTGACTAATTCTATTCCTTTAATGTTTAGAGAAGTATTTAAGTTGTTTACCTGATCTTGATTCAACTTTGGTAACTGGAATCTATGAAAAAAAAAACTGTCTTTTTCACTTAGATTTCCCAATTTTGTGGAGTATAGTCTTTTGAAGTAAGACCTGATGCTTCTTTGGATTTCCTCAGTGTCTGTTGTAATATTCCCCTTTTCATTTATGATTTTATTAATTTGGATAATGTCTCTCTGTCTTATAGTTAGTTTGGCTAAGGGTTTGTCTGTCTTGTTGATTTTCTTGAAGAACCATCTCTTGGTTTTGTTAATTCTTTGCATTTTTCACTTTGATTCTAATTTATTAGTTTTAGCCCTCAGTTTGATTATTTCATGTCTTTTGCTGTTGTTAGGTGAATTAGTTTCTTTTTGTTCTAGAGTTTTCCAGTGGGCAATTAGGTTGCAAGTATGAGAATTCCACAATTTCTTCATGAATGCACTTAGTGCTATGAACTTTTCTCTTAGCACTGCTTTAACTGAGTTCCATAAGTTTTGTTATATTATGGTTCAAATTCTTTGAATTTTTGGAAGTCTTTAATTTCTTTATTTCTTCTCTGGCTGACTTCTCATTGTGCAAAATGCTGTTCAATGTCCATGGGTTTTCAGGCTTTCTGTTGTTTCTGTTGTTGTTGAAGTCAAGCTTTAATCCACATTGTTCTGATAAGATACAAGGGATTATTCAATTTTCTTGTATCCATTGACAATTTTTTTTGTGACCAAGTATATGGCCAGCTTTGGAGAACATTCTGAGTGGTGCTGAGAAGGTACGTTGTTTTGTGTTTGTATTAAAGTCATGTAGATAACTGTTAGGTCCACTTGATTCATGACATTTGTTAGTTTCATTATTTTTCTGTTTACTTTCTGTCTCAATGACCTAGCCAATGATTAGTGTAGGGTTTTAAATTCTCCCATATTTAGCACTTTACTGTTGCTCCTGAGTCTGTAGCCATGAGTATACTCAGGCTACAGAAGTGGCTTGCCTCTAGTGTTCTCTGCTGCAGAAAAAAGATAGACTGGTTGGACCACCATGATACCAACAAAATCACCAATGCCAACTCCTGTCATCAGTAAGCTGATAAAAAATTGGTTGATCATCTGGAACCTGTGACTGTCCATTCCCAGGCTCAATGCTGGAAAAGCACCTTGGCTTGATAGAAGGGCAGGCATATGGGCATAGGGAAGCTGAAGGATACAGCTAACACCCACACACCCAAGAAGGTGACTTGGATGAAAAGGAGCAGGATCCTGTGCCAGCTCCCGAGGAGATAACCAAGAATCTAAGAAGATTGACTGACAAAGCCTGTACTTGAAGGTCAAAGGGAATGTGTTAAAAAACAAGTAGATTCTCATGGAGCACATACATAAGGAAAAGGCAGACACATTTGAAGCCATCTGCATAAGGAGGCTCTCTGATGTTCATCATCTTCTTTGAGGGTTAGGGTTAGGATTAGGGGTTAGAGGTTTGGGGTTAGGGGCCTTAGTAAGAACCCCAGGTAAGGGGATTGGATTGAGAACATCTAACCTGGTTGTTACTGGTGTATGGTCTGACAGGTCTTTTGAGGGTAGAAGTTAGAATATCTTGGGTCCCTGGGAACTCCTCCTTAGGAAGGTCAATAGATCAATGGGCCAGAAGCTAGATCTGTATGTCCCTGGCATCCCAGCACGCTTCCTCAGGAAGCGGGTAGACCTGTGGGCCAAAGGCTTGAACAGTGTGTCTGTTTTGTATATTTTTATGCCTGGATTTATCTGCAATCTTTCTAAGGCCAATGCATGTCACTTATACACACGTACAGAAAAGAGAAAATATGGAAAATTTGGAGTTTATCTATTTCAAAACTATTTAAATATAACTGTTGTTATATGCATCAATGTACATTAATAAATAAATGCATAAGATCTGCTGAGATAAATAAATGTTGCCTGAATGTATGCATTACTAGCAGTGATGACTTCATATAGGATAACCAGTAAGGAATCTGACTAAACAGAAAGAATGAGTCTCCCTTTCTCAACAGTTGTTAATTGCTTGTAGCTCTCCAACTAGTTGTGGGATGCCATGATATTTCTACCATCTATGTCAATATATTAATTGGCATTAAGATTGTCCAGGTCTCATTTAGGCAATCACAGAGTTGAAATCATGAATGTCACTTCTCTGTCATATAGAGAAGATAGAGTATGTTTGCAAATATCCTGTTCCTTTGGCTCTTAAAATATTTTCATATTTTCTTCTGTGATCTTTCTTGTGTCATGGGTATGGGAGAGAGGTGAAAAATGGGCAAATAATGTGAAACTAAATAAAAATAATCAAATAAAATTAAATAATAAAAAATCCATGATTATATCCTACTCAGTAGTATTTTTCTTTTGTTATAGAGTCCAATAGAAGTTATTTAGTTAAACTTTCAATCCTCTTTTCTATTAGAAAATAAGAACCTTGAATCTAAGTTTTAATACTATTTTAAATAATTTTATAAATGCATATTTTCAACTTAATCCTACTTACCCAGGATCATGTGAGATCTTTCCATTGTCTCATATCTTCTTCAATTTATTAATTCTGAGACTTAAAGTTCTTGTCATACAGGTCTTTGACTTCCTTGGTTAGAGTTATACCAAGATACTTTATATCATTTGTGGCTATTGTGAAGGATATAGTTTCCATAATTCCTTTTTCAGACCATTTGTCCTTTGCATGCAGGAGGGCTACTAATTTTTTAAAATTAATCTTGTATCAAGCTACTTTGCTGAAGGAGTTTATCAGCTGTAGGAGTTCTCTTGTAGAATTGTTTTGGTTGCTTATGCATACTGTCATATCATCTACAAATAGCAGTAGTTTGATTTCTACCTTTCCATTTTGTATCCTTTTGATCTCCTTTAGTTTTCTTATTGCTCTAGATAGAAAGTAAAATACTGTATTGAAGAGATATGGAGAAAGTGGCCAGCCTTGGCTTTTCATTGATTTTATTGGACTTGACTGAAGTTCTCTCTCTTTAATTTGATCTTGGCTATTGACTTGCTCTATACAGTCTTTATTATGCCTACGTATGGGCATTTTATCCCTGATCTCTCCAAGACATTTGCCAAGAAAGCATGTTGGATTTTGTCAAATCATTTTTCAGCATCTATGGAGATGATCATGTGGGTTTTTTTCTTTTTGTTTGCTTATATGATGGATTACATTGATGGATTTCCAAATAATGAACCACCCCTGCATGCCTTGGATATTGCCTACTTGGTAATGGAGAATGATATTTTTGATGTGTTCTTGGATCAGTTTGTGAATATTTTCTTGAATACTTTTGTTCATAAGGGAAATTGGTCTGAAGTTCTCTTATTGTGTTGGGTCTTTGTGGGGTTTAGCTATGAAGGTGACTGTGACCTCATAGAATGAGTTTGATAATGTCCCTTCTGTTTTGGTTTTGTGGAATTCTTAGAAGGGTATTGGTTTTAGCTCTTCTTTGAAGGCCTGTCAGAATTCTGTGCTGAAAATACAGGGGGAGGTAATCCCCCTCAGGAACAGTCATAGGGGATGGGAATAAGGGGAAAATGGGAGGGAGGGAAGAATGGGAGGGTACAAGGGATGGGATAACCATTGAGATGTAACAAGAATAAATTAATAAAGGAGAAAAAAAAATCTTGCCCTGGACTTTTTTTATTTGGGAGAATTTTGATGACTGCTTCTATTTTCTTAAAGGATATAAGAAAACTTAATTCATTTGCCTGATCTTGATTCAACTTTGGTAAGTGGATTCTATCAAGAAAATCTTCCATTACTTATATATTTTCAAATAGAAAATAAAGAATTTTGAAGTAAGACCTAATGATTCTTTGGATTTCCTCAGTGCCTGTTGTTATGTCCCTTTTTCATTTGTGATTTTCTTGATGTGAAAATGTCTTTCTGCCTTTTATTTAGTTTTGCTATGATTTTGTCTATCTTGTTGATTTTTTCAATGAACCAGCTCTTGATTTAATTGATATTTTGGATTTTTCTCTTTGTTTATAATTTATTGATTTCTGCTCTGAGTTTGATTATTTCCAGCAGTCTACTCCTCTTCTGAGTGTGAGTTACTTTTTCCCTAGGGCTTTCAGGTGTGCAGTTATTTTACTTGTATGAGATGTTTCTCATATCTTTATGAAGGCACTCTGTGCTGTGAATTTTCCTCTTAGCCCTGCTTTCATTGTGTCTCATATGATTGTGTATGTTGTGCTTTCATTTTCATTGAGTTTAAGGAAGTCTTTAATTTGTTTATTTCTTTCCTGACCCAGTTGTCATTGAGTAGAGAGTTTTTCATTTCCTTGTGTGTTTAGTCTTTTTGCTATTTCTCTTGTAGTTGAGATCTAGATTTAGTCCTTTGTGGTCTTATAAGATATAAGGTATTGTTTCAGTCTTCTTGTGTCGGCTGAGGCTTGGTTTGTTACAGACTATAAGGTCAATTTTAGAGAAAGATCCATGAGGATCTGACAAAAAGATATATTCTTTTCTGTTTCGCTGAAAAGTTATGTAGATATCTGTTAGGCCCATTTGATTCATGACATATGTTAGTGTCATTATTAGTTGGTTTAGTTTCTGCTTTATTGATCTGTCATTTAATGAGAGGGGATATTAAAGTCTCCTACTATTAATGTGTGGGGATCAATGTGTGGTTTAAGCTTTATTAATATTTCTTTTACAAATGTGGGTACCCTTGTATTTAGGGGGACAGATGTTCAGAATTGAGATGTCAATTGGTGGATTTTTCCATTGATGAGTGTGAAGTGTTCTTCTTCATCTTTTTTTATAAGTTTCAGTTAAAAGTTTATTAGATATTAGAATGTCTTCTCCAGCTAGAATTTTTGGGTTCATTTGCTTGGAAAATCTTATTCTACCCTTTTACTCTCAGGTAATATCTATCTTTTGCTGAGTGTGTTTCATGTACGGAGCAGAATTCTGTGTCCTGTATACACATCTATTCTGCTTATCTGTGTATTTTTATTCGAAAGCTGGGTCCATTTATATTGAAAGAGATTAATGACAAGTGATTGTCAGTTCTTTTTCTTTGTATGTTGGTTGTGGTAGTGTGTTCAGATGCTTGTTTACTTTTGGTTTTGTTGTAGTAAAGTCATTTCTATTCATTGTAGTTTTGGGGGGAGTAGGTAACCACTTCTAGTGAGACTTTTCCTTCTACTATCTTCTCTAGTGCTTGGTTTATGCATAGATATAATTTAAATTTAGTTCTGTCATAGAATATCTTATTTTCTCATCTATGTTAATTGAATATTTTTTTGGTATAATAGTCTGGACTGGCATATGTGGTCTCTTAAGGTTTGCCCAGTCTCTTTTGGCTTTTATGGTCTCTGCTGAGAATTCAGGTATGATTCTAGTAGGTTTTCCATCATATAGTACTAAGTCATTTGCCATTGCAGCTTTTTAATATTTTTCTTTGTTCTGTGGTTTTCTATTTAGTTTTTGGATTACTATATGATGGGAGGATTTTCTTTTCTGGTCTAATCTATTTTGCGATCGTAGGTCTCTTGTATATTTATAGCTGCCTGTTTCTTTAGATTTGGGAATTTTTATTCAATAATCGTTTTGAAAATACTTTTTGGGCCTCAGAACTAGGAGGGAGGGGGCAGTGGGAGGGCATGAGAGGGGGGATACAGTCAGGATGTGAAGAATTTAAACTACAGAATAAGTAGGCAATTTATATTGTTATTTCCACTATATGGGAATAGCTCTGAGACTGGCTGAGACATGAATGTCTAGCCATAGACAATGCTTCTTATTGGCTACAGAAACCCTATGAATTACTATTCGATGGCATTCTTCATATGGTATGAATGAAGATTTATGGATGTATTTTTTTTCTTGCTCACACAAGGAGCAGAAAACCAGCCTTAATTGTTCTGTGCATCATGTACAGCTATTAACGTATAATTTTAGGACTATAGAACACTTGTGAGAAATTATATATTTTCAGAACAAAAGATCCAGACACTGACATTGGATCAAACCTGACAGGATTCATTCCTCTCAACATGCTAGACACTGACATCCTGTATCTTTCATATTCCAGCGTCAAGTGCTTCAGTTGTTGTTCCTCACCAGAACAAGACAGCTCCCAGGATACTTTTTAAGAAAGATTCCAATCCCAATTGGTCCAGCATTTCAGTCTGTCCCACACAGGACTCTAATTAATCCCAGAAATTATCAACATGTACAAACTGGACCACAAATGCCATCCCTAGCATTTTTAACCATTCCTCAAATTTATTTGGGCCCCTACTAAGTATTCATCTCAAACCAGCCAGAAGAAACCTTAAGATAATGACTCCTCATTTCCTTTAAGGAGGATTAGTTAGGTTTTTGGTTGCTTTCTTGGGCAATAGAAGGTTATTATCAATGGGAGTTGGTTACAAGTTATTACTGGTCTTATTAAGTGACAAAATGAGGTTAGACTCAGTGATGTCTCTCTTTTTCCTTATCTTACACTCTTTGGTTTGGAGATAGGGGTTGAAAATAAATAAGGGGGAATATAGATATATATAGGGAAGATAGAACAAAAAGTAGATTAGTAAATCTACTCCTCAACTTAACGCTGCAGTTGTCATTCACAAGGTCATTTTTAATTCACTGTTATAGAATTTTGTATATAGATACAAAATAAGTTTAATTATAGGTACAATGGTATAGAATTCAAATGTAGGTTTATTCTTCACTCACATTATATATATATATATATATATATATATATATATATATATATATATATATATAACACACACACAACATTTATATATATACACACACACTTATGTGAAGTATTATACCCATATCACTAAATTATAGTACAAGTTTTACTCCCAATACTTTGTAAGTACTATTGCACACTTTTAAGAATAAATAAATTATACATGTTAATTGTTAGCTAATCAAATCATGGACATATCAATCACTAGTCTATATTTAATCACAAGAATATACATCTTAGGTGCTGTGGATACATATGGTTCTATAGAAAGATAAGCTAGGATAGTTAGATAAGGTCTTGAAAACCCTCAGAGACATGCAGAATATTGCATTTAAAATGGTTTTATTATTTTAAAGATTCACTGACAATAAGACAGGTTAACTCCTGGCAATACCCAGCCTACCTCAAAGAGGATGATGAGCATCAAAAATCCTCCTCAAGAAGAGGATTCAAATGTGACAAACAAGTCACTGGGCAAAATGTTCTCATTTCTACCAAAGACAGAATTTTGCCTTCAAAGAGCAAGCTTTGCTACAGGAAGACTCAATTGTCAAACTCTGCCAAGACAGGGTAAGCAAGTCCTCAACAGTTTCTATCTCACAAATATGTTTGTCAGATATATTGGTTCAGAATGCCGAAGATGATGTTATAGAGAGATTTGTTTGACTATTGAGGCAGCAAATTGTCTCTTCTCATTTGGAAAGTTACTAACCTGCACATCAGACATACTCAGATAGTCAAGTTTATTCCTTTCCAAGTCTCTGAGGGGTTGAAGACCAGGTAGCTTACTTTTAAAATGAAGCTTAATTGTTTAAGAGTTACAATGTTTTTATGTCTAGATAGATGTTTTAAGTTGATAATGACAAGATGTGGTGGAGATTTAAATTCAGAATTTTAGATGCACCAACATAGGAAAGATGTTTTCCTCAAGGGTGTCAAATGCAAATAGCCAAAACACTAAAAATGTAACATTTATATAACTCCTGATTGTGTCCTGTTTCTTCTTGCTATAAATAGTTTATTGTATGTATGTGGAATAATATAAATGTATATGTAAAATATAAAAAATAAATAAATAAAAATTACTTTTTGGCCTTATAGCTGGGATTCTTCTCTTTTTCCTATTCCTATTATTCTTAGGTTTTGCCTTTTCTTGAGGAACTTGGTTTCATGGATATTTTATGTCAGAAATATTTTAGCTTTAACATTGTTTTGATGGATGCCACCTGCTATTTTCTTTCTTGCTCTGAGGTTAAGGAGCTGCCAGTGCCCAAACACTGTACTTAGACACCATGCTAACTGGGCACAGTCATCTTGTAAAACCTAATAGCCAAGAGGTCTAGTATGTCTCCCTAGGGAGATGGGTTGACCTTTGAAGCAGCATCTTGGGCTATCCTTGTGGCTCCTTGTTCCCAGAATGCCTGAGGTTCACGCTGCACATTCCCAGTACCCAGAACTTGTTCATGAGATGGTGAGAGCAGTGCATAAGTCAGTGTCTAAATGAGGAGCCCACATACTCTCAGGAACACAAGATATTTTCCAGGGATTTTCCAAGTGACCTGAGGTTGAACTTGCAGATTTCCCTCACCATGGGTTTTCCTTTCACCTGGCAAAAACAGGCACTGGTGTTTTTGGCCCACAGTTTGAACTGTGGACCACTCTGCATTCATTGTTGTCTTCATGATCCCACACAGTGTGAGAATAGCTCCTTTGGTTGTTTATTTATTTATTTATTTATTTGTCTTTTCACAGTTAAGACATTTTAGGATTTGAAAGAGGAGTTGGAAGTTTGAAGTATTGAATTTTATGAGAATCTGGGACTTTTAAAGTTATGTTCATATTATGATATTAATATGAAATCTTTGAAATATATAGGAAAGAAAAATACTAGTTATGTATTTGTGTGTCAAAGTTAGAACAAAGTCACTTGTGCTGATTATCTTCTACCAACTTCAGATAATCTAAAGTTATCTTAGAAGTGAAAATCTCCTTTAAGAAACAGCCTTCACTGGATAGGTATGAAGGGCCAGTCTGTCAGGGCATCGTGTTGGTTAGTGACTGCTGTGGGAGATCCCAGTCCACTGTAGGTGATAATACACCTTGTCCAGATATCTTGGGTGGTATAAGAAAGGGATCTGGCCAAGATATAGGAATCTATACAGGAAATTACGTTCTTCCATTGTCTCGGCCAATGCTTGACTTGATCTCTTTCACCTGCCTTCCTTCAATGATCTACTGTGGCCCTTTCCTAAGTTGTTTTGTTTACTGTTTTACTACGGTTACGTATAATCACTCTGTTTTTGAGTTACTGACATTTTACACAAAGTTGTGATAGCAGTTTGAATGTGACATTTTATGTCACTTTCTGGTACACGAGGAAATTGGATTGACAGTTGTGAATTTCATTTGTGTGGATCAAATTAATTTTATACAATCTGCCTAGAGTTTCTTGAGAAAAATATACTGGGACAAACAAAATGTTGTAATTTTATATTTTCACTTCATTTTACTTTTCAGAGTATGTAATTATCATAAAAGATGTCAACAGATCTTGGAATTTTTAAAGTTTTATCTTATAATACTAAAATTGTGTTTTGTTTCAAATTATTTCAAAAACACTTGGGCACAAACATGAAGGAACCATAAGGTGGTTGAGAAATACGCACATTTATTAATACTAGAAATCCTCTAAAATAGGACACAATACTTCCTAACTCCCTTATGGAGTCTATAACATGCATTTAAGATTTAATTAAGCATTTTACTATTTCTTTTTTTTTCTTTTTCAGATTTTTTAATTAATTTATTCTTGTTACATCTCAATGGTTATCCCATCCCTTGTATCCTCCCATTCTTCCCTCCCTCCCATTTTCCCCTTATTCCCCTCCCCTATGACTGTTCCTGAGGGGGACCTCCTTCCCCTGCTCATAGGGTATCAGGTCTCTTCTTGGTAACCTGCTGTCCTTCCTCTGAGTGCCACCAGGTCTCCCCATCCAGGGGACATGGTCAAATGTGAGGCACCAGAGTACGTGAGAAAGTCATATCCCACTCTCCACTCAACTGTGGAGAATGTTCTGACGGTAGGCTAGATCTGTGTAGGGGTTTACTAAATAGCTCTAGGTAGTAGCTACTGAATGATAAACTTTTTCTCTTAAAATTTACCGAGACTTATTTTATGGAACTGTTTTAGAAATAGGGAGGAGATGGTTCACTTTCCCTCTAAAATACCTTAATTTACATAATTTTGCAAAGATATAAACTTCCATTGAATATCACAGAAACATATGAAAGTGGGATTTCTGTTTCAGCTCTGTAAAAAGTTAAAAAAATATTCCTTATGTTCACAAGTTATCATTGCTTTATATTTTAATTTCACAAAATATATGTGGATTGAGAGACATTAATAAAAATGATATTCCTCAATTTGCTTGCTATTTCATTAAAGCCAAAGAACAATAACACAGATTACTCAAAGTGGCTTTCATTCTATCGTCATAGATTTCCATATAATTATACTAAGTTTCATATGTGAATTTTGTATAAATATATATGACAATGAAGTTTGTAATCAGTTTTATTGTTCCAATTAATAGAATGTACTTGAAAAACGTCATTATTATAGTATAAAATGAGTAATGTATAAAAGCCAAAAATTACTACTATTAGTTATTGAAACATCAGATGTTATATAAAAATAACTGATGCTAAATAAAGAAGTCTTCATGGTTGTTAAAGCAATAAAGCATTTTGTGAATACTATTTAAATATCTATGTATCATAATGGAGGAAGTGACAATCAATTGCATTGTCTGTGGTTCTGGTTAAATAAAAATAGAAAAGAATCTAAGTATTAATGTTTGTTTCTTTATACTTCCTGATAATGAGTCCAGTGTGACCAGCTGCCTAAAGGGAGAGGATGCTCTTAGTGCTGCTCAAACTTGATGTGACAGAATGGGCAGGGGAAATAGAGGTTGGTGGGGGTGTGGGATGGGATGAGAGGAGAGGGAAGGCTGTGATTAGGCTGTAAGGTGATTAAATACATAAATTAATGGGAAAAACTCATGTTGCCAAATCTTTTACTTGTTGTGCATTATACCTCTTTTGAATTCTGAAAAAAAATAAATCATTTATACCCTGAGATTTTCCATGGCTTCGGAACAAGAAAGTTAATGAGCATAAGGCTCACCCATTTCAAACATTATCAAAAATACTTTCAAATAGACTCTGGCTCTCCATCTTTCATCACTTCCCCTGGCAGGGCAGGCTTGCCAGGACACAGAGGAAAAGGATATAAGTAGTACAGATGAGACTTGATAGGCTGAAGTCAGATGTTAGGAGAGGAAGGCTCCCCTTTCCTAGGACTAGGGGAGGGAGAGGAAGGGGATATGGAAGGGATGGCGGATTGGGAGGGGATGAGGGAGGGAACAACAATCAGGATATGAAGAAGTCAAACTATGGAACAGGAAGGTAACTTGTATTGGTAATCCCACTACATGAGAATAGATCTGAGACTGGCTGAGACATGAATGTCTGTTCATAGACAATGCTTTTGTTAGCCACAGAATCCTTGTGATTTATTATTAGATGCCATTTTTCATATGGCAAGAATGAATTTTTATAAATGTCTTTCTTCTGCTCATAGAAAGAGCAGAGAATCTGTCATAGTTGTTCTGTGCATCACATACCTTATACATTTATAATTTTAGGACTGTATAAGGATTGTGATAAATTATATGTTTTCAGAAAAAGAAAATATATACTGATGCTGGACCCGACCTGACAGGATTCATTCCTCTCTGCATGCTGGACACTGACACCCTGCATCCTTCATGTTCCAGCACAAAGTGTTTCAATTGTTGTTCCTCATCAGAACAGGAAAGCTCCCAGGATAGCTTTGAAGAAAGCTTCCAATCCCAATTGATCCAGCTTTTCAAACTCTCCTACACAGGATTCTAATTAAGCCTGGAAAATTTTAACATTTAGAAACTGGACCAAAAATGTCATCCCTATGTTGTTTAGCCATTTTTCCCAATTTTATTTGGGTCCCTACAGAGGTATTATTTATCACAAATCAACCAGAAGAAGGCTTAAGAGTATGACACCACATTTCACTTAAAAGGGGTTGGATAGGATTTTGGTTGATTTCTTGGAGTATAGTTTTTTATATTCATTGGGAGTTGGTTTTAAGTTATTATTGGTGTTATTTAGACAGAAAACAAAGATGGACTCAGTAATGTTTCTTTTGTTACTTTATCTTTCATTCATAGGTTTGGACATAGATTGAAAAGAAGGAGAAGCATGAAATATATGGGATGCTAGGGCAAAAAGTAGATTAGTAAATCTACTCTTAAACTTAATGCCTTAATTGGTGTTATTTTGCATATAGTTACAAAATAAGTTTAATTTTGATACATTGGTATAGAATTCAAATTTAAGATTATTATTCACACATATTATATATATTTCTACTCTAGTATGAGGTATTGTTATAAATAAACCTTCAATGATAATACAAGGTTTACTTCCAATACTTTGAAAGTTCTATTACAGATTGAACTAGAAATTGTCATAATGAGTGAGTTCACACAGAAGCAAAAAGAGCTAAATGGTATATACTCACTTATATCGAGACACTAGTCCAAGGTGTACATACCCATGAAAAACTGTACCTACCAGGAAAGTGGGTAAGAGGGGAGGACATCCTATTGAGACTTTAGGTGTGAGAAGCCTGGGAGAAAGAGGAAATAGAAGGATCCAGCGGGTCCTGGAAAACTACAGGCGAGTCTGGGCCCTGGGGTCCTCCGCAAACTATGGCAATAGCCAAGGAAAAAATAGGCAGTAAACCTCGAACCTCTACCCAGACTAGCCGATGGACAGGACATTCTCCACTGTTGAGTGGAGAAGGAGATCTGACTTTCACACAAACTCTGGTGCCCCATATTTGACCATGTCCCTTAGATGGAGACACCTGGTGGCACTCAGTGGAAGGATAATAGGTCACCAAGGAGAGACTCGATACCCTATGAGCATATACAGGGGGAGGAGGTCCCCCTCAGACACAAACATAGGGGAGGGGAGTAGGGGGGAAGTGGGAGGAAGGGAGGAATGGGAAGATACAAGGGATGGGCTAACAGCTGAGATGTAATATGAATAAATTAATAAAAAAAGAAAGTGCTATTACAGGCTGTTTTGGATAAGTAAGTTATAAAGTTAATTATTAGTTGATCAAATCATGGGTATATTAATTGCTAATCTGTTTTTATCACAAGAATATACATCCTAGGTGTTTCAGATAGATATTGTTCTATAGAAAGGTAAGGTAAAATAGATAACATGTTCAAAAACCTCAGAGACATTCAGAATATGACATTTAAAGATATTTTTATTATTTTGAAGATTCATTGACAATGAGACAGGTTAATTCCTGGTAACACCCAGGCTACTTCAAAGGAGATGATGAGAGTCAAAGAACCTCATCATGGAGATAGCTTCAAATGTGGCAAACAATCCACTGGGAAAAATGACCTCGTTTCTGCCAGACAGAATTATGTCTGAAAATGGGCAAGCTTAGATGCAGGCAGAGTCAATGGTCAATCTCTGCTAAGACAGAATAAGTAAGTCCTCAGTAGTTCCTGCGTCATTAATATGTTCGTCTGATAAATTGGGCCCGAAGGCTGAAGATGATGTTATAGAGAGTTTTGGGTGACTGTTCAGAGCAAACTGTTTCTGCCATCTTTTCATTTGGGAAACTGCTAACTGCATTGCCTGTATACTCAGGTAATTAATTTTATTCTTTCTCAAGTTTCTGTTGGGGTTGAAGACCAGGTAGTTTAGTTTTAAAGTTTAACTTAGTTTTTAAGGGGTTGAGATGTTTTTAGGACTAGATAGACGTTTTAACTTGAAAATTACTAGATACGATAGATATTATTTTAAATTCAGAATTTTAGATGCATCAAAATAAGACAGATATTTTCTTCAAGGCTGCCAAATATAAATAGCCAAAACACTATGAATGAAATATTTATATAATTCCTGATTGTTTTGTATTTCTTCTTGCTGTAGGCAGGTTTTTGTATGTATATGTACACAATATAAGTATATATGTAAAAAGAAAATTTGACTTAACTAAAAAAGGCATAGGGGAAGGGAATAGGGTGAAAGCGGGAGGGAGGGAGAAATGGGAAGATACAAGTGATGGGATAAAAATTTAGTTGTAATCTGAATAAATTAATTAAATAAAAATGTTTCAAGAAAAAAGGCACTATGAGTTAATAAATAAATTTAATGTAAAGTACAATTTAAAACTCCACAATTTATCTGCAATACTATGGTTATAGTTCACTAGTACAATATATGAGAATCCATATAAGTAAATTACATTTAGATAATAAATTTTATTTTTTTTTTTTTTTTTTTTTTTTTTTTTTTTTTTTTTTGGTTTTTCGAGACAGGGTTTCTCTGTGTAGCCTTGGCTGTCCTGGACTCGCTCTGTAGACCAAGCTGGCCTCGAACTCACAGCAATCCGCCTGCCTCTGCCTCCCGAGTGCTGGGATTAAAGGCGTGCGCCACCACGCCCGGCTAAGATAATAAATTTTAGCTTGAAACAAATTTAATTTAAAAAATAACAGAAAAGAATTATAAATTGTCTAGTAAATTTAATTTGAGAGACACAATATAAACTAATATCAATGAATAAAATATCACTGAAGATACTTGGATTAGAAATAAAGAAATCATTTGAAATAAATAAATTATTATTGACATGTTGTTATAGGAAAGCAATTAGAAACAAAATCTTCAGCTAATATGAAAGTGCAAATAGGAAAAATATAACAAATCACCTTTAACTGTATTTTAATAAAGATGACATAATATTCATGGTTCTCTCTTGAAAAAGATGATGTTGTGGAAATATGGTTTTATTTTGATCCCAATTGTGGGATATGAAGCCAACTTGTTTGAAGGTGTGTGATGTTTTTCCACTGAGAACAGACTTGTGAGAGAACAGGTGATGGTTGTCCACTAGAAGAGGAATCACCTCTTGCAGGGCTTTGGCAACAGATAAACATCCTAGTAGAGACACTGAAAGGAGATATATGTTTCAGCCCTAAAACAAGAGTTTTGGCTTTTTTGCCTTTTAGTTTTGGCACCCTTTTCTATTGTTTGGCTGTCCATCACTCCCATTCAAGACACTCCTAGATAGAAATGTTCCGGATGCTGCTCCAGATTCTGGCTGAGGCTCTGGGTTCCTGCAGTTGCAGTGACCTTTGCTGAATTGCTGGTTTCCTGTTTAACAAGCAGGTCTCCTGGAATCCTGCCAGCTAAGCAAGTGGAATCGCTCCAAGGAACTGAGTCTAAAAAGGTCTACTTCTCCTGTTCTCATTATCCTCTTTTCTTTCCTATCTAGTGTAGATGGGTAGGAAGGGAAGTAGAAGCATTAAAGAACTCCCCAAAAAAGTAGGTTTAAAAAGTTCAAAGCCTACAGGTGGCACCAAAACTGGCTTGGGAATAATGGGTAACTTAACTTCTAATGTAGAGGAAATTACAGGTTTTGAAGGTTTCAGGGTTTCAGAAAAATGGCAGTTGCTGCTGAAGGCTGCTTTCCTGTTTTGTAACCAGAGGGACTTTTGTTTTTACTTTGTCTTCTTTTTTTGTCTTTATTTTTAAAAAGATTGCAAGGAAGACTGAAGAGATAAGAAAACCAGAAGTGTCACCAAATTTTATAGTTCTGCAAAAGATTTCAGAGTTGTCAGTGCAATAAGACAGTGTATGGGCAGAAATTGAAGCACTTGGGAAGCAAGTAGCACCACTGAAAAATGGAGAAAAATAAGTGTTCAGATTCCATGGTAATTAAAAATGGAGGTTCTCTGCTCTTGCAGCTCTGCCCTGCTCCATGTGCCAGTTGTTTAGAGCACCAGTGTGTTGAAGGATGTGAAGAAGAATGGGAAGCTGGAGAGGTTGAAATGGCTGTTGAGAACAGGAAGCCAAAAATCCAAAAAATCTTTAGAGGCTAGTGTGCTTTCACAGGGATTCTCTAGGGCGACACAGCCACCATCAGCTTTCCAGTCTTTGTAATTTTGTGATACATACACACACATACATACATACACATATATATCCTGGGAATAGCTACAGTTAACAGATTTCTGGTGTTTACAAATTTTATGTCAAGTTGATTGATACAGAAAAGTTCATCCTGAGTGAGGTAACCTAGGCCCAGAATGACACACATGGTAAATACTCATAAGTGGATATTAGCCACTTAATACAGGATAACTACACTACAATACGGAGACTCAAACATCAACCAAGGACCATATATGATGTGGACCTAGACTCTCTGATCAGATGTAGTAGCACAGTCTCCTTGTTGGTCCCACAATGTGGAGAGTAGGGACTGCTTCAGAGATGCACTCTGGCCACTGAACTTAGATCACTTCCCACTGGCAGGGTGGCCTTGTCAGGCCACAGAGGAAGAGGGTACAGGTAATACAGAAGAGACTTGATAGGCTGAGGTCAGATGTTAGGGGAGAAAGCCTCCCCTTTCTGAGGACTAAGGGAAGGATAGGGCATGAGGGAGAAAGGATCAGGAGGGTATGAGGGAGGGAGCTGCAGTTGGGAACTGAAGAATTTAAACTGCAGAACAAGCAGGTAACTTATAATGATAATCCCACTACATGGTAGTAGCTCTAAGACTGGATGAGACATGAATGTCTATGCATAGACAATGCTTCTTAGTGGCTATAAAACCCCTCTGACTTAGTAGATGACATGCTTCATATGGCATCAGTGAGATTTGCAGATATCTTTTTTTCTGCTCA
The DNA here is from genome assembly GCF_964271855.1 of Acomys minous. Taxonomy (NCBI): domain Eukaryota; kingdom Metazoa; phylum Chordata; class Mammalia; order Rodentia; family Muridae; genus Acomys; species Acomys minous. The sequence goes on along the minus strand of NC_140488.1, from coordinate 60,991,025 downwards.
TACAAAGAGTAGAAAACAAGCCTTAATTGTTCTGTGCATCATACACACCTTATTCACCTAATAAACAATCTATCTGCAGTCATCCTTTTGGGTACTTTTCTTTGCTAAAATCATTTAGATTTGTACATAATTAGATATAGTATGGGGTCTGGGTTGTAAATTAGGTGAGCAAAAAAGCCTGAATTCAATGTTAGGAAATAAATTATTCGTACTTTCAAAGTCAGTCATTCAGAGTGGAGTTGGAGTCAGAAGGATCAAGGGAATCCATTCATGTTTACCTATATGTGGAGATAATGGCCCAACCTTGGATACATGAGTCTATGTGAGAAAGAAAGAAAGAAAGAAAGAAAGAAAGAAAGAAAGAAAGAAAGATAGAAAGAAAGAAAAAAGAAAGGATGAATGAAAAACTTAGTGCACACTTGTTTTTTTGATAAATGTAGACATCTTTCAACACTATCATGGTTTTCAAACAACATTCAACTATTGGACATTTAATTTCAAATTTGACATGAATATTAAATATGTAGGAATGATTATAATATATTTAATAGAGATGTACAGAAGTTAAATCTCCATAAAATGCTGACCTGAATATTTGCCTTTTCAACAAGCTTGGTCTAAACTTGGGGACAGTTTAACTTAAACAGCAGCTGATCTAAATTTAGTGCAATGATGTCACCTTATTTTAATGATAAAAAGTTATGAAGGTGAAAACATGTACCCGAAATTATATGTACTAGGACTTATCTGTAATAGTTTTTATTTACACTATGTCATATGCTAGTGTTTTAGTAAATATTCCATTCAGATTCATTTCTGCTGTTATTGCTAAGAAGCCTATATTATATATCAATATTTCCACTTGTAGGCTGCAATGAATAATGTTGCAAGAAACATGAGAGAACAGATGTCTCTATATCATAATTTTAGAAATAAGTTATGGGTGGCAAAGAAATAGACAACCACTCGAATTGAAGTGATTCCACGAGGCAAAAGGTTACTTATAGTCAAGAATATGCACTGCTCACCAAAGCTGAAGAATAATCACAGGGGAAAGCAATTGCACAAGGTTTCTACCTTACAGTCTTTTGAAACTCAACAGTTTGAAAAGAATCCACTCACAGGAAATGAAGAATGCAGAAGTCAGGCTCTTTAGTTAATAATGTAGCAGGGTTTTGTGTAAATAATAGTTTAGCTGGGTGTAGGTGGAATTAAAATATTTGCATAGAAGTCTAACAAATTGTGGTTGATAAAAATAAGTTAATTTTTTATAATTTTTTTTTACAGTATGTAATAGAAAACAATCATATTTAATGCTTCTTACAATTTTAACCTTTTTTCCTTTAGATATATACCAGGGACTCTTGTTGATACATTATTATGTTACTTCTATTTTTAGTTTCTTAAGACCCTCTAAATTGTTGTCTTTATGGTTGTGGTGATTTATATTCCCACCAACAGCAAACTGGAATTTTGTGATGGCTACTACTGATTGTCATATTTATTATATCTGGAATCAACTAATTCCATGTTTCTTGACACTCCTGTTGGGGATTTTTAAAATCAAGAGTATTGAAAGAAGGAAGACCCAGCCTAAATCTTATCTTTTTGCATGTTTTTGCTCACACTCACTGGCAAGTTCATTTACTCTAAAGTGGCAAGTTGGTATACAAACTAACTTCTTCGGGAAACCAACATAGACTGCAGATCAGCAGCTCCCCAGAAATCCCCCAGGACTCTAGTAGCAGATTGAGACTACACAGAGACATCGAACATAGTAGACTGAAAACTACCAGATTTTCCAACATTCCATTGTAAGACAACATTTGGTGATGGTATTCAGTTAATAAATACACTTTAAATATATTATATCAATTTTGTTCTTTTATAAAATCCTGACTAATACAGGTTTGCTTTTCTACCCATCCTTGCTAGGACTCATTAGATTTTCATATCTGAAGTTTAGTGCTATTTTATTGTTGATTTTATTTCTATTACTTAATAATTAGTGATGCCTAAAGTTATTTGTATGCAAGTACAAGGTATTTCAATATCGTCTTTCAAGAAATAGATATTAAAACTTATGAAATGAAAATATTTAAATAGAGATTATTGTATAATTTATTCCTTTTAGAATACTATTAGGGCATAAAGAAGAGTAAAGCTACGGTCAGATAAGATGGCTCAGAAGGTAAATGTGACTGCTTCAAAGTCTGATGACCAATTTGAAACCAATATGGTAGAAAAAGAAAACTGTCTTTAGCAAGTTATCCTCTGATTCTCATACATGTATATTGGTAAATATATATGTACATGTATACACACAAAATAAATACATAATTCTAAAAACTATAAAGGAGGAACCTCTATCACTCACAAGGTTAACAGCAGTGGAAAATAATGCTGATGAAAAAGTTAGACACAGAAGCTGATGTACTGGATAATCTGACTCATATGATGAATAGGAAAACATCGGTATTATGAAAGTTGAGAACACAATGATCAAGTGAAGGGAAAACATATAATGAAAGCCTAATCAAGAGATAAATTTCAACTATATAGGAATAAGAAATCCTGATGTACTATTATAGTTAATTGATCATAGATAATGTAATAATAATGTACTATGTATTTTAAACAGGTATAAAAAGCTTGCAATAAAGAAATGACACATTTATGTAGAAAGATAGGTGTATTTGAATACCTTTAAATATTAGAAAATGTATACGTATATAGAACTTTACTTAGTGACCAGTGGACCAGTTCAGAAAAAATTATAGAAAATAAACAAATTGTTCCTCCCTTACCCATGTCCCACAAGAAAAACAATTTAATTGAGAAGTATAAAAATCATCTATGAGGTATGGAAATGTTAGGACAAAGTTTATTTCCATAGTGCTATATCAAATTGAGAAACTCTAAAGACATTTATCTTCATGAGTGAAACTGTTTAGTTGAACTGAAAATAGCAAATAAGTACCAAACCACTTTTTATTTAAATTGTACACTTACTTAAATGATAAACATTATTTAAATGGCAAAACTGCATACCTCCACACTGATTTTACAGATTTGATGACGAGAAAGTGCAGAAGAGTGGGAACTACAACTAGAAGGAGACCTTAGAGAGCAATCAATTGAAAATGAAATTATGAATGTCAGGGTAAATTATTTTGTTTTCTTGGAGATATATGTCATTGTTTTAATTTGTATTTGTAAATTTTTACTACAGAGAAATTTATTGTAGAATAGTTTACTACAGAGCGGGAAAGCATTTCAGTGTGTTCTGTACTGAAAATAGATTATAAAATACCAAAATAAAAGCAGACTGGCTATTTAGAAACTTATAATGATTTAAGAAAGATTATGATCAGTGTGTATAATACTTCAGTTGAATATAATTAAAATTTTTTATATTTGAAAGTACAGAGACAACTTCCTGAACAGAACACTAACAGCTCAGGTTCTAAGATAAATAATTAATAAATGGGACTTCATGAAACTGAAAAGCTTCTGTAAGGCAGAAGATATTGTCAACATGAAAATACAGCACCCTACGGACTAGGTAAAAATCTGCATGAATGCAACATCTGAAAAAAAGGCAAACATATAATGAATTCAAGAAAATAAATACCAACATACCAATAATCCAATTAAAAAATTGTATACTAAGCTAAATTTTTTTTCAAAAGAGGACTCTCAAAAGGCAGGAAAGCACTTAAGGAAATGCTTAACATTCTTAGTCATCAGGGAAATACAAATCAAAACAATTCTGACATTCTATCTTATACCAGACAAATATAAGATACCTGGCTAGGATATACCAGGAGAAAATAAAAAACTCAAGTGACAGTGCATGTTGGCAAGGATGTGGAGACAGGGGAACACTCCCTCATTGGTGATGGAAGAGTAAACTTGTACAATCACTTTTGGTACCTTCTCAGAAAATTGGGAATAGTGCTACCTCAGGACCCAGCTATTCCCAGCTCCACCATATCACAAGGACATTTCCTCAAGTATGTTCATAGCAGCTTTATTTGATAATAGGCAGAAACTGGAAAAAACCAAGATGTCCCTCAACTGAAAAGTGGATGAAGAAACTGTGGTACATTTGCACAATGCAATATTACTCAGCTTTTAAAAACAAGGAAACCATGAAATTTGCTGGCAAATGGATGGAACTAGAAATGATCATCCTGTGTGAAGTAGCTCAGACTCAGAAAGACACATAATGGAAGCCTAGCATAGCTGTCTTTTGAGAGGCTCCACTCAGACATGGAGAATCACAACCCATAGCCATGAGGAGGATGAGGAAAGACCAGTGGGATAGAGTGAGCAAGGGTATGCATGGCTCAAACATTATAGTCAAAGAAACAAGTGTGTCTCACTTTTCCATATATTGCTATGATAATAGGTCACCATGTAATTAACTTGATAAACTCTAGTGTGTCTGGTAACAAAACAAACAAACAAACAAATAAGCAAAAAACCTTACAAGTATAACTGATATTTTAGAATATATGAAAAAGAGAAGCTAGCTGAACGCAGCCGCTCAGTCTTCTTTCCTTCCTACTACAGGGATTCTGCTACCAGAACCAGGATGTAGCTGCCAGGATGAACAGTACCCCTTAACTAAGAATAAAAATAAATCCTTCCTTAAGTTGCTTTTATCAGGATAGCTTATCACAGCAAGAGAAAAAGAAACTAAGTGTCCATACAAAAAACATTATTTAAAAGGATAAGACAGAATGAAATGAAACCATAAGCATGACAAAAATGAGGGTTAAGACATAGGCATGTCTGGTGTGGTAGCTCAGTCCACAAAGTCGCTGCCAAACCAGCAGACAATGCATTTTATTCTTAAAAATTATGTTAAAAGTCTTTGTGGGAACACACCATTGTAATCTGAGCACTGGGTGATAAGTAAGAATTGGGAACAAGAGGATCCTTTGAAGTTGGTAGTCATGTAGCCGTAAGTCAGTGAAAGATCTGTCTCAGAATTCAAGGCTAATGATTCCTTAAGATTATCTCTGATATTAATGCACCTATAAAAGTACATCCCTACTTCTACCCACCATCCATGCACATGTAAAAGAATAATAACACAAATACATACTTGCATGCAAACTCACATGCATGCATGTGTTCACACACACACACACACTCACACACAATAAAACTGGGCAAAGTAAGGAAGGCTTGCAGGATCAATATCCCTGAGGAGGATGAGGAAAGACCAGTCGGATAGAGTGAGCAAGGGTATGCGTGGCTCAAACATTATAGTCAAAGAAACAATTTGTGGTTATAGAATCTGATAGATGAATAGGTCAAAATGGAATCTATGTAAGTTGGATTTTGTCTCTGTTTTCTCAGTAAGTTATAAAACCATCTTGTCAATAATCAGTGTTTGAAAAAGGAATAAAATAACATGTAAAGAAGCATCTTAATATGAGAGTTAACAGATTAGAAAATAATGCACATATTGATGCCTGGGAGCATTAAGAGCCCAATTGATGCATATGTTTACTTTTGCATGGATGGGTTTCCATTTATTACAGGTAATGATGATAGAGGTGGAATAAAGGAAATCATAGATTTATTCAGTAAAAGTACAAAAAAGCTAGGAAAGGTAACTCAAAGGAATGACATAAAATAACTTCTTATGCTGGTTGTAAGGAACTAAATAAAAGCAGGAAATCAATAAGGGGGTAGTGGTGAATAAGAATAAATGGTAAAGTGTTATAGAATCTTAATGCCCAGCTGCTGTTCTGGGAAGGTTCAGGGTAGGGTCTCTGAGATAGGAAGCAGATTCCCTTCTGGTTTACTTCATCTCTAGCAATTGAAAAAAATATAGAAATAACATAGCTAAAATGTTTATTATGAAGCTATCCTATAATTATTTCAGCTTTATTATCTAACCCACTATCATAATCAGTAGAAGACACAGACAGCTGTTGTACTTTAGAATAAGCCTTATATTGCCTGGGGCCAGACAGATATTAACCCCCTAAATTACCTTCTATTATCTCCTAGTTTCCATCCCATGTCATCTGCTTTTAAACATTTCTATCTGGGATATTTCCCATCCATAATCCCATGTGGGGCTCATGTGGGGCACTTCTTTCCATGTGGAACTTCAGAGTTCCTCCTCCTGGCCCATTTGGTTCTTTCCTATACTTTAGCAATTCTGCACTTTCTTTTTCCTCCAGTATGTCTCCCCAACCCCATATCCTTCTGTCTCTAAAACCCCCACAAGTTTACTCTGCTCCTTCTTTCTGCCATGCACAGTTATAGTCCTTTTATTAATCAAACAGGGAGGAACGTTATACAGCAATACTTGGAGTATGTGATAGTCTACTCATAATCAAGAATCTTGGAGGATGTAGGAAGCAATTAATGAATACAAAGCAGCAAAGCATTCTATAGTAGTGAAGATTAGTGAATCAGATTTCTCCTTCCTATGAATAGTAACCTAAGAAAAGCAACTTAAAAAAGAAAGAATTTATTAGGGAATACTGTTTGAGGGTACAGTCCATTAGGACTGGGAAAATAGAGTCCTAGTGGGATAGCTCTAGCTGTGGTAGTATGCAGGTGAGGGAGATGGTCACAGTGAATATACAGCCAGAGAGCAAAGAGAAATGAATGATTTTCCTTCAGCATCCTCATTTTCAGTCAGTCTAGGATCCCATTTCATGGCATGATGCAAACCACATTTAGGGTGAGTCTTTTCTCTGGAGAAGCCACTTGAGGTATGCCTAAAAGTTCCATCTTACACCCATCAGAATGGCTAAGATCAATAATTCATGTGACACCAAGGATGTGGAAAAAAAGGAACACTCCTTCATTGCTGGTGGGAATGCAATTTGGTACAACCACTTTGGAAATCTATTTGGGGTAATATCAGAAAAATGGGAATAGGGCTTCCTCAAGACCAAGTTATTACACTCCTTGGAATATAACCAGAAGATGCTCCAGGACTCAACAAGGACATATGCTCAACCATAAAGACTCAAATGGTATATACTCACTCATATTTGGACATTAGCCCAAGGGTCATGGCCCATGCAAGCATTCACTTACCATGAAATTGGGATAGATGTGAGGACATCCTATTGGGACTCTAAGTGAGAGAAGTCTGGGAGAATGGGAAAATAGAAGGATCCAGAGGGCCCTAGAAACCTGTAAGAAGAATATTATGATGGGCAGATCTGCGCCCAGGGGTTCTGCACAAACTAAGGCACCACATGCAGTAAATATTGAACCCCTACCAAGTTCTAGCCAATGGACAGGACAATCTCCAAAGTTGAATGTAAAGCAGGGACTGGCTTTCACATGACCTTTGGTGCCCCATATTTGACCATGTTCCATTGATGGGGAGGTTCAGTGGCACTCAGAGGAAGGATAACAGGCTATCAAGAACAAACTTGATACCATTTGATCATATAGAGGGGGAAGAGGTCCCCCTCAGTCACAGACACAGGAGAGGGGAATAGGGTGAAAGCAGGGGCAGGGGAGGAATAATGGGAGGAAACAAGAGATGGGATAACAGTTGAGATGTAATATGATTAAATTAATTTTAAAAAGCTTATTACTTAGCTGATTCTAAATCCAGTTAAGCTGACAAGATTAACTATCACAATAAATAAATGAAAGGGTAGAGGGTGATTTTAAAATGCTGGAATTGAGCTATTTGATGAGATTGCCATAACACACACACACACACACACACACACACACACACACACACACATGTATACACACACATGTGCACACATACATCCATAAATATAATATAGCTTTAACTTTTATATTTTTTGATTGTTGATAGTTCTAAGGTTGTAAAATAATGTTTAATTTTAATAAATTGTATTGGTACCTAAAATAAGCATTTATTAAAAAATATATAATACCCCAATCCATGTTTTCAGCTCATTATTTTCTTGCTTCAAACCATTTTACTCGATTCTTGGAACAAAAATATGTTGTTGTTGTTGTTGTTGTTGTTGTTGTTATTGTTAGTAGGTGGAAGAAGAAATTCCAAACTTGTCAGCAATTTTTCCTCCTCTGTATACCTTTAAAAATAAGTTGAATACCTTCTCAATGGACTTCAATAAGAAATAATTGTAATACCAAGGAAAACAAGATCATCAAAAAGGACCAAATATAACATTTACATTCCATCGATATGTGTGGGTTTCTGTAAGTTCAGAAAGATTGAGTTTCTGCTAGATTGCCAAAGAAAAGTTTAATACTGTAAGTAAAATCATCCACAGTACTATTTATTTACTTCCTGTAGAAGAGATGAAGAGGTGAGAATGGGTTACACATTTATGTTTTCCAACAGTTTATTGTTCTTATTCACATATACTTCAACTTTAGAATGGAAAGGATATTTGTTTTACTTTTTCTTGGAATCCATTAAAAATTCATAAGTCATAAATAAATCAAACTACAAGTCAAAAGTAAAGAAAAGTTTAGTATCCAGTCATCATTGTACTCTTGTCAATTTTGCTATGACAGATAAAATTTTAATACCTTTAGAAGCATCTGGAAGATTACCTATTTTACTTAAGATGTCTAATTTCAATGTAAGATTAGAATATTGTTTCTTGTTTTTTATTCGATAAATATATTAGCACAGAGCTTTGTATGGGTGTAGAAAAATAATAAAATTCTCTTTCAATAGAGACTTTTCTAGTATTTAGTTTATATCTTCACTTTGATTCTAAGGTTAGGAAATAATTATAACATTTTGTAAAGTCTCATATAGCATTGGTTTGCAGGTCCTAATATAATTTTTATATTTGAAATGTTCTTGAACTTGAACACTTCACTGTAAACAAATAGAAAATATATTTCATAGGTTGAAATCAATTTCATTGTTTTGCAATGAAAAGCACCAAATACGGTATATTAAATTTCATGGATTTACATAGATCTGACATTTTGTGATGTCTAAAGACTATGTCATATAAAGTCTGCTTCATGCTTAACTAAAAATATCTATAGTAAAAACATGTTTTTTTTTTCAGAGAAAATAGGCCGAAGTTGGGGTGTGGAAGCTGGGGGTATTGCTGAGAGGGCCACAGAGATGAGTAAGAGTCTCAGATTGCTTTCAGCTAATCTAGAGGATCTGAGTTTGGTTCTTAACAGTCACAAAAGCATCTCATAATATCCTATAATTCCAACTCTAGGGGATCTTGTGGTTATTGTGGATATCCTCACACACATGACATACACTCATGTACATACACAAACACATAATTAAAATAAATTTATCATATCTATCTCTTGTACCTAAGATATGTATTCCTGTGATAAAAATAGACTAGTAATTGATATGACCATTATTTAATCAACTAATAATTAACTTGTATATCTTATTTATGCTAAACAGCCTGAAATAGCACTTTCAAAGTATTATAAGTAAACCCTGTATTATAATTGAGTTATATGGGTAAAATACCTCATATTAGAGTAGAAATATATATAATGTGTGTGCAGAATAATCTTACATTTGAATTCTGCCACTGTATCTAACATTAAATTTAATTTTAATAGTTTAAAATTAAACTATGCGTCTATAGACACAATTCTATAATAGTGAATTAAAAATAACCTTGTGAGTGAAAATTGAGGCATTAAGTTGAAGAGTAGATTTACTCACTACTAATCTACTTTTTCTGTATCTTCCCTATGTATTTCTACATTCTCCTTTCTTTTTTTTTTAATCCCTATCTCCAAACCTAAGAGTTGAAGATAACAAGAAAGAGAGACATCTCTGAGTCCAACCTTGTTTTCGCCCTAAATAAGACCAGGATGTGCAATAGGTAGATATGATTCGATAGAAAGATAAGATAAAATAAAGTCTTAAAAAACCTCAGAGACATACCGAATATGGCATTAAAATTATTTTATCATTTTAAAATTCACAGACAATGAGACAGGTTAACTCCTGGTGACGTCCAGCTACTTCAAAGAGGTTGGTGGGCATTAAAGGACCTCCTTATGGAGGTGGCTTCAAATGTGGCAAACAAGCTATTGGGAAAAATGTTCTTGTTTCTACCACAGACAGAATTCTGACAAAATAAATGACAAGTTTGGATGCAGGCAGAGTCGATAGCCAAACTCTGCTAAAACAAGGTGAGCAAGTCCTCAATGATCCCTGCCTCACAAATATGTCTGTCAGATATATTGGGCCAGATGTGTGAAGATGGTGCTCCAATAGTATAGAGAGATTTGGGTGACTATTCAGGTAGTAAACTGTCTTGTAATCTTCTCATTTGGAAGGCTACTAACCTGCACTAGAATACTCAGGTAATCAATTTTATTCCTTCTCAAGTTACTGAAGGCGTTAAAGACCAGATAGTTTAGTTTTACAATTAAGGTTAGTTGTTTAGGGGTTAAGATATTTTTAGGTCTAGATAGAAGTTTTAAGTAATTAAAGACTAGATATGATAGATATTTTCATTCAAAATTTTAGATGCACCAAGATAGGAAAGATGTTTTCTTCAAGACTGCCAAATGTAAATAGCCAAAACACTAAGAATGTAACAGTTATATAATTCCTGATTGTTCATGTTTCTTCTTTCTATAGGTAATCTATTGTATATATTTGTAATAATATAAATGTATATGTAAAATATATTTAATAAAAAATAAATTTAAATATCTTCAAAAACAAACAACTATTACATTAGCTAGAGAACATTTTGATATGAAATTCCTTTGACAAAAATCTGTGTAGTCTATGTTTAAAAATTTAATAGTATAAATATATATAATTCTTATAACTTTTAAATATCCACATTTGAACTCACATTTCAGTTGTCTTTTCTTAACTGGTTTATATGTGCCATTTACAATTTAATCATTATTAAATGTATTAATATATACATATATAATATATAATAAACACACAATCACAAACACACACATATATATTTACATATATATGTCTTTCAATTTAGCAGAACTTGGATTATTTATATATTTTGTAATTATTTAGTTAAATAATCAGCATTTTTTGAGCTTTCTGTTTCATGAATTTGGCTTTGTTCTTTCTGTAATATACTTCTATTCATCTCAAATATATATACTTAGATTTATAATTTATTTTCCTTCTTGATTTCAGTTTTCTGTGATTAAAATTATATTTTAAACTTTTTGTCTAATTTATTTAAGGCTGAAAACCATGTTCAGAATGCTTTTGGTCATGTGAAGTATATATATTGATAAACATAAAGGCTAATTTTCTGTGTGACCACAGCTGTATATAGTCTTTGCTCTTTCTAGTACATGTGCTAAGACAAATTGACAATTTACAGTGGATGGGATTCTTTTTAGTACTTCAAGCAATGAATAGAACTTCTAAAAATATAAAAACAGTATCACATGGAAAGGTATTTCACTTTTTTCTCCATGAATTTTATGTACTTATTGTCTTTTAATAAATTAAAATTTTTCTTCTTTCCAAAATGGAAACCTTTCAAAATACATTTTACCTTTCTCCAATATTCTTTAGCTATTTTGTGAAATTCTTCATATCTTATTTAATCTTCAAGTTTATCTATAGGATTTTTAAATAATTCTCTAAAATTTATATATTATTACTCAGGTTTCAATAAAAATACTTTTGTTCTGAGTAAAAGAAGAAATGCTCTGAATTAGTGGGTGTCATTTCAGTTATTTCCTCCATTTATTTCAATTAAATGCTAAATTTTATCCTAAAAGTGAAATTTAATATATTCTTTCTCTTTCTTCAATAGAAGAATATGAGAGTATAAAAACTAAAATTTATAGAAAGTTTTCCATCACACTAGTAAAAATCCACTTATATGATTTAAGTAAAATATTGTTAAAAACTATTTGTACAATGATAATTTTAAATAAAATAGCAAAAATGGAAGAAGTAAATATTTCTTATTTGATGAATTTCCTAATGCTCCTGGAGTATTACACTATTTTTTTTTGGTTTGATTGAAATATGATATTGCTGTTTTTCTCGGGTGGCTTTAAATCTTATGGGACCAAATGGTACTCTTATTTCCACATGAAAATTAGGTAGGACTAGAGATGCATACCAGTATATGATGCTTCGTAATATTGCTGATTCCATTTTACTAAAAAGACATAAATATATTATAGTAATTTATACATTTATAAGCCTTGCATAGAGCAGTGTGTTTCTAACAAATACCATAATAAATAAATAATATGGTTTATAATTAATAAAATCTTCAATAACATAACATGATATTAGTGAAAATGTCAGTGTCAAATATATTTTCACATTTTTAGATATTGAATTTTACTACTCTGACACATGTAAATCTTAAATTTTTGGTGAGTTGAAGTTATTTATTTGTTTTCTTTTTTGATCAAGATTTTTTATTGGATTTCTAAGAAATATTTGGAATAAATTAAATAACAAAGAAAGAAACTAGTTTTTTTTTGTTAGAAGTTATATAATGTTGGAATTTAGATTTGTATATATAGTAATTTCTAGGGTTTTTTCTCTATATAAATGCTTAAAATTTAGGGTAAATGTCAAAATTATTCATTAACCTATTTTGTATAAATACCCTTAATTTTGTAAAAACAAACCAAATTAAAATCTGATGATTTTTAATAACAATTTAATGAAATCTTGGATGCATATTGAGGTATTCTCTCTAAATAAATAAATAAATAAATAAATAAATAAATACACAAGGTATTGTATTTGACTCCTGAAAATGATAGCAAAATTTTCAGTAAAATATAAAGAAAAAAATATATTTCCTTTGAATTATATCAATGACCAGACAAAAGTCATGTGATTTTATAGGGAGGTTTATTTTGACATTCTACATTTCCTTCCTTTGATTCATATGTAAGTCTGTATTATAGGGTCAAATCATTTGTATGACATTAGTTTTGTAGGTTTAGAACCATGAAAATCTGAGACTTTCACAGGACAGATCTTGCTAAATATTTTTGGTCCTTAATGTATAGATTTTAGGACTAAGTGTTCAGTTTTTCCCAGAATCCAACTGTCTGGGATTTTGATAAGGTTTGTATGAAATTCCCTAGACCCATTTGGGATTTTAGTGTATTTAATTTTGTCCTTATACATTTGTTTCCATTAATGTCCTCTTTTTAAATTTAATTTAATTTAAGTATTCAAAGTTTGGATGATTTTTAGCAGACTTTATATGAACAAGACTTGAGTTTCTTGTATGTACTATTGTCCTGCATACATCTTGTTTTTTGTTGCTTTTAGAAAGTGTAGTGTCCATCTAGTTTCTTTTTTTAATTTTTTAAATTAATTTATTTATATTACATCTCTATTGTTAGCCCTTCCTTGGTTTCCTCCCATTCCTCCCTTGCTCCTACTTTCCCCCCTTCTCACCTCCCCTATGTCTGTGATTGAGGGAGACCTCCTCCCCCTATATATGTCCTTAGAATATCGTCTCTCTTCTTGGTAACTTGCTATCATTCCTCTGAGTGCCACCAGGCCTCCCCATCCAGGAGACGTGGTCAGAAAAGGGGGCACCAGAGTTTGTGTGAGAGTCAGATCTCACTCTCCACTCAATGGTGGAGAATATCCTGTTCATCAGCTAGGTCTGGGTAGGGGTTCGAAGTTTTCTGCCTGTATTCTACTTGGCTAGTGCCTTAGTTTGAGGAGGACCCCAGGACCCAGATCTGCCTTTTATAAAGTTCTTCTTGTAGGCTTCCAGGACCCTGTGGGTCCTACTATTTACCCATTCTTCCATGCTACTCTCTCCTAAAGTCTCAATAGGATGTCCTCTCCTCTGACCCACTTTCTTGGTAAGTAAAGGTTTTCATGGGACATATCCCTTGGACTAGTGTTTTGATATAAGTGAGTATATACTGTTTGTCTCTGTTTGCTAGTGGGTGAACTCACTCATTATGATAATTTCTAGATCAATCCATTTGTCCAAAAATTTCGGGAATTCCTTAATAGCTGAGTAGTATTCCATAGTGTAAATGTACCACAGTTTCTTAGTCCATTCTTCTACTGAGGGACACTTAGGTTGTTTACATGTACTGTCTATTATGAATAAGGCAGCTATGAACATGTTTGAGCCTATGCCCCCATTGTGTGGTAGGACATTTTCTGGGTATATTCCAAGGAGTGGGATAGCTGGGTCTTGAGGAAGCCCTATTCCCATTTTTCTGAGAAAGCGCCAGATAGATTTCCAAAGTGGTTGTACTAGTTTGCATTCCCATCAGAAATGAAGGAGTGTTCCTCTCTCTCCACATCCTCACCAACATGTGGTGTCATTTGAGTTTTTGATCTTAGCAATTCGGATGGGTGTAAGGTGGAATCTCAGCGTCGTTTTGATTTGCTTTCTCTGATGACTAACGAGGACGAGCATTTCTTTAAGTGTTTCTCAGCCATTTGATATTCCTCTGTTGAGAATTCTCTGTTAAGTTCCAAGCCCCAATTCACAACTGGTTTGTTTGGTTTTGTGGTGTTTAATTTCTTCTGTTTTTTTATATATTTTGGATATTAAACCTTTGTCAGATGAAGGGTTGGTGAAGATCTTTTCCCAGTCTGTAGGCTGTCACTTTGTTCTACTGACAGTTTCTCCTGCCTTACGGAAGCTTCTCAGCCTCATGAGGTCCCATTCATTAATTGTTGACATTAAGGCCTGAGATGTTGGTGTACTGTTCAGGAAGTTGTCTCCTGCGCCTATGTGTCCCAGGCTCTTCCCCACTTTTTCCTCTAACTGAATTAATGTCTCTGGTTTTAAGTTGAGGTCTTTAACTCACTTGGACTTGAGTTTTGTGCATGGTGACAAATAAGGGTCTAATTGCATTTTTCTACATGTAGACATCCAGTTAGACCAGCACCATTTGTTGAAGATGCTATCATTTTTCCAATGACTAGATTTGGCTTCTTTGTCAATAATCAAGTGAGCAAATATGTGTGGATTCATATGTGGGTTTTCAATTCGATACCATTGATCCACCAGCCTATTGCTGTGCCAGTACCATGCTGTTTTAATTAATGTTGCTCTGAAGTACAGCTTGAGATTAGGTATGGAGATTCCTCAGGAGGATCGTTTAGTGTGTAGGATTGTTTTTGCTACTCTGGATTTTTTATTTCTCCATATGAATTTGAGAATTGATCTTTCAATATCTTCAAAATATATTGTAGGTATTTTGATAGGGATTGCGTTGAATCTGTAAATTGCTTTTGGTAAGATGGCCATTTTTACTATGTTGATTCTCCCGATCAACGAAAAAGGTAGATCCCTCCATCTTCAGATGTTATCTTCAATCTCTTTCTTCAGAGTTTTAAAGTTTTTTTTTCTCAAATAAATCTTTCACTTGCTTGGTTAGAGTTACTCCTAGATATTTTATATTGCTTGTGGCTATCGTGAAGGGAGTAGTTTTCCTAATTTCTTCCTCTGCCTGTTTGTCATTTTTATACAGGAAAGCTACTGACTTTTTTGAGTTTATTTTGTATCCTACCAATTTGCTGAAGGTGTTTATCAGCTGTAGGAGTTCTCTGGTGGAATTTGGGGGTCACTTATATACACTATCATATCATCTGCAAATAAGAATAATTTAACTTCTGCCTTTCCCATTTGGATCCCCTTGATCTCCTTTTGATGTCTTATTGCTCTGGCTAGAACTTCAAGAACTATATTGAAGAGATATGGGGAAAGTGGGCAGCCTTGTCTGATCTCCGATTTTAGAGCGATTTCCTTGAGTATCTCTCCATTTAATTTAATGTTGGCTGTTGGTTTGCTGTATATAGCCTTTAGTATGTTTAGATAGGTACCCTGTATTCCTTATCTCTCCAGAACTTTAAATAAAAATGGGTGTTGGATTTTGTCAAATGCTTTTTCTGCATCTAAAGAGATGATCATGTGGTTTTTCTCTTTCAGTTTGTTTATATGGTGGATTACATTGATGGATTTCTGTATGTTAAACCATCCCTCCATACCTGGAATGAATCCTACCTGGTCATGGTGAATGATGTCTTTGATATGCTGTTGTATTCACTTTGTGAGTATTTTGTTGAGTATTTTTGCATCAATGTTCATAAGATAACTTGGTCTGAATTTCTCTTTTTTTGTTGGGTCTTTCTGGGGTTTAGGTATCAATGTGACTGTGGCCTCATAGAAGGAATTTGGTAATATTCTGTCCATTTCTATCTTTCCAAATAGCTTGAATAGTATCGGTATTAGCTCCTCTTTGAAGGACTGGTAGAATTCTGCGCTGAAACCATCTGGCCTTGGGCTTTTTTTGCTTGGGAGACTATCAATGGTTGCTTCTATTTCTATAGGTGAAATAGGGCTATTTAATTTGTTTATCTGGTCTTGGTTCAATTTTGGCAAATGGAATTGTTTGAGAAATTTGTCCATTTCCCTTAGATTTTCGAATTTTGTGGCATAAATGCCTTTAAAGTAGGTTCTTACAATTCTTTGTGTTTCTTTGGTGTCTGTTGTTATGTCTCCGTTTTCATTTCTGATTTTGTTAATTTGGATAGTGTTTCTCTGTCTTTTAGTTAGATTTGCTAACGGTTTGTCTATCTTCTAAATTTTCTCAAAGAACCAGCTCTTGTTTTTTTTGTTTTTGCTTTTTTTTTTTTTGGATTGTTCTCTTTGTTTCTAATCTATTGATTTCAGCCTTGAGTTTGATTATCTCTAGGTGTCTACTCCTCTTGGGTGTTTCTGCTTCTTTTTTTTTCCTAGAGCTTCCAGATATGTTGTTAAGTTGTTTATGTGGGATGATTCCATTTTCTTTTTAAAGGCATTTAGTGCTATGAATTTTCCTCTTAACACTGCTTTCAATGTGTCCCACAAATTTGGGTATGTTGTTCCATCATTTTCATTGAATTTCAGGAAGTCTTTTATTTCTACCCTTATTTCTTCCATGACTCATGTGTCATTAAGTAGAAAGTTGTTTAATTTCTATGTGTTAGTATGTTTTTTGTTATTTTTGTTGTTGTTGAAGTCCAGCCTTAGACCATGGTGATCTGATAAGATACAAGGTATTATTTCAATCTTCCTGTACCTGTTGAGGTTTGCTTTGTGATTAACTATGTGATCAATTTTAGAGAATGTTTCATGGGGTGCTAAGAAAACTGTATAATCATTTGCATTTGTGTGGAAAGTTCTGTAGATATTTGTTAGATCCATTTGATTCATGACATTGGTTAATGAAGTTATTTCCCAGCTTAGTTTTGATTCAAAGACCTATCCTTGAGTGAAAGTAGGGTGTTGAAATCTCCCACTATTAATGTGTGTGTATCGATGAGTGGGGCAAGCTTTGTTAACAACTCTTTTACAAATGTGGGAGCCCTTATAAACGGAGCATAGATGTTCAAAATTGTGATGTCTTTTTGGTTGACTTTACCTTTGACGAGTACAAAGTGTCCATCTTCATCTCTTTTGATTAATTTTGGTTGAAAGTCTCTTTTATTAGATATTAGAATGGCTACCCCATCTTGCTTCTTGTGATCATTTTTTTTGGAATATTTTTCCCCATCCTTTTACTCTGAGGTAATGTCTGTCCTTGTGGTTGAGATCCATTTCTTGAATGCAGAAGATTGTTGGGTCATGTTTATGCATCCACTTCCTTAGTCTGTGTCTTTTTATTGGAGAATTGAGACCATTGACGTTGAGAGATATTAATGACCAGTGTTTGGTAAGTCCCTTCATTTTTGGTATTTGTAACAGTCGAGATTTTGTGAGGTTGTGATTTTGCAATGGTATAGTTACCTATTTCCTTTGTAGTTTTGATTGTAGTTTGACCAGTTTGGGTGGAGTTTTTGTTCTAGTAACTTCTATAAAGCCGGATTTGTGACTAGGTACTGTTTGAATTTGTTTTTGTCATGGAATATCTTGTCTTCTCCGTCAATGGTTATTGATAATTTCTCAGGATATAGTAGTCTTGCCTGGTAGCTGTGTTCTTTTAGGGTTTGCAGAACCTCTGTCTAGGCCCTTCTGGCTTTCATGGTCTCTGCTGAGAAGTCAGGAGTAATTCTGGTAGTTTGCCTTCATATGTTACTCAGCCTTTTTCTCTTGCCACTTTCAATAATTTTTCCTTGTTCTGTATATTTTGTGTTGTTATTATTATGTAGCTGGAAGATTTTCTTTTCAGGTCTATTCTATTTGGTGCTCTGTAGGCCTCTTGTATGCTCATATGCATCTTCTTCTTCAAATTGGGGAAATTTTCTATTATTCTATTAAAGATATTTTCTGGTGCTGTGGAGTCTGTTACCTTCTCTTTCTTCAATCCCTATTATTCTCAAGTTTCATCTTTTCATGTTGTCTTTTATTTCTTGAATGTTCTTTGTCAGGATCTTTTCATATTCAATATTTTCCTTGATGGTTGTTTCCAGTTCTGCAATTGTATCTTCAAGTCCCGATATTCGTTCTTCCATTTCTTGCAATATGTTGGATAAGGCCACCTTTGAGATGCTTGCTTTCTTCTCTGATGCCTCTGATCATGTTTTTCTTCTGTGCGTTCCTGTATCATATCTTCCATTTTTATCTTCATGTCTTGAACTGTTTTAATGATTTCCTTCATCCCCTCCCCAAACAGCGAGTTTGTGCTTTATATGCAGGCTGCAGTTTGCATGTGGATTCCATTCTAGAGTTTGAGGAGTACATTTAGCACCTCCGGGATTTTGCTTGTCCCAGGTGGGTAGGCCCCCTGTTGGTCTGCGGCCTTTGGGGCCCCACTCACCTACAGTTCTCAAGGTGCAGCAATCTGTGGCTCCATTTATGTCCCTGGTCTCCTCGGAGTAAATCAGATACAGGGAATATTGGTCGGCGCCATCTTGGAATCCCATCCATCTAGTTACAATTGTTGTGTTGTTCTCTGTTTCATATACAAGTGAAATGAATTTTTATAGCTTAACCTTGTGCTTTTCAAATTCACTGGAATTGTTGACTAGTTCTATTGGTCTTTTATTGGTTTTTTTATTGCTGTTTTTTAAATTAATAGTTCAATTTCTTCTCATAAATATACTCAGATTGACTATTTCTTCCTAAGGTTATTTCAGTTTCCTGATGCACAACCCTGGGGGGAATTACATATTACATTTAAACCACATAAGCTGTTGAGGTAAAAGTGTTCATTTCATATCTGTACTGTCATTTTGATATCTGTAACATTTATATTAATTTGAGTAAGTTTTCCTACAGTAGGATGGTTTTTGGTGGATCAGATATTTTTCCATATTTTCACTTTCATTATTTTATTATTTGCACTTAAAATTTGTGTACAATCTTTCATTGGCTTCAAAGGTTTAATTTTCTCCATTTCTTTTATTAAATCAAACTAAATATAGGTTTAAGTGCACAAAGTAAATATTTTATATTTGCCTCAGTCTAATGTAGCAATTTTATGCAGATAATTTGGAACAAAAGTGGAAAGATAAACCACAAATAAGTTTATTTCTAGAAATTTTGAAAGTGATAAAAGGTCTAATATCCAAAATATATAAAGAACTCAAGAAACTAAACACCACTAAACCAAATAACCCAATTGAGAAATGGGACTTGGAACTAAACAGAGAATTCTCAACAGAGGAATATCAAATGGCTGAGAAACACTTAAAGAAATGCTCAACCTCCTTAATCATCAGGGAAATGCAAATCAAAACAACTCTGAGATTCCATCTTACACCCATCAGAATGGCTAAGATCAAATATTCAAGCGACACCACATGCTGGCGAGGATATGGGGAGAGAGGAACACTCCTTCATTGCTGGTGGGAATGCAAACTAGTACAACCACTTTGGAAATCTATCTGGTGCTATCTCAGAAAAATGGGAATAGGGCTTCTGCAAGACCCAGCTATTCCACTCCTTGGAATATACCCAGAAGACGGTCCAGCACACAACAAGAAAATTTGCTCAACCATGTTCATAGCAGCCTTATTCATAATAGCCAGATCATGGAAACAGCCTAAGTGTCCCTCATTAGAAGAATGGATAAAGAAACTGTGGTACATATACACTATGGAATACTATTCAGCTATTAAAAACAAGGAATTCCCGAAATTCATGGATAAATGGATTGAGCTAGAAATGATCATAATGAGTGAGTTAACCCAGAAGCAGAAAGACTCAAATGGTATATACTCACTTATATCTGAATATTAGCCCAAGGAGCATGTCCCACGAAAGCCTTCACTAACCAGGAAACTGAGACAGAGGGGAGGACATTCTAGTGGGACTCTAGATGAGAGAAGCATGGGAGAATGGCAAAGTAGAAGGATCCAGAGGGTCCTAGAAGCCTACAAGTAGAACATTATGATAGGCAGATTTGGGCCGAGGGGTCCCGCTCAAACTAAGGCACCAGCCAAGGACAATACAGGCGGTAAACCTTAAACCCCTACCCAGATCTAGCCAATGAACAGAACACTCTTCACAGTAGAGTGGAGAGTGGGATATTACTTTCTCACATACTCTGGTGCCTCACCTTGGACCATGTCCCCTGGAGGGGGAGACCTGGTGGCACTCAGAGGAAGGACAGCAGGTTACCAAGAAGAGACTTGATACCCTATGAACATATACAGCTGGAGGTAATCCCCCTCAGGAACAGTCATAGAGGAGGGGAATAAGGGGAAATGGGAGGGAGGGAAGAATGGGAGGATACGAGGGATGGGATAACCATTGAGATGTAACAAGAATTAATTAATAAAGTATATAAAAAAAGAAAGTGATAAAAAGTATGCTTTCAGAAAATAATTCATATTGTATTTGGTTTTTATTATAAAAGATAATTTATTTGTGTGTGTGTGCGTGTGTATGTGTAAGAAAGATGTAGGGGAAGGAGAAAAGGGGAATACCGAGAGAGAGAGAGAGAGAGAGAGAGAGAGAGAGAGAGAGAGAGAGAGAGAGAGAGAGAGAGAAAGAGAGAGAGAGGGAGAATATGATCAAAATTGTGTCTCATTGAGGCCAAAGAGAACTTTCAGTAAACTGTCTTTTCCCCCATGACTTCTAGCAAACAAATTGAGGTGGTCAGGCTATGGGTCAAAGGCATTTTACCTGTGAGATCTCACCCTAGCACAGATTTTTTTTTTTGCTTGTGTTTATCTCTGGCTCAAACAAATTCTATATATTCCGTTCCATATTATGACTTTATTTTTGTGGTCATTGAGCTTGAACCCAGGGCCTTATACAAACAAGACAGCAGTTCTAATTATGAGCTACAGTTTTGTTTCAGTTCAAATGAAGAGTAATGGGAAATATATAGCCATGAAGAAAAAAAGTGTAGTTTTGAGTGAGAGGATTAAAATAGAAAGGTGGATGGATGGAGTGTTAAGGGGGGAAATATAGAAAAAGAAAATAATAATAAGGAACATTGTAGGGCCCATATGGAAACTTATTATTGCAAAAGCTTTCCAGAATCTGTACATATATGAAATAAATACAAATGGAGTAATTAAGTTGGAAGTGAGAAATTGCTCCAAGGAGACATCATTCCCTACCATGTGAAACCTTCAGAGAAGCAGGAATGGGTTAAATTTCTATTAAAGGGACATAATAATAAAATTACTCCTAGTGGCACTCTGTTATTCAAAGATCGGTGCTTACATAAGCCATCCTCAGAAAAGCTTCATCTTCCAGTAGATAGCAACTAATTGAGATTCAAAACTGGATAATGTTCAGATTGAGAATTTGGATTCCTCAGTCCTTAATGGGATCCCTTCATTAACCCCCTTCACCCAGGACTCAATAAGCTATATAGAAGAGTAGGAGAAAACATGTTAGGACCAGGAATGGATGGAGACTCCACAGAAGTAGTATCTTCCAGACACAACAGGAAAGAGGCATATATAAACTCACAGAGACTGGGACAGCATGCACAGAGCCTGTACATGTTCAACCCAGATGTGATCTCAGTGCAAAGAAGGGAAACTAGACATGGGTCCCCATCACAAACCAAGAAGCTTTCTGAAGTTGATACCTGCTTGAAAAGGAAAACTTAATTTTATCCAATAAATGAATTTTAGCTAATAGAGTCTCACTGGGTATATAAACAAGTTTTAAGTTTAGGCCATATGTTCGCAGGAGTGAATGGCGTTAAAAACCAAACACACTGACATCATTGTAGATTTGTTTGTTTCATATTGCCTTTTGGGGCACATTTTTTTGTCTTTTTGTCTTTTACTGTATGTTATGTTTTCCCACTTTTGTTTGGTTTTATATGCTTCAAATTTCTTTTCTTATTTCCGAGAGAGAGAGAGAGAGAGAGAGAGAGAGAGAGAGAGAGAGAGAGAGGGAGAGAGAGAAAGAGAGAGAGAAGGTTGGTGGAGTATGGAGGTGTGGGAAGACGAGAATGATCTGGGGAAACTGTGATCAGAATATAGTTTATCCAAAATATTTTCCAATTAAAATGCAAATATAGTGAAAGAGACTTGTATCTTATTGAGTGTAGTGAGAAATAGCTTCTAGTATGAACATATAATCAAAGATATGTTGAATTTAATATAGATAAACATGATATGAATTCTTTGAAAAAATGTTGAAGAAAGGCATTTCTCACTTTAAAAGTCTGTTATTGAGATCTAATGACCAAATAAAATTCTTTTAGAAAAATTTCAGGTATATTTAAATAAAGTTATCATTACCATTAGGTACCAGAACAATGTCATAATTGGAAGCAGCTGAAGCTACTTTTAAAATCCCAGTTCAATAAGAACATGACATTGAACTATATGACATTGAACAGTTCAATTGAGTCTCTATTCCTTAGTTAATCAACTGTAAGATGGGAATAATTAATTCATAGGTATGATGAAAATTTAAATGTGATAAAATTATGAGAGAACACTGTGGTCACTACAAAATGGATACTACTAAAATTGTTTTATTTCATGTCCTAAATCATCTCAAGTTTGAAAATATGAAATAAAATGAATACACTTAGTAACCACATGATAAAATTAAGATTTTTGTTGAAAATATCAAAATTAAATTAAAATTTGCACAAGAAGAGTTGCTTTATGAATTTCAAAAGCTATGTAAACACTTTAGCAGTAATAATACAAATTGATATTTATGAAAATAACTTGCACTGCATAAATATGCTTACACCAGGTTCCTATCTTTTTTCCCACTGTTTTCTTACATACAAAAAAGAGCAGACATATACAGCATAATACTTGTATCAGTATATCAAAAGCATATATACCAAAAACTCAGTAGAATGAAACTGCATAAAACAAAATTTATACCTGAAACTATTCAGGAAATTTTCTAATACACAAAGCAAAACATAAGAAAAATTTGACAAATATCACTGATTCTTGCTTTTGTCTGATTCCTCTTTTTAATCACCAAGAAGAAAACATGCACATTTCAAGTGTTTTGTGGTTTTGGGGGACCATGGAACCATTTCTGGGATAAAAAAGTATTGTGCCAAATTTCAGGATTGAAACACTGAGGAGATATTTTCAGCAATTCATACATGCCTTTAAGGAGAAAAATAAAAACCAAATATGACTGTGAGAAAACTTGTTGATATACATTTTTATGTGGTAGTAAAAATCATAAATACCTGCAGTCAACAATAACATTCTGCTTCTTGTCCACACTGAATGTTTCATAATGGTAGAAAGGGACTTTGCTTCACTCAGGAATTCAGGATGAAGAAAGTTCTAAAAGTTGTATTGTTAATACTTGGAACCAACCTAAGCCAACAAGAGAAACAAAAGTAGCACAAATAGCAAAAAATGCAGTTGAAGTGACATAAGCTTCAATGAAAAACATTGTAATACATTTAATATTATGTCAAATACAAACTTTTCCTGGACTATGACTCACAATCTCCAACTATTTGTATGCAAAAGTAATTTTTATATTATTTATAGTGTCAATATTTATAATACTACATAATTATACGACCAAGATATCCCCATATTCATAAAAAAAAGCTTTTGTCAAGAATCTTACAATGCTATTTGGGATTCATCAAGTGTTGGTGAGTAACAATGAAGTAAATGTCAATTTAATGCCATACATTTTATTACATTTACAAATAAAAAGTAGTCCTGGCCAAACAAAAAAATTATTCAAAATGAAAGTTCCAACTCACCTACAGGCATTCTAATATATTTATATCGTGGTAACTACAGAATTACTTGTTAACTGTTGCTTTAGGAATCTTATTTTCTAAAGAAGTTATGGTGTGAATATATCAAGGTCTTTGTGCTCTGAATTCCACAACATTAAAATTATTTTTTTACATATTAAACTGCTATTTTCACATTTATTTTATAAGGATTATTTAAGATTGCTCTCACTTTATCCACACTCAGAAAAAGATATAGTAAAGGGACTGAATAAATCAGTTTTATGTTGTAGTCTTCAACTTTTTCACCCATTCATGCTCATAATAAATTTAAATGATATCGATTTTCAGAGAAAGTATTTGCACTTTTTCATATGTTTTAATCATGTTTTCTGATTTTTTCTGAAGTATATGTATCAGTACAGAAAAGATGATGAAGATGAGATGGAGAATTTGCCCAAGTTTTAAAGAATGTATCCAACATTTTTCTAGAGATTACAGAATATTAGATCTGTGATATGATATGCCAAGAGGATACACATATAAAGTGAAACATTATTCAGAAAGAGAGTTATATTCCAATTAAACCTAAAAATATTTAAAGATATTTTAGTTTGGTTTAGTTATTTTGAAGATTAATTCATTATTTGTGGACATAGTTCTGTCATGATGTAATATCAGTAACTATATGCATAAAAGAATTTTTTTTTTACTTCAAGTAAGTAAGAAAACAGCTCAGTCAGTAGAGTGCTTGTTGCATAAGCACTAAGAACTGATTTATGATCCCTAACATCTACTTAAAAAACAAAACAAAACAAAATGTGAGTGTGATGTATTATGCCTATAAGCTCACCATTAGGCACTAGAAACAAGGAACCCTGGGTCTAATCAGTGAAACTCAAGTTCATTAAGAGACTGTATCTCAAGGAAATAACTAGAGAAAGCAATTGAAGAAACCATGCTATGTAGATTTTTCTGCACATACACATGCATGTACATCTACACACACATGCAAATATGTACTAACATTTACGTAAGCATAGAACACACATATATACACACAACAACAAGTTCTCTCAGGAAAAAAATGTGTTAGCTTTTGGTACATTCTGTTTTTATAACATTAAATTTTAATAGACTACTTGTGAACAAAATCAAAGTGGAAAGTAAATGAAGAAAATGAGCAGGATAAATAGAGAAATGACAAAATATTTAAAAAGCACAAAGGTTTATTTATTTATTTATTTATTGGTTTATTTGAGACATTTTTTCTCTGTGTAGCCTAGGGTATTCTGGACTCACTTTGTAGACCAGGCTGGCCTTGAGCTCACAATGATCTGCCTGCCTCTGCCTCCCAAGTGCTGTGATTAAAGGTATGAAATACCACACCTGGCTGACGAAGTTTTAATTTCTTTTTGCTTTCCCTATTGCTATTGTCATTCTACTTGCTTTCTGTGTTTACACAATTGGGAAGATATGGATTAGGAATGCGATTATAAAATAAAAAAAAATTAAATCATTTAAACATGAATGGCATGCTTATTTCCTATTTGCTCATTCTCATTAAGAGATTCATAATAGCTGTAAGATTGCTGTCAAAATACTACACTGGAAAAGAACTAATAAAACATTAAATAATAAAATATGACACTAAATTAAGCATTATGCATATTTTATACACCTGATAAATGCTCAAATAATTGCTTCAAGTTTTTCATCAAGAAACCAAAATTATAATAATTAAATTCCAAATTCTTCAGTCAATCATCAATAGAATTTTTGATATTCTGTTTAATTAGATTTATTTGTGGCTGGCATTCATTAGTCTAATAATCTTTGGTGAATATTTTGCTAGGTATTTGTTGATTAATACACAATACTCATATATTATATGTTAATTTCCATTCCTAAGAAGTTAATAATGAATCTCTAACAATTTATGATATCTCTGATTTACAATGTTATTTATTAATTTCCACTACAAATTAAATAAACGTGGAGTATTGATTTTTTACAGAAGAAACTTTGTGTCATACTGACTAAGATTTTTAACATTTTCATTTCTCTAGGGGTAAATCAATATGATTTTAATAACATAAAATGCACCAGTAAAATAAGATACTTCAGATGACATTTTTTTTTTGTTTTTTTGAGACAGGGTTTCTCTGTGTAGCTTTGGCAGTCCTGGACTAAATTTGTAGACCAGGCTGGCCTCGAACTCACAGCGATATGCCTGCCTCTGCCTCCCGAGTGCTGGGATTAAAGGCGTGCACCACCACGCCCGGCAAGATGACATATTTTTATTTGGCACATTGTCATTATTTTATTTATTAACACGTAACACATTCTATTGTCCTTTACCATTCTGTGAAACAAGGAATTCATAGAGGAACTAGAAAGGACACATTTTTCTTTCATTCAGAAATATACATTTTTCCTTTTTCTGTTTGTTCTTTAAAATGTTTGTTTTGTTTTCATTTTAAATGTATTCATTTAATATCCTGATTGTAGGTCCCTCTATTGCCTATCTCCAGTCCCTTCCTCTCTCATCCTACTCCTCCCTCCTCTAGTCCTGAAAAAGGGGGAGCCATCCTCCTGTATTATCTGACCTAAGCCTATCAAGTCTCATCTGTTCTTACTGTATCCTCTTCCCCTGTAGCCTGGCAAGCCTACACTGCCTGGGGAAGTGATCAACATCTCAGCACTGGAGTACATGTCAGAAGTAGCCCCTACTCCCTCCTTATATTATTGGACCCACAAGGAAACTGTGCTGCCTATCTGGGAAGAGAGTCTAAGTTCTACCCTGCATCGTACATGATTGGTTCATCAGTCTCTGTAGCTCTACCTCATCACCTCCTTGGGCCCAGATTTGTTGGCACCATTGGACTCCTTGTGGAGTTCCTGTCCCTTCCAGGTCCTTCTATCCCCCAAATCTTCCATAAGACTCCCTGTACTCCACCCCAAAGTTTGGCTGTGAGTCTCAGTATCTGCTTCAATCTCACTTTGTGTGGATACTTCCTGAGCTATGGCTGAGCAGTTACCTTTCCTTTAAAAAAAATATATAATACCCATTAACAAATTATATGAGCTAATGAAAGAAGAATTTTTTACTATAAATCTTATCTTTGAATGGGAGATTTCTACATCATTAAATTAAAAACATCATCATGTTGCTGTCATGCACATTAATACTATCTTCTCTATTGACTATGTGCTGAGTAGTAAGCTGCCTACAAATCCTTTGTTTAGAATTTGAAGGAACCACATTATGAATCTTAATAAGTACTAATGATATTTTTCAAAATATTTGACTTAAAACTTATCTAAAAATTATTTCTGCTCATGTTTGCATTTGGGATGCATTTTACTGCTAGTAACTGAAAAATATGGTGAGATTGGGGAAAAGCCTTCACTTTTTGGTTGTTTTATTAGAATATATTTTTACAACTGTGACCAAAGTTTTAAAAGAGCATATGACTGTATGCATGCATGCATGTATGTATGTATACATGTATGTCTGTGTATGTGTGTGCATTGTCTGTATAAGCACTAACTGCATGGTAGAATAGAGGATGAAAAAATATTTTGAATGAAATCATAGAAAAAATTCTAAATATAAAAAAGAGATAAATGACTATAAATATACAAGAAGCTTACAGAATACCAAATGGATTAGACCAGAAAAGAAAATCTTCCTGTTACTTCATAATACAAAAACTAAAGATACAAAACAAAGACACAATATTAAAAGTTGCAAGGGAAATGGGCCAAAAACTTATAAAGGCAGACCTATCAGTATTATAACTGACTTATCAACAGAAATTCTAAAACCTAGGAGCCGCTAAGAGACCACAAATGAGAACATAGACTACTATACTCAGTAAAACTGTCAATCACCATAGATGGAGAAAGGAAGAAATTTCAAGAGAAGACAGAATTTAAGCAGTATCCACAAATTCACTTCAACATAAAGCACTCGAAGGAAAACACCAATGCAAGGTGGTTAACTGCATTCATGAAAACACAGGAAATAAAAAGCTCCATACCAGCAAAAACAACACACGAAAAGCATCATCCTCCATCATGATTAAGTAGTCTTCATCCCATGGATCTTTTAACATATGAAAATCCATCAAAGATATCAACCATATAAACAAATTGAAAACAAAGAAAAAACATTCAGAACTATCTCATTAGATGCTGAAAAAGCATTTGATAAAATCCAACGTCCCTTTGTGCTAAAAGGCTTGGGGAGACCAGAAGTACAAGGTACAAGTCTAACCACAGTAAAGGAAATATACCCCAAGCCTGTACCCAACACCAAAAGAAATGGAGAAAAATTTAAATCAAATCTGCTAAAATCGGGGACAAAACAAAGCTGCCCATTCTCTCCATATCTACTTAATATAGTATGTGGAGAGCTGCGAGGTGCTGCGCCTTAACATGGCGCAGGCTTCCGCCTTCCGCCATCCTGATGGTGAGCGCTCTCGAAGATAAACAAGTCCTTATATGGCAAAAGGCTGTGCAAGGATAACTGGTGATCTGATGATGAGCAGTCCTGCTCTGACGTGGACCTATGAGGAGGTGGCACCTGGCATGACCTAATTGGCCCTTGAGTTGTACTTAAGCTTGGCCCTTCCCTTCTTCGGGGCCATTCCCACTGAGCTTAATCCTGAGTAAAGATCTCAAGAAGAAGTCTGGTTGTTGGTGTCTTATTTCCGCTGGACGGTGCGGCGCCGACAATAGTACTTCAAGTTCAATGTAAAGCCATAAGGCAACTAATGGAAATCAAGGAGATAGAAATTGGAAAGGAAGAAGTCAAATTATAACTTTCACAAATGTCATGATATTAGACATAATGACCCTCAAAATTCTACCAGAAAACTACTAGTTGATAAACACCTTCAGTAAAGTGCCTGGATAGAAAAATTAACTTAAAAAAGGTAGCCCTCCTTTATACAAGTGAAAATGGGATAAGAACAAAAACCCTGTATAACAAACATTTCAAGTCTCTGAAGAAAAAAACTGAAAAGACATCAGAAAATGGAAAAATCTACTATGCTAATGGATCTGTATGACTAACATAGTAATAATGGCCATATTACCAAAAGCAAGCTACAAACTCAATTCAATTCCCATCAGAATTCAAATACAATTTTTACAGACCATGAAAGAACAATAGTAAACTTTATATGAAAAATAAAAAGCACAGTATATCTGAAACAATCCTGTTTAATAAAAGACATTTATTTTTCTAGAGGTATCACCATCCCTGGTTTCAAGCTGTACTACAGAGCAATATTAATAAAAACCACATGGTATTGACATAAATGCAGACAGGTTGTTCAATGGAATTGAATTGAAGACCAAGAAGTATACCAACACACCTATGGATACTGGATTTTTGACAAAGAAACCAAAATGATACAATGGAAACAAGAAACCATGTTCAATAAATGATGCTGGACTAATTGGTTGTTTGCATGTAGTAGAATGCAAATATATCCATATTTATCATCTTGAACAAAACTCAAGTCCAAGTAGATCAAAGACCTCAACATAAAACCAGATACACCAAATCTAATAGTGGAGAAAGTGGAGAATAGCATTAAACTCATTGATATAAGAGACCATTTTCTGAACAGAACACTAATAACCCAGGCCCTAAGATCAACAATAATTAAACAGGACATAATGAAACTGAAAAGGTTCTTGAAGGGAAGTGACACTGAAAGTATGACTAAAAAGCAGCCTACAGGTAGAAAAAGATCTTCAGTAACCCTACATCTGAGAGAAGTCTAAGGTCCAAAATATATAAAGAACAAAAGAAATTAATCACCAACAAATCAAATAACCCAGTTATTAAAAAGGGATAAAGAGCTAAAAAGAGAATTCTTCAAAGACAAATATCGAATGACAAAGAAGCACCTAAAGAAATGTTCAACACCCCTAGTCATCAGGGAAATGCAAATCAAAATGACTTTGAGATTCTATCTTACCCACATCAGAATGGCTAATATCAAAAACTGAAGTGACAACACATGCTAGTGAGGATGTGGAGAATGGGGAGAACTCCTTCATTGCTGGGAGTTCAACCTTGTACAAACACTTTGGAAATCAATTTGGTGCTTTCTCTAAAAATTAGGAATAGGGCTACCTCAAGACCCAGCTATTCCTGTCCTTGGCTTATACCCAAATGATGCTGTGCAACACAACAAAGACATTTGCTCAATTTGTTCATACCAACTTTATTTGTAATACCCAGAATCTGGAATCAAACTAGATGTCCCTCAGTCAAAGAAAGTATAAGGAAACTGTGGTGCATTTACACTATGGAATACTACTCAGCTATTAAAAATGAGGAAATCTTGAAATTTTGCAGGTAAATGGATGGAACTAGAAAGGATTATCCTGAGTGAGATAACCCAGACCCAGGAAGAAACACATGGTATATTCTCACATAAATGGATATTGGCCCAATATGAATGTCTTCTGAGAGTCTTAACTCAATGGGGATCAGGACATATGCTGGGACTTGCTATTTGCCTCCAGGTGAGAGTGAAATGGAAAAAAGGGGGAGATAGAAGGACCCAGAGTATCCAGAAACTGCACAAGAAGATCTTCAAGGCTGGTGGATCTGGACCCAGGGTGGCCTGAACAAACTGTTGTACCATCCATGACAATGTATGCAGTAAAATTAGATGCCCTATTCAGATCTAGCCAATGGACAGTTCATTCTCCATGATTGTGGGGAGAGTGGGAACTCCCTCTGAAATGAACTCTGATGCCCCCTATTTGACCAAATCTCTTTGGTGGGAAGGCCTGGTCACACTCACAAGAAGGGGAAGCAGGCTATCAGGATGGGACCTGAGAGTCTGTTATCAAAGGATAGAGGAGAAGGTTCCTTTCTGCCACATGACTAGAAGAGAAGAATAGGGTGAAAGAAGGAGGGCAGTAGGGAATGAGAAGACTGAAGTGAAGTGATAACAATTGGGATGTAATCTGAATTAAATTATATAAAAATAAAAATAAAAACACAAGAATTTCAGCATCCTTAGTCATCAGAGAAATGCAAATCAAAATCACTCTGATATTTCATCTTACAGTAGTCAGGATGCCTATGATCAAAACTCAAGAGATAGAATGTACTGGCAACAATGTGGAACAAAGAGAACACTCCACCAAACACTTTGGAAATCAATCTGGAGGTTTAGCAGAAACTTAGGAATAGGCTACCTCAAGATCCAACTATACCACTCCTGGGCATATACCCCAAAAACTCTCTAAAATACCACATGGACACTTGCTGAACGATGTTCATAAAAGGTTTATTTGTAATACCCAGAAGGTGGAAATGATCTAGATGTTCCTCAACTGAAGACTGGGTGAATAAAATGTGATATATTTACACAGTGGAATACTATTGAGCTATTTGGGAAAAAAAAGCATCATGTAACTTGCAAGCAAATGGATGGCACTAGAAAATATTATCCAGAATGAGATAACTCAGACCCAGAAAGACACACATGGTATGTGCTCACTTATAAGTCAATATTAGCCGTAAATTACATAATACCTATGATACAATTCACAGACTAAAGAAGCCAAAGAGGGCCTAAGGAAGGATGCTTGAATTTCACTCAGTAGAGGAAATAAAATAGATACTTGAACTAGATGGAGGGTGGGAACTGGGTGAGAGAGGGAATCGGGAGGGTAACTGTGGTAGAGATCAGTTGTAGAGAGATCTTAGGGGTTGAGGACCTGGAAAGAGAACTGAAATCATTGGTGATGGGGCTTCTCTGGGAAAGGGGAGGCTCCTAGGATTCTGTGGGATTTACCATACTTGAGACTCTTAGATACAGGGTTTAAGGAGCCTGAACATGATACCTCCTTAGCTTCATGGTATTTCCAGTAGAGGGAGGGGACACCAGCCCACCCATAAAATCTTCAATCCAAAAATTTTCTTACCTACAAGATGGGTAGAGATAAACTTGGAAAGGCCAACCAATGATTGTCCCAACTTGAGAATCATCTCTTGAGAGAGGGCCACCCATTGAAACTATTAACCATACTCTGCTATGCTTGCAGACAGGGCCCTAGCATAAATGTCTTCTGAGAGGCTTCATCCAGCACCTGATAGAAACAGATTCAGAGACCCTCAATCAAACAGTAGGCCAAACTTTCGGAGTTTTGTGGAATAGTGGGAGGAAGGATTGAGGGCACTAGAGGAGTCATGGACACAACAAAAAGACCTACAGTATAAAATAACCTAGGCTTACTGGGGCACAAAGACATTGTACTACCATCCAGGGAACAAGTTTGGGATAGACCAAGACACTGTATACATATGTAGCAGATGTGTAACTTGGTCAACATATAGATCCTCTAAAAATTGGAGCAGTGGCTATCTCTGGCTCCTTTGCTTGCCTCTGGTTCTCTCTCCCATAGCTGGGCTGCAAATTAAGTATCAGTGGGAAAGAATGCAATTAATCCTTCTGTGACTTAGGTAGGATCTGGGGTTAATTTGTACCAATTGGGGGCCTCTCTTTCTCATAGAAGGATAGGGGGCATGGAAGGTGATATTCATGAGGGTGAGACTAAGAGGAGAGGAGGTATGGGACTGGGATCAGGATGTAAATTAATTAAATTTAATAAAGAAAAAGAAAACAACAACAAACAAACAAAAGACTGTAGGAATTGTCACTCAACCTATATCTCATAAAGAAGTTCAAGGTAAATTATAGTAATGGAATGCATAATGAAGTATGTAGAACTAAATATGTATTATACATTTAATATTTAGTCATTAGTCAATGTAATTCTTTTAATAACATTATGACTACAAGAAATAAACATTTTCAAAAATGAAGGAACTAAATTTACCAGAATTAAAACTTGAGTTAATGGAAGAGATGCTATTGGAATGAAGGTAACAGGGGAAGAGCACCAAAATCTATTGTTAGAAATTGTTTAATTCTGCAGTTAATATATAATAATTGTGTGAGAGATGTTTTGATGCATATACACACCAAAGAATGGCTGGAAGTAGCTATTTAGAGAATGCATCATCTCACCTCTGGTTTTGAGTTTTTTAAAAAATAACAATGCAGCTTTATTGACTGCAATCATCACACTGAACAAATAGATATGTTAAATTAACTTCAACTATCCAACCATAATAATGTATCCTTTGAATAGCATCATTATAACCCTTCACCACCTCAGATACTGATGCCCCATCTGTTAAGCATTCCTGAAATTGTTTGTAAATACTCTACCCAAGCATAGTAGCTGGTATCTTGCCTAGAATAGCATTTGTAATTTTGACACTTTTTGAGACAAGGAACAAAATGCATAATGAGTACACATATTTTACTCTATTTTTCTGTTCAGTACATAAAACTGTTTTTTCCACTGTGTTACTCTGCTCATTTGCTACCTTAGGTGTATCTGATATCATTTTACTAACATTAGAAAGCAAAAAAAAAAAAAAAAATTGTACCGCAATAGTATAGAGAAAATTGAGCAATTTTCTTGTTATGACTAAATGTCCAATGAGAGTATGGCAAGATATTCAGTGGCATGTTGCTTGTGTTACAAAAAGGAAACTTTCAAGTTTTATCTAAAAAATGTGGAAGTTGAAATTGTATTTTGTTACCTTCACAAATTATACTATTTTACATCCTGAAGTTACTGTAGATCATATATCCAAAATGGAAACAGTATTGAATACGTTCAGGATTGCAAATAATAGCAGGTAAATTTCTCCATGCTTCCTAATACACTTGTATTATCAGAAATCAAAAATCACACATCAGTGTTTTCTATATGTAGCATGCTATATAGAAATTTCAGATGTGATAGTTAACCCAAAGCAGTATCCTTTCTTCTTAAAATATTTCATGATTCTCAATTTTATGTATGGTGGCACTGGCAAACAATCTAAAGATGGTTATATTCAAATTTATTCTGATAGCTTCTGAATATTAGTGCACGATTTAAAAGTCATCAGTAGTAATATGTGTTTGAAAGTTTCATATTTCACATAGATAATGTATTACAAGCCATACTGAATGAATGTTCTTGTTCTTCTATTAAGACAGAAAATCCATGTAGATATTGGAAGTGCTTTGAAAGGGATCCTAGATTCTTCTATATTTCTTCTAATGTATGTAAGATAACTTTACCTTTTTTAGGATTTTCTTCATTATATTTTAAATTATCTTACTTAAGCTATTGGACCCCAATACTAGATTCAAATGTAGTCCACTGGATACTAAAAACATGTGTTTCACCCTGTACTACCTTACAGCTACCAATAAAATCTTCCTTAACAAAATGTTAACCCTTTTAGTACAATTACATATGGAACCCAAGGGGATTTTTTTTAAACATGCAGCCCTCTAAGGAGAATTGTTATTGACAGATTCAACCAAAGTATCAGGATGCATTTGCCACATGTTTGAAATTTGAAATTAGCTACAATTTGACAGAAATAAACAAATTTAGGAAAGAAGAGAAACAAGTAAAATCTATTCTAAATTTATCAGACATTAGAAACTAAATAATGCTAGTCATTTTTATGCTACTGAATCTTCAATATATACCTTATATAAGTTCAGCAAAATTATCATATAATTTTATTATTTGCATAAATTTTAGATAGTCATGTAAAAATTCCATGAGACATGCAATAGTATTAACAAAGCAACATGATGCAGAAGATCTATCTATCTGCTAAGACAGACATGTGCTACAGTTTAATACTCAAAATACCAAGGAATTACTAAATTTGGCTGTGGTCAGATTGTGGAATCCGTGTTACTTGATATATCAGGAATTTGATGAGGCACTGTTTGAGGGGATACAGGAGAATCATGAGAACAAAACAACAAAAGAAGAATATATGGGAACATTACAACGAAATAGATATTTTTCCATTCTAAATAATATTTTTAAGAATAAAAGGTTTTGGGGAGGGCTCATGTAGTGAACTATCTCTATCATCCTTTAATTTGTGAAGCTGCTAACTTACACCCTTGTATACTCAGGTAATTAATTTTATTTCTTCTCAAGTCTCTGATGGGATTGAACACCACTTAATTTAGTTTTACAATTAATCTTATTCCTTTATGGGTTTAGTTCTAGATAGATGTTTTAAATTGATAATAACAATATGTGATGGACATTGATTTACATTCAGAATTTTAGATGCACCAAGGTAGGAAAGATGTTTTTTCAAGGCTACCAAATACAAATACCCAAAACACTAAGAACGTATAATAATTTATATAATTCCTGATTTTTTCATAATTCTTCTTGCTGTAGGTAGTTTATTGTATATATATGTAGTAATACAAATGTGTATCTAAAAAATTAAAAAAATTAATAATAAAAAAAGAATAAAAGATGTAAATAGGTGACAGGATTAAAATAGAATGTAGGCTATGTTATTTTGGATTTCACTGTGTTTATGTAATTTTTCTCATAATTAACAAGAAAGTCAAGTATTTCTGATAACATATATATATAAGTCATTATTAGCAAAGAAAAATGTGATTCTACAAAATGCTTTTCAAAACATCTCTTAATTTTGGAAAAATAAAACACAGGAAAAGTTTTGCCTGAAGCATTGGTAAAGCCATATTCTTTCATAATCAAGATTGATTCATTAAATGAATTTTTATTCTCTGCATAAGACTACAATCTCCAAAACACAAATTTGTTATAATTAAATAAAATAAAGGCCATTTATTTGAGTCACATTTATTCATGATCCTGACTATTAAAATTAAGATTTTTAAAAAGCAGGTCTTAACTTCTAACTTAGTTCTGACACCACTCTTTTCATTTAATTCATTCTTTCTTTTTTCTTTATTTCTTTCTTTTTTAAATCTTAAGCCCCATTATTTTTTTATTTATTTTTTAAATTTTTATTAATTTGTTCTTCTTACATCTCAATGGTTATCCATCCCTTGTATCCTCCCATTCTTCCCTCCCTCCCATTTTCCCCTTATTATCCTCCCCTATGACTGTTCCTGAGGGAGATTTCCTCCCCCTGTATATGCTCATAGGGTATCAAGTCTCTTCTTGATATCCTGCTATCCTTCCTTTGAGTGCCACCAGGTCTCCCCCTCCAGGAGACATGGTCAAATATGAGGCACCAGAGTTCATGTGAAAGTCAGATCCCACTCTCTACTCAACTGTGGAGAATGTTCTGTTCATTGGCTAGATCTGGGTAGGGGTTTAAAGTTTTACGGCCAATATTGTCCTTGGCTGGTGCCTTAGTATGAGCGGGACCCTGGGCACAAATCTGCCTATCATAATGTTCTACTTGTAGGTTTCTAGGACCCTCTGGATCCTTCTACTTTGCTATTCTCCCATGCTTCTCTCTTCTAGAGTCCCAATGAGATGTCCTCCCCTCTGTCTCAGTTTCCTGGTAAGTGAAGGCTTTCGTGGGACATGCCCCTTGGGCTACTATGCAGATATAAGTGAGTATATAACATTTGAGTCTTTCTGCTTCTGGGTTAACTCACTCAATATGATCATTTCTAGTTCAATCCATTTGTCCACAAATTTCTGGAATTCCTTGTTTTTAATAGCTGAGTAGTATTCCATAGTGTATATGTACCACAGTTTCTTTATCTATTTTTCTACTGATGGACACTTAGGCTGTTTCCATGTTCTGGCTATTATGAACAAGGCTGTTATGAACATGGTTGAGCAAATTTTCTTATTGTGTGCTGGAGCATCTTCTGGGTATATTCCAAGGAGTGGAATAGCTGGGTCTTGAGGAAGCCCTATTCCCATTTTTCTGAGATAGCACCAGATAGATTTCCAAAATGTCTGTACTAGTTTGCATTCCGACCAGCATTGAGGGAGTGTTCCTCTCTCCCCACATCCTTGCTAGCATGTGGTGTCGCTTGAATATTTGATCTTAGCCATTCTGATGGGTGTAAGATAGAATCTCAGAGTTGTTTTGATTTGCATTTCCCTGATGACTAAGGAGGTTGAGCATTTCTTTAATTGTTTCTCAGCCATTTGATATTCCTCTGTTGAGAATTCTCTGTTTAGTTCCAAGTCCCATTTCTCAATTGGGTTATTTGTTTTGGTGGTGTTTAATTACTTGAGCTCTTTACATATTTTGGATATTAGACCTTTGTCAGATGTATGATTGGTGAAGATCATTTCCCAGTCTGTACGCTGTTGCTTTGTTCTCTTGACAGTGTCTCCTGCCTTACAGAAGCTTCTCAGCCTCATGAGGTTCAATTTATTAATTATGGACATTAAGGCCTGGCTGTTGGTGTTCTCTTCCTCAACATATTAAAGGCTATATACAGCAACCCAATAGCCAACATCAAAGTAAATTGTGAGATACTCAAGAAAATTCCTCTAAAATTGGGAACAAGGCAAGGATGCACACTCTCTCCATATCTCCTCAATATAGTAGTCGAAGTTCTAGCCAGATTAAACAGACAACAAAAGGAGATCAAGGGTATCCAAATGGGAAAGGAGGAAGTCAAATATCCCTATTTGCAGCTGATATGGTAGTGTACATAAGTGACCCTCAAATTTCCACCAGAGAACTCAGAGCTGATAAACACCTTCAGCAAATTGGCTGAATACAAAATTAACTCAAAAAAGTCTGTAGCCTTCCTATACACAAATGACAAGTTTGCAGAGGAAGAAATTAGGAGAACCATACCATTCACATTAGCCACAAGCAATATAAAATATTTAGGAGTTACTCTAAATAAGCAAGTGAAGGACTTGTTTGAAAAAAAATTACAAAGCTCTGAAGAAAGAGATTGAAGATGACATGAGAAGATGGAATTATCTTCCTTGCTCATGGATTGGGAGAATTAACAGTAAAAATGGTCATCCTAACAAAAGCAATCTACAGATTCAGTGCAATCTCTATCAAAATACCTACACAATTTTTAAAAAGACATTGAAAGTTCAATTCTGAACTTCATATGGAAAAACAAAAAACCCAGAATAACTAAAACAATCTTGTACAATAAAAGGTGCTCTGGAGAAATCTCTGTACCTGCTCTCAAACTGTACTATAAAGCAATAGTAATTAAAACAGCATGGTACTGGTACAGCAACAGGCTGGTTGATCAGTGGAATCAATTCAAAACCCAGATATGAATCCATACACATATGGTCACTTGATTTTTGACAAAGAAGCCAAATCCATTCAATAGGAAAAGGATAGCATCTTCAACAAATGGCGCTGGTCTAACTGGATGTCTATGTGTAAAAAATTGCAACTGGACCCATATTTGTCACCTTGTACAAAACTCAAATCCAAGTGGATTAAAGACCTCAACATAAAACCAGAGACACTAAGTCACTTAGAAGAAAAAGTGAGGAAGAACCTGGAACATATTGGCACAGGAGACTTCTTTCTTTCTTTCAAGAATCTGAGAGAAATCAATAAAAATGAGGAAATATATGATAAAGGATCATTGTTCATTGTTTGATTATAAATCCTAAGACTTAGTATTCAACACCAATAATTTACCCTGACTCTAAAATAAATACATCTTCTATAACATATACTGCTGCAATTCCAAATTAATGATATTCAAATAATGGGATTGGATATCACACTAAGAGATTGATCACTTGCTTAGTCTGTGGCAGTCCCTAGTTTGAAGTATAGGCGTTGCCAGATAAATAAACACAAAACTTGGTTTCAGCAGAGCGCATTATGCTAGAGAGTAACAACTGCTACATCCTGTTTAGAAGACAAAAATTATGAAGACAAATATTTAAAATGGAATAAGTCTAATACTAGCGTTTATTAATTACTAGGATGCAATTTATATCTTTTCAGAGATATAAAATAGTAATGTTTTAAATACTTTGTATATTCAAAGTGATGAAACACATACATTTCAGAGATGTAAGTTGGATAGAAATCTTGACTCTGATTCCCTAAAATTTGTTTAAATGCAGCTTTCTGTATTTTTGTAAGTCTACAACTGGTTATTGTTTTTCCACCTTGGAAAGAAAAGAAGCATCATTTAATAGATGCTAGAGTTTATGTTTTCTTTTTCTATTATTTTAAATAGTCTATTTAATTTTTTGCTTTCAACTATATTGAAAGAGGCATCCAATTATCATAATCCTCATAAGACCAGTATGAACATTTCACAAACTCCAGTTAAGATCTTTTTCTGCCACAATGAAATCTTAGGTTTTCTTTTTGCTCTGGAAAGCCTTTTTACTCATTTCTTTTTACCATATTCAGGGTCTCATTAACAGACAATACTGTGACATTTTTAATTAAAATTTCTCTGTAAAGGCAAAAAATATGAAAAGAAACTAGCCCCTTTATTATTTTACTTGAAAGTTGAAGTGTTTTGGAAGGGCAAAATAAGAAACATTATTTCTGGAGTAAGCTGATAATTTTGTGCTTTAATTTACTCTCTTACTGAATGTTTTCTCATAATACATTTATAGAGTAAAGAGTATAAAGTATAATTTAAACAAATGGCTATATATGCATATGTACCCCAAATACATTATATATATATATATATATATATATATATATATATATATATATATATATAGTGTGTGTGTGTGTGTGTGTGTGTGAAGCTAACAACCAAAGTTTTTTCCTCCATAAAAATTAAAATATAGTGGTTCGCTGTCTTTAGAATTAATTTTGTTTTAGCATTTTCAGGTTTCTGAATGAACTTCCTAGGTACTAAAGTCATGTTGATTTTGAGAGACTTTCTCCTCAGAAATTTAATATTGTAACCAATGATTTTGAACATGGCTCTAACCAAATAATGGTGAAGACTTCATGAGAAATACATTTCTAGAACTACATGAGTACAAACTGAAGAGAACATGTACTAAACAAACAAACAAACAACAACAATACTCTTCACAATAAGCCTTATATATTCATTTGATTATAGAACATTATTTGAGATTAAATTTTTACAAAAATATCATATTGGAAACTCTTATTAAAATTACTAGGTTCATTATCAAAGATAATCTTAATTAATTGTGTTTATTTTAGAATAATATACTTTTTGAGAGACACTAATATGAAAGCATTTTATTTGTAAATTAAACTGAAGTCATTTTCTGCAGTTTATATGATAATGCATAAAATGTTAATTGGTTAGAAACAGAAATTATAAACCTCAGTAATACTTAAAGTACCAAAATATTTCAAGAATATTATATCTCTCTA
This sequence comes from Acomys minous, assembly GCF_964271855.1. Classification (NCBI taxonomy): domain Eukaryota; kingdom Metazoa; phylum Chordata; class Mammalia; order Rodentia; family Muridae; genus Acomys; species Acomys minous. The sequence continues at coordinate 60,950,746 of NC_140488.1, read as the reverse complement.
TTATATCTTTTTAATGTAGGTAACTGTTACCTTCCTCATTGCATATTCAAGATTCAGTTAAGAGAAAAAGTTTTTGAAAAATATCACTCAATTATTTTAAATATACACATATTTTAAATTAACAACTGTCATATAAAATTGGCTAGGCTTTCATATAGGGTTTTCAAATAAAATACTTCTGCACATATGGTCTACTATGTATTCTCTATGTACTGGCCAATAGTACATCTTCCTTAAATGCATTTTATTTAGGTGATGTCTCTTATCTTCATTACTGATTCAAGATTCATCAGAAGTTCTGCATTTTGAGAAAAATCTCTGCATGTTACTTTGATTCTTGTATTATATAACATTATATGTTAGACAATGATATTCATCTTATGACTCATGTAACCTGAGAACTTAGCAGATACTCTGCATTTAATTGTTCTTATTAACACATTTTAGCAATTTAACAAACATTTAGAACAAATCAATATACTATGAATAGAAGTCCAAGTTATTTAAATTTCCTTAGTTTTTACTTAGTAGCATTTTTTACATTCTGGAATTCCATTCAAGAAAACACATTACATTCAGCAATCATTTCTATTTAAGCACCTCTTGATTGTGGCAGGTTTACAGAACTCTTATTTTTTATAAACTTGAGGGTTCTGAAGGCTTTTCATCAAAAGCTTTGTTAAATGTCGGTCACTTCATTTTGTTTTATTTCTTTCACAATAAACCATGACATATTTGTTATTGAGGAAAAAGCCACACAGATATAGTATCATTTCATCATGTCACAGGGAACATGCCATCAATATACTTTACAACTATGAGATTTTTAAAAAGTATGTGGTGGTAGGGATTGATCCTATACCCTTAACTGTTCTAGTCAATTTGCCCTGTTGCTAAGCGACATTCCTATTGTTGATGTTGCTTTGAATGCACGGCCTAAGTAATATCTATCACATTTCTCAGCTGAAAATACACTTCTTCCTCACTAAAGGAAGCCAGGATGTGTAGCTCACATGGATGTATACTATGCAATAGTTGTACATTGTTCATTTAAAATTATTGTTTTGGAAATTTGTAACTCTCTTAAGTTCACTATTTCATTTAGTAATGTTTTCCTTTACTATAGATACACAGAGATATATTTAAAGTTTACATACAATGCAAAATATTTTGCTTAAAGTCCTTTAGAGTTGGAAAATTAGAGCAATTAAACTGGTTCCTGAATATTGATGCACACCCATCAGTGTTTGTGTGCTTTTGGGCTTGTGCATCTATGTGTGTGTGTGTGTATGTTGATTGCTTTTTTCTTTCTGGTCTATCAAAAATCTTTATACTAATCTTAGGTGTGTTATTCACTAGTTGTATAATCATTCATTTCTCTAGTGAGATTTTGTGTCTTGTGTTTGATGATGGCATTGCAAATCATGGTCTAGACATTCATCATTAAGTGTTACTGAATCTCTCTGGCAGCGGCCATCAGGTGAGCCAAGATGGGTGTGTACAAATATATCCAGGAGCTCTAGAGGAAGAAGCAGTCCGATCTGATGCGCTTCTTTCTGAGGGTCCGCTGCTGGCAGTACTGACAGCTCTCCGTGCTGCACAGGGCTCCCCGCCCCACTCGGCCCAATAAGGCACGAAGGCTGGGATACAAGGCAAAGCAAGGTTATGTCATTTACAGGATTCGTGTCCGCCGTGGTGGCTGCAAACGCCCAGTTCCTAAGGGTGCAATTTACGGCAAGCCTGTCCACCATGGTGTTAAACAGCTAAAATTTGAGCGAAGCCTTCAGTCTGTCGCTGAGGAGAGAGTTGGACGCCATTGTGGGGCTCTGAGAGTCCTGAATTCTTATTGGGTTGGTGAAGATTCCACACATAAATTTTTTGAGGTTATCCTCATTGATCCATTCCATAAAGCTATCAGAAGAAATCCTGACACCCAGTGGATCTCCAAGCCAGTCCACAAACACAGAGAGATGCGTGGGCTGACATCTGCTGGCCGAAAGAGCAGAGGCCTTGGAAAGGGCCACAAGTTCCACTACACCATTGGTGGCTCTCGCCGTGCAGCCTGGAGAAGACGCAATACTCTCCAGCTCCACCGTTACCGCTAATACACGTAATGTTTGTAAAATTCATGCCCAATAAACAATTTAGGACAGTCAAAAAAACGTGTTACTGAATCATCATTTTATTTACATAATGTCAACTGACAGATAACTATATATCTTTATATTAGCATTGCCGTATGCACATGTGAATAGTTATTTTTATATATATCCAACCATAACTATATTAATGTAACTATGAATCATACTGGTTTTTAAAAATCGATTGTATGGGGCTGGAAAGACTGTTTAGAGATTGAGAGTACTGACTGCTTTTCCCAAAGTCCTGAGTTCGTTTCCCACCAACCACCTGGTGTCTCACAACCATCTATGATCTGATGCCGTCTTCCGGCCTGGTACAACACTGTTTACATAATAATAAGTAAATAAATCTAAAAAATCTACTGAAAGGATTATTACTGATTTCTTCCTTTACTTATCTAGAATGTCTCACTCAAGATGTGAGGAAACTGATTTTAATATATCAGCATGATATACACTTGGAGCAGCAGTGTTAGTCACCTAATATTTATGTCCTGCTTCTTTTACTTCCTTCCTTCAGTTAGGCCCCACATCCCAAAGCTTTGACAACCTTTTCCCCAATGCAAATAGGTAGAGCTAAGTGTTCAAATACATAACTTATAAAAATATTTGATATTCTAACAAGAAATATATTTTGAGAGGATGTCTGCAATTATTCTTTTTTATTTAAAATTTTTACAGGGGAAGAAATTCCATGAACCAAACTGCATGGAGATTGATGGTGCCATTTGTTTTATTCTGAGTGTTAAAATCTATCCTCTTATTTAACAGCTATTGGAAATGGAGTTTGGCAACAGGACATTATAATAAAATTAACAGTTTTAAAACATATAACAGTAAAGCTATGATATGGTACAATTTCACTACTAGGTCCACTATCTTCACAAGATATACTAATTTCATTTTGAATAAGATGTTTAAGACAAGGAACCATTGGGATTTTGCAGTAAATTGAGAAGAAAAATTTCCCTATGTAAGTGATTCTGAGGACTATTATAATTTCTTCATCATTATTTAATGAGCAATTGTCCCACTTAAAAGGTGATCTAAATGATAGCTTTTTTTTTCTGTTGAAAAATTGACAACAACACAAAATTAACTATGTTTTCTAAAGCAAAGTTTTGTAAAAATCATGCCTAGGCAACAAAATACCCTACTCTAAGTAAACCATCTTAATGAAAAAAACCCTTCCATATAGACTGGCCATATAGTCCATTTCACCAAGTAGATAGGAAGCAATAGGTTCAATCCTGCATACTTCAAACTGAAATAACTTCAGTTAAAGAGTATAATATTGTACATTGTCTAATCTCTGCCTATTTAATTGTATGTTTACACATGAAATAGTAAATTAAAGGTTTTGTGAATAATTTAAAGTTCATTAATGTCTCATGCATATAATTCTTATTATAAATATATTTCTTTGAAGTTCATAATTTAAAAATAATCAAATGCTTAGTAGTATATAATAACTATTGTGTGCTTGACTAGAAAGCAAAATTAGCTTTATAAATATATTTGTATCTTTGCTCAGATAATACATACAGTAATATTTTAAATGCAATTTATTTAAAAACACAGCTATGTAAAATGAAAAATGAAAGTACTTTTAAGTTTTCAAAGTTATACAAAAATTATCATAATCATCTTGAGAGTTTCATCATTCCTATGCTGATATCAGTCCCTGAAAAACATGATTTTCTTTCTTACAGTAATGATTACATAATTTTGAATGTGCATATTTATATTAATAAACTATGTTATTAGTTGCTATATTGTACTGTTTATGGAAAACTTGAAAGTAAAATGTTTGTGCACACCATTATAGATATGACACTGAGAATATTTTTACTCCATATTAGTTTCAATCTAGAAGTGTTGAGCCTACAAGATTCAAGGGCCTTTTCAATTCAAAGTAAAAAAAAATAAATTGTATATTGATTTGCTTTTCTTGGAAATTTTAAAGAGATTATTTATTTTGAATAAATTAAGAGCCTATATTTTTATTTCTACATATGTAGAAATACAAATAAGCTTTTGTACTCTTATTTATATTTTCAAAACTTTCCTTACTAGAACTTCCAACAAAATACTGAAGGAAATAATAAATAGGGAAAGTTTTAAACTGCTGTATCTGAGATTATATATGCTATTGTCTGTTGCCATATACACAGTAAAATATAGCTTTTTTCAGATGTTATATGTTCATTCTCATATGGGTTACATTTATAATAAAATACTGATAATATGTACTTTTGATCAGTGAAATGGAGACTATTCGCTTATATTGTTTATATAATTAACTATGGAATTAATTTTACCAAGATATTTTTAGTTTATTCAAATTACTCTTTAATTTCCATTGTTTTCATCATAATGAACTTTCCTTACTATTGTATTTGGGATAGGTCTATGGGGAACAGCTTGCTCACCTTTGTGGATGTTATGATTCATCTTTGCCATAATATTTTGTTTTGATTGTTCAAATTGTTTGTTGCAATATTGGACTTTCTGTACAATGAATGTGCTCAGCTTTTGTTGTTTTCAATGAGAAGTCAAGTGATATGTAGATATATATATCCTGTACATCTCAAATCATTTTTTACACAGCTGATTTTTAACACTTCTTTGATTCTAATGCTTTTTAATGAAATATCTAGTTAAAAACACTTTGATATCTACAGTAATTGGAGTTTTGGAGCCTCTTAAATGCCCAATTTGTTGTTTATTATCAAATTGTAGAATTATTCAACCATTGTTTACATTCCTCTGTTTTTTTCTTTCTGTCTTTGCTGTCACAGTATACCTGTGACACATACATTCATGTGCTTATAACAGGGTCCCACAGCAGGACACTATCTGTTCTTTCTATCCAACCCCAAGCCCTGACTTTCTGTGTTCTCCAGATAACATGACATCTCAGTGTTTAGCTTGAACTTTATTGATTTTTTTCTGACAGTTCAAATATTTGATGAAACATTGCTAGCTTATTTTTTCATTTTCTCAGCATTTTTTAACTTTTAGACATTATATATATATATATATATATATATATATATATATATATATATATATTTATAAAACTTTGCTAACAAATTATGGTATTTATAGCTCTAAAGGTACTCTGTTTCTTTTTCTCCCTCTTCTTTTTTTCCTTCGCTTTTGTTATTTTTTGTTTTACTGATGCATATTAGTCTCAATTTTTTATTTATTTGCAACCAAAGACTTGTTTAAATTTAAGCAAGTTCATATGCTTATTTAAATATAGATAATTTACATGATCTCATTTACATGAAATTTTTATAATAATTAACCATTCACTTTCCAAACATTTAAAATATGAGACAACTAGAAAACCAAGAAAATAGAGTTATTTTCATTTTATATATGTTTTCTGTACTTTATTTACTCAGTTCATATGAAAATCTTACTTTTCCTGTTATAATCTTTGATACCAATACTGAAATATTTCCACTTTTGTTTTTTAACCAGGATATTTAATACTAAAACTAATTCATCTTTTGATACTTTTTCAGCCAATGATCACCTATAGGAATTATTTGGTTATTAGAATCTTCCCTCTTCTCTCTCTCTCTCTCTCTCTCTCTCTCTCTCCCTCTCTCTCTCTCTCTCTCTCTCTCTCTCACACACACACACACACACACACAGTTTGTGTGTGTTGAAAATTTCCATAGCATTTCAGGATTACATTTTTATCTCATATTAATTCAAAGTACAGCAGCTTAACATTCTCATCACTTCACTGAAATTTCTGAGTTACATTATTTCCTCAGTACACATTGTTGTGGTACTGCTTTAAACATGGCATACTAAGATTCTTCTCTAAGTCAAAATAGTCTTTTAAGTTCAGTGTTACGTTATACTTCTACAAGTCCTTGTGCCAAAACAGCTTGCTCCATTTGTTTGAAGTCTGATGCTTGAGGGAACAATTTCAATTGCAAACCATATCTCACTCTGATTGCTTGTCAGTATGTATAATCTAGTTTTAATGCACAGCTTTCTCAACATTTATAATTGACCCTAAGCCAAGGAGTGATCTACTTGGTTCCCTCTTTCCTGAGTCTGCATTAAACTTCCAGATGCTCTGTTGTTATCTACCACAAAGTGGTCATCTTCCTTCACATGTTCCTTATATTTGTTCTCTTCCTTTGAAGAGAATACTTGAAATGTTGTCTCACAGATAAGGTGAATTCAGATATTTTATTTGAAATTGATATATATATATATATATATATATATATATATATATATATGTATGTATGTATATATGACATATATAAAGAATTCCTTGTACTAGGACTTTTCTTTTTTTCTGTGCTTAACTAGTTGTACTATGTTTTTTTTCTCAGCCTAAGATATATCTTCTCTCAATTTCTATTTGAACTATTTAATTTCCACATTTGCCTGTTCTCATTCATAGGTAAGATTTCATAGTTTTATTAATTTTACAACATAACCATGTTATATTATCATATTGTTGCAAATTACAGAATTTTTATTTCATTATTAAGTAATATTCTACTGTTTAGGCATACTATAATTTATATATTAACCAGTTTGCCAATACTAATGTCACTTCAATTTGTCTATTGTGAATAGTATTATAATGAACATAGCCAGAATTCTCTGATATAACAGACTCACTTCCTTTACTATGTAGACTAGCAATGGATTAAAGAATTATATAGTAATTCTTTTTAATTTAAAAATAATTTTATGAAGAGATAGTAAATAAAAACAAGATAGTAAGATTATCAAGAACTGAACTCCATACATCTCCATGATCTTCTGTAAAGGTATTTATAAAGGTTCTTATATGAATATTTCTCCAATTTCTGTATGTTCTAAGCACATTATACAGATAATGCAAGTAAACTTTAAAGGAATTTCAGAAGTTACATTGTTGTTTTCTCAAATAAGTTGTTTGCAGCATTTAAAAAATTTATTATGGTATTTCAAAAATCTCCCCAGATAATTTTTGAAGTTCTATTAATGTAAGAATTTTAAATATCAAGTCACAAAATTCAAAAATAATAAATGGATCATTTTGAAGAAGTCACAGACATAAATCTTACTTATAATGAATTTAATAAATAAAAATACAGAATTTTATAGACTAGATTGTAAATTTCATCTTTGTTGTAGAATTAAACTCAGATAGACATGCATATTTATCAATTACCTTTCGTATGCATGTCTTTGTATATAACATCCTGATATTGTTTCTGTTCTAAATAATGACTTAACATCTGAGTTGAAGACTTTTGATTTTTGTAATTTTACTAAATATTAAGGAAAACTTCATGGTTACATTTATTCTAATGGAGTATTCTTAAATTAGTAAGTCCTTTGATACACAAAGGTAGTAAATCATTAAAAACAGAAATGATTTTCACTTTCTGGTAAGGTATAGTGCAGGAAAAAATTGAAAGGAAATATGCAATATTTCCCATGTTATTATGTAAAATGTGCATCTTTTATTACTTGATTAATGTACTTATTTATCCAGTTTACATCCCAATTGAAGCCCCCTTACTCATCTCCTTCCACTTCCTCCTCCCACATCCCCTCTTCCCTTCTCCTCCAAGAAGGGGAGAAGATTCACAGTTATCAACCTGACCTTACTCATTAATTTGCAGCAGGATAGCAGCACTAAGAATATCCTCTTCTACTGATAACAGACAAGGGAGCCCAACCATGGGAAATGGATCCAAAGGAAGGCAACAGACTCAGAGACAGTGCCAACTCTAGTTGTTAGGAGACCTACATGAAAACCAAGGTGCACATGTAATACACATATGCAGGGGGCTTAGATCCAGCCAATGCATGTTTTCATTGGTGGTTCAGTCTTTGTGAACCCCCATGGGCCAAATTTAGTTAACTGTTTCTTCTTGTGGTGTCCTCGTACCCTCTGGCTCCCTCAATACTTTCCCTCACTCTTCCACAAAGCTCCCCAAGCTCCACCTAATATTTAGCTGTAGTTCTCTTCAACTGTTTCCATGAGCATCTGTTTGAAGCCTCTCAATGGACAGTTATGTTAGGCTCATGTCAGCTAGAGCAAGATATCAATATTAGTGATAGTGTTTGGCTCTTTTCCATGGGATAAGTCTCAATTTGGGTCAGTCATTGGGTGGCCATTCCTTCAATCTCTTCTCTATCTTTATCCTTGTACATCTTTTTTACAAATTTTTTTTGTGGAGAGTTTTGGAGTGTGTTAGTGTCCTCATACTTCCAATGGAAGTCATATCTGACTACAGGAGTTGGGCTCTTCAGGCTCCATATAACCTGCAGTGCTGGTACTCTCAGTTACTGTCACCCATATTTTATTTTTTCTTATGATTTGTACTTCAGGCTGCCTCTACAAAAGCCCCCACAACACATTATTATAAAACTCATCATTGATTTTATTTTAAAATTTACAAAAAAAAGGAGAATTTTAAATTACTTCGGTGGAGTTCTCAGTTCCTGCTTGGCTGGTCTCTAATATCAATGCTTCTCTGAACTCCAAGAGAAACAAATGGCACCAATTCAAAACAGCCACCCTGCAAAGTGATGGTTGGGAAAGCACCAAAGGCATAGCTGGCTATGAATGGGCTTTCAGTGCCTGGTGGCACAGTCCTGATATTTCATCACGTAGAAGACAGAAGAAAGGGTATCACATGTTTATGGACATATTATACTATATAGCAAATTGAAAGATTGCCTGGGTAACAAAAAGACCCTGCCTCAAAAAAAAGTAAAACTGGGCTTCCAAGATTGTGGCGCCCAGCAAGCACTGTATCTGATCACAGAGACCAGGGACTTGAATGGAGCCACAGACTGCTAAACCTAGAAAACTTTAGCGGAGTGGGGTCCCACACAGCGCAGATCACCAGCGGGCCTGGCACCAGGTCAAGAAACAGACCACGGAGGTCCTGAACCCACTCTTCAGACACTTGAATAGAACTCAACTTTGGGCTGCAGCCAGCAGGTAAAGCCCGAATTCAATGTGTGTGTTGGTACTTGAGGCCCTGGCCTGTGGAAATCACAGAAAAATAGGGGAAGCTGCCCTTGGCCCCATCCACCCACCCCACGCAAATTTGCCAAGGACCCCGCGCAGTGTGGAAACACAAGCAACTGGGTCCAACTAGCTCAGAGAGAGAGAGCATACAGCCTGCAGAGTGGATCGAGCCCAAGTTACAGCTGAACGCAGGGTACTAAGTGGCTGAGTCCACCTAGCTCAGAGAGAGCAGCGTGCAGCCCGTGGGACCAAATGGGCCCACATTGGAACAGAGCACAGGGGACAGAGCCTCCAGACATGAACATTTAGAACCCAGCTTGGACACTTCACACAGCCCTGGCAGGATCTCCCATAGAGCAGGAGCTCCCATCTAGCTCAGAGAGAGAGCGTGCCCTAATTGGAGCTGAACACAGGATACTGAGTGGCTGGATCTGCCTAGCTCAAAGAGAGCAGTGAGCAGCCCGAGGGCCGAATGGGCCCAGATTGGAGCCAGAAGCAGGGGACAGAGGCTGCAGACCTGAACAGTTCAAACCCAGCTTGGGCACTTTACACAGCCTTGGCAGGATCTCAATATGCTCTTGTGAAAGGCTGGACACCCCTGAGGTGTCTATACGCTGGTCTAAAAGATGCCTATAGCTCAGTGGGTCTGAGCCAGGAGAGGTCTTGACTACAGGACCACAGGAAGTGCAGGCAACTGAGAGCAACTTGCCCAGCCAGAGTTTGCCAGCCTGGATCTGAGATCCCATAACATCTAGCCTGAATCACAGCATTAACATGAAAGGTACCAGTCAGAAGCCTACCTCTGCTCACCCAGCCCCGAGCCTAAGGTGTAGTCTCAAGGAATGGAAACTAGGTCACCTGCCTGTTGCAGGGAAAAACTCCCTGATCCCCACAGGCAAGAGCACATGACCTATAATCATTCACTAATTATCTGCTCTCAACAACCAGTGAAGGACGTCAAAAGCCACACTCCATCAACAGAAACAGCAAAATGACTAAAGGACAGCATAAGAATGCAAACACCAAAAACAAAAACAGTTCAGCATCCTGAGGGCCAAGCTATCCCAAAGAAAACAACTCTGAGAATCCAAACACAATGGAAATACAAGAAAATGACCTCAAGTCCTTAGTAAGGAAGATTATAATGGAAGAAATGAGTGAAATCTGTAAACAACTGTAGGAGAATGCAACCAAGCAGGGTGAAGACATAAAAGAGACATATAGAGGAGCACTGGAAGTATTTCAGGAAAATACAGACAGATAAAGGAAATCAATAAAACACTTTAATATCTGAAAATGAAATGAAATCTATGATAAAGGATCACACAGAAGAAGAAAGTGACCAAGAGGCCTTAGAGAAGAAAGCAACTAAGAAAGAGATGACCTTCTCTAACAGAATCCAAGAACTGGAGGAACAAATTTTGGGACTTGAAGATACAATTGTAGAACTCAAAACAACCATCAAAGAAATGCTTAATCCGAAAAGTTCCTGACACAGAAATTCCAATAAATAGAGGATATCATGAAAAGGTAAAACCTGAGAATAATAGGCACTGAGAAAACAGAAGATGCCTGACTCCATGGCCCAGAAAATATCTTCAACAAAATCATAGAAGAAAAATTTCCCAATCTGAAGAAGGAGATGCATATGAACATACAAGAGACCTACAGAACATCAAACAGAATAGAACAGAAAATAAAATCTTCCCACTACATAATAATAAAAACACAAAATATAAAGAACAAACAAAAAATATTGAAAGCGGCAAGAAAAAAAGACAGAGCAACATACGATGGTAAACCTATCAGAATTACACCTGACTTCTCAGCAGAGACCATGAAAGCCAGAAGGGCCTAAACAAAGGTCCTGCAAAACCTAAGAGACCACAGATGCCAAACTAGACTACTATACCCACTGAAACTATCAATAACCATTGATGGAGAAAACAAAATATGCCATGACAGAAAAAATTCAAATAGTTCCTATCCACAAATCAAGACTTACAGAAGTTACTAGAAGGAAAACTCCATCCCACAGGGAAGATTTGAAACCAAAACTACAGAGGAAATTGATAACTACACCATTGCAAAATCACAACCTCATAAACTCTAGACTAGCAAACATCATAATGAAGGGATTTAACAGTAACTGGTCATTAATAGTTCTCTATATTAATGGTCTTAATTCTCCAATAAAAGACAAAGACTAACCAAATAGATGCATAAGCAAGACCCAACATTCTTCTGCATCCAAGAAACACATCTTACCCACAAGGACAGCTATTACCTCAGGGTAAAATGCTAGGAAAAAATATTCCAAACTAATGGTCACTAGAAGCAAGCTGGTGTAGCCATTCTAATATCTAATAAAGTAGACTTTCAACCAAAAATAATCAAAAGGGATGAGGAAGGACACTTCATACTCCTCCAGGGTAAAATCAACCAAGATGACATCACAATGTTGAACATCTATGCTCCAAATACAAGGGCACCAATATTTGTAAAAGGACTATTAACAAAGCTTAAACCACTCATCAATTCCCCACAGAGAGAGTAATAGTGGGAGACTGAAACACCCTACTTTCACTGGAGGATAGGTCATTGAAACAGAAACTAAGCCCAGAAATAACATCACTAACCAATGTCATGAATCAAATGGATCTAACAGATGTTTACACAACTTTCCACCCAAACACAAAGGACTATACTTTCTTCTCAGCACCCTAAGGAACCTTTTCCAAAATTAATCACATAGTACGTCACAAAGCAAGCTACAAAAGATACAAGAAGATTGAAATAATACCTTGTATCTTATCAGATCACCATGGTCAAAGGCTAGACTTCAACAACAGAAATAACAAAAAGCCTACTAACACCTGCACACTAAACACCTTTCTGCTTAATGACACCTGGGTCAGGGAGGAAATAAAGGAAGAAATAAAAGACTTCCTGAAGATAAATGAAAATGAAGGAACCACATACCCAAATTTGCGGGAAACATTGAAGGTGATGCTAAGATTAAAATTCATAGCACTAAGTGGAAACATCCCACATAAGCAACTTAACAAGACATCTAGAAGCCCTAGGGTAAAAAGAAGCAGAAACATTCAAGAGGAGTAGATGTTTGGGAATAATCAAATCAGGGCTGAAATCAATAAATTAGGAAGAAAGAGAACAATTCAAAGAATCAACAAAACCAGGAGCTGTTATTTTGAAAAATCAACAAGATAGACAAAATGATAGCCAAACTAACTAAAAGGCAGAGAGACAGTATCCAAATCAACAAACTCAGAAACGAAAAGGGAGACATAACAACAGACACTGAAGAAATACAAAGAATCGTAAGATCCTATTTTAAAGGCATATATGCCACAAAATTTAAAAATTTAATGGAAATGGACAATTTTCTTCATCGATTCCACTTGCCAAAATTGAATCAACATCATATAAACAAATTAAATAGTCCTATTTCTCCAATAGAAATAGAAGCAATCATTGATAGTCTCCCAAGGAAAAAAAAAAAAAAAAGCTCAGGGCCAGATGGTTTCAGCATAGAATTCTACCAGACCTTCAAAGAGGAGCTAAACCCGATACTCTTCAAGCTACTCCAAAAGATAGAAATGCATGGAACATTCCCAAATTCTTTCTATGAGGCCACAGTCACATTGATACCTAAACTTTACAAAGATCCATCAAAAAAGAACTTCAAACCAATTTCTCTTTTGAACATAGACACAAAGACAATAAAATACTCACAAAACGAATACAAGAGCATATCAAAGATATCATTCACCATGACCAGGTGGGCTTCATTCCAGCATGCAGGGATGGTTTAATATACAGAAATCTATCAATGTAGTCCACCATATAAACAAACTAAAAGAAAAAACCACATGATCTTATCTTTAGATGTAGAAAAAGCATTTGACAAAATCCAACACCCATTCATGTTTCAATTGTTGGAGAGATCGAGGATACAAGGCACATACCTAAATATAATAAAGGATGTATACAGCAAGACAATAGCTACCATCAAATTAAATGGAGTGATACTCAAGAAAATTCCTCTAAAATCAGGGCCCAGACACGGCTGCCCACTATCTCCATATCTTTTCAATATAGTTCTTGAAATTCTAGCCAGAGCAATAAGACAGCACAAGGAGATCAAGGGGATCCAAATAAGAAAGGAAGAAATCAAAGTATCCCTATTTGTAGATGATATGATAGTGTATATAAATGACCTCAAAAATTCCACCAGAGAACTCCTATAGATGATAAACACATTTAGCAAATTGGCTGGACACAAAATTAACTCAAAAAATCATTAACCTTCTTATATACAAATGACAATCATACAGAGGAAGAACTTAAGAAATCTACACCCTTCATGTTAGACACAAGCATATAAAATGTATAGGAGTTACTCTAACCAAGCAAGTGAAGGATTTGTTTGAAAAAAAAAAACTTTAAGTCTCTGAAGAAAGAGAATGAAGATGACTTGAGATGGAGGGATCAACTTTGTTCATGGATCGGGAAAATTAAGAGTAAAAATGGCTATCTTACCAAAAGCAATTTACAGATTCAATGCAATCCCTATCAAAATACCTACACAATTTTTTAAAAGACATTGAAAGGTCAATTCTCAACTTCATATGCAAAGACAAAAAAAAAAAAAAAAAACCCAGAATAGCTAAAACAATCTTATATAATAAACTACTGGCACAGCAATAGGCTGGTTGATCAATTGAAGACCCAGAAATGAATTGGCAAAGATACAGTCACTTGATTTTTGACAAAGAAGCTACATCTATTCAATGGTATTCAATGGAAAAGAATAGCATCTTTAACAAATGGTGCTGATCCAACTGCATGTCTACATGTAGAAAAATGCAATTAGACTCAAATTTGTCACCAGGCACAAAATTCAAGTCCAAGTGGATGAAAGACCTCAACATAAAACCACATACACTAAATTGGTTAGAAGAAAAAGTGAGTGGGGAAGAGCCTGGAACACATTGGCACAGCAGACAACTTCATAAACAGAACACCAACAGCCCAGGCCTTAATGTCAACAATTAATAAATGGGACTACATGAGGATGAGAAGCTTCTGTAAGGCAGGAGACACTGTCAACAGAACAAAGCCACAGACTACAGACTGGGAAAAGATCTTCACCAACCCTTTATCTGACAAAGATCTAATGTCCAAAATATATAAAGAACTCAAGAAATTAAATACCACCAAAACAAATAACCCTATTGAGAAATGGAGCTCAGAACTAAACAGAGAATTCTCAACAGAGGAATATCAAATGGCTGAGAAACACTTAAAGAAATGCTCAACATCTTTAGTCATCAGAGAAATGCAAATCAAAACAAATCTGGGATTCCATCTTACACTCATCAGAATGGCTAAGATCAAAAACTCAAGGGATACCACATGCTGGTGAGGATGTCGAGAGAGAGGAACACTCCTTCATTGCTGGTGGGAATGCAAAGTAGTACAACCACTTTGGAAAGCTATCTGGCACTTTCTCAGAAAAATGGGAATAGGGCTTCCTCAAGACCCAGCTATCCCACTCCTTGGAATATACCTAGAAATTGTCCTACCACACAACAGCTACATAGGCTCAACCATGTTCATAGCTGCTTTATACATAATTGCCAGATCATGGAAACAGCCTAAGTGTCCCTCAGTAGAACAATGGATAAAGAAACTGTGGTACATTTACACTATGGAATACTACTAAGCTACTAAAAACAAGGAATTCCTGAAATTCATGGACAAGTGTATTGAACTAGAAATGATCATAATGAGTGAGTTAACCCTGAAGCAGAAAGACTTACATGGTATATTCTCACTTATATCTGCATACTATCCCAAGGGGCATGTCCCATGAAAGTTTTTACTCATCAGTTATGTGGGACTGAGGAAACGGCATCCTATTGAGACTTTAGGTGAGAGAAGCATGGGAGAATGGGGAAATAGAAGGAACGTGAGTGTCCTAGAAACCTACAAGAAGAACATTATGATGGGCGGATCTGGGCCCAGGAGTCCTGCTCAAACTATGGCACCAGCCAAGGATTATACATGCAAAAAACATCAAACCCCTACCCAGGTCTAGTCAATGGACCAGACATTATCCACAGTTGAGTGGAGAGTGGGATCTGACTTTCACACTAACTCTGTTGCCCTACATTTGACCATGTCCCCCTGATGGAGAGGCCTTGTGGCACTCAGAGGAAGGATAGCAGGCTAAGAAGAGACTTGATACCTAGAAGGTCCCCCTCAATCACAGTGATAGTGGTGGGGAGTAAGGAGAAAGCATGAGGGAGGGAGGAATGGGAGGACACAAGGCATAGGATAAATATTGAGTTGTAATATGAATAAATTAATAAAAAATAAAACCAGAAATAATACAACGCTGTAAAGATTACACTCCTGGAAAGGTAAAGAAGCCTCAGATTGCAGCCCTGGTGCAGTGGCACTCAGTGAAATTAGACTTTATCAGAACTGTTGAACTTCTGATTCACAAACACCTCTTCTAACACTCAGTGCAAGAAAATATTTAGGGCTGCAAAAACTCTTCTATACCTTTCACAGCAAAACTCTTGTTGCTATCCAGAAAACAAGAGAAGCTATATGGTTATTCCTTTAGAAGCTACTAACCTTTTTGAATTACATAACAAGTGCATAATAGTTAGGACCAAAAATACCCTGTTAGCATATCCCAAGTGTTGGGAATATGGTGAAGAATTCACTATGATTGAAATGCTTTCTTTCGTTTTTGTTTCTTCTTTTTATTGCTAGTTTTTCCTACATGGAGCCAACTAGTACCTAAGTGTATGCTTGTGAATAAAAATTATTATAAAAAATCAGTTATGGAAAGTTTACCCATCTCATTTGTGTTTCAATTTTTAATTTAAACAGAAGCATTAATGCAATCAGCATGTTTCAGTGTACAAGTTCCAATAGTTCAATGTTATAAAATTATAAATAAACTTGATAATTATCATTTGAGAAAACAATAAATCACTTTTGACACTCTGTTAAAGAAAGTAAATATATAGGCAATTAGATACACAAACAAGTGTAAATTTCATGTCAAAGGAAAAACTCATCAAGGGACTAAAAAAAAGCATATGGAAATATGCTATTTTTACAAATTTTGAACCAATATGGAAATATGAGCTACTGGAACAAAAATATAATTAAATTTATCCTCAACTTAAAACATTATTAATTATGATTATCTCAGTCCTTCCTACAGAAAGAAAGGGAGATAGAAAATAACTGAATAAGGATGCCATGGGAAATTGATGTTTTCTTTACACTTGACTTTAACTCTAGTCTTACTTCACTTTGTAAACTATAAATTTAGCAAATTTAGTCCTATGCATGTTCTGCTATGATGTTGACTGGAACTAATCAGGATTTCTGAATTATAATGCCTTTCATTAATTTACTTTGACAAGTTTTTATATGAATGCACACTTAGGAAGCCTTGAGAACTAGAAAAAAGTTGGGCAGGAAAAATTATCCATGGAAATGAAAGATCCATGCAAGGATGCTCATAATGGAAAGATAACGATTTGCTTTTAGTTAGCAGTTTGCTAATGTGTGGGTTTCAATCACTAGAGTAATTCTTGGGAAATAAGTATCTTACTAGTACAAAGTGTCAAATTTACAGAGGGCTTTTGTAATAAGGGTTGAATGGATCAAGAACAGAAGAGTAAAATAGTGTGCAATGTGATAAAAAGAAAAGCAAATCTGTGTCTTAAGTTACAGGGAGGCAATCAAAATTTTGTGGTGTTTCTCTTCATACTGAGGAAGGAAAATTGGATGAATTCTTTGATTGGCCTCTTATAAAATGCCATTTTAGCTAGCAATTTGCTCTGTGTAGGCACAATTACATCGTCTCTCCATTATTAGTAACCTAAGGTAGTATTTAAAGGATAAGTGTTTCTCCTTTTTTTAGAGTTAAAAGAAAGTTTACATCCTTTTTTTTTTTTTTTTAAGGAGAAGCCCAAGAGCAAATGAACTTAGGAAATAGAATTTGTTGTCAAAAACTTGTTTCACATCAGTATCACTGTCTTTTTAAAAGCATTTTAATTAATTCTCTCAGACTTTCAAACAAGGTAGTTTGATCACTTTCACCCATTTTCCATGAACTCTTCCTAGATCCACTATTTCACCTCTAACCAATCATCTCTGTGTCCTCATTCAAAACAAATACAGAAATCAATTTGGGTTGCTCTAGATGTTGGGCTATCCATTAGGGTGTAGTCAAGCAAAAACAGACACACCCTTACAATACTTAATTTCCATCCCCCATTAGTCATTACCTCTCAATTCCTCCTGATTTAAAGGTGGGATACATGAACACTTTCCCCCTCCATACTTTAATGTTAACTGGCTTGATTTGGTACAGATCTTGTGCAGGAAAACATAGCTTGTGTGTGTGTGTGTGTGTGTGTGTGTGTGTGTGTGTGTGTGTGCAGTGTGAGCTTATGGGTGCAATAGTTCTGTTGAGCCCAGAAGACATTGTTTTGATCCCATGTTCCAGAACCACTGGCTCAATCTTCCTTGTAAAGTGACATATTGGAGAGGACAATTTAAGTGTAGAGTACAATGGAAGGGCATTAGTTTGTGCAGATATTCCCGTGGTTGCCATTATTCCAACAAGTGTTTAATTACACAATCTTTTTAGAACTTATTATAGTTGCTCATTGGTATGGTACACATACTTTTGTTTTCTAAATTCTGCAAAAGGAAAAATATGCATCTGCTAGATGCCACTTCTATTGGTATCCCCAGGGTTACTACCAGCAGGTAATAGATTTTGGTTGTACAGAGAATATGTAGGACATTTTATTATCATTAGTAATTCTTTGGCTTGTTGCCAAGTAATAATTTTTTTTCTTTAAAACTTTCACATCAGCATGATGTTTCTCATGAAAAGTTGAGACTTCTAACACATTACCTATTGGTAGTTGGCCAATTTCCTTATTTCCTTTAGCCAACGAACCTGGCAAACCTATATGAGATAGAATATAAGTAATATATAATGCATAGTTCCTAATTCTGATGGCCTGTTGCAACAACATTAATATTTATGTTAAATCTGGGTTATCAGGAACAAATTAAGCAGTCTCTAGATATAAAACAACTCTTTCTATATATGAAGAATCAGTAATTATATTAAGAGATTCAGAAAAATTTAATAATGCCATAAGGATTATATAAAATTCTACTTTTTGAACTGAGATATGTGGACTTCTGATTACCTTGCTTATTTTGTCTGACTTATAACCTGCCATCCCCATCTTGTTTGTATCAGTATAGAATGTTGGTGCCTCTGGGCTTGGTGTTTTCTTTACAATACATGGAAGAATACAAAGTTCACTTTATAAACTGTATAAGTTTGCTTTTTTGGTATTTGTTATTAACTACTCACAAGTAGTTACCACAAGCTCTTTGCAATCCTCAATGATTACCCATAATGACATAAGCTCAGCAGTATTAAGAGGTACTAAAATTTTGCTGGACCTGTTCCTGACAATTTATATAGTCTTATTCTACCTTTTATAATTTATTCAGAAACTTTTCTATATATGTCTTCAATTTTCTACTTTGTTTATAAGCTAAGAAAATCCCTTCCATAATATTGTTTTCCCTTTTCATGATGAGCTCAATAGGAGAATCAGTTAAAGGGAAATGAACAAAATATAATCAAGTTTATGATCAAGTCTATCCATATATTCATTTTTCAGTCTCTGTAGCTTCCTGCCAATACCTCTTTCAGTTTTAGAGCTCCCAGAAGGATTCTGTTACCAGCTTCAGCAGCCACCAATTTGTCGGACTGGGCAAAACTGGCCTCCAAGCCTGATATGGGCCTTGGGCACAGTGGGGCACCATCTTCAAGTCACCATGCTAATGGCAGTGGCAAAAGCATCCCTCAAACTGGCCCTTTCCCATATATTGGCCAAAGCACCTGCATGAGAGGTCACTGATGGAGTTTTGGGGCATAGCAGGATGTCAGATTATGCTTATGGGAATGTTGACCCTGTCTCCAGTCCCCTTCCTGCTACACCATCTCGAGGGCAGTTGAGGGTGAAGCCGCCAGACTGCAGGTTTCTGGAAAAAAAATCTAATTTGTTTTCCCTAACAATTCATGCCTTTAGCTCAAAATTGGTTATAAGACTTGAAAGCAATTAATAAATCTGCTCAAGCTAGGGTTCCCCCAAAGAGGATTAAAGCATGTCTCTGCCATCCTTGACAATGTTCCTTTGTTGGTGACAGACATCAAAGACTGCTTTTTTTTCTATTCCTCTCCTACAAGACTGAATGCTTCTTCTTTGCTGTACCACCAATTACCGGGGTGGGACCTGCCTCAGGCTACATCTAACAGGACAACCTTTTGCCAGTAAGTGGTAGTGACTGCATTAAATCCTCACTTAAAGTAAAAACTCAATATGCCCACTGGTATGTGGAAATTCTTGCATCTTACCCTTCCAACTTAAAGATGAACTTATTCCCTACCTATCCTCTTTTCCTAATCTGTCCCCCCATATCCCCCAAGGAGCACCACAAAGCCATTTAGGAACATTAGAGGCCTGACCCTTTCAAGATAGAATTTGTTCAGCAAGTACCTGGAAATTTCTGGAAAAACCCCACCCTATGCTAAGGAGATTTTTAGCGTTGATCAAATGACTTTTAAATGTACCTGGAAGAACTTCCTCCATCCATAGAATAATTAAGTATTGTTTTTCCCTCTAATTATAAGACTGTTACAGGTAGATTAAGTCTCATGGCAATTCTAGCCCCACTGAATCAGAAACATTAACCCTCAGACATAGGATCAAGTGCTTGCTCAGTGATTGAAAGACTATTTGAGTATTGAGAATAAAATAGAAAGAAAAATAGCTTTATTCAATGTCAGGCATTTTAATTTAATAGGATGTTTAGACAATCATCTTTAAATTTCTATCTCTTTAGAGCTTACAGATTTTATACAAAGAGTCACAGTGAGACTCAACAGAATGTTTATGCATAGAGGAGTGATTTTCTCTTCTAAGCCAGAGAAGGAAGATTATGTGTTTAGCAGTGTCTTCACCTTCCAATTCATGTAGATTCTTTCTGTTTCAGTTTTTCCCTTCTGGAAGGAACATTGAAATTAACCATGCTCTCTTAATGCCAGATCCTATATTTTCTTTAAACAAACATATTAATTTCCATCATGCTACACTTTGAATCATTTTACATATTTTTCATTAGATGATCAAAAGTAGTTCATCAGATGTTCTATAAATTTAGTATTTTCTAACAGTATAGAGGATAATATGCCTGGATGAAGGGAAAAGATTGTAATCTGTGTGGAAGGCACAGTAAGGGATCACAGCCTTGTAGAAATGCAAATGGAGAGGAAGAGAAAGTAACTTTGCAAAGGAAAAGTTATCTATTAGAAGCTAATGCTTTTATAAATACATTATTTTACATATACTTTAATAAATACACACACACATACATACATACAAACTCACATCTAGTCTATGTAACCATTGCAAATTTATTGCAAATTTTTCTGGGAACCTAGTCTTTTCCTTAACATATGTCTTTGTTGTCTACAAATTAACCAAAGATGTATTTTCAATTCTATTTTTATTAGGACATAAAATTGTACATCTTAATTACAATTTCACAATGGTTTCCAATGTATAATAATCAACTAAAAATAAAATTTATTTCTGTCTCTTCAAATCATTATATGTTGGGAATTTGACATTCTTTTTCAGTCATTTTGAAGTATATGATAGATTTTTAAAATCAATATTTATTCAACTTTGCTGTAAAATAACATAATTAATTTCTCCCCTATAGCATTGTTTGGTGTACTTTATTTAACTTTTGTCAATATCCTGTTTCCTGCATTTCCCACTCTTTAGTTGAGACAAGATTTAGCTCTCTACTGACTGTTAATCATGATGAGAATCTCTGGTAAATTATAAGATTGTCACAATGTTGCCACCATATCAATATTCTAGAAAGTGAGTAAAACAAATTAAGGAAGCAAACAGACAAAGGAAACTATGACACATGACTCATACCTTGATTTATTGACCAACACATAGCATCCACAATTGGGCTGAAGACACTTGTAATGGATGTGTGCTATCTCAATAATTTTAAAAATATATTTATTTATTTATTATTATGTATACAGTGTTCTGCCTGCACATACACCTTCAGGTTAGAAGAGGGCATCAGATCCCATTATAGGTGCCTATGAGACACCATGTGGTTGTGGGAATTGAACTCAGGACCTCTGGAAGAGCAGTCAGTGCTCTAAACCCCTGAGCCATCTCTTCAGCCACCCTAACTCAATTCTAACTTACAAATTTGACACGTAATGTTCTCAAAGAGTTACCAGTCTCAATAAGGATGACTTCAGTCTCCATCCATTTCCAAAGATAGGTCCCATAAATGACTAATAAATTGGATAACACAACAGTGTTTTTCTCTTGATTTGACCTCTCGTTCACAAGGTTTTTTTCAAACTTTTCCTGAATAAATTTATTTATATTCTTTCTACACATTCTTATGTATTGCATGCTTGAGAAAAATCAATCTGGAATCTACTGGTTCAGTGCACTTTTGGTGAAATCTCTTGTTTTCCAGAAATAACAATCAAAAGGCAAAAAGGCTCTGTCACACTTAAATTATTCATGTCATAGTGACTATTCCTCAATCTCAGTCTTTAAGGAGTTTATTTTTTTGTTTCCACAACTGAAGGGAATATGCTACTATATTAGAAACTGATGGAAAAATTACATAAATATATGGAAATCCTAGAAGCCTAAAAATAAATGACATCCAACCTACTGTAATTGAATAAAAAGAAAAAGGAAATATAACTACACTAGTATAGACATTTAATCAGTAGGTGTGAAACTCCATTTTAATATAGTTCAGAATAAAGTGTTGTTACAGCTTAAATCTGTAGACCACTTAAAGAATAACTAATTTTGTTCATAAAGGCAGGCTACTCAGTGAATGAATGGGAACAATTTGTGGTGGGAATGGAAAAATTATATATGAAATTGCCATAATGAAACACATTATCTTGTTAAGTAATTTTGAAACACTAATAAAATGAAACCCCCGTCTCCACCACACACATATGCATGCACACCAAGAAAGCTGTTTTTCCTTGGGGAAGTTCTGGTAAGCTCAGTCACAATCTTTCCATAGCTGAAGCAACCTATGAACTTGTTATATGCCCTGGTTCTTTGGTTTTGCAATAAATACTTGTCTTGTTTGCATTTTATAGGCTCCCAAGGTTAAAAGATTTCAGATTATTTTAAAGAGACATTGACCATTAAAATAATGGAAAATTTAAAGTATGGTGGAACCTTTAAAAGTGGGACTGTGATTAATATTGGGCTATTAAAATGAGATCTTGTGGACAAAATTTTAAAAGGTAACACTTGAAGGGATATATTTGTATGTCAATGTTAACTATAGATGGAATATTATAGTTTTGTTGACTTCACACATACCTTGCTGTGTCTCAATTATCTAATTACCTCAAAGTGATTAAAGACATGCCTGTGATAGATTTTACAGATTTTATTGATTGTTAGTTGATGTAGGAGAGTCAAGAACACTGTGGTTGTTTCCAATAATGTTTAAAAAGGCAAGCTTAGCAAGCCATAAACAGCAAGTGACTAAGCAGTGTTCCTCTGTGGTTTTGGTCTGTTGTACTCCTCTGTGAATTCTGCTTTACCTTATGTCCTGAATTGCCTGGATGATGGACTGAAAATATAAGGTAAAATAATGTATTTTCTACCCAATTTCCTCTAGCCCATGGTTTTATCACAGCAACAGATAAGGAAACTAGAACACTGGGGAAACACAGATGCAGCATATTATCTCATGGCAAAAGCTCTAATGTTTAAACTGTTTCAGCTCATCATCAAGTTTTAAAATCCAGGAAGTTTTTCATCCTAGTTGTTGAAATTGTCTTGATCAATCAGGTCTTCTGGTAGATATGCTCCTGATGAGGCCATTTGGGTTTGGTACAGCTACCGCCATGGCCTACGACAATAATGTAACCTGATAAGGGCATGAAAGTCTAGTTTATCTGGTATGTAGATAGTCCTATCTGCTTGTATTTTGTTTCCATTTCCTTAGAATATTTTTTCACCACCTTATTCTAAGATGGTACATATTCTTAAATGTAACTTGAATTTATATTAGACAATAAAATTGAATTTTCTTAATCTGTTAAACAATCTAATCTTTTTAATTTGGTGATTAAGAACATTAAAATTTAGAGTTACCATTACATAGTGTGTATTGATGCTCTCCTTTTGTTTAATTTTTGCCTTTTGTGTTTGTAGCCCTATTTTATATGTCAGTAATTATACCTTCATTTTTTGTTGTCCTTTGTTACATGAATATTTTTCCTTTTCTTCTCTCCTAAATATTGCATCTGTTATTCTCTGTATGGCTGGTTTGGTAAACATGAATTTGTTTAGCCTTTTTACATCGTAGAAAGTTTTCTTTCTTATTCAACTGTGGCTAAAAAACAAAGTTTATTTAAAATGTGTTTAAGTGGGACTAAAGAGATGTTCAGTTTGCTCTTGTTAGAACCTCAAATTTGTTTCCAGTACCCACAACATTTTGAGTTCCAAAGAACTCAACAACCCAACATTTTCTTCTAACTTCCATTGATATCAGGCACATACATAATGCACATACTACATGAAGGTAAGCCACACATACACATAAGGTAACTATTTTAAAATAATATCTGTGAAGACATCTCCATAAGGAGGTTTTTTGATGTTCATCATCTTGTTTGAGGTAGGCTAGGTGTTGCCAGGAGTTAACCTATCTTATTTTCAATGAATTTTTAAAGTAATAAAACCCTTTGTGAATGTCATATTCTGCATGTCTATGGGGATATTGAAGACCTTGTCTTTCTATAGAATCATATCTATCTGCTGTACCTAAGATGTATATTCTTGTGATAAAAGTAGACTAGTGATTGACCTGACCATTATTTAATCTACTAACATTTAATTTGTAGAACTTATTTCCCCTAAACAGCTTGATAGCACTTTCAAAGTAATGGAAGTAAACCTTACATTATAATTGAGTTATTGGATACAATAACTCATATTACAGTAGAAATATAATGTAATATATATATATATATATATATATATATATATATATATATATATATATATATAACGTGTGTGAAGAATAAGCTATTCAGATAGAAAATTGTCTCTGTCATCTTTTCATCTGAAAAGCCTCTAACCAGCACTTCCGGCATACTCAGGTGATTAATTTTACTCTTTCTCAAGTCTCTGAGGGAGCTGAAGACCAGGCAGCTTAGTTTTACAATGAAGCTTAGTTGTTTAGGGGTTAAGATGTTTTTAGGTCTACATAAGTTTTCTAAGTTGATAATGACAATATGTGATGGATATTGATTTACATTCAGAAATTTAGATGCACCAAGATAGGAAAGATGTCTTCTTCAAGGCTGTCAAATAAAAATAGCCCAAACAATAAGAAATGTAATATTTATATAATTCTTGATTGTGTCATGGTTCTTCTTGCCTTAGCTAATCTATTTTGTGTATATATATAACAAATGTATATGTACAACAATAAAATAATTAAAAAATAATATATGTGCACATATACTATATACACAGGCATTTTCCTTAACCTATTCTGTATACAAAAATATGCATTTCATAGACACAAAATTCTTGAGCACTATAATTGTTTTATTGGTTCAAAGAATTGAATGTTGCATTGCCATATTTTGAGGCAATTATCATTATGGTGGCTGAAAATATATATAATTTATTAAAATTTATACATTATATATGTTAAACAACTGAAAACAAATAGCACAATACTATTTACTACCCAAACACTTTTTTATAGGCTATTCTGTACAATTGTTTAAGATGCCAATTTTCATATAACAAGGAGTAAAACATTCATCTTACGGAAGTAAGTTAGTACTTTAATGCACAAAATCTTTTTCCTTCTTACCTCAACTTCTTTTTATTTACCTAAAATAATATTTTTGTTAATTATTTGGGAATTTCATACAATGCACCCAAATCACACTGAGTGACCCAGCATGACCTCCTGCCCCAACACAGAACACAGAAATCCCTCAAGGAGACTAAATGTATAAAATGAACTGCTGTTTATCTTGGACATCCTGCTGTTTCTCAGAGTAAGGATGATCATGCAAATGAGAAACATATCCAGCTAAAGGACCTGCATAGCTGCAGGCTGCTGCTCACCACCCTTTCCTCTACTCCAGCTGTTCTATTTGAACCCTGTTAGCAAGACCATTGTGTGTACAGCCAGCCTTGGTCCCATGCTCTCTTCCACAGAGTAGGGTTAGCAGTGCAAGTAGCAGCAGTAGTAGGGGCCATTCATCTGATGCGGGCAGCCAATGAATCGAGTCTCCCAGAGGCTTGAGTACCAGACCTATTCAGGAATGACATGCTCCACAGCTGCTCTCCCACAGTTGTCACAGCCAATATGTCTCTAGTTCTGTTTCTATCCTTCTCATTCCTTTTTTTCTTCTACTTCCATGAAACCAAAATTTAAAAGCATTTTGGCATTTGTTTTAGTTGTTATGGACATACTGTGTGCCCTGCAGGTTTATTCTACATCAATATTATATCTTTTTGAAGCCTCTATGAGTCTCACAGGCTCCTTGGGTGGAGGGGAGGGAACAAGCGGGACACATAGCGCTAAGAGTTCTGGAAGCCAATTCCATCTCAATTTTTTTTTTTTTTTTTGCTGAAAACTTAAACCATAATTTGATGATATTAGCAGATAACATATGAAGCTAGAGAGATGGCTCAGGGATTATGTTCTTGTAGAGGATCAACATGACAGATCACAAACATTTGTAATTTCAGTTCCAGTGGTTCATATTCCACTTTCTGGCCTCTTTAGGTACTGGGTGCATTATTACATATACATACTTGCTTACATAAAATATATTCATGCATATCAACAAAAACACTAGTGGCTTGGTTAAAAAGCAGTATACTATGGGATAGGCCTGGCATAATGGCATTCTTGGTAAAGATACTTAACACCACCCCCACATCTGAGAATCTGTATTTGACTGCCAGGACCCACATAGCAGAGGAAGAAAACTGACTCTTGTCAGTTTCCTTCGGAATAATACATGCATGTTGTGTCATATACATAATCACTCCATCCCAAACACATATGTTTGCAGATGGAAAAAGTACAGAAAGAAAGAAAGGAAGAAAGAAAGAAAGAAAGAAAGAAAGAAAGAAAAAGAAAGAAAGAAGAATATGGGACAGAATGTATAAAGCTTGAAAATGAGAGTTTTTCCCAAAGATGAAAGAACTTCAAAGATGACTCACAGATCACAACTTCAATCACAGAGGGAAGAATTTTGTTGCTGTTGTGTTTTCTGCTTTGTTTTTGTTTTGATTTTTTTGTTTTTCACCAACCTACTTTAAAGTTTAGGGAATAATCTTCTGGTTTTTAAGTGGCAGCATCATCAACCCTTTGCAACCAGGTTGGGAAAAATGAGCAAAGTTATATTGAGTTCAAGGCCTACAGCAAACACACCAGGCTTTGAGGTGATGCTGCCATTACTTTGAACTAAAAGGTGGAACTTTGATCAGAGGAAAATTACCTAGAACATTTTAAGCTAGATTTTGGACTTGATCAAACTTTCCAATTCTCTTTTCTTTCTCACATTTGTAGCTTGGGCATGAAAGGTCTGTTATATTTTCACTACTATGTTATGGCAGGAAAAATGTATTAGTGTCATGAATTTATAATATGTGTGGGATATTGTCACAGGATTCATCATTCTTATTATTATTTAATTTGTATACATCACTATTATCATTTTTATTTTATATTTCCTATCAATTTAAGGAGAAGGGATTAAATAACACAATAATAAAAATGAATATCCAAAATACATATATGGATATTTTAGCACATGTCAGGTGTGGTGGTGGTAACAGGCCTGTAATCTCAGAAAGTGTGTTATAATTCTGTGGGAGGAGGAGGTTGTTGCTCAGAAAGAATGAAGGAAAGTCCAAGTCAATACTGTATTTGTTGTTTATACAAAATCCCAGCAGTTACATCATCATACATAAAATTTTCTAGAGTAGAAAGCAGACAAAATTTTAGCATGATGTGATGAGTTGAACTTGAAGTCTAATCCTTTGCTAAGTGGTTTTGGATAAGTTATAGATGCAGAATGAGAATGCATTTTCTTTCAGGGTATACTCCCTAGCAAGGTGACCTTGCTATAGTGGAAGTCCATGTATTCAAGAATATCTGGGTAGCACAATTTAACTCGATAGGTTAAAAAAAGACACAGTACTCTGTTATTCTTAGTCACCACTGTGTATGGTATTATGAAACTTCTTAAAAGATTAACTTTTTAAACAAACTATTAGACCTGGTTTAAATAGATATTTAGCTAAGTAACACTTGAATAAGTTAAAATGAATTCTGCAATTTCATTAACATTGAATTGCTTTGCAATTTTTCAGTATTTTCTTTATTTAATCACTTTACAGTCTAATACCAGTTCCTTTCCCCATCTCCACCCCATCCAAACCTCACATCCTCTCCCTTCATCCCCTATCTAATTATTTTCAGAGAAGGGGGACTCCTAAGGAATACCAACTTACCTTGGTGTCTCAAGTCACAGGAGCGACTGTGTGCTTTTCCACTGTCTCTGACGCTGTTTCCTTACCTTTGGATCCCTTTACCCCTCTGGACTTTGAAACTTTTAAAATGATGTCATTTAACAACTCTCCACATGTGCTACCACATGATGTTTCAAAATGTATATGCAAATTGTTTAAGATCAAAATTCATAGCTATTTACCATTAACTGTAATAAAATATTAAAATCACATTTTTCCAGTTTCTTAAAAATACAATGTGTTATACGTATCTCTAAAAAACATACTAATACTAATATTCATTGGTTTGTAAGACTATTTTAATATGTAAATAATCTGAAGCGAGTTGCAACAATGAGAACCATGTTGCAGAAATATACCTTTACATGAAAGACTTCCTTATAATCATAACTTTGACTTTATGACTCTTAACTTCAATAAAATAAGTCTCCTTAGAAATAATTTAAATGAAGGAAGATTCTCTAGTGAAAGCTGTATAAAATGGAGTATGAAAAGAGACAATGTAAAAAAATAAAAAACAACTTTTTCTGATAAAACATGTTGAGATTTTATTAAAACACTTTATCTCCATAGTCCCTGTTTAATAAAATAAGTGTAGGGGAACTTACAATATATAATATTGTATAGTGATCTGTTGTCTAGATAATATTAATATCTTAACAATGGTCTTCAGAATCCATGAAAAGTAATAAACCAATTTTATAAAGAAAATGGTATGTATGTATACACTTTCAAAATACTGTGGGTAAAAATTTGAATGCTTATATGTACAGAGATTTAAATACAAATTTATAATAGGTATTAATTTTATATTAAGGTGTATTTAATATTAAATATTTCATCCTATATCATTTTATTATAATAAGTACAGATGAAGAGAATTTTCTACTACATATAAAGATATTCAACAAAACTTTGACCCGACATTCATTTTGTCTGGGTGTGTGTTTGTGTGTGTGTGTTTGTGTGTGTGTGTGTGTGTGTGTGTGTGTGTGTGTGTGTGTGTGTGTGTGTAGGGGTTATGTTCATGTGTACAAGTACAAATGTAGGTCATAAAATTGATTTGGATACGTATAAACTAGAGGTACAACTGGTTATGAACCCACAATGTGAGTGTTGGGAACCAAACTCAATTCTGCTGAAAAAATAACAAGCTTTTAACCACTAAAGTCTTTCTCCAATATAAATAATCCAAATTCTATTATTCTAATAGTGATGTGGAAATGTTTTGCAATCATCTGTTTTTTTAGTGAGCATGAGTAAATGTCAGGATAACAAATCATTGGTTTTGATACCTCTTAACAATAGCACAGTTATAATTCAATTTGGTTTTAAAATAATTTACCCAGTAATATTTGTATTTGTGTTTGTGTGTTTATGTGCTGTGTGTGTGCTAGTGTTTCACATGGGATGATGTTTAGCTTTGAAATACTCTATTTTAAAATATTTACATGTAATTAATTTGTGTTTCTGTGTTGTATGTGTTCAAGTACATTGGTGCACACATTTGCTACAGTGCTTCAATAAAGGTAAGAAGATGACATAGGTGATCTGATTCTCTCCTTCCACTGTGTATGTCATGGGCATCTATTTCAGGCATCATGCCTAATGAAAAGCACATTCACTTGCCGAACTATCTACTTGAATGGGATACAGCAAGTATATAAGTGCCATCAAAAGTAGTTGCCATATATATGTACATATATATGCATATAGATGTATATATATATGATTTGTTTCTCTGCATGTCTACATTTGCATATACTATACAATTGATTTACAAACTAGAATCTTAGCATTATAATAACAATTTAGGAAAATTCGGAAAAAATTGTACAAAAATAATTGTTTTCCATTCTGAAAAATATATCTATATATCTATAATATATGCCTCTTAATAATAAAAATAGTAGTAGTTATATGTCTAAATGAACACTCTAAATATTGCAAATATTCTTAAAGTAATCTTTAGTGAGACTGAAAATGTTTGCCAAAACTACGAATTAAATAATGGGTTACTGATTTAAACTGAGACATTTTGTTCCTCTAAATTCCTCTTAAATGTGATCAAAATACTGAAAATAATCCCTAATCCCTAAACATCTTATTCTCTCTCTGAAAGATGATTCTTGAACTGAAAAGAGGTTCACTAGCTAAGACACTTGCTACTCTCCCTGAAGACCAGAGTACAATTTCAAGTAGGTAAAAATCAGCTGTGGCTATAGCTCCAAGGAGCTATCCACTGTCTTCTGACTCTGCAAACACCCACATGT
Source organism: Acomys minous (assembly GCF_964271855.1). NCBI lineage: Eukaryota > Metazoa > Chordata > Mammalia > Rodentia > Muridae > Acomys > Acomys minous. The sequence continues at coordinate 60,920,547 of NC_140488.1, read as the reverse complement.
ATGTGGTACAGAAAAAAAATGTACCAATGACCTTCAGAGATAACAGTGACCAATGCTTGGAAAGAGAAAGAGAGAGAGAGAGAAGAGAGAGAGAGAGAGAGAGAGAGAGAGAGAGAGAGAGAGAGAGAGAGAGTCATTTTCCTTTAGAGTCAAGCTCTAACATAGTTTGTTTAATCACATGCAGTCAGCCTGGCACACATATATATGTGAACAATTGCAAATGGACACAGTAGGGCGTGTATGTGTGTGTGTGTGTCTGTCTGTGTGTGTTTATATTCATATGTGTTTATGCAGTCAGCTTGAATACATTAATAACAAACTCAGTATTACCAATGTATTGTTGTTACATTATGTCAGGGTTGCATTAAGAATACAAATTAAAACATTTCCTATTGATGTCATTTGTCCATGATCAAGCCTAGATTTTTATTCTCTACTTCACTGTATAGCTATCTGTATAGCTATCATAGCTCATCTCTATCAACTTAAAACATCTATCTAGACTTAAAAACATATTAACCCCTAAACACCTAAGCTTAATTGTAAAATTAAACTATCTGGTCTTCAACCCCATCAGAGACTTGAGAAAGAATAAATGTAATTAAATGAGTAAACAGGAAGTGCAGGTTAGCAGCTTCCAACATGAAAAAAATGGCAGAGATAGTTTGCTGCAAGAACAGTCACCAAAAACTCTATATAATGTTGGAGCATCATCTTCAGCCTTCCAGTCCACTATATCTGACAGACATATTTGTGAAGCAGGAACTATTGAAGACTTGCTTAGCTTGACTTGGCAGAGTTTGGTCTTTGATTTTGCCTGCATCCAAACTTGCTTATTTTTAGAAAGAATTCTGTCTGTAGGAAAAATGAGGGCATTTTGGCCCAGTGGCATATTTGCCACATTTGAAGCCATTTCCATAAGGAAGTTCTTTGATGCTCATCATCTTCATTGACATAGACTGGACTTTTCCAGGAATTAACCTATCTTATTGCCAAAGAATATTTAAAATACTAAAAGCATCTCTAGCACTCAAGAAAATTCTCTACAGAGCAGCCCACACAATACTTCATTTGATATTTTCTTTGGAGCTGTGTCATTAACAACAATATTTAGCTACTACAAACTAATTTTTTCAATTTTTGTAAATCATAGCTTTTTTGTAGATCATATCTAAGGTATTCATGTACATTTCCTTTGTTTGATATATAAAATAGAAGTTTCATTTTTAGAAATTAAAATCTAGGATTTGCATATAACTCTAGCCACATAATATATATTTTTTAATTTATGATGTACCTCACTATTTAAATATCTAATATATGTAGGCCACAATTAATCCATATAGGCAGACAGTTATCTAAACTTGACCAATACAGTCATAAAACATTACTGAAAAATTCTAATTATTTATTATTATATTATCAACTTTAGAGTAACAAATGACATGCTCAAACTTTGAAGAAAACCATAAAGCTTGTGAATATCTAGAAGAAAATAACTAGGTGAATATAGAAATGATAAGGAAAGAAAAATACTAATCATCTGATTTGATAAGTACATGATATATGTAAGTGTTGAAATAGCAAAATGTTTATGATTAATGTATACAATCGGTACATATTCACTAAAACATAAGCAACATAAACAAATAGATAAATTATTGATTTTGATTAAAATAGATTAGCTTTGCACAGGAAAAAAGAAGAAATAACTATTTCATGAAATTGGAAAGAGTGCAGAATTTTTCAAAAAATGGGAAGGCAAGAACCTCAAGTAGAGTTGATACTAAAATAAGACTTGGTACTTAGCATTAAACTTATGTTGATTGTCAAATAAAAAGGCAAAACTTAATGATTTCTGTAAGTCTTTACAAAGTTGTATGATAAAAAAATGTGTACTGAGTTCAGAGAATATGAAAATTCATGTTGAGACCTCAAGGCTATTCTCTTGAAATAAAGATTTTTTTTCAAATAATGACAAAATAGCTTTCAACATGATTAAATTAATTTCTGCATCATTTCTAATTCTAAAAACATTTGTGGTATGTATTTGCATGTGTGTTTTGATTAAATAGAAATAAAGCAGCTACAGAGAAAATTTGAGCCATATGGAATTGCAAAATTTCACTAAAATTCTTATATAACTATATTATTAGATCAAGAAAAGCTATATAAAATCCAAGTGTTGATGTTATCATAGACCATGTGCCTAGTTTTGCATGGCAAAATATTCCCCCAAGTAGTATGTATTCAGTTGTATTTTCATTTCTTGAAAATAGCATATATTTGTAAAAATGTATATTGATTATATCCATCTTCCACTAATTCCCTTCTACTCCTTCTAATAGCCTCCTTTCTGTATCCCTCCAAGCTTCATTTATTTTTAAAGTTTTTTTTTTTATTAGTACCCTTTGGCATCCAATTGGTGCTGCCCATATGCATAAAGTTCTGTGTCCACCAACTGGTACATGAACAGTTTATGAGAAGCCACATTCACAAGGGAGAGGGACTCCTAGTCCCTCAACATCCATAAGCTGACAATAACTGTTCCACTAGAGGTGGGATCTTGGGAACTTTTCTCACCAACTCTGTGCTAGAATTCTAACTTGAAAATAACTGAAGCTGCTATGAGTTGATGAGTGTAACAGATATGTCAGGTATGAAAGTCAGCATTTATAAACTCTTTAATCACATCAGTTGGCTCTTTTTCTTTCCCCCCTTTTGAACACTCAAGAGTTATTTATACATAACACATTGACCAGTTAAAAGTTTCTGAAAATTTAGAGAATCAACATTATATTACTCATGGCTGTTTTTTCTGCAAAGTTTATCAGATGCTACAATAAGTATTTTAGCAAAGGTTACATTGGTCTGAAGACTAGTCTGTAAATATGAATGTATTTTAGGGTATCTCATTTGCATGTCTGGCTATTATTTCTTATTTCCATAGAAATATGCTACCACATGGATCTGACCTTAGACCACTTCAGTGCTACCCACACTTAGGATAAGTCTTTCTGCTTCACATAAAATGATAAAGAAAATTACACAGAGGAGTGCCTGGCACCTTGCTTTTTAGTTACTTATGGATATAATCAAGCTAATAACTGAAATTAAACATTACATGAGGTAAGACAGGAACCACAAGATTACGTGAGTCAAGATGTTGTTGCTGAGGCTGAGAAACAAGAATGTGTGGAATAGAAGTATGACAAAGAAATAACTATAGAGATAGCAAATACTAGATCTTCAGATAGTCATGCTTAAGTATTAAGAAGTCAAATAGTCGATGCATACATATAAAAATCTAAATTTATTATAATACATTTTTGCAAGAATTAGAAACTCAAATTCTCAGAATTCATATGAACAAGGATCATAACGATTTCTGTTAGAAAGTGTGGAAAATCGGTGTTTGTTTGTTTTGTAATTTATTTTATTTATATGTGTATTTTGTCATCATGTATATCTATTTGCCACTTGTATGCCTGGTACCTGAGAAGGCCAAAGGCATGAATTGAATGCTGTGGAACTGGAGTTACAGAAAGTTATGAGATATCATATTAACATGGATAGTTGTTTCAAGATTTTCTGGAAGAGCCATCATGGCTATTAAAGACTGAGCCATTTCTCTAGCACAGAAATTTCATACTTCTACCTAACGAAGATGAAGCAGCTACATATAAAATAAGAAATATTCTTGAGGGTCACAAACTAGCACAACACGTCTACTAGAGACTTTTATTTGACTTGAATTTTATAGATTATGGAATAATGCCATTAATGGTTTACTTACATGTCAGTGCTCACTATAATCAAAATAAACAAAAGATATGCAAGAATATTCATGAATAGCTGAGTAGTACTCCATAGTGTATATGTACCACAGTTTCTTTATCCATTCTTCTACTGAGGGACACTTAGGCTGTTTCCAGGTCCTGGCTATTATGAATAAGGTGGCTATGAACATGGTTGAGAAAAGTTTCTTGTTGTGTGCTGGAGCATGTTCTGGGTATATTGCAAGGAGTGGAATAGCTGGGTCTTGAGGAAGCCCTATTCCCAGTTTTCTGAGATGGCACCAGATAGATTTTCAAAGGGGGGAGGCAATCCCCCTCAGGAACAGTCATAGGGGAGGGGAATAAGGGGAAATGGGAGGGAGGGAAGAATGGGAGTATACAAGGGATGGGATAACCATTAAGATGTAAGAAGAATAAATTAATAATAATAAAAAAGAATATTCAAGAAGCAAAAGTTTTAGAGGTAATGAAATTCAGGAATACACACAAAAACAAGAATAGGAAAATTTCATAAATGTGTTTTTTAAACTATAACAAACATTTGAAAGAGAAATTGAAACATAAATTCCTCTAAAAGCAACCAATTTTATTCATATTCTGTCAATCAATATATTCTAGGCAGCTTTCAACAAAAATATAAAGCATTATTTTTAAAGGTTTTGTTTATTTTTATATAATTTTTATGAGGACTTTGCCTGATAATATGTTCTGTACCATATGCATGCAATAGCCATAGAGGTCAGAAGAAAGAGGTAGACTTCCTGAAACTGGAATTGCCACACAGGATTTGAGAAGCAAGCTCAGTGTCCCTACAAGAGAAGCAAGTTCTCTTAACCATTGAACCCAGAAAAGGCACAGTCTGAAGATACATACAATGTGAGAAAGACTCATGTATAGCAGTAATAATGTAGTGAATGAAAAACACATAACCTGTATGGATAAAGTATCAGATTAAAGGGGAAACATCATTAACTATATAAGAAGGGAGAAAGTGAAATTATTTTTATCCTAAAGTAAATATACTATATTATTCTTTATAGGAAAATATTGTTCAACGTGGAATGAAAGATGTTTGGGGTCTATTCTGATAATGAACTTGAAATTGTCACAAGGCAAACCCCAGGAAGTAAATTAAGCCAAAATTTATTTGAAATCTATTAAAACACTGATAATACTTATTAATACTAGGAAGATCATATATTGTTCAGTATATATAAAATAACCAATTCAGACTCATGGTTTATTGGGAACACAAATTTCTGAAAACAGTAACTAGTGAAACACTTTAGAAATCATCAGAAGCTAGATGTGGACAAATGTGACAGCTTTAAACTTGTAAGGTCTCAGTCACAAGACCTTTTACATTCTTTTATGAGTTTTAGCACGAGAACCTTTAACAGCTTTTCATGGCAAAGATCTAAGAAAAACCTATTCATGCTTCAGGCAGGTTGAAAGGAAAAGTAATCATTTTGAAATATACCCAGAACATTATGGTCTCCATAACAAAGTTCTTTCCTGGGGGAAAAATACTTTACCACAGACATACATGACTTAAAGGAAGGGAAACTAGAGAACGAAAATTCTCTCTAATACTTCAGACTTACAAGAGGGTAGAAGTAAAGTGTGAAAAGCTCTACATGAGCATAGAGGAGGAAATGAGGTCAATGAGAGAGGGACATAAAGAGAGATTGATTTAATCATAAGATTGTACATTGCTTGCTTTCTATAATTCCTTACCTCTGTATCAACAGAGATCAGATGTAACAGTCAATTATGATGGGGAAAACTTCAAGAAAAATTTATTTTAGGAGTGTCTATGGAAGGACAAATACACCCTGGAGAAAAAAATCAAGGACAACATAAGAAATTGAAGACTGACACAACTACAGCTGCAGTATATGTTAAATACAGTACAGGAATGTGGAATAGAATTTCCCAGAGCTTCTTCTCCCCTTAGAAACATCAATTTGAACAACCATGCTTGCATAAAAATATCGTAAAAACACCTAGGGGAACTAGGTGAGACATTTGAGTACCTGTGTGCAACACATAAGAAAGGACACATTGAAAAGGAGAGAAAGTATCATTTTATTTTAATTATCAGTTCTTCTCATCCCAGAGTGCATAATTCAAAGATTAATACTTTGCTTTGAAAAGGAGGGTAATGAACAATAGACAACACCATAAATCCCAACCCTGCATACGTTGACATAAATTCCAGTACAAGGTATGCTTGCATTGGCCTGAATTTCCAGAATAATGTTCACAGACTTGGCCTCCTCAACACAACTGTATCATGAGAAATTCCACTATTGTTGGTGACAGGATTATACAAAATATGATATGTATGTTCTGGAAATCTACCTATATCACTTACCTAGATAGCAAGCAGCAGGGAATAATAAAAAAGAGATAAAATAATATATCACAATCAAGATAAGCAAACATCTTTATACAAATTTCTGCCTGCAAACAGCAGGGGCTCATTATTAATAACCAGGAGATTGGGCAGCTAAACAAAGGAAGTGCCAGATAATATTATTTTTCTCAAGTTGAAAAAGCTACTATCTTTTACTATGCATGGGCAACATTTCAAAAATTAGCTCTTTTTCTTGGGAATAAACTTTGGAACTTTGTGCCTACTGTGTTAATAGGCAGTCAACTTGGATCAGAAAATCCTAAAATACAATCTTATATAAACTCACCTAAGAAAGCACAAAAGTTTGATGAAGGAAACTCACACCAAGTAAACAAGCAGTAGAGAAGTTTAACCCAGGATCAGTTTTGCACTTAGCAGTATTTTAAGTGATTGGTATGTGCCCATACAGATCTTGGTAAAACCTAACTCTTAATAAAACCGTTGAATTTTAATTTAGCTACATGCCTACTCTTGCAAGGGATCACATCAAAAATCCTAGATTCCTGTGATACCGATGAAATATATATACATTCTTAACACACACATTTAATCCCTCTGGCTGGAATATAGACACAATTTTAGTACTCACCTTTAATCACAAACAATAACTTTTTTGAAGGCAAGTCAAAGTGATAAATCAGAGAAATATTTGACAGAATAAGTTGGGCAGAGGAGAGTCCCAATTCTCTTGTAAACAGACAGGAAAAAGATGCTACTTAAAAGCAGTACAGGGAAAGAGAGTTGGAGTTGAGTTAGGTAAAGTTCAGTTGAATGCAGTTGAGTTCAGTTGTTTGTGGAGTTCTGATCCATTGCATTCATTTTGTCTAGTCAGTAGAGTTCAGTTCCTGGCATTCAGAGACAGTTTTTCCAAGCAGAGTAATTGAATGAGAATGACAGAGAGGCCAGTTTGAATCAGTTATCTTGGAGAGGAGTTTTAAGCTAAAACAGCTGAATTCAACCAGTCAGCCAGAGTTCAAAGAGAGAACTAGAAAGGGAGAGCTTATTCAGCAGTAAGTCTCAGAGTCTGAAACATTCTAGGCTTGATAACAGATGTAACCATGCAGCAGAAGCCTTCAGGGTCTTAACTTGCAGAAGACTAAATTGTATGGAGGCTATAAGTTTACAGGCTTGGGCCTAGGGACAGATAAAACAGATATATAAGTGATCTGGGATCAGCCCAAGCCATGATTCTTAAAGCTTATGTATGGCTCTCTTCTCATCCCTCATCCGAGTAAATCAAAACAACACAATTACATAAGAAACAAATGAAACCTATTGTCATTTATGAACCAAGTGTATGAGACATTGAGTTGTCAGAGCATTTGTAAATGTAGTTTTCAATTTTCTGGAAAGTATTCTAGGTACCTATTAATATCCAGAGGTGTTTCCCCAAGGTAACAGTAAAGGAATAATGCATTTCCCAGATGTGTAGCCTTCAGAATTATCAACTCTGTGTGTGTGTTTGAGAGTGTGTGTGTTTGTGTGTGTGTGTGTGTGTGTGTGTGTGTGTGTGTGTGTGTGTTTGTGTGTGCCCATGCTAGTTCGTATTAAATGTACTTCTGTGCAAATGCATGTGGAATCAGTGTGCCAACATTGGATGTCATTCTTCAAGACTCATTCACGGTTTTTTCCCTAGTGATTAAGTCCTTCATTTTGTGTAATAAGATAGCTTATTAGGATATCTACCCAGTTCCTACAGCTGGTATTACTATTTTGTGCCACCATGCATACCTATTTTTTTCCATTGGATTTCTGAGCTCAAACTCAGGGCTTTAAGTGTGCCCTACAAGCACTTTACTGACTGAACCAGCTCACAAAATAAATATTATATCAACCAAGAAAAATTTCTGCTATTTTGCTTTAGTAAATGATCTGGTAGCTTACTGATCCTGGGGTTTACCAAAGATATTTCGTGGGATGAGGTGTTTCTTTAAAAGTTTACTTTTAGGTATTTGTGTGTGTGTGTGTGTGTGTGTGTGTGTGTGTGTGTGTGTGAGAGAGAGAGAGAGAGAGAGAGAGAGAGAGAGAGAGAGAGAGAGAGAGAGAGAGAGAGAAACTGTGTGTGTTACGGTGTTATGTCAGCATGTAAGTACAAGTGTCTGTGGAGGGGAGAGATATTAAATACTTCTGGAACAGATGATGATAATGGTTGTGGTCTTCAGTAAGTTCTTCTATTAGTCTATGATCATTAACATAAAATTACTCATGCACATGTATATGCATGTATACATACACACAAACACAAATATATGCATATATGTAATTTATTGGGTTAGCGTACTGAATATTTTCAAGGTAGTTCAACAACGGTCATCTCATAATGGAGAGGCTGAAAATTGTTTAGTTGCTCAGTTCAGGAGAATTGAGCTCTTAGCAGTACCAGACTGGAACTTCAGGTCTGCAGGTTTCCTGGAGAGATACTCATCTTCATTCTGCCTTAGAAGCTGGTAGAAGCTGGTTCTAGCAGTAGTGAAATGCTGCAGTAGCAGAATAGATGAACTTTCCAGCAAGAGTGAATGCAAATAGACAAAAAGTCAAGTTTTCTTCATCCACATCTTTTTATTCTGTGTTGGTATTAGAAGGTGCCACCCACATTTAGGATGGGTTTTCTTGTTTCAAATCATCTGATCAAGAAAGCCCCTCATAAGAGTGCCAAAAGGATTCCATTACAGTTCATTCCAGCTACAATCAAGTTGACAACCTGATTTGGACCACTAGAACTCATCCGGTAGAAAAAGAAAACTTATTGACACAAGTAGTCCTCTGACCTCCATAAAGGGGAGAGAGAGGAGAGACAGGGGGAGTGGGTAAGAAAGTAAAATAAAAAAAATAGAATCTATACAAGACTATGAAAAAATAGCTTTCAGGGAACAAATGAACTCAGCCTTTAGGTCAGGCTTTTCCAATTGTACAATAAGCTGTCAATAGAAATGTTCTGAGAAAACAAGAAAAAATAAGGTTATAGAATTCACAGTGTAGAGCGAAGCATCTTTTTAAAACCTGGAGATCCAATAAATAGCATTACAGTTTATGTTTGAGGGGTGATGCTTGTGGGTTAAGACTTATACTTTAATACAATTGATATGGAACTTTCTCAATAATGAGAGAGAGAGAGAGAGAGAGAGAGAGAGAGAGAGAGAGAGAGAGAGAGAGAGATGAACAAATGGGCTATTTCTACTCATTTAAGCAATTGTCTTTATTGTGTAGTACAATACACAGAAACTAGCTATATTTTCCATTAGTCTTATGGATCTATGCAGCCTAGATAATTGAATTCCTGCCCCTATAGAAGACATGGAATTTTCTCTTTCCTTAGTATGCTTCTAGGTGCTGAGAGTAGATGTAAAATGTGACATCCAGGTAATAGTTTTCTTCTTCAAGGAAAAGAATCCAATGACAATAGCAATATCTAACCTTGTCATCTGTGAACAAGACATAGTTGTATATATTTTTTGTTTGTTTTCTAACAGAAAAACTTCATGAAACCAAATAGAAAATCTATATGTCTCAGTAAACACAGAAAGAAATGTAAAAACTCCAACATTTTTTAAGGACAAAAAATAATAACAAATTCACTTTGGAAGGAATAATTTTAAACATACTATAAATCATATAAGACAAATCAGCAGTGGTTCTAATCTTCAATCAAGAACATTTAAATCTGAGTGTAGATGGTACATTACTGCAATCCCAGGACTTGGGAAATAGAAGAAGGAAGGTTACATATTTGAGACTATCCTGAACTACATAGTGGGTTTCAGAATTAACAGATTTCTTCTCTAAAGAAAAATAACAGTGAACTAATTAGCAAATAAAAAATGAAATTGTCTCTATCAAGATAAATACATAGATAAAATACATCTGTTTTTGTAATAACTTTAAGCAAAAAGCATAAAGTCCTAACCTTAAAAATTTAGCAAGTGAAAAATTTAATAGTTATACAAATTGTAAAGGAAACTATAAAATTGTTCCTGTGTCTATACACAGGAATTTCAGATCTGAGAAATACAGTAAATTTGAGGAACTGTAACATAAATATTTCTGTCTGTAGCATTTTAGTACACTTGTGACAAACCAAAAAACATCATATACAATAAGGCAAAAACATAAACGAGATACATAAAATGAATTCATTATTAACAATGAGATGTCTGCCTGTTATCTATAAATACTCACTATGAACATTGGAGAATAAACAGAAAAAATAAATGGAAAGATATATTATTTCCACAGAAAAAGTCATATTTTTAAAATGTTCACAGTACCAAAAATGTTCTACATAATCCAAATAGTACTTATTAAAGTACTTATTAAAGAAACATAAACAAGAAAACAATTCTTTTAGGATTACAAAAGGATGCAAGTAGCAAAGGAATTTTGAGCAAGTAGAACTAATTTGTGGGTATGACACTATTTTGTTCAAGTCCCAAGTAAAAGATGTTGTAATCAAACAATCATAGTACTGATATATAAACAAAACCACTATAAAATCCCCATCTCATCTAAACATGAAACAGGGAGGATACTCAGAGTACAAGTCAACCTGATATAAAATTTCTCTACAGCCATGAGCCTGTGAGCATATACTTATTTTTTTCCAAAATATGTTGGCATATAAGGAAAGCCTGTGTAACACAAGAGAAAAATAAAGTGGACAGAAGTTCCCAAATCAGTCCAAAGCTTAGGAAAACATAGTATTTGAGATTTTCATGCTTTTAAAACAACAAACTCTGCACTCTCCTTTATATTTCCATGAGTATCAGTTCCATATTCCATACTCCCTTGAGTTGTAGTATCTAATGCCACTGATATCTCTACTCAGCCTGGGCATTGTTGTTCCTCCTCAGACTTAGGGAACAGTGATTCCCTTGAAAATCAATGCCATTTCCAATGTACCTAATAAGAAGTCTAATAAAATCTAAGGCTATTTTTACATTTGCAACCTGGACATGGAAATAAAAATATGCTTTGAAACATTTTTGTCTGTTGTGATTTGGCATACTGGGATTTTAATTATTATTAATATTATTTATTTTTTATTTTTATTTTGTGCATATGTGTATTTTGTCTGCATGTATATCAGTATAGAAATGCCTGCCTGGTGAATATAGAGGCCATAAGAGAATGGTGGACCTAGGTCATATAGACCAGTTAGTGCTTTTAAATGCTGAGCCATCTCTCCAATCTGGCTTTATATTTTATTTACTTGTTATTCATTACATTTTTCTTAAGGGATTTTGATGGTAGTAGAATTTGTACAATCTTATGTAATCATTTCCTTTACTCTAAATGTAAAACATGTTCAAATTACAGTTCTAGGCTTCTGGAAGTTCAGCAAATTTTCTTCATTTATATCTATCTCTGTCTGTGTTACTGAAACCTCACATTGATTGTGCTGACATACTCAAAATCATCACAGATTTCTTTCTTAGATGACTAATTTCATCACACTATTTTTAAAACTTAGATAACTATTATATTTAAAAAAGTATTTTTGAACATATCTGTTCTGAATGACACTATGATTAAATTGATTCCATATTTACTACCTCTCTATATAAGCCATACATTCCTCAAGTATGACATCTTTATTTTAATTAGATAACATATTAACTATATATGATTGTATTTTGTTTCTATGAAATAACAATTTTGAGGAATCAAATTAAAATTGAAAATGTTTTATTAGGTTCATAGATTCAGAGGTTTATAATATGGTCTCTTGGCTCCATTGTACCAGATTCATTGGTGAAACATATCAACATATCATAAGGATAGTGTGTAGTATATCAATCCATCCTTCAGTTTGGCTTTGCATTTTACAATAAGAAGCTCTTGCCAATAGTTCATTAAATTATGCATTTTCCAGTGGAATCTAGTGGTAAAGCAAGAGCCTTCATGGTACTACTATTTCTGAACATTTTGACATGACAAATGTTTCTTCAATTTATAAATCTCTGGAGCTATTTCATCTCCAAAAATGATAGCATGAATTTATTGAACAATATTCAAGATACAGTTTCATCATTCTCAATGAAATATACATTTGCATTTGCATTTCTTACAAATTGAATAGCTTAGGTGTTTCCAACTTTCCAGTTAGAATGTATTCATATTAAATATGTTCAATATATTTTATATTACATTTTATGAATTGTACCAAGGGAAAAGCATTTCACTTTTTCCCAGAAATTCCTGCAAGTAAATATCAAATGACATCATTTTCATAAATGATATATAATTTAATCAAATTGTTCCCTTGTCAATAACATAATAGTTACTTTTGTTCCATTTTTCAATAATATACTTCTCATTTTCACAGGATGTCTCATCAGGATCACTTTTAATGACAATATTACTAACAAAAGATTCCTTAAAGGCAAAATAGGCTTATTCCAGTATACAAGTAGAAACTCTGCAAGAATCTGCCCATTATGACTTTTCAAAGATATGGCATTAATTCTTCATTTTACAGTATCAAATCTCTATCATTCTACAAAGTCTACAAAAAAAAAACATTGTTTAGTAGCTTAAGCAATATGATGTTATTTTCTCTCACATTTTGATTCTGGAAAACCAAGGTTAATATGTCAACAAGTTTGTGTTCTGATAAGTCTCCTTTTTTCTTGGAAAGTATACTTTCATTTTTCTTCTGTGTAGTTTGCTGTGAAAACAAATCACTTCTATCACATTTACTTTGATGAAAGTAACCATAATTGGGTAGGGCCTACCCCAATGACAAAACTTTATGAACTTTTTAGAATTTCCTATTATATATTTTAAAAGTGTTTATATATACCTGTATACATACATGTGTGTGTGTGTGTGTGTGTGTGTGTGTGTGTGTGTTTACGCATTTAAAGGTCCTTTCTATAAATATAGTTATATTCTCAGATATTGTTTTTGGGTGTTTCCACATATTAATTTTGCAAGGGTACATCATAGTTAATAACTATCACTTGCTACAGTATTATAATCAAGAGGATAAACAAAAGAATGGTATGACAGTATCATCTTTTACTACAAGGAGTCAATTGTAGAATGTTTAAAGCAAATTATGTAAGAATATCACAACCAATGATCTCCAGTGTAAAAGTCCTTTGAAATTTTATTGATGTTGAGATGAGAGGTGAAAGAAGATAAAGAATAGAAACTATTAAGCACTAAGTCAGAAGAAGTAAGTGTCATCAAAATTTTCTCCTTTTACTCTCAGATAATGACACTGAAATACTAGCTCATGAGGGTAGTCTCTAACAAAGCAGCAGACCCAGCAAAGGAACTTCAATAAGTATATAACTAGTTTTGAAAATTTTATATACTTAAATCATAGATAGGAATGAATACCTGACTCCAGTGCCCCAGAAAATTCAATTTAGTAGCCATGAACCAATTTGTTATCTGAAAGATATATAATACCAGACAACTAAGCTCTTTGTAATTGCTTATTATTAGCACTTAAAAATCTTTCAATATATTATGTCTGAATGTTATAAAAAAAGTGAAAACAGAAAAAGTTACATGGAGAGTAAATAAAAATCAATTTCACATGAAATATGGAAAATACTTAGAAATAAGGAAGTAATTTTACAAATAGTATATTCACATATGAAATACTCTACTTCATAATAGAAATAACATAAACTAGAGCAGTACTAAACATACAGTAACAAACATGCCAAAATATAAAAATACTACTAGAAACCAAACTGCCAAAAGTAAAAGTGAAAAAAAATTATTAGCTCATTAATATTTGGGCAGCTTACAACTGCCTCTAACTCCAGGTTCATAGGATATGACACTGTCCTCTGGCCTTCTTAGGCAGAAATGTTGGGCATATATTGTTAATGCCCGGCTCTGGAGAGGGTCCAGGGTAGATTCTCTCTGGTGTTGGATTGCGGATGCCCTTCTAGTTCAGTTTATCTCTTGGGTGGCCAGAGCTGATGGCTCAGGCAACCGATCAGGATTGAAAGAAGAAAAAGGAAGGAAAGCGAAAAAAGAGCCCAAGGTTTGTTCCCTAGGGACTGGCTGTACTGCGGCTGAGGAGAAATTAAACTGACCACCTTTTTTCCAATGGCTGAGGCTCTAAAAGCAGCTTCTGGCTAGAAGCTGCATGGGGGTCGTAAAAGGAGGCTTTTTGATCTGTAGACAGGCCTCTTTACGGAGATCTCCAATAAGTTGGTGTAAACTTAGGTTTATTAGCTGTAGAAGGCTGATGGCCCTGAGTCTGCTAACTTATTTGCGAATCTACAGAGAAATAAGAAGTAAGAGAGAGAGATTGAAAATAAACCACTCACACACATACATTAAAGAGAAGAGGATCAGGAGAAAAGGTGGATGAAGTCAGGCATCTTAACTTCAACTGAAGTTGTGCTGCTCCATTTTTTCTCTCCAACTTTTCTCTCTCTTTCACGTTTATTGTAGAAGACCATACTTATATTTCTGAGAACAGGGAATTACCTCATAGTCAAAACAGTACAATTAATCACAAAACAGATGAATTCTAAAAATACGACAGGTTGCATGTTTTAAATCTAAACATTTCTTATCTATGTATCAATTACATAAGTTCATGGTGAGTTCAAAATTACGAAGGTTGGCAGGGTCTAGGGTTAATAGGGTCAGAAACTTACAAGAGTATACAACTTATCAGATAATGACTATACATTATCCAGCTATCTCTTAGTTCGTTATGAGCTCAGGACAATAATTTTGTCTGCCTTTCATTCTAAGAAACAGAGAAAATTCAGACATCTCTAGGTAACCTCAATCCACGTAGGTTCACGTGGAGTTTAAACAAATTTGGCTATATTTATGGTGAAATACCAGGATTCGTGGTGCCATCTGCGGTGGAGGCTTATCTGAAGCCACAAATCTGCTGGTAGGCTATCCTAGTGAGGCATCTGGAGGTCCACAAAGGTATTTATTGCAGCCATAAACTAACATTAACTTTTAAAACTATTTGAGCCAAATCAGGAATTCCTTAATCAGGGATTAATTCATCTGGATAACAAAATGTACATCTTCAATAAGATCCTCTAGGAAGTTTCCTCAATCAGAGCTGGTCAGTACCCAGAAAATAACAATTCACACCAATGCCAGATGTATTTACTTTTGGTTTTTCGAGACAGGGTTTCTCTGTGTAATCTTGGATATCCTGGATTCGCTTTGTAGACCGGGCTGGCCATGAATATAGTCCTGCCTATCCTGGACTCACTTTGTAGACCAAGCTGGCCTTAGACTCACAGTGATTCACCTGCCTCTGCCTCCCTGGGTGCTGGGATTAAAGGCATGCGCCACCATGCCCGGCTCTAATGCCAGATTTCAGAGAGATGCAGCAGTGAACAATTGAGAGGGTAGTCACAAGTTGGAAGCAATTCTGGGGCACATCACGATACAGACCTTGTAAATATCGGATCACCTCTAGAGATCTCTCATGCCTCCTGGACTTTCCCAAATCAATGGTTCCTGACAGCATGTCAGAGGCTGGAAGCAGTTTCGGGGTACATCGTGGTATAAGACCTTGCAAACACCAGATCACCTCCTAGACAGCCCACATGCCTAGTGAGCCCCCTTAACAAGGCGGCTCTTGGCTATATACATTGAAACAGAAGTACACACACACACACACACACACACACACACACACACACACGTAAAGACAATAACTTTTTCATTCTTCATTGACTAAAAAGAAAATAGATATCAAAAAGTCACATGAAAATTCTTTGAATTTTGTGCCTCTTTTACTCATGTTGTTCTTTTGATACTACAATGCTGTCACTGCACTTTTAAGCTATTCTATTAGTTTTGGTAAGAGAACTGTATGGGAAATACATCCAAATCTAGAAGATGTGTTTATCTGAATAAAAGAAAACTTTGTGCTTCCCATTATGGAAATGGTCAGATGCAATCAATTTGTACACCATGGAGTGGACTTTTTCAGGGAAATATACCATTGTGGGTGATCCATGATATCCTGTGCTAATGGATGATTACACACTTGGTAGTATATATAGCTATATCAGCTTGAGTGAGTCTATTCCATAATGCTTAATAAACACATAACTTACATTTTGATGGGCATTTTATTCAGGAGCAAAGTGAGTGATATGGCTGGTTTGGAAAAGATACTTGTATCTACAGAGCACATCATCTTAGTCACTTAGATATTCCCTTGCTAAATACATTCTTCTTGTGTGAAATTTCACACAAATATAATTGTTCTCTCATTTTATTGTTTTCTGTATCCTTAGTTATACTATTCTTCCCTAGTTTCTTGAAACAATTTCCCTATTATTCTGTTTCCAAGGCTCCAAGTTACCCAGCTAAAAAATTTGGCCATAGCCCATATATTGGTATAAAGAACAGTCATCTGGCCATTTTTGTTTCTGAGCAAATCGAACAGCCAGGTTTATGGTTAAACATTCTGACACTTGAGAGTATTTCTTTTCATTAATGATAATTTAGGGACATTTCAGGAAAGGTCTTTAGTAATGGATCTATCTACATGTTGCTCATGCCTGTTCATCCTTCAGAACCATCTGTAAGTGTGGCTTCTTTTTTGCTTTTTTCTGATCACAAGACACTCCTTATACATGCTACAGATACAGATTAGTAAAGTAAATGTAGTGCAACTGTAATGATAGTCATAGGCATTTGGTGCACATTTTTATCTAATTTATTTGTACCCCAGGGCCTCCTCAGTTCCACTCACATATATACCATCTCCTTTTAATGATAAGTGCTACTGTGCATACTTAAATTTATGACTTCTTGCACCCAGTGGACTTCTTTAATGAGACTCAACTCTCTTTTATTTCAAGGAGTTCTGGGTCTGTATTTGGTTCAAGCATGAGAATGTTTCACAGTGTCTTTCTACTTTTTTAATTATTTGAGTTAAAAATTATATTTTGAACTCTATCTACCCTGAATATATAGATCAACCAGGAATTCAGGAGGCTTTCTAAACATTCCACTTCTAGGAGTTCCATGATTAAATAACCATATATAAATATTCATCAAGCAATTCTTATTGTTGCTTTAACACTGCAATCAGTTTTACAACTATGTCATTAATGCCATTGGTAAGTGGTATTGCTCTTTGCCTGCCAACATCTCAGATTCCTATTATTATAATCCATTGCTTTTAGTTTACCCATTTCAGTGAGAAGTATTTGCACTGTATATTATAACTAACAATAAAGGGACTGCAGAGATCTTGAGAATACCATGATTCCCTCCAGAAAATATATTTCGTGGTATCATGATGAGAAATCGCTTTTTAAAAATTTGTCTGTAGCATAGATAAGAAAGTCCTTTTCTATCCAACAATACATTTCTAATAGCTGATACCTTATATGCTTTTTTCCCTATCTTCATATTAATTGAGGGTAGACATAGAATGTTTTATTTGATCAGCAAAGAAACACCTTTTGTTCTGTTTGCCAAATAAGCATATGAACTGCTAAAATTCATTTAATTGCAAGACTAAATATCTGGCTTCTTCTTAATAAGATTATATTGATGAATGCAACCTGACATAAATTTTAATTTATTTTGTTATTATAGCACTATGCTAATGTATATTATTATATATTTTATTTGTACTGCTATATGGACTGCTGTATATACAAATTATAAAACACTCCTTTTTATTTATCTATTTTTATTTTTTCTTGGATAACTTTGCCTGTTTTTATTCTTGGATTTTTTCTTTTATAAAAATATTTTATTTTATTTTATTTTGCATACGCATTTATATTGTTACACATAAATAAAATATATATACAGCAAGAAGAACCATGAAACATTCAGGGATTACATGAATTTTACATTCATGGTGATTTGTCTAATTGTATTTTGCAACCTTGTAGAAACTATTTTTCCTATCTTGGTGTTTCTAAAATTCTTAATGAGAATCAATATCTATTGTATCTCATCTCTGTCAACTCAAAATATCTATCTAGACCTAAAAATATCACCTAAACACCTGAGGTTATTTATAAGACTAAGCTATTTGGTCTTCAACCTCATCAGAGACATGAGAAAGAATGAAACTTAGTTACTTGAGTGGACAAGAAGTGCAGGCCAACAGCTTCCAAAATAAGAAAAAATGACAGAGTTTGCTGCCTGAATAGTAACCCAAAACTCTCTAGAAGTTTGGAGCATCATCTTCAGGCTTCTTGCCCAGTATACCTGATATATATACAGTATATATTTGTGAGGCAGGAACTATTGAGGACTTGATTAACTTTAACTTTTCTTGACAGAGTTTGGCTATTGACTCTGTCAGTGTCCAAGCTTGCCCATTTTTAGGAACAATCCTGTCTATGGGTGAAATGAGGACATTTTTTTCCATGAGCTCTCTTGCCAGACTTGAAGCCATCTCCATAAGGATGTTAACTTGATGCTCATCATATTCTTGAGGTAGACTGGTTGTTTCCAAGAATTAACCTGTCTTGTAGATAAAGAACCTTTAAAACATTAAAAAGATCTTTAAATGCCATATTTTGTATGTCTCTGAGGTTTCTGAAGACCTTATCTATCTATTTTACCTTATCTATTTATAGGATTATATATATCTGTTATATCTAGGATGTATAATCTTGTGATAAAAATTGACTGGTAGTTGACATGACCATGATTTAATCAAATAACAATTAGCTTGTATTACTTAATTATCCTAAGCAAACTGTAATAGCACTTTCAAGGTATTAGAAGTAGGCTATCAATAACAAAGAAATCTTGAAATGTGCAGGCAAATGGAAGGGACTAGAGACAGTCTTTTTGAGTGAGGCAACATAGGCCCACAAAAACAAACATAGCATATACTCACTCATTAGTGGATATTAGCCACTTAATATAGAATAACCACATTACAATACAGAGACAGATGTGCCAACCAACATCTATGTATGAAGTGTACCTACACCCTCTGCTCAGATTTGGTAGATGGGCATAACAGTCTCCTGGCCTGTTCCACAATATGTGCAGTGTGGAATACTTCTGATATAGACTCTGGCCTTCCAAAGTGGATCACTCCTCCACTATCAGGGAGGTCCTGCTAGGACATAGAGGAAGAGGACACAGTAGTACAGATGACACTTGATAGGCAGAGGTCAAATGTTAAGAGAAGAGGGCTCCCTATCCAAGGACTAGGAGAAGGAGGGAGAGGGGATGAGGGATGGAGGATGGGATAGGGAGGGGATGAGGGAGTGGGATACAATTGGGAGATAAGTAATTTTAACTGCAAAACAAGCAGGTAACTAACAGTGCTAAGCCCACTACATAGGAATAACTCTGAGACTGTCTGAAAAATGAATGAAAGTACATGAATAAACAAGGTTTCTTATTGGTCACAGAATCCCTGTGATTTATTATTAGATGCCATTCTTTGTATGGCATGAATGAAGATTAGTAGATGTTTTTCTTCTGCTCATATTAAGAGCAGAAGAACAAGCCTTATTTGTTCTGTGCATCACATACACCTCATATTTTTATAATTTTAGGACTTTATAATGCTTGTGAGAATCTATATGTTTTCAGAACAAAAGAACCACATACTGAAAATGGATCACATCTGACAGGATTCATTCTTCTCAGCATGCAGGACCCTGCGATCTTGCATCCTTCATGTTTCAGCCCAAAGCGCTTCTGTTGCTGTTATTCATCAGAACAGGACAGCTTCCAGGACAGCTTCAAAGAAACCTGAAACAAATTGGTCCAACATTTCAGACTGTCACACACAGGACTCCTATTAAGCCTGGAACTTCACAATATTTAGAAACTGTACCACAAATGCTATTCCTGGCTATATTAACCATGCTCCCCAATTTTATTTAGACCTGTACAAAGGTATTATTCACCCCAATTCAGCTGGAAGAAAACTTAAGAGAATGATGCCTCATTTCCATAAGGGAGGTTCTGTAGGTTTTTGTTTGCTCTCTTGGATTACAGATGCTTGTATTTATTTGAAATTGCTTACAAGTTATTATTGGTCTTATTCAGAGAGAAAATGAGGTTGGATCCAGGAATTTATCTCTTTCTCTTTATCTTTCTTTTATTGGTATGGAGAAAGGGGTTGAAAAGAAAGAAGGCTGTTCTGACCATTGGCTAGATCTGGGTAGGGGTTTAAAGTTTACTGCCTGTACTGTCCTTGGCTGGTGCCTTAGTTTGAGCAGGACCCTTGGGTCCAAATCTGCCTATTATAATGTTCTACTTGTAGGTTTTTAGGACCCTCTGGATCCTTCTACTTTGCTGGAGCGTAGGATATGACTTTCTCATGTACTCTGGTGCCTCACATTTGACCATATCCCCTGGAGGAGGAGACCTGGCGGCACTCAGAGGAAGGACAGCAGGTTACCAAGAAGAGACTTGATACCCTATGAGCATATACAGGGGGAGGGAATCCCCCTCAGGAACAGTCATAGGGGAGGGGAACAAGGGGAAAATGGGAGGGAGGGAAGAATGGGAGGACACAAGGGATGGGATAACCATTGAGATGTAACAACAATAAATTAATAAAAAAATTAAGTTAAAAAAAAGAAAGAAAAGAAAGAAGGGGGAGTATATAAATACAAAGGATTGATAGGATAAAGAAGTAGATTATTGAATATACTCCTCAACCTAAGACTTTATTTGGTACTAACAAATAAGGTTATTTTTAATTCATTGGTATAGAATTTTATATGATACAAAATAAGTTTAATTAATCCATTAATATAGAATTCAATTTTAATATTATTTTCCATACACATTATATGTATTTCTACTCTAATAGGAGCTTTGAAACCATAAGACCCAATTATATTACAGAATCTATTTTTATTTTTTATGTACCACTACACATCCTACAATATACATTGTGCCTCATAATTAGTAACCTTCTGCATCTTGACTCTAGTTTTATCTGTAGAAGTGTAAGAGATGATACAGGTGTTTTTTATGGAGAAAACCAAATAATTATTGATATAAAGGACCAAAACAAGTCTTCTGGGAATAGAAAATCAATGATTTTAGATGACATCTTCACTAACAGCAGTTAAGACCTCTTCCAGCTTTTGTACAATACTTGAAATTGGTTTCTAGCTTCTACATTGAACTGTTAGCAACTACCTCCACAGGTATGCAATGCCTCTTGTCACAGATGAGGCAGGTCTTCACTTAGATTTAACTCCCACATGTACAATTAAAAATAAATTATTAAAAATAAATATTTAAAAATGAAGACTCAGAACTTTGAGTCAGAGTCTAATCATTGACTTTGTACTTTATTTTTTAAAATTTTTTATTAATTTATTCTTGTTACATCTCAATAGTTATCCCCTCTCTTGTATCCTCCCATTCCTCCCTCCCTCCCATTTTCCCCTTATTCCCCTCCCCTATGACTGTTCCTGAGGGGGATTTCCTCCCCCTATATATGCTCATAGGGTATCAAGTCTCTTCTTGGTAACCTGCTGTCCTTCCTTTGAGTGCCGCCAGGTCTCCCCCTCCAGGGGACATGGTCAAATATGAGGCACCAGAGTTCGTGTGAAAGTCATACCCCACTTTCCACTCAACTGTGGAGAATGTTCTATCCATTGGCTAGATCTGAGTAGAGGTTTAAAGTTTACTGCCTGTATTGTCCTTGGCTGGTGCCTTAGTTTGAGCGGGACCCCTGGGCCCAAATCTGTCTTTCATAATGTTCTACTTGTAGGTTTCTAGGACCATCTGGATTCTTCTACTTTGTTATTCTTCCATTCTTCTCTCATCTAGAGTTTCAATAGGATGTCCTCCCCTCTGTCCCAGTTTCCTTATAAGTGGAGGCTTTCGTGGGACATGCCCCTTGGGCTAGTATACTTTAATATATGAATCTATTTTAATTTTCATGATGACATACCCTCATAATTAGTTATCTTATCTTATAAGAAGACATTTAAAATCCAGAGTTTCTGGCTTATTTTGTACATATAAATATATTTATATTCATATATACATGTAATGTAAGCTTATGCATACTTGTGTATCTTCATAATTATTTGCATAGGAGCTTGTAATCTCAGTGTAGGGGTTTCTTTCTGCTTTAAGGAATATAAACTGGTAGATAAAGATAAAAATAAAGTACAAAGACCATTTATATTGCAATCAAACTGCAACATATTATTAGTCTTATGAAATGAAATCACTATAAAAGAGAGGACATTGTACCACTAAATATACTAATAAGGATTTATTTCAGAAAGACTTTGTTGACAGATGTGTTAGATGCAATCTGAAAAGAGTAAAAATAACATAACTTATGATTCATATATTTGTCAATGCAATATTTTCCTTTCTTGAAATGAATTTCCCTTTTCTTATTACAGTCATAGTATATAGATATGAGCAAATACACTGTATACTACTTTTGTAAAATTGTATTGTAAATAAATGATTCTATTGTGCTGTTTGCTATAATCTCCACAAAATAATATGAAGATATTTTTTATATTTATATAGTATTCATTTTGGAAATTACATTTTAAATAGGATCACATTATATTATACATTCCTCCATCATGATGATGTTTTCTCTAAATTTGCCTGTAAATGAAATTGTCTAAATTCTACTGCTGAAAAAAAATCTATAGAAACGTCAACATGTCTGTAAGAAATACGATAGGGAAAATCATCTCTATTCCTTTATTTTCATGAAGTTTGGGAAGTATAAAATGGAAGGAGAGTAGATAATTGTAACCCTGATTACTAGAATGTTATAGGATTTATTTTTGATCATCCTTTTCCCCATTTTCTTTCAGTTTTCCTTATATTCATGAATTTTTATGTTAATAGTTCATTCATGAGAATCATTGAATCTGAATAATTAGTGTTTTAGTTACTTTTTTACTGATGTAATAAACCACCTTGACCAACAAAACTTCTAGAAGAAACAGGTTATTTGAACTTACAGTCCTAGAAGAAAGAGTCCCTCATGCCAGAGATTTGTTGCATCAAGGATCAATAATTATTTCAAGAATGCTCTTAAACTGCTAGCAGGAAAAAGAGCAAGTGAATTGTGCATTTCCAACCAGAAATCCTACCTCCAGTGAATATTTCTTCCTACCAGATATCCTAATTGTATCAAAACAGCACTACAAGCTGGGGCCATGTATTCAGATTCAGCAGCCTATGGGGTGGGGTTGTTCTCATTAAGACTACTACACTTATCAAAACACATTTTAAATGTGTTTTGTTACTCTCATGCTGATAATTCCACTATTTTACAAGTAGGAATGTTTTGACAGGTCATAGGCTCTAGGGAAAACTTACTATTATTCTATTAAACATCATTAAACTGACTTCTAATGAACTATTGTTATACCTACAGATTAGTGCATCCAGAGAAGCTTCTTTTGCAGCACATGATAGTTAACAGAGAGACCCACAAATTGCCATAGTACAGAGAATATGAGACTGGAATTCTTAGGCCTAAACTAAACATATATACCATAGCCCCTCATTCTAAAGATCAAGGTCATACTACAGAAAAGGGAGAAGAAGAGTGTAAATGGGAAAGTCGTGGATAAATATGTCATCTGGAGGCACTAAGGAAGTGGTATGTATGGACACAGATTGGTTGTGAAAGCATTCAAAAGATTTATGCAAGTAAAAATTCTGTCATGGAGAAATGAGCTAGGCACAAGGTCCCACCCTTGGAAGGGGATTTATTTGCTATTCTTATTTACCGAAATGAAAGATAACATTTCCTTTTTTATGTAGACATGTCGCGGCCTCCCGCCAGCAGGAACGACACAGACACCAGGATTCTTCTCAAACACGCTTTATTGGGAGCGCCCTTGAAAATTGTGCGAAAAGACTCTGAATTCCCAGGAGCCTGTGTTTAAGTACCGTCTTTGTGTGGTGTATGGATACTTCATGGGTTGCGGCTAGATGCTTCATTAGCAAATAGGAGTGGATTGGTTAGTAACCGCCATCCACAATAGCTCATGAGCATATCCCTGTTCGGGAGGGGCATGCTGAGCTGGCTCTGGTTCTAGATGCATGCGCAAGAGCAATTATTTACGCACAGCGAGCTCTTGGCCATCACCATTATTGGGTGCGGCCACGCCTTACATAGCCCCTAGTAAGTCTGTCACATTACAGTGGAAGACCACAGATTCCTAATATTTAGGTGGCTCAAATTAGCCTCGATGAGGAAAAAGGATTCAAAATAAGGTAGCTAGGGAAAAGACAATTGCTGAGGGAACAGGGATGAATGTTATTCAGACATATTGTATAAAACTCTTAAAGAACTAAAAAATAAATTACTATATGTATCACCTGAAAGTATCGTTATAATGTATCATTATTTTAATCAAAACAGGAGTTATTATTATTGTTTTAATGATATTCCTAAATCATGGCTAGAAGTAAACTAACAATAAATTAATAAATTCATGTAAAATCTTTAAACTTTTCTGCTATATCTTGAAGAAGGTAAAAGTACTTGACTTAAATTATATAGTGTAGATGGGAATGGTGGTATATGTCTGTAGTCCCAGCATTCTGGAGGCAGACACAACCAGATCTCTGTGAGTTCAAAGCCAGCATGGTCTACCAATGAGCCCAGGATGACCAATTCTACACAGAGAAACTCTGTTTTGAAAAACCAAAAGAAAAAAAAAACTATTTAGTGTAATTTATTTTATCCAGTATAATCAAAGTTAATTTAACATGTGATTGAGATAAACTTGGTAATGCATACTTAATTATTTTATATTAAAACCATATAGTTCTATATATATTTTAATATTATAATAAATCTAAGGACTAGTTATAATTCTTATTTTTTTAATTTAAATATTTTTTAATTCGTTCACTTTAATTCCTCATTGTAGCACCTTCCCTTGTTGCCTCCTGGTCCCACCCTCCTTCTCTCATCCTTGCTCTCCCCTGCCCTTGTCCTCTCCCTCAGACTAGCTCCAGGAAAAATTAAGAGGAGAAAAAAGAAAGTCTTGGTGGTTCCATAGCAGGGAGAATTGAGCAAGTGGGAAACAGCTAGTTAAGAAAAACCAACTATTGCTTGAAAAATAGCTAATACAACTAGTTGTTGAGGAGAGGTTGAGGAATGGATGGAGACTGAGACAGAGGTATAAGCTGTGCAAGCTGAAAGGTATTGTAGCCAAGAAAACTTTCTATTTCTTCTTTTTTTTTTTCCTCCTTGGGCCACCCTAGTACTTAATTTAAAGTGAAAGTCAGTTTTTTTTCATTACAGATTACAATATAATTTTCTCAATTCTTTCAATAAGTAGAGCCTTTAAAAGGCAACAGGGCAAGAAAACAATCTAACAAAGACATACAAACAGTTCTGTATAACCTACAACAAATCATACAGCAAAAATCCATCAATAGTCAAGCAATGGTCAGTATGACCTGATTGTTATTTCTTACATAATACACAGGAAAGTTTAATCATATATTTCCCTGTGCTAAAGCCATTGTTTTTACATGATTTCCTAGGAACATAGCTTGAAACTACATGTTCTCTAACAAAGAAAAAATCATGACTTTCTCCCAGTCCCAAACCAACAGGTGTACTATCCATCCTTATCTGAGCCAAGGTTAACTTCCATGGGGTTATTTGTTGTAGAATATCTGTAAAGCACGACATTCCAAGCCCACCTTCTATTTCTCTCAAAGCAGATTCTAAAGAAACTTTTCTACAGCAAACAGTGTCTAACTATGTACTTTTATGTCAAGGTCCCAACTCTTTCAAGCAGTCTCTGCCTGACTGCATACAGTCAGAGCCAAGATTCTCTCATTGTCCCTAGTTTTGGCCAGATTCCTTCTTTTCAACATTCTCTTGGGAAAAAAGTTTTGTGAATTTCATTAGGGGTGAGAAAAAGATTGAAAGACAGTTTTAGAAGAAAAAGTAGATTTCAAAGTATATTTTAGGCAAAATTACAACTGGACCATACATAATAATGATGGGCAGTGATGATCAGCTGGGTGTCTTTGGTATTTGGGCAAATAAAGCCTAAACAGGTGTTCTGGCTGTATAGAGATCATGCTGGAGAGTCAGAGGTCCCTGGAACTTTGACAAATCCTCTAAAACTTGTCTTCATGTCCCTGATAGTCCTCAGAAAAGGAAAGACCTCCTCTCTTATCATCTGTCCTCAGCCTACTAAGTCTCATCTCTACTGACTGTATCCTCTTCCTCTAGCCTGACAAGGTTTCACTGCCAGTGGAAAGTGTTCAATGAGTTGGCACCAGAGTCCATGTCAGAAGTAGGTCCTACTCCCAATATTATGGGACACACAAGGAGACTGTGCTGCCTATGGACTACTCCTGAGCAGGATGTCTAGGTCCTTGGTTGGTGCACCAGTTATAGCAGCACAAATAACCCCAATACACATGCCTGGATTTTTTGGCTCCATTGGTCTCCTTGTGAAGCGCCTGTCTGCTCCTGGTCATTCTATCCCCCAACTCATCCATAACTCTCCCTGTGCTCCAGCCCAAAGTTAGGCTGTGAGTCTCAGCATCTGCTTCCATCTCCCACTGGGTAGAGTTTTCAGAGGACCTCTTTGTTAGGCTCGAATCCTGTTCTTTCTCTTCAACCATACCCAATGTTTATTCTATTTGGCTTTCTGCATGAGAAATAAGCATTCTTCCTAGGGTCCTCCTTGCTATTTAGTTTCTTTAGGGCCATGTATTATAGTGTTGCTATCATGTATTATGTGGCTAATATCCACTTATAAGGAAGTATATACCTGGTGTGTCTTTTTGGGTCTGGATTACCTCATTCAGGATGAGCATTTGTAGTTCTATCAATTTGCCTGCAAATTTCAAGATTGCCTTGATTTTAATAGTTGAGTAGTATTCCATTGTTCAAATGTATGACTGTTTCTTTATCCATTCCTTGGTTGAGGGATATCAAGTTTTTTTTTTTTTTTAGATTCTTGCTATTATGAATAAAGCCACTATTAACATGGTTGAGCATATGTTCTTGCTGTATGGTGGAGCATATTTTGGGTATATGTCCAGGAGTGGTAATGCTGTGTCTTGAAGAAGGTCACATTGATTTCAAAAGTGGGTGTACACATTTCTACTCCTACCAGCAATTGATGAGCGTTCTCCTTTTTCCATATCCTTCAGAACATATGCTGGCACTTGAGTTTTTGATCTTATCAATTCTGACAAGCATAAGATGGAATCTCAGAGTTGTTTTGATTTGCATTCCCCTGATGACTCGGGATAGTGAACATTTCTTTAAGTGTTTCTCAGCCATTCTTCGACATTCCTTGGTGAGAATTCCCTTTCGTTTTGTACTCCATTTTTAAATTGGATTATTTGGTTTGCTGGTGTTTAATTTCTTGAGTCCTTCTTATATATTGGATATTAGCCAGATGTAAGTTTGGTGAAAATCTTTATACAGTCTGAAAATTTTCATTTTGTTCTCTTGACAGTGTTCTTTGCCTTGAAGAAGCTTTTCAGTTTTATGAGATTCCATTTATTAATTGTTGATCTTAGAGCCTGAGCTGTTGCTGTTCTATTCAGGAAATTGTCACCAGTGCCAATGAGTTCAAGACTCTTACACACTTTTTTTTCTAAATGATTTAGTGTTTCTGGTTTTAAGTTGAAGTCCTTAACCTACTTGGACTTTAGTTTTCTCTGCAGGGTGATTAATAAGGGTCTATTATACCCATCAGAATGGCTAAGATCAAAAATTCAAGTGACACCACGTGCTGGCAAGGATGTGAAGAGAGAGGAACACTCATTCATTGCTGGTGGGAATGCAAACTAGTACAACCACTTTGGAAATCTATCTGGTGCTATCTCAGAAAACTGGGAATAGGGCTTCCTCAAGACCCAACTGTTCCACTTCTTGGAATATACCCAGAAGATGCTCCAGCACACAACAAGAACATTTTTTCAACCATGTTCATAGCAGCCTTATTCATAATAACCAGAACATGGAAACAGCGTAAGTGTCTGTCCCTCAGTAGAAGAATGGATAATGAACATATACACTATGGAATACTACTCAGCTATTAAAAACAAGGAATTCCCGAAATTTGTGGACAAATGGATTGAGCTAGAAATGATCATAATGAGTGAGTTAAGCCAGAAGCAGAAAGACTCAAATAGTATATACTCACTTATATCTGCATATTAGCCCCAGGGGCATGTCCCACGAAAGCCTTCACTTACCAGGAAACTGGGACAGAGGGGAGGACATTCTATTGGGATTCTAGATGAGAGAAGAATGGGAGAATAGCAAAGTAGAAGGATCCAGATGGTCCTAGAAACCTACAAGTAGAACATTATGAAAGGCAGATTTGGGCCAGGGGTCCCACTCAAACTAAGGCACCAGCCAAGGACAAAACAGGCAGTAAACTTTAAACCCCTACCCAGATCTAGCCAATGGACAGAACATTCTCCACAGTTGAGTAGAGAGTGGGGTATTACTTTCACACGAACTCTGGTACCTCATATTTGACCATGTCCCCTGGAGGGGGAGACGTGGTGGCACTCAGGGGAAGGACAGCAGGTTACCAAGAAGAGACTTGATACCCTATGAGCATATACAGGGGGAGGAAATCCCCCTCAGGAACAGTCAAAGGGGAGGGGAATAAGGGGAAAATGGGAGGGAGGGAAGAATGGGAGGATACAAGGAATGGGATAACCATTGAAATGTAACAAGAATAATTTTTTTAAAATTAAAAAAAAAACAAAATAATTTTTACACATGTAGACTTACATTTATACCAGCACCATTTGTTGAAGATCTTATATTTTTACATTGTTTGGTTTTTGCCTTATTTGTCAAAAATCACGTGTCTGTGGGTGTGTGGATTTATTTCCGGTCTTTGATTGGATTTTATTGATGCACCTGTCTGTTTCTATACCAATACCATGCAGTTTTTATTACCGTTGCTGTATTGTACAGCATGAGATCAGTGATGGAGATACTTCCAGAAGAAATTTTAGTGTTTAAGATTTTCTTAGCTAGTCAGGGCTTTTTTAAAATTTCCATATGAAATTGAGAATTGATGTTTCAATTTCTGTGAAGAATTGTGTTGGCATTTTGATGGGAATGGCATTGAATCTGCAGATTACTTTTTTTCAGAAGGTCATTTTTACTATATTAATCCTACTTATTCAAGAGCATGGTCTTATCTTTCCTTC
This sequence comes from Acomys minous, assembly GCF_964271855.1. Lineage (NCBI taxonomy): Eukaryota > Metazoa > Chordata > Mammalia > Rodentia > Muridae > Acomys > Acomys minous. The sequence continues at coordinate 60,891,186 of NC_140488.1, read as the reverse complement.
TTCTGATATCTTCAATTTCTTTCTTCGAAGACTTCATTTTTTCCTACAAGTCTTTCACTTGTTTGCTTAGAATGATTGCAAGATACTTTTTTTTTTTGTGTGCGTGGCTACTGTGAAGGTTGTTTCTCTAATGTCTTTCTCAGACTGGTTGTATTATGTATATATGAGGGGTACTGATTTTTTTTAGTTAATTTTCTGTCCAGACACTTTGCACAAGAGTGTTTATCAGCTGTAGGAGTTCCTTAGTAGAATTTTTGTCACTTATGTATACTATCATATCATCTGTGAATAGTGATACTTTGACATCTTCCTTTCCATTTTGTGTCTCTTCATTCTGCATTAGTTTTGTTTTTGCTCTAGCAAAGACTTCCGGTACTATATTGAAGAAATTCAGGAAGAATGGACAGCCTGGTAGTGTCTTGAATGCAGTAGAATTGCGTTTAATTTCTCTCCATTTAAGTTGATGTTGGGTATTGCCTTTCTGTATACCTTTATTGTGTTTAGGTGTGTACCTTGTATACCTTATCTCTCCAAGACTTTTAACATGAAATGGTGTTGGATTTTGGCAAAAGGATTTCCAGCATCTAATGATATGATCACGCATTTTCTTCCTTTCAGTTTGTTTATATGGTGGATTACATTGTTGGATTTTCATACTTCTAATGCTCAAATATTACTTGGGTCTGAGAAAGTGTTATCATTGCATAAGGATTTTTTTTTTCATTCAAGCATGTAAGCTTCCCTTGAGAAGATAAACTGTTTAAGCAGGAATATTTTGTTAGGTTTACATGTGTTACTAATGCTTGTTTTTTCAGTTTTTGTCATTCTTTTTTGGGGGGGTTTTTGGATCATATTGATATTGATGAAATACATCTCAAATAATAACAAGGTACATTGTAATTGTAGTACCGTTATAGACAGGAATCAGCGCATGCTTTTTTAGGTTTTTGTTTTTTTGACTGTTTCCAGGTGTTTATTGTTTTGTTTTGTCTATTTTAACTTCCTTAAAATATACTATTTAGTAATTTACCTCAAGTTTGCCATTTCTTTTCAAGATTTTTATAGTTTAGACTAATTTTAATAGGAATCCTCACACAAATTTGAATATAAATTGCTTTGAGGATACTCTTCTAATATACCTATGTTATTAGTTACTTCTCTGTTGCTGTGATAACCTGCTATGAATAAGGTAATTCAAAGAAGACAGGGTTTATTTTGGCTGATAGTTGAAGATGTATAAGTCCACATGGGAGAGCAGTGGCATAGCAACAAATGCCAGTTGTGATGAGAAGAGCAGGAATCTCAGATCAAACTTCTTTTAGTGTAGGCTCCAAGCAAAGAGAACAAACTAGGAAAAAGGCAAGGAAAGCCCTTCCCCCGTGATGCACTTCCTCCAGGAAAGTTGCACCACCTAAAGTGTCCCAAATAGAGCCACCAAGTAGGGACCATGTGTTCAAATTCCTGTGACTATGGGGATATTCCTCATTCATACCACCACACTTATTAAGCAGATAATGAAGGGGAAACATTCTCAAGCTCATTATTCCAATCTTCAATCACTGTCAGCATATTAGGTGCCTCAGTGTTTCCTCAACCAAGTAGAGAAGGGTATTTTGGATTGTACTCTTTTACCTCCGTCTTCATATTTATTATTTTTTATAATATATTGTGTTCAGCACTTATAATTTGCATAAACAAGTCCCTAGTAACTGAGAAAGTTTTTTAGGCCATTGGAAATAAAGTTAAAATATAGTACAAGGTCATTCTTTAGTAGCTATAGGCAGATTATTGACAGAGAAAGCTTAAACACACAAATAAACACATATAGACAGAAGAATCTATATAAAAATCCTCAGTAAGTTTGTGTGTTCGTTACACAGTAGCAGTAATCATTACTGCAGGCCACCAGTGAAAACAACTGTTAACACCAAAATATTTTTTCCTCTTTTTTGATCACGTTAGAGCTTTTCCTAGAGCCATTGACCTTCTGGCTTGGGAACAGGCTATTCAGGCAACTGAGGAATCATGTTTATCAGAGGCCAAACAATAAACCTAAACCCAGGGAAGTATTTGTCAGTAGTCATTTGTAGCTCAATATTCCCTTACTTTCAACAAAAGTATGTATCTACTGTTTTTAAAGAGCACTTTGAATACTGCAGTGCTTTATTTTTCTGGGCCAAACATACGAGGCTTAACTTAATGTAGCAAAGGCTATTTTCCAGTACATGTTTATCTTTATTAGTCTCTAAATTTTCTTTTGAATCTGTATCTATAACCATGTATTATTTTCTTTGATGAAGGAAATGTCTTTTAGGGACAAAATTATATATTTTATCAACAATCAAAATTGTGTTTTAACCAGATTTGATGAAAAATTATAGTCTCACACACCTCCAACAGTTTTAGACAAGTGTACAAATATCAGTTTTACTATGGAAAACCATTTTGTCCCTTAAAAATCAGATCATGTTGTTTGACATTTAATTACTTAAAATCAATTTTCTATGCTCCTGAATGGTTTTTGTATGTTCTTATGGCATCTTTAGCTGCTCTGATGATCCAATTGTGACTCCTTTGACTTTCTGCCTCCTATTTGTGCCAAATCCATTTGCCCTCACCCCATAAAAAGTGGTTTCTTCTCTTTGGGGAAAATTTCACTAAGCCAATGAGTCATATTCGCTGAACTGGGTAGGATTATAGCAGCGATGGGCAAAACTTCATTGTTCAGAGCATGTCAAAATGAAGCTAAATTGTTGAATTTTTAAAGAAAGCACTCGGAATATCCTATCAGACTTACAAAGATGTTGCCAGTGTTTACACTTTATAATTAGAAATTTCTTGGCAGTGTGTAAAGACTTGGTGTTCAAGATAAAATGCAGAAAGAGATTTGCTGGTTCTTATATACTCTAAATGAATCAGAACCTTTCAGTACTCTGGCTTTTCCTCTCTTTATTTTTACATATTTCATGAAAGGTTGATATTAGTAAAAATGGGAAATTTGATCCTCTGAACTTATCAATAAGTTAAAAGCCCACTGTTATCTCTATTTGATAGACTTTTTTTTATTCTTTCCATTTTATAATGTTAGCATGATTGTATGAGTCCAGATTTAGCTTAAATTTGACTAATTTTTTAGTTACAATATTTAATGAAAGCATTATATTCACTTATAAAACTACTTCAAAAAAGCATTAAACCATTTGTTAGCTTTCATATAATTTTTAATAAATGTTTATTTATATAAGTGTCAATTTAATATTTTTGCTCGCCTTGCTTAGTGTCTTACCACTCTTAGATAAATATGTGACACAAGTTCTTGTTTCTTTCTGTTCCCATATAACTGAGGTAAATTGAGAAATTTCATCTTTATTAATCAAGGATTCTAAAATTACTCATGGATCTCATCTTAGATTTTACAACGTTCTTATCAAACTAATGCCTCATTGTTTTAAAAATGCAAGAATTAGAAAATATTCTATTATATTTATGTATTAATTTAAAAGAAAAATAAAAAATCTTTTTATGACCTGCAAGATAAATGACTTCCCCTCTTCAATGCACTCTTCTCTATTCTTTACTATTCAACTCAGACATCATCTGTTTTACCAAGTCCTGTCCTTGTCCCCTTTATTTTCAAATCTAACTGTTTCTACTCAGGAACTTGAGTTGATTCTCGTGCTTTTCTGAACCTTTTACCAAGGGTAAGCTTCTACTAATTCTGTGTGCTCCAAATATTATCTCCATTTTGAATGTTAACCTAACAATAGGTGTTGAATTTCTGGATATAAAAACATACAGGTAGGGGTAAAGATAGTGTTAAGTTTTCTCTGACTTGAGTATTAATCCCTATATGATAGTAGTTAAAATTTCATAGCATCAGGAGACATGTATACACTTTTAACATAATTTAAAAAATCTTCTTAGGTGCTCAACATGCATAATTTTTAAAAATATGGTATATATTAGATAAATATTTTGTTTTTAACATAGAACATTGTTTTCCTAGTGTCATATGTAACCTGATCTCTGTAGTCCTATTAAGTGCATCTGAATTCAACTAAAATACAACCTTCTGTGACATTCTGGAAAGGATTTTCTTATTAATTTTGTTGAAACAGAAGACCTATCTTAAATGTAGTAGGAATATTTCTAGTGGTACCTTAGATTAAAAAAACATTTAGAAAATGGAAACACTAGTTTTTTTTGGTTTATTTGTTGTTTGTTTTTTCTGCTTGTTTTTATTCTAGATGAAAAGCTCATCCATCCTTTCATTGTGAGAGATCACCTCCAATATTGGAACCAACTTATTTGACTTTCCAAAGTAGACATCACTGAGGAATTCTCCAAGCCTTAAGTTCCTCATTGAGACTCCTGAGACATTTATCCTCATGTGTAGACTATCTAATTCTTGGCTTATCCAATTTGTCACACACACACACACACACACACACACACACACACACACACACCCATGCACACACCAACCCACATACATACTCTACCAGTTCTAACTCTTAGAAAAATATGAACCTAGATTAAATTGAACAAGTATTTGACAAGAATACTCTGCATGTCAAACATGTGATAAAGGTTGATCTGACATGAGGAAGATGTAAGTGAAGTAGAAATTAACGCCAATTAGAAATTTTATTACTACATAAAATTGAGGGAAAGCCAGTATATATCGTTTCTGTATCTTTGTTAATATATATCATCTTGTTAGCCAGTCTTATTTAGATATATGTGAAGATATTTTTGGATAATGGTAATACATAAAAATTATAAAAGAGGGCTTTATATCTTCTTTGCCTTTATAATGTATAACCCCTCTTTTTCTTAAATCTTTTGTAGCCATGTGGAATTATGTATTGGAGTAAGTGCATCAAGAAGGAGTAGAGTACATGGAAAGTACGTGCAGAAATAATGTACAAATAATTTTTCAGTGATTGAGAATAATAAAGAATTCACAACTTATTTAAAATAATAAATGCTCAAATATAAGTATCCCAGTGGGAGACTATCATTCCAACTTTCCATGGTTACACATGTGGTAGGGCTATTCAGTTTTGTCTTCACTCTCCTCAACGTATTTAAACAATTTTCATTTGATAGTTTATACAGGTCATATTTTAATATAAATCGCTTGTGAATTTGAATTTCATGCTAAGTGACCATTCTAACTTCAAACTATTGAGGTAATAATCAAGTCCAAAAATGATTTCAACTGTCTTTCATTCTAATGAATTATTTTGCATTTTAACATGTAGAATTTGGAAGGAAGTCAAAATAAACCATTAGAGAGGCCCTGCATGTGTTAGCTTTTTAAAAAAAACCTTTTCTTTGATACTGAAATGACTGTTGGGCTTGTTTCAAAGATGAGATGCTAACATTTGTCTAAAATGGAACAAAAAAGTTTTAAATAAAAACTGTAGCACTGGGAAATATATTATGACCTCATGTGTTGTTCAGTTTGTTTTATAAACTTAATTTCATTCATCTGCAGAGTTTTGAGGATGTTTAGATAGCACCATAAAGAGAAAATTGGAGAATATGAACTGTCTCCATATTATAAAGTATAAGCTATCATTTTGCTTCATAATTTACAAGCAAAATTCTCACTTATTGAATCTAAATGTGTACTTATTCCAACACTGCCTTTTCCTACATTTGCTTTGCAAGCAACTTTACATGTCCTTAAATCATACCATTGTACCATCACCAGAAGGGAATAAGGCCTATGGCAACTAATCCAGCGCAGTTGCCCAAGATAATCAAATTTGAAGACAAATGATATCATGGTAACTGTTTATAGTATTCTTGTTCTATACTTAAAGATGCCAAGTTCAGAGAGGAATTTTAACCAGGCTAGGAAACCAGAACTTTCTATGCTTTTTCATCTGCCCTACACACTATAAACAGGGGATGTAAAGCAGTCATTCTACAACATGAGATTATCATACAGGTAGTTGTAATACTATGACTTTTCTTATCTATTTGGAAATTGTGAAGGTGATTAACATTTTTAACTATAATGTATAAATTGGCATATAAACGATACACCATTTCTATCTTTTGAGAACAACAATCTTTATAAGTTATATGATATATGTCAAAGAGAAAATCAAAGCTTAAAAACAGGAAATTCAACTTTCTTTCAATAACTTGCAGAGTTACACGCTGAGTAATTCTGATCTGAAATGCTTGGGACCAAAATATTTTCAGAATACAGACAGTATAGAAGTTTGGTCAAGTTACACACACACCCACACACACACCCACACACACATGTTAGTGACATGTATATATATATAATGAGATACTATGGAGATAGAGTGAAAGATTCATTAAAAGATTGCTTAATGTTCCTAATTTGAATTATACGTGTAGCTTAAAGATAAACTTAAACCAATATTTGAATATACATAAGGTATGACTATATGTTGTAAAATAAAATCAGCTGTAAATGTTTTACTTGTGATATAATGTTGGAGTGCTACATATTTCAGACTATGGAGGATTTTGGATTTTGGATTTAGGAGGTAGAGATACTCTACCTATAATTAGTGACTATTCATTATATTTCTTATTGACTTACTTTCACTAAAGGACACCACATCAGTAACTGGAAAGAAAAAACTTAAATAACTATATACTTTAACAAAATTAATTGTTTCAGTCTAGATTAGTAAGTGGTCTACACAGACTGTTTCATTTTCTTAGTTTTGTTTGGAGCACAAAGTAATGTAATACACATACAATGTTCTGTTTAGTGCTAATATATTGCTATTAAAATAATTGGAAGTATGTATATTAATTCTGTATTTTATAAAGATCACTGCAATCTTCTTATCATAATCAACATGAACACTTTCAAAAAAATCTTTAAAAATTTATCCAAGTCACTCACATAGATGTAATGGTATTTCAGACAAAGCCTGTAAGATTTATTCATGCTAGGTCTCATTCTGGGTATGACTTATTTTACATGCATCTGTTCAACTACTGTTGAGAATGTACCAATATGTTACACTTACAAAAATTTAAATTATCTCAATCTGGGTATATGTAAATAATATTTCTGACTTGGAAAAATACTATGAGCATATACAGGGGGAGGAAATCCCCCTCAGGAACAGTCATAGGGGAGGGGAGTAAGGGTAAAATGGGGGGAGGGAAGAATGGGAGGATACAAGGGATGGGATAACCGTTGAGATGTAACAAGAATAAATTAATAAAAAATTAAAAAATTGAAAAATACTTGGTAAAATGAGTTCAGTACCTTCATGTTGTTTCTTATATTTTCAGTTAAAGAACTTGGAAATTTTGGATTGGAAAAATTAGTAGTATTAATGGGTAACTCTTAAATTTGAGATATGATAAATGCTGATATTCAAGTTAATAAGAAAGATAACACTGGTTTTCAATATATTGTTTCTGGAAGTTATCAATTTATTTTTTAATTTAATTTTTTACATATATATTTATATTTATACACACATATATAATAGATTACCTATAGCAAGAAGAACCATGACACAAACAGGAATTATATAAATGTTACATTCTTAGTGTTTTGGCTACTTGTATTTGACAAACTTGAAGAAGACATTTTTCCTATCTTGGTGCGTCTAAATTTCTGAATGTAAATCAGTGTCCATTACATATTGTCATTATCAACTTAAAACACCTACCTATCTAGACCTAAAAACATCTTAACCTCTAAACAATTAAGCTTCATTGTAAAACTAAGCTACCTGGTCTTCATCTCCTTCAGAGACTTGAGAAGGAATAAACTTGATTACCTGAGTATGCTGGAAATGCAAGTTAGTAGCTTCACAAATGAGAAGATTACAGAGATATCTTTGTACCTGAATTGTTACCCAAAACTCTGTATAATATTGGAGCTTCTTCTTCAGCCTTCTGGCCCAATATATTTGACAGACATATTTGTGAAGCAGGAACTCTTGAAGACTTGCTTACCCTGTCTTGGCAGAGTTGAGCCACTGACTCTGCCTGCATCCAAGATTGACCTTTTTTAGTCAGAATTCTGTCTGTGGTAGGAATGAGGACCTTTATTCCAGTGGCTAGTTTGCCATATTTGAAGCCATCTCCATAAGGAGGTTCTTTTCTTTGATGCTGATCATCCTCTATGAGGTAGGCTGGATGTTTCCAGGAGTTAACCTGTCTCAATGTAAATGAATCTTTAATAAAAACATTTGTAAATGCCATATTTTGCATATCCCTGCGGTTTTTGAAGACTTTATTTTTCTATAGAGTCATATCTATGTGCTCTACCTAAAATGCATATTCTTGAGATAAAAGTAGACTAGCAATTGACCTGACAATGTTTCAATCTACTACCATTTAATTTGTATATGTTATTTATCCTAAACAACTTGCTATAGCACTTTCAATGCATTGGAGGTAAACCTTGTGTTATAATTGAGTTATATGGGTACAATAACTCATATTAGAACATATTATATATATATATATAGTATGTGTGTGAAGAATAATTTTATATTTGAATTCTATACCACTGTTCATAGAATTAAAGTTATTTTTCATCTACATACAAAATTCTATAACAGTGAATTAAAAATACCTTGTGAGTGACAATTGTGGCATTAAGTTAAGGAGTAGATACACTAATCTGCTTTTTGATCTATCTTCCCTATACATTTCTATATTCCCCCTTCTTTCAACCTTTTCTCCAAGCAGGATGTTAATGTCCAGTATGTTGCAAGGAATGCATCTTGTCAGGTCTGATCCAAAGTCAGTGTCTGGTTCTTTTGTTAGTAAAGTGTATAATTTCTCACAAGCATTATACAGTCCTAAAATTATAAGTGTATAAGGTGTATATGATGCACAGAATCATTAAGGCTGGATTTCTGCTCTTTATATGAGCAGGAAAATAAGACCTCTGTAAACCTTCAATCATGTCATATGAAGAATGGCATCTAATAGTTATTCATAGGGGTTCTGTAATCAACAAGAATCATTGTCTATGCCTAGAGATTCACATTCAGCCACTCTCAGAGCTGGTCCCATATGGTGGGATTAGCAATATAAGTTACCTGATTGTTCTGCAGTTAAATTCTTCACATCTTCATTGTAGCCCCCTCCTTCATTCCCTCCTGATTCCCCCTCCCTCTCTCATCCCCTCTCCCTCCCTCTATTAGTACTCAGACAGGGGAGCACTCTTCACCTAATATCTGACTTAAGCCTATCAAGTCTCATCTGTATTAGCTGTAACCTTTTCCTCTGTAGCCTGGCAAGGCTGTTTTGCCAGGGGGAAGTGGTCTAAGTTCAATGGCCAGAGTCTGAAGTAGTCCCTACTCTCTACACCTGGGATACATAAGGAAACTGTGCTACTACATCTGAGCAGTGGATCTAGGTCTACTTCATACATGGCCCTTGGTTGATGTTTCTAACTCTGTTTTATAGTGTAGTTATCCTGTATTATGTGGCTAATTTCCAATTATGAGTGAGTATATACCATGTGTGCCTTTCTGAATCTGGATAACCTCACTAAGGATGATTTTTTCCTGTTCTATCCATTTACCTGCAAATTTCAACATTTCCTTGTTTTTAATAGCTGCATAGTATTCCATTGTGTAGATGTACCACAGTTTCTTTATCTATTCTTTGGTTGAAGGACATCTTCATTGTTTCCAGATTCTGGCTATTACAAATAAAGCTGCTATGAACATTGTTGAGCAGGTGTCCTTGTTGTATGGTGGAGCATCACTTGAGGATATTCTCAGATTTGGTATGGCTGGGTCCTGAGGTAGAGTTATTTTGGTCTGAGAAAGGACCAGATCAATTTCCAAAGAGGTTGTACAAGTTTGCACTCCCACAAGCGATGGAGGAGTGTTCCCCTTTCTCCACATCCTCACCAGCAGGTGCTATCACCTGAGTTTTTTATCCTAGCCATTCAGATAGGCATAAGATGGAATCTCAGAGGCATTTTGAGCTGCATTTCCCTGATAACTAGGGATGTTGAGCATTTCTTTTCGTGTTTCTTAACTAGTTGATATTCCTCTATAGAAAATTCTCTGTTTAATTCTGTACCCCAATTTTTAATTTGATTACTTGGTTTGGTGGTGTTTAATTTCTTGAGTTCTTTATATATTTTGGATATTAGACCTTTGTCTGATGTCGGGTTGGTAAAGATCTTTTCCCAGATGGCCATTTTTTACTATGTTGATTTCCCTGATCCATGAGCATGGGATATCTTTCCATTTTCTGAAATCTTTTTCAAATTCTTTCTACAAAGATTTGAAGTTTTTTCATAGAGACCTTTCATTTATTTAGTTAGCATTACACCAAGATAGTTTACATTATTTGTCGCTATTGTGAAGGGTCAATTTAATATTTTAGAATAGAAAATAGTCAGAAACTGTAACACTATTTTATGTAGTAAAATTATTATTCAGTTTTGAAAGTGTCCTTTATTTGCTGAAAATTCTTGAATGTCACAGTTTTCTACCAACTGATACAATGCCATCCTTTATCATCTTTAGGACAACATGTCACACAATGATAATCAGATATGAAGCCATAGACCATTTTGTAGGAGAAATAGTAGTCTTGGTTGTGGTCGTTTAATTGATGTTTAACAGTGTGCTGGATAGTTTTCATTACAAAAATGAATTAAAGTAGAATCACTTGGGAAGAGAGAACCTCCATTAAGAAACTGCTTCCTTTGTACTGCCCTGTTGGCATATCTATGGGAAATTTTATGGATTGCTAATTGTGTGGGAGGGTTTACAGTGGCAAATTCTATGTCTAGGAAGGTAGTTCTGGGCTGTATTTTTTAAAAATTAACTTAGCAGAAGCTCATGGGGAAATGTAGTAAGCAGCATTGTTTAATGGTTCTTGGCTCTGTTCTTCCTTGAGTTCCTGTTCTGAATTCTCTCAGTAATGGACGGTTACCTGGAACTGTAAGCCCTATATGCCATCTCTTCTCCAAGTTTCTTTGGGTTATGGTGTTTACAACAGCAAAAGGAAGCACACTACAACATACAGAGATAGTTTTATGCAAACTTCTAAGATGACAAATCACCTTTAATAACCTAAGGTGTCTCATCTTCTTTAGTTTACAATTTACCTAGTGTCCTCATTATTCTTGAGTTACATCATGAGTCCAGACATATACTTTAGTTTTTCTTAGAACACCATTCTTTTTATTTATTTTTTAAATATATTTTATTATTTTATTCATATTACATTTAAATTGTATTCTTATACTTCTATCCTCCCATTCCTCCCTCCCTCCCACTTTCTCCTTACTTCCCTCCCCTATGATTGTGAATGAGGGGATCTCCTCCCCCATACATGCTCACAGGGTACCAAGTATATTCTTGGTAGCCTGCTATCCTTCCTCTGAGTGCCACCAGGCCTCCCCATGCAGGGGACATGGTCAAATATGGGGCCCCAGAGTTCTTTTCATTTTATTTTATTTTTTAATTAATTTTTATTTTTTAAATTAATTTATTCATATTACATCTCAGTTGTTAGCCCATCCCATGTATCCTCCCATTCCTCCCTTCCTCCCACTTCCCCCCTACTCCCCTTCCCTCCCCTATGTCTGTGTCTGAGGAAGACCTCCTCCCCCTGTATATGCTCATAGGGTATCAAGTCTCTCCTTGGTAACCTATTATCTTTCCTCTGAGTGCCAACAGGCATCTCCATCCAAGGGACATGTTCAAATATGGGGCACCAGAGTTTGTGAGAAAGTTAGATCTACTTCTCCACTCACCAGTGGAGAATGTCCTGTCCATCGGCTAGTCTGGGTAGGGGTTCGAGGTTTACTGCCTATTTTTTCCCTTGGCTGTTGCCATAGTTTGCGGAGGACCCCAGGGCCCAGACTCACCTGTAAAATGGGAATAGGGCTTCCTCAAGACCCAGCTATTCCACTCCTTGGAATATACCCAGAGGATGCACTACCACACAACAGGGATATATGCTCAACCATGTTCATAGCTGCCTTCTTCATAATAGCCAGAACTTGGAAACAACCTACGTGTCCTTCAATAGAAGAATGGATAAAGAAACTGTGGTACATTTACACTATGGAATACTACTCAGCTATTAAAAACAAGGAATTTCCAAATTTGTGGACAAATGGATTGAACTAGAAATTGTCATAATGAGTGAGTTCACACAGAAGCAAAAAGAGCTAAATGGTATATACTCACTTATATCGAGACACTAGTCCAAGGTGAACGTCCTCATGAAAAACTGTACCTACCAGGATAGTGGGTAAGAGGGGAGGTCATAATATTGAGACTTTAGGTGTGAGAAGCCTGGGAGAAAGAGGAAATAGAAGGATCCAGCGGGTTCTTTTCATTTTAAATAAAGAAAATTATCCTTCATATTCTCTTGATCTCAGTTCTTTTTTATTTTATTTTTATATATTTTATTAATTTATTCATATTATATCTCAATGGATATCCCATCCCTTGTATCCTCTCATTACTCCCTCCTTCCCATTTTTTCCTTACTCCCCTGCCCTATGACTGTGACTGAGTGGGACCTCCTCTCCCTGTGTATGCTCATAGGGTATCAAGTCTCTTCTTAGTAGCCTGCTATCCTTCCTCTGAGTGCCACCAGGTCTCCCCATCCAGGGGATGTGGTCAAATATGGGGCACCAGAGTTAATGTGAAAGTCAGACCCCACTCTCCACTCAACTGTGGAGAATGTTCTGTCCATTGGCTAGATCTGGGTAGGTGTTTGAAGTTTACTGCACATATTGTCCTTGGCTGGTGCCATAGTTTGAGCAGCACCCCTGGGCCCAAATCTGCCTATCATAATGTTATTCTTGTAGGTTTCTAGGACTCTCTGGATACTTCTACTTTGCAATTCTTCCATGCTTCTCTCATCTAGAGTCCCAGTATGATATCTTCCCCAAAGGTCTAATATTCAAAATATATAAAGAACTCAATAAATTAAACACCACCAAAACAAATAACCCAATTGAGAAATGGGGCTCAGAACTAAACAGAAAATTCTCAACAGAAGAATATCAAATGGTTGAAAAACACGTAAAGAAATACTCAACGTCCTTACTCATCAGGGAAATGCAAATTAAAACAACTCTGAGATTCCATCTTACACCCATCAGAATGGCTAAGATAAAAAATTCAGGTGACACCACATGATGATGAGGATGTGGAGAGAGAGTAACACTCCTTCATTGCTGGTGGGAATGCAAACTAGTACAACCACTTTGGAACTCTATCTGGCACTATATCAGAAAACTGGGAATAGGGCTTCCTGAAGACCCAGCTATTCCACTCCTTGGAATAAACCCAGAAGATGCTTCAGCACACAACAAGAACATTTGCTCAACCATGTTCATAGCAGCTTTATTCATAATAGCCAGAACATGGAAATAGCCTAAGTGTCCCTCAGTAGAAGAATGGATAAAGAAACTGCGGTACATTTATACTATGGAATACTACTCAACTATTATAAACAAGGAATTCCCGAAATTTGTGGACAAATGGATAGAACTAGAAATGATCATAATCAGTGAGTTAACCCAGAAGCAGAAAGAGTCAAATGGTACATATTCACTTATATCTGCATACTAGCCCAAGGAGCATGTACCATGAGAATCTCAAATTACCAGGAAAGTTAGACAGAGGGGAGGACATCCTATTGATCTTAATTTTTACATTTTTATTTGAACTCTGAGTCCCACTTTTGCTTGGATGGATGTCATTTAAAATAACCTTTAAGGCTGCTATTGGTTGCATAATCGAATGAATTTCCTTCCCCATCATTCCTACTCTTGGCATAGATCATGATATGATAGCGACAAACTCATATAAAAGGAATATGGGATAAAATTTGCCAGTATTTATTATAAATCTAATAAGCTAAAAAGAGAAATTAAGTTAAATAAGAAAAATAGAATATCCCACTTAAGAGATATATTTTAAATAGAGTCTAAATTGCTAGGTTAGTACGGCATGACAAATACATCATTTCTAAGTTTGAGTGAAAATAGAGTTGTCCCATATTATTGATAACCTGAAATTTGTTTCATGTGAATTAGAGTGTGTGTATGGGACTAAATACAGTAGAGATAAGACTACAAAATCCTGTCTGAAAAATTTCAGACATCTTGAAGATATTAAGGTTATGTTTCAGAATTTTAACTTTTTTCTAGTTTATGTTTGTGTTGTGAGTATGTGTGTTATGGTGTGTGCATGTGTGTGTGTATGTGTGTGTGTGTGTGTGTGTGTGTGTGTGTGTGTGTGTGTGTGTACATGTGCCATGGCATACATGTGGAAATCTGTATACAACTTGTTGGAGTCCAGGAGTTACATATACCATGTAAATCATGGATGTTTAGCTCAGTCTCTGAGCCTTAGCATTAAGCACTTTTGCCTCCTGAGCGTTCTCCCTTGTCCAAGGGTTTACAATATTATGTTTTTCAGTGATATCTATGGAGCATTTAGAGCATTTTCAAGAAGGAAATTCTTAGGAATATGACCGGGGTTTAGCTCTGATAAATATACATAGTGAAGTATATATTGAAAACAAAAATATGATGCATTATGTTACATTAATCGGCTAAAATCTTAAGGATGCTCCAAACTTGGACAATGAGATAAGGAATGCTTTTTCTACATGAAATAAATGTGTATGACAAGCATATGGAAAAAAATTGAATTTGATACATCTTACTGGATTTTTAAATGAATATTAACATCATCATCATTTTACATGGCATTCTCATGATAAAGATATAATAGGGAGTTGTATTTAATCCTATTTTATAGATGAGAACATAACAATTTAAAATATAGTATCTGACTTTCATTGTTCACTTCATTTGTTTTTCCTTTACATTTTTATAGCACATTCCCCTTTTTCGTTGAGGAGATCTGAATTATACTTTTAGATTTTCCTTAGTTTTGATGTGACATAATATAATCCAGTGAGAACTATGTCATTTCATAATAATTTAAAGGCTATTTTCATAAAATAATTTTAGTGCATATGTGAATATATATATATATATATATCACTTAAAGACTATCAGTACATAATTATATGTAAAACTTTTCCACATTTTTCTTTGACAGTGGGAAGGAAGGTTTATTTTATTATGTATGATGAAATAATTTTCTATCCTGACACCAAAATGAATTTTTATTCAAAGGTAGTCTAGACATAATTTACTTTCAAACAGAGTTGACATCTGACTACATATTGGATTAATTTATATTATAGTTGAAGAAGTTATTGATATTGGTATGTTTTACTTCATTTTTTCTTAAAGGCAGTCACATATATTAGATACCTTGTTCAGAGTACTGATGTGAAATCAGGTCAGAGAAAAAGTCAAAATATCCAGTTAAATATAAAAATGTGCAGGAGATTATTATAGTTTTTAATCCCACATCAATGAATTGTGACTTAATATTTAGGGTTGGCATAATGTTCCTGTGGATTGTGTACAGTTTACCCTTAATCATACAAATGATGATTTCTCTATCCTACTCTGTTCAATCTGGACATCGCATTGTGATGTTTATTTGAACTATCTCCAGTTTCAAGTTTTTGTACACATGTCACCATTTGTTCTCTGTCTTGCTAATCAAACCAATGTTGTGTAATAATAGAGAGTAGGGTGGGATATCCTGATTGAGTGAGGGGAGGAAAAAGAGAAGGTAGAAGTGGAAGATCAAGCCATGAGAAGACCAGGGAACTATCAAGAGAAATGAACCTGTCCAAGAGATGACTTCAAAGGAAGTATAATGTGGCAAATCTGAATGGGGAAAAACTATACTAGCATTGAGGTTTAGGATGGAGTAATTGTTGTGCAGCATTGTACTATAGGCTAATTAAAATGATCCTGTTCCCTCTGTGTGGTTATTTGGGTATATAGCTGGTTAATGACTAATCGTAGATTTCACTACAATAATAATTAAAAATTAAATATTAATAATAATTCAACAATACAGTTGTAAGCATGAACCCTAGTAATATATACATACAAAATTCCTTTAAGTTTGTATGTAAGCAATATTTATACTCTCCTTTTTTGAAAGCTACTTAATGAGCAGTTTATATGCATATTTAAAGTATGAGGTAAAATATTTTGTGCTTACCATTGAAATACAAATTTTGCTTTCCTGGAATAAGTGTTTATTCCCATTTTAATTCTGAACTCTATTGACTCAGGTTGTAATTTTTCTGCTTTCCCCCCATATGTATAAGTATTTAAGGCTGACAACTGGGATTACATAGCCTATCAGAGTTCTTGTCCCTGGAGAAAACTGGTACATAAAACTCATCAGTCATTAGTTGCCTGTAGCTCTTCATCTATGGGTGGGGTTCTGTGCAAATTCCATTATCTGCATTAGCATGCAAATGGTATTTCCATTGTTTCTTCTCTTATTATTCTTTTTTCTAAATTCAAAGGAAAATTGCTCTGTCTTTCCTCTTTTTTATAAATTTATTCAGATTACAACTCAATCGTTCTCCCACCACTTGTATCATTTCATTCCTCCTACCCTCCCACACCAACCCTATTACCCTCACTTAGGTCTGTGTTGGAGGGGGATCTCCTCCCCCGCTTTATTGTTGCAGGCTAACAAGTCTTATCTTGGTAGTCTGCCTATTCTCTCTTAGAGTGCCGACAAGGCACCCCTCCAAGGGGATATCGTCAAATATGGGGCACCAGAGCTCACGTCAGAGTTAGTCCTTTCTCTCCACATAACTGTGGAGGATGTCCTGTCCATTGGATAGATCAGAGTAGGGGTTCAATGTTTACTACTTTTGTTGTCCTTAGTTAGTGCAATAGTTTGAGCAGACACCCCTGGACCCTGATCCACCCGTTACGATGTTCTTCTTGTAGGTTTCTAAGATTCTCTGGATCCTTCT
Source organism: Acomys minous (assembly GCF_964271855.1). Lineage (NCBI taxonomy): Eukaryota > Metazoa > Chordata > Mammalia > Rodentia > Muridae > Acomys > Acomys minous. The sequence continues at coordinate 60,874,278 of NC_140488.1, read as the reverse complement.
ATTTCCCCATCTCCTATATTTCTCTTACCTGGAGTCCCATTAGAATGTCCTCACATCTGTCCCAATCTCCTGGTAATTGAAGATATTCATGGGACATGCTTTTTGGGCTAGTGTCCAAATATAAGTGAGTATATACTATGTCAGTCTTTCTGTTTCTGGGTTAACTCACTCAAGATCATTTCTAATTTCTTCCATTTGTCCATATTTCAGGATTCCTTGTTTTTAATAGCTGAGTAGTATTCCATAGTATATATGTGCCATAGTTTCTTTATCCATTATTCTACTGAGGGACACTTAGGCTGTTTCCATGTTCTGGCTATTATGAATAAGGCTGCTATGAACATGGTTGAGCATATGTCCCTGTTGTGTGGCAGAGAATTTTCTGGGTATATTCCAAAGAGTGTAGTAACTGGATCTTGAGGAAGCCCTATTCCCATTTTTTCTGAGAAAGTGCCAGATAGATTTCAAAAGTGGTTGTATCAGTTTGCCTTCCCACCAGCAATGAAAGACTGTTCCTCTTTCTCGACATCCTTGCCAGCATGTGGTGTCACTTGAATTTTTTATTTTAGCCATTCTCATGTGTTTTTCTTCTTATATTTTAACTTTAAATTTCCCCTTCTTATTATTCTGTAATTTGTAAACTTGCTGTTACTCTCTAAGCAGTGTCAATACATTAATTCAGGAACATGTCTTTGTTGGAGTAAGTAGCTGTGTAACTATGGGCCCATTCTGTATTTATATTTTATAATTTATAAATTTGGGTTCACCACAGTACCCATAGCATAATCTTTCCATAATATTTCCCTGGGAACTGAATTGTATGTGAGTCTTAATTAGTGTACTCAGTATATCTCCATAAATATCATGTATTCTTAGAGAAACCCTGCTCTCTTGCAAAAATAAAGCTTTTTGATAAAATCATTTCTGAACTTTATATATTAAATGAAGAGTCATACAAAGATATCATGTTAATAATAAAGTTATTGAAAAAACATATTGAAAAACAATGTCATTTTTACATTGGTCACCCAAAGAGACAGAGCAGATGTAAAAGGAAAGAAAACATTAACTGGCCTTCCAACTTTTGCCTGTCTCTTTCTAAAATTTAAACCATATACCTCTGCCAGACACTGCCTTACATTTAATCAGTGTTAGTGATTTATGGAATGTTTCATTTGAATTTATATTAATTTCCTATGTCTTATGTTTAACATGAAAGGAGTAATGCTACTTAATATTTAGGGAATTGTTTTCATCTTGAGGTATGCAATTAGAGCCTATTAATTTTTTTCAGTTTTATGCTAACAAATATATTTTATTCTTATTTCCCCCAAATATACTCTGAAATGTCTTTATTATTAAATATGCTAACAAACAACAAAAGTACTAGTTTCAATAATAATTTTGCTATAAAAGATATCTCATTTCCTGAACCTTGTAACTTCTATAAGGAAAATATTTGATTTCTTTATTTATATCTGATCTATAGGAAAAGTGTCAAGCTCTTTTTATTTTGTGTAACCACTAGTATGATTACTAGTTTGAGACAGTTATAGATTCAATATTGCAAATTTATTGTAAAGCCTTCATTTAATATGCATTTCAGAAGTGGAAGGTGAGAAGTGTGAGAAAGGAATTTCCCAGTTAAAACTTTTCTATGAAACACTTATAGCAGAGCAATGCTAAATAAATGTAGATGTAGCTCTCCCATTGGCTCATTGCAGAGAAGTAGAAATATGCAGTACTTGGGACAATAGACATTATGTATATGACATACATAAAGATTGTGACAAGCCAACGTATTCTCTTATAAAATTCTACTCCTAAAAAGTTTTAAGTCTCAGTTTTTGTCCATCAAAATTTAAAATATGGAGATTGCTTATTCAGTAAAGTACTTGCCCTGATAATATGGATAATTGTTTCGATCCTCAGCTCCTAGGGATATAGTTGGATATAGTACCACATTTCTATAAACAGTGAAAGGAGAAGCAAAGAAAGGACAAAAAAATTTCTAGTTGAACAGCTACATAGTCTTAACAAATCAGTGAGTTTCAAGTTCAAGCAGAGATGCTGCCTCAAAATGAAAGTGAGCAATGGAAGAAAATACCCAGCATCAACCTCTAATTTTTATAGAACCACATGAGTCAATTTTCCCTAATAAAATAAGGGAGTAAGGTTTGTCCAGTCTTGCAAATCAATTCAAGAACTGAATGGTTCTGAAAGAAAAAAAAACTAAGAAAATGTTTTACAATAACTCATTTTATTCTTTTTCTGGTCCATCAACTACAACAGAAGAGATTTCTAATATGAAAGATCAATACAGCCAGAAATCCTAGTATTGTTCATGTGTTTTTCTACTCTACTTCTTGCTCTGAAATCATTGACTTTAAATGATCACAAATAAAAAAGGTCCACATCTTGTCTCATCATTCAAGAGAACTTTAAGACCTGCATATCACAGTGTTAAGAGCTCAGAAAGCAGGCAAGATGGTTCTAATTCAGTATCTGGCCCATCAAGATAAGCACTTGGTTGAGTCACACTTAAATATTCCCATTTTTCAAGAGTTTCTTTAGTCTGGTTATTCTGACACCCAGGCTCTCCTTTGGGCCTCTGCTCTCCATGGATGTCTAGTGATGTGGATCCTTTACCTGGGCATTCTCCCTCTAGAATGTCCCCCAAAGTCAAGGGACATACCAGGATCAAGATGATTTTCCAAGCTAGAGAACTTACAGATACTCTTTGTCTTTCCTTCTTCATCAACTGAAGGCACATCTGCTGCTTTTTTTTTCAAGTTATTTTCTTAAGACTGCATAATAATTTCTAAGTACTTCTGCTTCTGACCTCCACATCCTTGCCAGACTTCTATCAGTCATATTTTAATTTCTTCAACACGGTTGGCCTGGGGGCATTCTTCAATTAGGGCATGGTATTCAGAACAGTTCAATCTGAACCTGCACGCGCACATTGAGCATAACTGAAGCCATGACATAGAAACAGGGGAAGTTAGCGTGCAGCTTCCATACCAGCCTGAAGAACAGAAGCACTGTGCATTTAACTATTGGGCCAAAGCCACCATAGTTGCACTTGGCATACATGAGTGCCTGGTTACCCACACCCAACAGATCCATAGACATGCGGAGGTTGGCGTTTCCACTGTCCACAGGCACTATGCTTCATTGTGGGACTTCTCTCTGGATTCTGGTATCTGCACAATACAACCCTGTTCAGGAGAACTGAAGTCTTGTGTTGGCTGTCTAAGCACTTCTGAAAAATCTAGTAATGGCAGGCAGCCAGTGACTTCACAAAGCCTGCCTGCACATACGCAGTATGCCGATGTAGAGCATAGCTCTTCCTCCACCACCTTCAGCCATCTGAGGATACTCTGATGGTGCACAGTTTGGATATGTTTTACAAAGTACTTGTAATACCTGTGTCTTTACAAGGCTGCTGTTAAATCTGCTTCCTTTTCTAAGCAAAACACTGGCCTACATACTGTTTTGTCCTGGTGAGGAGAACCAGAGGAGATAACTACTTCTGGTCTCAGATGTACTTGTGGGAACTCAGAAGGCTTAGAGCACTTAAAGAATGGTACATCGCAAATACCACATAGTGATATCATGTATTTTTGCAGACTAGCTCGTTTTAATGTCCTCATCTTTGCATATGATTGTAGAAGTATTCATTTAGGTAGAGACTCAGCTTTCCCTGAGGAAGGGCAGGAATAGTGTTCATTCAATTGTTTCTTTAATTAATTAGTTTTTAAATACTGCTTATATATTAACATTTTTAATTTTGTGTACTTTTAATTTCTAAACAAAAATAAAACCACCAGAAACCACCATACACAGTACCCTACCTTGCTATTCTATGGGAGGGGATTTTCCTGCCCTAAGGCACAGGATTGGCTAGAAGAGGTCCACTAGACATGAACAGAAAGCAAGGTGGGTCAGGGCCAGTCAAGGCTCCTGTGGTAGCCACAGAGAAACCATACAGGAGTCCTGGGCTTCTCAGGGGGTCATCAATCTACTTCCATTCAAAAAGCATCCTCATCCCTCTGAAGTTGGGGGAATATCATCAAGAACAGCAGCACAGTGCTCCTCTACTGTCACCTTATTTTCTTCATCATTGTTATTTGTGATCACTACTATTTTCTCTACCATTGTATAGGCTGAACAGAATCCAAGTCCAAACTGCCCTATCATGGAGATGTCTGCAACAAACTGAGAGGCCTCCATGAATGTTTTTGTGCCAGACTTAGCATTGTGAGAAAAGTACCTTGAGCTCTTCTCTGAGTTGGCTGAAGAAAAAGAGAGCTCCAAGAAAATTTATGAGGCATTCCCCAAAATTTAAAGCTTGGAATCCATGAAAAGTCTACCATCCATCAGTGCCTCTCGTAATTCCTCCATTTTTCACATCCTTCAGTCAGGAAATGGCATGAATTCCTATCAGAGTATGTATTTCACATGAAGGAGATACAGAAATCAAAGTGAAAGCAAATAGCAGGTGGCCAACTCTGCCTTTTGTGGAGCATATGTGGAAGAATAGCTTTGAGGTGGTATATATGACTGAGACTATTGACAAGTACTCTTTGCAGCAGCTCAATTATTTTATGGAAAGTGGCCAATTTCAGTGGCTAACAAAGGTCTTGAGCTACCAGAATATGATGAAGGTCACAGAAAAATGGAGGAGAGTAATGCAAAGCTTGAGAATCTCTGCAAGGCCATGAAGGAGATTTTGGAATAAAAGGTTGAGAAGGTGAAACTCTAACAGGCTTGTGTCTTCACCATGCTTCATTGTGATAAGCACTTACAGTTGTACAGTCAACATATAGTGGATCATGAAGGCCCAGGAAAATTAATACAAGTCTACAATTGGACATGCAATGTCCAAAAAGTGCATAGCGAATAATACTCAACACCCTATTGAGGAGACCTTGCTGCAGAAGGGTGAGGCAGTAAAGGATTTTGTGGTGCTTATGTTTGAAACTTATCTGCTATCTTCTGGATTCTCACCTAAGGGCCCCAAGATCCAATCCAAATGAATCTACTGTACACAATACCCAACTTTGCTATTCTGTGAGAGGATATTTTCATGCACCAAGGCACAAGGATAAGATAGAAGACGTCATTGCTCTCATTCCCTGGTGAGTTCCACTTGAACCATTTGAGAACACGAAAAACAACATCAAACAGCATGTTCTTCATGTGTTTAACATGGATAATTGTGATAATCTGATAATTGTGATAAGCTGTTATCCATGGTGTGGTTGACTTGGAGGAACTATCTCTGAACATCTCTTGAGAATTTTTTTAGCAGAGCAATGGTTGCCAAGTTATTTATGATGTCAGTTTTGGTCATACAATGTCTGTGTTCCCAAAAGTCAGCAGGCACTCCTGAGGGTTGGAGATGATGTCAATTTTCAGCTTTTTACCTCTGTCTACTTTAAAAGGGCCTGTGGGCCTCTCATAGTGAGTCTTAGAACATTAGAGATCAACTTCCAAAGAAAAATTTCCTTATTTTATTAGAAAGTATTGATGATCAGGGACATGAGATGAGTTATTTCTACCTGAAATACAATGTTATCTATCTTTTCTTCTACATGGTGCATTCCTTAGGCATCTTTAAAGGAAAGCCAAATAACAATTTGGACCTCGGTAGTCCTAGACTACATTCAACTTGCATATCATATCCCGTATTCACTAGGTTGACTCAAAAGAGGTTATATTTACATGATTTATGCAACTTGAGAATAAATGTACTGCTAGTGAGATGCCTCTGTGGTTATAATTACATCCTGATCTTTTGGAGGACCTGAAATCAGTTGCCATAACATAGCTTGAATCTCACAATCATCAATAGCTCCAGCTCAAGGAATCTAAAGCATCTTGTCTCAGCCCTACTTGCACTCAGATGTATATGCATGCCATTCTCCATGCACACATAAACACACATACAATATTCTTTAACAATGTATAATGAATCTATAAAATAATAAATGCAAAGACACAGCAATTATAAATAGCTTTTTTATTACTTCATTTTTAATTACACTAAACAAAATTCCCATGTATTTCATCTTTCTTAGCTTTTAGTTTTATTTTTCATTTTGATTTTCTTAATACTTGCTTAACATGTCTTATGAAATTTTCATGGAAAACCCAAGTATCATTGTTTAAAATATATGTATGAAGCTTACCATTTTTTACACCATCTTTGGGGAATGTATTCATTTTATAAGAAAATTTTATTTTTCTTATGAATAACAGTTCTTCATTATATGGAAATATAGCCTGTTACTTCTTAAAACATTATATATATTCGTTCTCCTCCTCCTCTTGCCTATATTATATTTGAAGAGATTTTCAGTAATATTTGTTTTTTTGTAAATAATATATTTTTCTCCCCCAAGTTCCTTCATTTCTGTTTTTACATATCACATATGCATTTATTATTGACTTTTGACAACTAACTATTTTATTTTGATGGTATTTGCAAACAACTTTAATCTAAACTAATTTTGTAAAAACTGGTCCTTTATGAAAAAAACTATGTAATTGAACTGAACACTGTTGCTACTCCTCGAGAAATAAATTATTCTCATCCTCACTAGTAACAAGTTTATTTACTTGATGAAAATTGTTTTACAAGGCTGTTGGCTCTGTTTCTTAACAATTAAACTTTATTATACAACCCAACTAGCTTACATAAGAAGGAAACAGGGTTAAAGGGACAAAAGAGTGAACCTTCTGGTATCCATTCCACTGGACAGGTCCTTAGGTGTCTCTCTGGCCTGCCTGCTGGTCTAGCCTGTTTGCTGATCCATGCAGGCTCCCACCTGGTCTGAACCTGTTGTTCTCTCCTCCCCACATGCCTGAGTCACATGGGAAGGGTGGTCTCCTTCTCCCATTGAGGGTCAATTAGAAAAACAATAGCCTAGGTGGGGTTCCCAGGTTGGCTTCCTGAACTCCAGGCCCAGGATGGCTCCACTCAACCTGTCACAAGGTATTCATGGGGTGTCCCAAGGGTAAAGCCCACCAAGACTGCTTCCACCTGTGACAAAGCTTCATCTTTCCCACACAAGGCTTCATATTCTGAAATGTTTTAAGCAATATAATTGATTTATAGTTTTTGATATTGTAAGAATAGTCAAAATCTATTATTTTTCAAGGATTTAATGATTTTACCTTTGTAACTTAATGTGATTAGCTATTTATAACTTTAACTAATAAGCAACGGAAGACTGTGATAAAATTCACAATGTGATTTTCTTTCGGGTAGTTATAATAATTAGTGATCTATATCTCTCTTTTTTTTAGGAATGCACAGTAGATTTATTATCAATGTAATACAACTAGCAATAGAATAAACAAAGAAAACTAGACATCTCCACATACACAGGACTTCACTATGTTAAAAGGAAGTAAAATTCATTTCATGTCTTAGTAATTTTGGTTTTCTATTTTTAGAAAACCCACATACTAAGAAGCATATAAGCAATAAATTTGTTTCTAACTGGAAAAGTATATTTGGAAAAGGATATTCCAATATCTGAGTGTTTGTACTGAAAGATCCCAGAAGGGAGACCCTCACTCAAGCCTCGGGATGGCGCGCACCCAAAGAGACACCAACGACCTTCTTGCTGTAAACACATGAGGCAGTTTATTGGCGGAGCTCCAGGTCGACACATATTTCACGCAGAAGCCCAGAGGTTAGGGGTTTATATGGGCAAGGGTCAGGGGAGTGGGAAGTTTTGGCACGGCTACACACGATTGGTTGTTTCAAACATTTGAACATCAGCAAATTGTGTAGGCCGATCTGGGGTAAGCACAGACTTAATCACATGGGAAAAGTCCTTCCTGTTTTTCTTGGAACCCGAGGGTAGATGTTTACCTGAGTTAACGACACATCTGGTTAAACTCAAACCTGGAACATTGTGTGCGGGCTTCAGGGGGGGATTAAGCAGACACCATAAGATTGGATGAGGGGTCTTGGCTCATTACTCACTCGACCATGTCCGGTACCTGTTTTTCTCAGGAATTTGTCCTTGTGTATCCTCCCTATCTTTTATGGCCAGCCGGTCCCTGGAACACTCAATAGGCCTTTGTCTCCTATCTCCACATTCTTTGTGACTTATCATCTGAGACCTTGGGCTAGCACTGTCGACCTGCACTTATGAGTTAGAGAGCTCTGCTGTTCTGGTTGCTTTAATGCTAATTAAAAATTTTCCCTTTCGGAAATGGACGATTTTCTTGATCAATTTCACTTGCCAAAGTTGAGTGAAGAACAGATAAACAAGCTAAATAGTCCCATTTCCCCTACAGAAATTGAAGTAATCACTGATAGTCTCCCAACCAAAAAAAGCCCAGGGCCAGATGGCTTCAGTGCAGAATTCTACCAGACCTTCAAGGGTGAGCTAATACCGATACTCTTCAAGCTACTCCAAAAGATAGAAAGGGATGGAACATTACCAAACTCATTCTATGAGGCCATAGTCTCATTGATACCTAAAACTCACAAAGACTCAACAAAGAAAGAGAATTTCAGAACAATTTCTCTGATGAACATCGATGCAAAAATACTAAATAAAATACTTGCAAAACGAATAAAAGAGCACATCAGAGATATCATTCATCATGACCAAGTAGGCTTCATTCCAGGCATGCAGGGATGGTTTAATATACGGAAATCCATCAATGTAATCCACCACATAAACAAAATGAAAATAAAAAACCACATGATCATCTCTTTGGATGCAGAGAAAGCATTTGATAAAATCCAACACCCATTCATGTTTAAAGTTTTAGAAGGTCGGGAATACAAGGCCCTTTCCTCAACATAATATAGGCTATATATAGGAAGCCAATAGCCAAAATCAAAGTAAATGGTGAGATACTCAAGGAAATTCCTCTAAAATCAGGAACAAGTCAAGGCTGCCCACTCTCTCCATATCTCTTCAATATAGTACTCGAAGTTCTAGCCAGAGCAATAAGACAACATAAGGAGATCAAGGGTATTCAAATGGGAAAGGAGGAAGTCAAATTATCCCTATTTGCAGATGATATGATAGTCTACATAAGTGACCCTCAAAATTCCACCAGAGAACTCCTACAGCTGATAAACACCTTCAGCAAATTGGCTGGATACAAAATTAACTCAAAAAAGTCTGTAGCCTTCCTATACACAAATGATAAGCTTGCAGAGGAAGAAATTAGAAAAACTACACCCTTCACATTAGCCACAAGCAATATAAAGTACTTAGGAGTTACTCTTACTAAGCAAGTGAAGGACCTGTTTGAAAAAAATTTCAAAACTCTAAAGAAAGAGATTGAAGATGACATGAGAAGATGGAAGGATCTACCTTGCTCATGGATAGGGAGAATTAATATAATAAAAATGGCCATCCTACCAAAAGCAATCTACAGATTTCATGCAATCCCTATCAAAATACCTACACAATTTTTTAAAGACATTGAAATTTCAATTCTGAACTTCATATGGAAAAACAAAAAACCCAGAATAGCTAAAACAATCTTGTACAATAAAAGGTGCTCTGGAGGAGTCTCCATACCTGATCTCAAACTGTACTATAAAGCAATAGTAATTAAAACAGCATGGTACTGGCACAGCAACAGGCTGGTTGATCAGTGGAATCGAATCGAAGACCCAGATATGAATCCACACACATATGGTCATTTGATTTTTGACAAAGAAGCCAAATCCATTTGATGGAAAAGGGATAGCATCTTCAACAAATGGTGCTGGTCTAACTGGATGTCTATGTGTAAAAAAAAAATGCAACTGGTCCCATATTTGTCACCTTGTACAAAACTCAAATCCAAGTGGATTAAAGACCTCAACATAAAACCAGAGACACTAAATCACTTAGAAGAAAAAATGGGAAAGAGCCTGGAACATATTGGCACAGGAGACAACTTCCTGAACAGAACACCAACAGCCCAGGCACTAATGTCAACAATTAATAAATGGGACCTCATGAGGCTGAGAAGCTTCTGTAAGGCAGGTGACACGGTAAAGAGAACAAAGCGACAGTCTACAGACTGGGAAAAGATCTTCACCAACCCCACATCTGACAAAGGTCTAATATCCAAAATATATAAAGAACTCAAGAAATTAAATACCACCAAACCAAATAACCCGATGGAGAAATGAGGCATGGAACTAAACAGAGAATTCTCAACAGAGGAATATCAAATGGCCGAGAAACACTTAAAGAAATGCTCAACCTCCTTAATCATCAGGGAAATGCAAATCAAAACAATGCTGAGATTCCATCTTACACCAATCAGGATGGCTAAGATCAAAAATTCAAGCGACACCACATGCTGGCGAGGATGTGGGGAGAGAGGAACACTCCTTCATTGCTGGTGGGATTGCAAATTAGTACAACCACTTTGGAAATCTATCTGGTGCTATCTCAGAAAATTGGGAATAGGGCTTCCTCAAGACCCAGCTATTCTACTCCTTGGAATATACCCAGAAGATGCTCCAGCACACAGCAAGAAAATTTGCTCAACCATGTTCATAGCAGCCTTATTCATAATAGCCAGAACATGGAAACAGCCTAAGTGTCCCTCAATAGAAGAATGGATAAAGAAACTGTGGTACATATACACTATGGAATACTATTCAGCTATTAAAAACAAGGAATTCCCAAAATTTGTGGATAAATGGATTGAGCTAGAAATGATCATAATGAGTGAGTTAACCCAGAAGCAGAAAGACTCAAATGGTATATACTCACTTATATCTGCATATTAGCCCAATGGGCATGTCCCACGAAAGCCTTCACTTACCAGGAAACTGCGACAGAGGAGAGGACACTCTAGTGGGACTCTAGATGAGAGAATCATGGGAGAAAGGCAAAGTAGAAGGACCCATAGGGTCCTAGAAGCCTACAAGTAGAACATTATGATAGGCAGATTTGGGCCCATGGGTCCCGCTCAAACTAAGGCACCAGCCAAGGACAATACAGGCGGTAATCCTTAAACCCCTACCCAGATCTAGACAATGGACAGAACACTCTCCACAGTAGAGTGGAGAGTGGGATATTACTTTCTCACATACTCTGGTGCCTCACCTTTGACCATGTCCCCTGGACGGGGAGACCTGGTGGCAATCAGAGGAAGGACAGCTGGTTACCAAGAAGAAACTTGATACCCTATGATCGTATAGAGGGGGAGGTAATCCCCCTCAGGAACAGTCATAGGGGAGGGGAATAAGGGAAAATTGGGAGGGAGGGAAGAATGGGAGGATACAAGGGATGGGATAACCATTGAGATGTAACAAGAATAAATTAATAAAGGAGGAAAAAAATTTCCCTTTCAGTACAATAGAATTCATAGTGTTCTATTTCTCATCTACCATTTCTTTCATATTTTTTATTCTTTTATTTGCTTGATGTAATTATTCTCATTAAGCATGTCTTCCCCTCTTGTCAAAATTTCTTGGTCTGAGGATAATCTGTCCCATTTTTTAAGTCCTTTGCATTATTTACTTTCCAAATTTCAGATTATTTTGATGGTCATACTGTATTTGCATTCTACTGCTATGATAAACCACTATCTGATGACAATTTGGTGCGGAAAGGGTTTATTTGACTTATAGGTCAAAGTCCTTTTTCGTGATGGTGAGGCAGAAACCCAGAGATAGAAAATGTAGGAGAAATCAAGGGAAAATGATGCTTGCTATCTTTTTTCTCAAGGCTGGCCTGGCTTGAGTTCTTACACAATACAGAATCATCTGCCTAAGAACAGCACCATCCTTGGAGAGTACACTTGCACTCTCCTTGTCAATCATTAAGGAAGAAAATGTCCCCACAGACTTACCTATGGCCAATATAATGAAGTCATTTTCTCAAATGAGGTTCTCTACCCTCAAATAATTCTAGACAAGGTCAATGTGACCACAAACTAACCAGCATACACTATTTAAAGCACACTAGCTTTTTAAAAAATTGTAGGCTGTCTATTATGATTTTTATCAACACATTACCCACTAAATAGGTACAATATCTTCATCCTTAGTCAATTATATTTGATTATTTCTTAGAGTTTCTGTCATTAAATTTTAGTCCCATTCTGGTGTTATATTTTGTTTATCTTTTCCGTTAAAGTCTGTGCATATCAACTGTTTTTTTTTTTTTAATAATTACAACATCTGCATTATTTGAGTCTGGTTCTAGCAACTGATTTGTTTCTCAAAGCTTTTCAATTTTTTCTTTAGGTTGATATATTATTGTTGAAAGTTGGACTTCAAATGAAATTAACTGAGGTATGATGTTGTTTAATGTAAAGTTGAAATTTTTATTATAAAAATTTAGTAAATTTTTTTGTGGCTTTTGGTTTCATCACTGAAAATTGTATCTAATATTTTTATGTTTGTTCTTACTAGCTTCTTTTCATTTTTATGGAGTTTGTTTCTTCCAAAGGGTTTGACAGTGCAGATATGTATGAAAGTCACAATGAACCTGGTGTCCTATTTTTCTTTTTATTATTGTAATAAACACCATGACCAAAAGAAACTTGGGGAGAAAGAAATTGGCTTACAGTTTATAGTACATCATCAGGGGAAGCTAATGCAGGAAATTAAAGCAGGAGTTTTGAGGCAGTGATCTCAGTTTTCTAATTGAATAAGGAGATAAATTGATATTTAGGATATAATATTTCTTTAATTTGCTTTGTTTTGTGTTTTTAAGTACTAATGTGAAATTTTAAAAATTTTTATGTATTAAACCAGAAACTCAAAATCTGTCCACACAGTTTTAATAAGACTCACATAATAAAAATAAAGATATTTAAATTTTTAATGTGAAATTTAAATGACTTCTGCTTTATGTACATATTTCCTATCCCTTTAACCAGTTAGATTTCATAAATCTCCCAGTTTTTATGTGCTGGGTTTATATATATATATATATATTTTTTTTTTTCTCTTTGAAGTGGTAGAAAAGTTTGTAATTCATTGCATTTGGAAATGTTTTTGTTCAGCCAGAGAGCAATCTTCAGTGCCTATGAGGAACTTTGGTCAAAGATGGACACATTGCTTTCAATCTTTCTCAAGTATAGTTATTATTGGCAATATCCAGTTTCAGTTTTACTGCCATTTCATTGTCAAAAATATCATTATTCCTAAGTATGAACCAAAGTCATTGACACCAAATTGTTTAGAAAAAGACAACCATGAAATTTGATAATTTATTCAATAAATATATCTGATTCTGTAACTAACATTATAATTGCAAAGTAACAAATAAATAATGGACATTATCATAAGTTTATGAGGTTATATTTTGTTTTGAGTTTGTGTTATGTTACATTACCTAGATTTTTACTAAAATAATTGTCACCAAAAATATTCCAAGGTGAAGTTAAGTGGAAAAATTAATTGACAGACAGGTATTCTATAAATGGTTTAATTAAATATTTTCAATTTACAGGCCTATAAAAATGCATTTACCAATGAAGTTAGACAATTGGGTAGAAAATGGAACTTACATAATTTGTTTTTATATACAGTACTCACATGTAAAAATTATTTTTTACATATCTAGATGAATATATTTTTGATTTATATTTGTATTTGTGCATGTTTGTATTTAGGAGCTGTTCTCTTTCTCTCTCTCCACCCCCCACCCATGTGTGTATTTGTGCCAGAAAACAGCCTCAAGTATTGTTATTCATTCATTCATGATCTACATTTTTTGAGACAAAGATTTTGTTGCTGTTGTATTTGCTGTTGTTTTTTTCTGAGATACAGACCTCACCAAGTAAGCTAGACTGGCTACCCTGATCCCCAGCTATCTGGTTGTCTCTGAGTCTCCAGCTTTACAATTACAAACACACCATGCTATTCTTTTCCACTTTTGTTGCTTTTATGTGTGTAAAGAGAATCAAATTTATGTCCATATATTACAAAGCAAGCACTTCCTCAAACGATCTATTATGTTCCCAGCCTCATGATTTTAATTTTGAATATAGCCACTATGTAATTCTTTATTCTTTCACTATAAGTAGCAATGTTTTAATTGTCATGATATCCTGAATTATTCAGTGGTGGGTGCATTCTAGATAAGGTTTCTCTGTTAGCCTTGCCTGTCCTGGACTGGCTTGGTAAACCAGGCTGGCCTTCAACTCACAAAGATCCACCTGTTTCTGCATCCAAGAGTACTAGGATTACAGCCTTGCAACAACTCACCTGCATGATACCATGAAATTTCATGATCTGTTTTGATTCAAATTATATAAAATAACCAATTCTCATTTTTCCAATACTATTTATTTAATACTTTAGAAATAATTATTCTTTATCTCATCAATAATTATAATGGAAATTAATAATGGTTTACAATGTTTCTCTCAAAGTTTGTTTCTATGCTAAGTCTATGAATATTTTAAATGTATGCTTTACTTAGCAGAGTATTCTTACAAATTTGAAAGATAACCCTTCTAGTGTTATGAAATTTGCCATCTAGAATTTTATACAAAAATGTGGAATTGATTTTCTATCTTTTTATCATCTTTTGTTTAGTAAATGACAATCATTACATTCGAGAAATGTCACTCATTTTAATCCAGCTCTAATCCTTTCTGACTTTCACCCTTCTCCTATGTGGATTAAAACAGTTCTAGGAAAGTGTAGATTAGTTATCACACCACAGGAAGACATTAATTAGGAAGACTTGCTGGCAAAAAGAATATCAAATATTTTAATGACTTTGAGCTAGATGAGTATAGTCTTGCTTAAAGAAATGATGGATGTTTTATTCAAGTCTTATGCTACACTAAAAATTATGTCCTATGTGAATAATTGCTTTTGAAAAAGGATAATAGAATGTAAAATGAATGATCATGTAACAAAAATTTATGCCTCATCCAATACCTTAAAATGAAAAAAATTCTAAGAATATATAATAAACTTGCAGTCCAAATATTTTTTCTGAAATCTGGGCTTGGGAAGGGTATGGCCATGTTGATATGTCATTCAGCGTCCTGTGTGTAGCCTCCAGCTTAGCTTCTGTGTCTGGTGGGTCAATCCACACTTGTTACCAGAGGAAAACAGGAGGACATTAAGACCAAACATCCCATTTCTCTCAGGAACAGCTAGCATTCTTTAGGGCAAAACCTGTGTGCCAGGCGAGGGTGTGCAATTTTCCATGCCATGTTACAATTTAGCTGTTCTAGAATGAAATTGCCAGTATCAGACAGCACTGGAAACTCTGGTCTTCCAAAGTCCTGTGATGATAATTCAATGTTTCAGCTCTTTGGTTAAACTGCTGTTCCAAGCATGGAAGAGATACAGGCAGATGCCC
This sequence comes from Acomys minous, assembly GCF_964271855.1. Lineage (NCBI taxonomy): Eukaryota > Metazoa > Chordata > Mammalia > Rodentia > Muridae > Acomys > Acomys minous. The sequence goes on along the minus strand of NC_140488.1, from coordinate 60,858,949 downwards.
AGAAGGCAGGTCTGGTGCGACTCATGCCTGTAGGGTGCTTCAGTTTGGTCAGCACCAATCTTGCCTCAATTGAGTGGGCTTCAGCTGCTGCCAAGGCAGCTAAGCATACCAGTGACCAAGGAAAACTCCTGGAGGCCATCAGCCCCAGACAGTCTGGCAGCTCTGTGTGTTAGTCACAATTCCACAGTAACCCTTCCTTCTCTGGTATAAATAAGAAATCCAGTATGGTTTTGATGGAGTAAGAGAGCAGGCCAACCTTTACTTGTGAATCATAGATTTATAAACCTTGGACAATGGGGAGGAGTTTAAGGATTTAAGGGTAAACATGTCTGATTCAATAAGGCTAGAGATGCCATGACACTTGATTTACATGCAGTGGTACAGTACCTCATTTGCATGCGGTAGCATGGGGTCCTAACAAAAAAAGTAAAAATCATGGTACTTAGTTATCCTATGGGTGGTGAAAGAACTTCCAGGAATGGTTAAAGGCCATTTACTGAAGGCTAGTAGATCCTTAGCATAGAATTAGGTATTTTCAGGAATCCAAAAGTGCTTGCTGAACAGGTTCTATCAGGAAAGAGTAGGGCCTGTAATCCTCTCTGAGGGCTATGCTTTGCTCCTTAGAGGAGCTAAGGATCCAAATAAGATGAAGAGAAAACCCAAGTGAGAAAGGGAGTCTGTCTTTATAGACCAAGCTATGTTGGCTTTCCATATATGCCTGACTTGGACCCTAAAAAGCAGAGTTCCACGTTGATACTTCTCAGTAATTCAATACTATGAGTATAATGATTGATAGATGAAGAACAGAAGTTAAAATTAGGGCTAATACTGTCCATGTCTGAAATCAAATTGTTTCTGTTTTTCAGTTGAGAATTTTGCCTTGGCTGGTTCTCAACACTATATGGATTTTTAAGACATTGAGAGAAAGTAAATAGTATGTTCCCCCAGAGTCATAAGGCCCCAGTAACATATTTTGCTTGCTTGGATTCAAAGATATACCATCATAATCAACTTAACACATGTTACATGAAGGGAAAATTTTCAGTGATGGGAATAAGTGAATTTAATTGCCCAGCAATGAACACTATTATTTTCATCTCATATATAACAGTATTATTAGTGAGAATGTTTGTCTTTCTTGGTAGTATAAAATATGTTATTTTGAAATAATGAGTCCTCATTGTTCTCCAGAGAAGCAAACAAATTATATTTATATTATGTGCATGCAGAGAGGGATGAGAGAAATAGTTAGGGGATGAAGGAAAAAAAGAGACTTATTGAAAGGAATTGGTTAATTCTATTATGATAAAGGCATCTGTAAAGAAGGAAAGTTGAAGAAGAAATTCAGATTAAACAATTGTCTTACATTTCCATGGAAGCTGAGTATTTCCAAGAATTTAGTCCTTTAGTAGGCATTTCCATTTCAAAATAAAGGTGGCATTTGGTTTAATTCCACTATGAAAGCTGGTAGGTTCAAGATATAAGAAATATCCATGTTTAATTTCTTTAATATTATTGTACTTTTATTATTTAAAACAAAGTTAAGTGTAAATATATTTTATCACATTCTTATTCTCTATCAAGTCCTCACAAATACTCTCCCCTTTACTAACCACTCAGCTTTAATTTCTTTTTCAAAAACAAAAACCCAATTTTCCAAACCAATATATTAACAACCCCAAAGCAAAATAGAAACAAATGTAAAAAACAGCAACAATAATAACAACAATAAAACTCCACTAAACTGTACACAAATGAGAGCACAGAAGAAAATATGCATAGTCCAGTATATGTTTGTCATCTACTCCTGAAGTTGGGGGCCTGTCCTGGAGTGGTGACTATACCCAATATCACTCTATTGGAATAAATTGATTTTCCTATCTTAGCATGTGTAAATGACAGTTCTGGTATTAACCTTTTCCTGAGTGACTATGTATTCATTCATTCATTCATTCATTCATCTTTTAAAATATAACAAAACAGAATATAGTAAGATAAAAGAAAAACTATCACATTGAAGTTGGAGGTGACAAATAAACAGATGAAAAAGATCACAAGAGAAGGCACAAGAAACATTCACACACTCTGGAATCAAATAGAAACAGTAAGCTGGAAGCCATAGTATATATGTAGAGGACCTGGTGCTGACCCATGCAGGCATTGTACATGCTGCTTCAGACTCTATAAGTTCATATAAGTTTGCTCATGTTGACTTAGAGTGAAGTGGACATTTCTGGTTTCTTTGAAGGTTCAGTTCACATGGTATTTTGCTGAAATCTGTCCTATGAGAGGTCACTTGATAGTTTTTTCTTTCTGTTTGAAGACAGTGCATATGAAGATTTAACTGAGAACATACATGTGAGAAGGCACATGATGGTAGGAAGGAGTATAAAAAAGAACCATGGACAGTGAAACGAGGCTTTTGGCATTTCTATACCATATATGACTTTGCTGGTAATTGCTGGACTTTGTTGATCTTTGTTGGTCTTCATTCATCTTTGCTTCACAGAGAGAAACATTTTAGTTTCTGGTATACCAACTCACAGGAGGCTTCTGATAGATTGTGACACCTCTATGGATTCATATGCTGTTTGGTGTTGGCTATTGGACTGGACTGTTGATATCCTAACAGCACAATGTGAAGTTGGCCCAAGGAACTATATTCAAACAGGTCCACAACTCCTTTTTCATATTAACGTTCTTTCTCCCGTTCCACTGATTGGTGGGTTAGAAGTGAGGTTGAGGTGTTTAAGAACACTAAATAAAGTAGGTTTTGAAAAATCTAAGCCTAGATTAAAGGGCTTTGTTTTCTTGGTGCCTTCCATCCTCTCTGGCTCATACACTCTTTCAACTCTTCTCAATTTATGGCCACTAACCTATAGACTTGGCAATATCCTAGGTTTGTTGGGGGATACTCATGGGTCCCTTTTCACCAAAACTTTAATTAGTCAAAACACAACTCCAGAAGAGATGTTCAGTTGTGGCTCTGTCTCCACACTTACATGGCAATTGCATTTAGATCACCTTCATATATGTAAATATTTTAAGAAGTTTCTAATGTAATAGACTTTCAAACTAAACGTCAGCCAGCCCATATTTGCTTTCTGGCCTGACAACCCTCAAATGCCCTTTAAATTTAGTCATATTTCCATGCATTCCGTCTCATAACTCTGTCTCCCTCCCACTCCCTACTTGATCCACCAACTGTTTCCTGGCAAAGGACTACTTCTTTGTGCAAACATACCACTTTAATGAAATGTTTCATCCTTGAGAACTGCTAGAAGGTAAAACATTTCCTACAGATGTTATTATTGTCTATCCGATGTTAGAAAAGCATTTGTGTTCAGGAAAGAATGCCAGGGACCCATTAACAGAGAGAAAGTTAGCTGTTGCAATTTTCCAACCAGGAATTCCCACTAGAATTTTTGAGCAAATGTCCAGTTGATTTCTGTTGAATGTTTTAAGTATTCTCATTTGATAGTATTTTCATGTCTATCTTTTGCTTCATTAATATGTAGTACATAGAAGTTTCTGATAATCTGTGAATTGAAAGGACCAGATGAACTGCATTTTGAAAAAGAAATTGCATTTTGTGTTAAACTTTGCCAAGGAATGAACCCAGATTCCAGGAAAAGCATACACTAGTCTAAACAGAAATACATTCCCTAGCAACACAATCAAGCTGACCAGCAGGTGGTCTGGCACTTAGCAACAACCAATTAGGAGAATCCAGTCCAAAGTTCCTAATGCCCTCATGACTGCTTCAACCAATCTTTTCTACAGCTCAACTTGCCCCTACACCTATTACCCAACCATGAAACACCAAGGCTTGTAACTCCCAGCTTGCAGCTTTTCTGCCCAAGTGTCATCCAATCATATACTGTAAAACCTATTTCTTTGTCTAAAACCTATAAAAAAACCCCTCTCAATTGACACTCAAGGCCACATCCCTCCCTGCATCTGTGTGCCAGTGCATGGGAGAGGTGATCCTAGTTCTAATCTACAATAAAGACTTGCTTGCCATTGCATTTGGACTTGGCTCTTGGGTGGTCTGTTTGGGGAATCCCTTGAAATTTGGGCATAACAAGAATAAAGAAATGAAATTGAAGTTACTATGTGCCAGTGTCAGTTCAGTCAATTTCTTCATAGGTATATATAAAATATGCAAACCAATGGTTCCAAATAGCTCCTGTGATTTAATTTGTTTGTTTTGAGATTAAGCATCTGTGTTTTTGTTTCTGTTTGTTTTTCAAGACAGGGTCTCTCTGTGTATCCGATGCTGTCCTAGAATTATTTTGTAGACCAGGCTGGCCTCGAACTCACAAGGATCCACCTACCTCTGCTTTGTAAGTGCTGAAACATTTAAATTTAATAGTAAAAATTTCATAATTCAAACAAGCCAATTATGTGACAAAATTTAATTAAGAACTTAAATTCTAATTTAGACTTTAAGAATTTGATTTGTATCAGTTATTGTTACATGCATATGTATATATACACACACACACACACGTTTTTGTAGCCAGATGTGGTGGTGTATTGCTGTAACACCAGCATTCTGGAGGCAGAGGCAGCAAATCAGATCTTTGTGAGTGAGAGGCCAGTCTTGTCTACAAAGTGAGTTGAGGAGAGTCGAGGATATGCAAAGTAACTCTGTCTCAAAACAAAGCAAAACAAAACAAACAAAAAAGCTAGTGTTACTTAGATCTGATGTAAGCTGAACAACATGCTTTTCAACCTAACCTTGGGACCTTATTCAAATGATGCTTATCCTTACTTTTATTTCTTCCTTTTTTTTTTTTTTGTCTCTTTTGAACAATGTGTAACAGCCAACTCTATACCTCTGTAAGCAGTTTATTACTCCCACAAAAGAGACTTGAAGACGTTGGCATGTGGTTCTGTCTTCAACTCCTTTTTAGGATGAGAGAGCTGGCTGGCCATTCTCAGCTACACTCCAAAATATAGCTTGCTTTACTTGGACTGCCAAGGATTTGATGTTTTCTCCTTGTAACTCTCAGGTTTATCAGTAATGATATTGTAATCTCAAAAATAAAAGAAAGAAAAATAATAATTAAAACTTAAAAGAAGAATTTGATTTGTAAGTAAATCATGATATGTTTATCCATACAAAGAAGACCAATGTATCAGCTATTCTTGGGATTAACCAAAAGTGTTTTAATTATGGAGATGTAAAGAACAGCAACTAGATATTTATTGCTAGACCTTAATGACAATTCATCTTTCACATAGATTCTACTGTTAAAGCCATTCTTTTAAAGTTCTATAATATAATGCTTGAAAAGGCAAATTTTTGCCTATGTATAAGTATATTAAAATATTTGACAATGGACCAATAGAAAGGAGAAGATGAAATGATAGTTACCAGTATTAAATGAAGTTCTGCTGCATGCCAGAGGCTTTTCTTCATTTTATCTACCATAAATCTTAAAAATAATCTTTAAAATAGTATTGCCTCCAGTTTTTTAAAAAGAATAAAACTTTAGAAAAATGACCTAAAAATTGTTCAAGTAAATAAATAAATAAAAATGTCATAAGAAGGCCACTATTTACTTTCAATTGTATCTTACATTTTTTCTACTTCATAAGTATTATTTTAGAGACTCTGATTATGGTAATAAATATCTTTACAAATTGTCATGGGAAAATGTTAAATATTGGCATGTACCAGAGACAAGGAAATAAAAGGACTTTTAAGAAGTAAGTGTAGACTTTGAATTTTTTAAGCGGTTCTTTACTGCTTATATCTCCCTTCCAACCAACCTACCCTAGATAAGAGAGAAAAGAGGTTAATATGAACAAGAGAAGAAGAATTTTTTGGACTCGTTTCCTTGGCCTGATTCCACTCTTCCTTAGTCAGGATTTCAGAAGGCCTATTAAATAGCAAGCAGGCAAATCAGCAAAGATGACTGCAAATACAGCAGCCAGAACCCAGAGTAGCAGCTGGAAGTTGGAGCCACAGCTGGAACCTCAAAGTATTATTTGGAGCAGTACTCTCTAGCAGCTTCTTGAAGCAGTGCATGAGTAGCCAAACAATAAAAAGCAATAGCAAAACAAAACCCCCAAAACCAAGGTTCTTGTTTCCAAAAATCAAGGCTCTTAGTGTCTGTACTAGGATCTTTATCAGCTGGCAAAGACCATGCCCACTCCTGCAACGTGCCATTCCTCTTCTATTAGACAAACATCACTTGTTCTCTTCCTAGACTGTGTCCTGCAGAAAAACATTATACATACTCACACAGTTCTGCTTTCCATCCCATACTTGACATCAAAACAAAAACAGCTCTACATCTAATACAAGTAAGAAAACATCATTTTCTGTTGTTGTTTTAGTTGGCTTTGTTTTTTAATGAAGCAAGAATATGAATTCACCATGTATTTATATCTTTGACTCTGTCAAATATAAAACAATATAATACAAAGAGATTTATGGATTTTAGAAGAAAATAACAATTTGTTCAATTTTTCATGATGCATTTGTTTGTGCCTACTCTACTTCATTGTGAAATATAGAGAAGAAAGTGATTGAAATCTGCTGAACTACAACACTGAAGAGACACTGTACAGCACATTTAAAGAATGAAACCATAAAGTGAGGGAGAGTTTGGTTGGCTGTATCATGGTCTAACCATATCTTTGCATAGAAGGTTGAGCAAGGAAGTTTCTATCAGTTAAGGTAGGATTAGGTCTCAGGGCCTGGGAACATGAACTTACTTTGACACTGCCAGCCACACTGACATTTTCCCATTATTGATGTTCTCTATCTGATAACATGTTATTCTCATGGATTTCTTTTGTTTCTTAGAAATAGTTTCCTGAAGACTGGAGATATGCCTTAGTGTTTAAGAGCTCTGGCTGTTTTTCCAGAGTTCCCAGGTTCAATTCCCAGCACCCACATGGCAGCTAACACTGTGACTCCATGTCTAGGTGACCCAACACACTTACACAGAAATATATTCAACCAAAACATCAATGTTCATTACATTAAAAAAATATTTCTTTTTTAAAAAGAAAAGCAATAATTTTCATCACACTATATTCCTATCCCATAGCTGTATTAAATAATTTTTAAAGATATCCAAAACCTTAATATAAAGTCTAAAATTTCCATTGAAAAACACTTCAAAATATATATGTAGGGGAAGACTTTCTGAAATACAGCCCTTAGGTATGAGATAATACCAAGAAGCTTATGGACTGCAAACAACACAATTGTTTGAGTGAAGACATGATCTACTAAAGAAGAAAAAGTATGTTCACTTTAAAAATGCCATCCATTATACAAAGTAAAATGAATAAATACTAATATTCTCTGATTCCTACTTTATGCATAAATATATCAATCTATGAAATATTTTATTTAATTGCTTCAATTTTTCTTACATATACTTATGTGAACTGATTTGCCTTCATTACACTCTTTTACCCATCATATCCTATAGTATCTTGAGCTTATTGTTTTGAGTTATTACCTAGAATATTTACAGAACTACAGAGATACATATAACAAAAATGGAAAGTCATCTGATTAATATATATACTAAAAATATATAAACACAAATTTCCATAAGGTATATGAAAATTGCTTGACAGCTTTAGCCATCCATGATATGCAACTTAAAACAGATTTTAAAAACCCACACACCTATGAAAATTTGATTATTGACAAAGAAGCCAAATCCATACAATCAAAAAATGATCATATCTTTAACAAATGATGCTAGTCTAACTCCATAGCTACAAGTAGAAAAATGCAAATAGACTCATATTTATCATCATGCACAAAACTAAACTCCAAGTGTATTAAAGACCTCAGCTTAAAATTAGACACTCTAAGTCTGTTAGAATAAAAATTGGAGAAGAGCTTTGAACTCATTGGCATAAGGGATATCTTTCTAAACAAAACAGCAACAGCTCAGGCCCTAAGATCAACCATTAATAAATGAGACCTGATGAAACTGAAAAAGCTTCTACAAGACAAGGGAAACAGTAAACAGAACAAAGCGACAGCCTACAGACTGGGAGAAGATCTTTACCAAATCTACATCTTACAAAGGGCTAATATCCAAAACATAAAGAACTGAAGAAATTAAACACCACCAAGCCAAATATCCCAATTCAAAAATGGAGTACAGAGCTAAATAGAAAATTCTCAACAGAGGAATATTGACTGATTAAGAAACACTTAAAGAAATTCTCAACATCCATATTTATCAGGGGAATGCAAATCAAAATGACTCTGTGATTCCATCTTAGACCTACCTGAACAGCTAAGATAAAAAATTCAAGTGACAGCACATACTGGCTATGATATGGAGAAAGGGATAAATTCCTCTATTGATGGTGGAAGTGCAAACTTCTGCAACCACTTTGAATGTCAATCTGGCTCTATGAAAAAAATTGGGAATAATGCTAATGAAAGACGCAGCTATACCACTTCTGGAGATATACCCAAAAGATGTTCCATCATACAGCAAGGATATCTGCTCAACTATGTTCATAGCAGCCTTATTCGTAAATCCCCAGAATCTGGAAATACCTTAGATGTCCATAAACCGAAGAATGGATGAAGAAACTCTGGTACATTTACACTATGCAATACTATTCAGTTGCCAAAAACAAAGAAATGTTGAAATTTGTAGTCAAATGGATGGAACTAGAGACAATCATCCTGAGTGAGGTAACCCAGCCCCACAAAGACTGACTCGTAAGTGGATATTAGCCACTTAATACTTGATAACCATATTACAGTACAGATATGGATGTGCCAACAAAGACCATGTATGATGTGGACCTAGACCCTCTGTTCATATGTAGTAGATAGTCTGAACAATAAGGGGAGTAGAGACTAGATTTTATATAGACTCTGGCCTTCCAAAATTGATCACTTCCCTCTGTCAGTGTAGTCCTACCCAGCCACCAAGGAAGAGGACACAGGTAGTACAGGTGAGAATTTATAGGCAGAGATCAGATGTTAGGGGAGGAGGACTTCCTTATCTGAGGACTAGGAGAGGGAGGTAGAGGGAATGAGGGAGGGAGGGGGTGGGGTAGGTAAATGATGAGGGAGGAGGCTACAATCAGGACTTAAAGAATTAAAGCTGCAAAATAAGCATTTAACTTATTGTGCTAAGACCAATACCTGGGAATAGCTCTGAGTCTGCCTGAGACATGAATGTATATGCATAGACAAGGCTTCTTATTGGTCACAGAATCCCTGTGACTTACTATTGGATGTCATTCTTCATATGGCATTAATGAAAGTTAGCTGATATTTTTCTTCTGCTCATACTGAGAGCAGAGAACAAGCCTTAATTGTTTTACGCATCATGTACACCTCATATATCTATAGTTTTAGGACTGTATAATGCTTGTGAAAAATTATATGTTTTCAGAACAACAGAACTGGATACTGAAGCTGCATCACACCTGACTGGATTCATCCCTCTCGGCATGCTGGATGCTGATTTCTTGCATCCTTCATGTTTCAGCCCCAAGTGCTTTTGTTGCTATTATTCACCAGAATAGGATACCTTCAAAGAAAACTCCTGATACAAATTGATTCAGCATTTCAGACTGTCCCACACAAGACTGATGATAAGACTGGAATTTCTCAGTATTTATAAACTGGACTATATATGTTTTTCCTGACTTGATTTACTATGTTCTGCAATTTTATTTGGGCCCCAAGAAAAGAACTATTCTCCCCAAATCAGCCAGAAGAAACCTTAAGAAAAAGATGCCCCATTTACCCGAAGGGGTGCTAGGTAGGTTTTGTTTGCTCTCTTTGCGTACAGATTCTTATTTTCATTGAGAGTTGCTTTTAAGTTATTATTGGTCTTATTCAGAAAGAAAACAATGTGGGACTCAAGGATGTCTCTCTTTTCCTTTATCTTTCTTTCATATATATGGAGATAGGTGTAAAATAGAAAGAAGAGGGGATATAGAAATATATAGGGATGATAGGATTAAAAGTAGATTATTGAATCTACTCCTCAATTTAAGGACTTATTTGTTACTAACAAAAAAGGTTATTTTAATTCATTGGTATAGAATTTTTTATATTGATACAAGTAACTTTATATTGATACATTGATATAGAATTCAAATTTAAAATTATTCTTCACATACATTACATATATTTCTACTATATTATGAGCTATTGACGCCATGTTGGTCAACAACTCAAATATAAGAAAAATCTTACTTTCAATACCTTGAAAGTGCTATTGCAGGCTTTTTTGAATAATTAAGGGATACAAGCTAATTGTTAGATGATTAAATTATGGTCATGTCAACTACCAGTCAAATTTTATCAGAAGAATATACATCCTAGTTTTAAATGATAGATATGCTCCTATAGCTATATAAGGCAAAGTAGATAACATCTTCAAAGCCCCGGGGTCCTACAGAATATGGCATTTAAAGATACTTTTAATATTTCAAAAATTCTTTGAAAACAGTACAGGTTAATTCCCTGAAACATGCAACCTAACTTATGAAGATGATGAGCAGTATTCCATACTGTATATGTACCATAGTTTCTTTATCCATTCTTCTATTAAGGGACACTTACGCTGTTTCCATGATCTGGCTATTATGAATAAGGCTGCTATGATCATGGTTGAGCAATTTTTCTTGTTGTGTTCTGGAGCATCTTCTGGATATATTCCAAGGAGTGGAATAGCTGGGTCTTGAGGAAGCCCTATTCCAAGATTTCTGAGATACTACTCAGCTATTAAAAACAAGAAATTCCCGAAATTTGTGGGTAAATGGATTGAGCTAGAAATGATCATAATGAGTGAGTTAACCCAGAAGCAGAAAGACTCAAATGGTATATACTCACTTATATCTGCATATTAGCACAAGGGGCATGTCCCACGAAAGCCTTCACTTACCAGGAAACTGAGACAGAGGGGAGGACATCCTATTGGGACTGTAGATGAGGGAAGCATGGGAGAATAGCAAAGTAGAAGGATCCAGAGGGTCCTAGAAACCTACAAGTAGAACATTATGGTAGGCAGATTTGGGCCCAGGGGTCCCGCTCAAAATAAGGCATCAGCCGAGGACAATACAGGCGGTAAACTTTAAACCCCTACCCAGATTTAGCCAATGGTCAGAACATTCTCCATAGTTGAGTGGAGAGTGGGATGTGACTTTCACACGAGCTTTGATAGATTTAAATCTCATTCAGAATGTTAAAATTACGAAGAAGGAAATATGTTTTCTACAATGTCGTCAAATACAATTAGGCAAAACACCATGAATATATTCCTGATCAATTCATGGTTCTTCCTCCTGTACGTAGTTTTTTAATTTATGTGTAATAATAAAAATGCACATGCCAAAAATAAAATAAAATAAAATATTTAGAAGAAAAAAACCTAATTAAAATTTCATCTTAGCCTATTAAGAATGGCTACCATCATGAAATAAATGGCAATAAACACTAACTAAAACAGGGGAATGAGTTAATCTTTTTATAGTTAATGAAAATAAAAGTAAGTTTCTTTTTGTTTTATTGCTGTGAAGAGGCCCTATCACCAATGAAACTCTTATAAAGGGAAACACTTATTTGAGACTGGCTGGCAGTTTCAGAGATATCATCCATTATCATCCTGGCGGGAAGCATGGCAGCATACACCTAGGCATAGTGCTAAAGGAGCAAGAGTTCCACATCTTGATTTGAAACGAGCAAAAGTAGACTAGATGTGCTTCATACTGGGCATATAGCTTCAGTACTTAGACCTCCAAGCCCTGCCTTCACTGTGACTAACTTCCTCTAATGAGGCCACACCTCCTCCAATAAGGCCCCATTTCCTAATAATGCCATTAACTATGGCCAAGAATTCAAATACCTAAAACTTTGGGAATCATAACTACTCAAACTATTAGAGTAAGCTTGTGAAGCCACAATAAATGTCACTATAATTTTCTTTCCTTATATGCATAGGCATACAATTCTTGCTTATATACCCAAAGTATTCTAAATGAACATAATTCAGAGATACTTATACATTCATTTTTACTGCTCCATTATATACAGTAGGTAAGGCACAGATCCAACCAAATGTCTATTCACAGTAGAATTTTATTCTGCAACAAAATAAAAACATATAATTACGCTGTTTGCAGTAATATGAATGGAACTGAGAATCATGTTATGTAAAACAAGCGAGAATCAGCAATCTATCAAATGAGTTATAGCATGTATGCAATGCAGATTTAATTATATGGTGTGTGTGTGTGTGTGTGTGTGTGTGTGTGTGTGTGTGAAGAGAGAGAAGGAGGGGGTATTTCTGTGACTTCTCCAAGGATTTGAGTTTGTAGAGGAATTTTAATAGAGAACATGGCTGTTCTGGCAAGAGATAACAACCAAAGACCTTCTAGGTCTATGTGATCCATCTGACAAGAGATCACATCTAAAGAACTTCTAGGTCTTTGTGATCCAGCTGTAATATAAACATGTCTTTAATCCAGGAGATAGAGACAAACAGATGTGAGTTCAAAGACATCCTAGTATAGTGCAAGTATCAGTTAAAAAAAAAAGCTTAGATCCAAGAATGGTTAAACACACCTTTAATCCAAAATGAAGATAAAGTTAATTTGTAGAAGGAAGCACCCATGTTTAAAAATGATGTCTAATTGAGTAACAGAAAAGGTGATGAATCAGAGAAAATTTGACAGATTAGGATATGACCAACATTCATGATAAAAGAGAAGAAAAGGGAAGTTTCTTAAGAGGCAGTTTCACAGACAGAGGGGAAGGTATTACCAGGACATCAATAGAGAGATGGGTTGCAGAAAGAGAACTCAGGTGAAGATTGAATGAGCCAGAAAATGGGAAGAAGCCAGAAGATTAGAGCAGATTGTTGAGTCCATTTGAGGTCAAGCAGAACAATTCTGTGCCTAGACAAGCTAGATTAAATAACTCTGCTGGGAGAGATGCAAATCAATATGACTGTGAGATTCCATCTTACACCCATCTGAATGCCCTAGAACAAAAACCTCAAGTGACAGCACATGCTGGCAAGGATGTGGTAAAAGGGGAATACTCCTTCATTGCTGATGGGAATGCAAACTTTTATAACCACTTTGAAATCAATCTGGTTCTCTCAGAATACTGGGAATAAGGTACCTCAAGACCCAGCTACATCACTCCTTGCAATATACCCAGAAGGGGGCTCTACCACACAATAAGGACATATATATGCTCAACTATGTTCATAGCAGCCTTATTCATATTAGCCAGAACATAGAAACAACTTAGATGTCCCTCAGTAGAAGAATGGATAAAGAAACTGTGGTACATTTACACTATGGAATACTACTCAGCTATTAAAAACAAGAAAATCCTGAAATTTGTTGGCAAATGGATGGAACTAGAAATGATCATCCTGAGTGAGTTAACCCAGACTCAAAGACTCGCATGGTACATACTAACTTATAATTGGACACTAGCCCAACAAAGATGTCCCTTGAAAGTCTTTACTTATCAGGAGATTGAGATAGATGCAGGGACCTCCTATTGGGACTCTAGGTGAGAGAAGTACTGGAGAATAAGGAAACAGAAAGATCCATAGGGTCCTAGAAACCTATAAGAAGAACATCATGATGGACAGATCTGGACCCAGGGGGTCTGCTCAAGCTAGTACACCAACTGAAGACAATACATGCAGTAAATATTGAACCCCAACTCACTTCTAGCCAAGGGACAGGACATTATTCACAGTCAGGTAGAGAATGGGAACTTACTCTGACATGAACTTTGGTGCACCATATTTGACTACTTCCCCTTGCTGGGGAGGCATGGTAGCATTCAGAGAAAGAATAGGAAGGTAATCAAGATGAGAATTGATAGGCTGTGACCATATGGTCAGGGAGGAGGTCCCCTTCTGTCAAGACCTAGGGAATGAGAATAGAATGAAAGAGGGAGGGAGGAAGGGAGGAGCAGGAGGAGACAAGCAAGAGGATAAAAACTTAGATGTAATCTGAATAAATTAATAAATAAAAAATTAGTCTGCTGGAAGATGACTCTGAGACAGAACAACTGAATTGAATCAGCCAGCCCAGAGCATAGAGAAAACTGGACATGGTGAACTTATTAAGCAGTAAATCTTATAGGATGAAAACATTCTAGACCTAGATTAGGTTATATGGAGGACAGAAGCTTCCAAGTCTAGGCCTAGGTTAGCAGAATGAGGCAATAAGCCTCCCAGATAACAACTGATCCAGGAGAATAAAGGTTACTTTCTCAGGAGTTTGCATACCCACAAGGTAATGCTCATCCTAGAAGCCGTAGGTTGCTGAAAAAAATCCCAGGGATCTGGGGGATATCTTTTCATAAATTGTTAGGTTGTTTGGTCCTTAATAGGAACAAATGATACAGGTTATAACAACTACTCCTGTTTGTTCATAAGAAAGTTATAGCATGACCCTATTGCTGAAGAAAACAAACTGGTCATAGCAAAGGCATAAATCAAGTCAATACTGAATGGGAAGCTTCTGTATTCTGATTTGTACTCATACTATTGTATGCTATATAAACTGCTGGAGAAAAGCAATCAAAGATCTAAATTAGCCATCAGCTACAATAATAAACAACACAGTAATATAGGATTTGTGTTGATAAATACAATATTGGCACAGAAGTTATGTGTATAGCAACTGCTTTTTGATTGAATTATATGGCTACTCCATATGAGCAAACATTTGTTTCATAGAGCAGATCTGGCCACTAATACATTTTTCATATAACTTTTAAAAATATATTTTATTAATTTATTCATATTACCTCTCAATTGTTATCTCAACCCTTGTATCCTCCCATTCCTTCCTCCCTCCCATTTGCTCCTTACTCCCCTCCCCTATGACTGTGAACGAGGGGACTTCTTCCCCATGTAAATGCTCACAGGGTATAAAGTCTCTTCTTGGTAGCCTGCTATCCTTCCTCTGAGTGCCACCAGGTCTCCCCCTCCAGAGGACGAGGTCAAATATGGGGCACCAGAGTTCTTGTGAATGTCAATCCCCACTCTCCACTCAACTGGGAAGAATGTTCTGCCCATTGGCTAGATCTGGGTAGGGATTCAGGTCTAGAAGATACATTCATAGATCTTGAAGCAACTGTTAAAGAAAATGCTAAATCTGTTAAAATCCTAACAGAAAACAGCCAAGAAATCATGGACACCATGAAAAGAAGTAATATGAGGACAATAGTCTTTGAAGAAAGAGAATATATCAGACTCCAAGGCCCAGAAAATATTCTTAACAAAATCATAGAAAAATCTTCCCCAATCTAAAGAAAGAGAGGCCTATAAACATACAAGAGGCCTATAGAACACCAAATAGAATAGACCAGAAAAGAAAATGTCCAGTCACATAATAATCAAAACACAAAATATACAGAACAAAGAAAAAATATTAAAAGCTACAAGGGAAAAGGGTCAAATAAACATTTATTGGCAAACGTATCAGAATTACACCTGACTTCTCAGCAGAGATCATAAAAGCCAGAAGGGCCTGGATAGAGACACCAATGCATTTTTTTTTGAGCTCACAAATTCTATGGTAAATCCACTACTATAATTCTCCTATACAGACAAAGTATCCAAATTTCCTTTAAATTCAGACATTTCTAGATAGTAAATCTCCATGACCTCTTCAGAGAACTCTCTTTTTTCTCTGGATATTGTTTAACATAGAAACGTAATTGTTCACAATGTAGAGAATAAGTTATTATGAAGTAATTACATAAAGGGGACATCTATATCACCCATATTTACAAGGCACATAGATGCCTGTGAGAATATGGAAATATTTTAAGAGCCAGAGGAAAAGAGAAGACAGAAACAAAATAATATATTTCCATGTGGTAATACAACTACACTTTAAGCACACAAGTATAGTTCTTGAACAAGATCAAGAAAATCAATATCATAGCTTGCAAAGGGAGGGAGTTCATGAGACCACACCCTTAGATGTGGGTCTATGTACTGTTGATGACTTCTGGGGAAATGAGAGTCAGCATTCTTCAAGGGCATAGCTACAAGTAGGTCAACAACACTCAGGTGGATAATCCGACATATGGAAATATATAGATAGCACACAACTGGAGTAAATGTGATATTAAATAAAATTTAAAAAGAGGAGAAGTAGCTCATGAAGTAAGAGGTTACAGTAAATCTTGAATAAGTTGAGGCAAGTACATTGTGTGTAACTCTCAAATATTTAGTAAAATATTTTTTGAAAAGTATAAAAAGGAGCTGTGTTTGTTTGAATAGGAATAGGCCCCATAGAATTATGTGTTTGAATGTTTGGCCCATATGGACTTGCATTGTTAAGAGTTATGGCCTCATTGGAGTAGATGTGGCCATTTTGGAGGAAGTGTGTCACTATGGAGGCAGTCCTTGAGGTCTAATATGCTCAAACTAGGCCTAGTATGGCAGTAACATGTTCTCTGTGGATGAAGATATAGAAATTACAGCTCCTTCTCCAGAACCATGTCTGCTTGTATGCTGCCATACTTCTTTCGATGATAATAACAAATGAAACCTCTGACACTGTAATCCAGATCCAATTAGACACTTTCCTTTATAAGAGTTTCTGTGGTCCTGGTGTAACTTCACAGCAATAAGATCTTAACTAAGACAAAAATTGCTACCTGGAGTGGGGTATTATTTTGATTGGCATGATCATGCTTTTGTTTGGAAAAATATTGACATTGGACTTTGGATTAGAAAATCAAGTGAATGTTTTAATGGGCCATGTTAATAGGGACAGGAAAGGCAGTGGTATTGAGGATGGTTTGAATTGTGGGGGCCTGGGTCAAGAATGTTCAGAGTAGAATAATATTTGTATGTGCCTAACAAACCACTCTTGTGATATTTTGGCTATGAGTATCTCTGATTATTGTATTTTTTTGTGTGTGAAAAACATGCCTGAGGTTAAGTTTGGGATTAATTTCATTGGCAGAGGATCTCTCAAAACAGCCTAGTATTAACTTTGTCATGTGGTTATTAGTGTTCCTTCTTATGAAGATATGTAATGAAAAAGAGCAAGCTAAAAAGAGAAAAATACAAAATGTGCAACTCAAGGAGAAAAGGGCCACCAGGAAATGGAATTGAGGTAAATCCAGTGCTCAAGAAGATAATCAGGTTAAACAACAGCCCAATGTTAAATTTAATAAATGAAATGGTGACCTATGAGAAAAATCCCACCCAGGTAAGCTTTCAACTTGTGAAAAGGCATTAAAGAATATCCTTGGTCCAGGCAAAGTAATATATTTTTAATCCCAGGACATAAAAACAGAGTCAAGCAGATCTCAAAATTCAAGGCCAGCCATATCTATTGATAGATTTCCAAGACAGCCAAGCTTAGGCAGTGAAGGTATTCAACTAAAACAGAAAGCTGGTAAAGATATAATTGAATGAAGGAGTCATGTTTCTGTTCCATAAAAAAAAAAAAAAAAAAAAAAAAAAAAAAAAAAACAGAATTTGGCAACTTCAGCCATGTGGTTTTGGGTGTAGCACCAAGGATAGAAGAAAGGGGTTATGGAATCTCCTTTTGCCATTAAGGAAAGCAACTGACTGAGGACAAACATGTTTCAAATGTGTTCCAGCATGGAATCCCAGACAGGACCATTGTGTTAAGCTGTGGCCGTGAAACCTGTATGGCCTTGGAGACCCCAAAAATATTGGAGATGCCAGAGTAATGAGATGCCTGTTGATTAAAGCTGCTAACAGAGTATGGAAATAGCTCAAGAGAAGGAAGTGTGTTTCCATCAACAAAGTTGAAACAACATAGAGATCTGAGGAGGATTTTGATATCAGAAATGGGAATGTAGATTTTCAAGTTTGCCCAGTTAGTTTTCAGTCTCATTTTGGCCATCACTGTGTTCCCTTTATTCCCTTTTGCAGTGGTAATGTATAACTTGTGCCATTGAATGTTGGAAGTAGGTGATTCTATTTTTTACTTTGATTTTACAAGAGATTACAGTTAAGAGATTACATGAATCTCAGAAGAGACAGTGAACTTATAAACAATTTTGAAACTGTTATAATTTTAACAGTATATTTGCATAATGAATAATATTACTATGATGGTTGTCAACTTGACTACATCTGTAATTAAATACAATCGTGAAATAGAGGGCATGCCAATGAGAGATTTTGGGGGGGGGCTTGTTTTGATGTGCAAGAATTTACTTATATTCCAGACCTTTGAGGTAGGAGGACACACTTTGGCTGAGATCTTGAGACAGGAAGACACATACTTTTAATTCAGACCTGGAGGCAGGAAGAATTACCTTGATTATGGGCCTTAAAATCTGCTGGAAATCAATACAAGAATGTAGAAGAAGGAAGCTCTTAGTACTTGACTGCTTGGCCTTGCCTTGATAGAACATCCATTCCTTCACTGGTGGTAGAGCATACTTCTTTGGGATTCTAGTGTATACTGAAGACCAGCTAAAACATACAACCTTGTGGACTGGATTCTTGGACTTTCTGTTCACAGCCAGATATTGTTGGATTAGCTGGACTGAAGACTTTTAAATCACTCTAATAAAACACTTATATAATAATACATAAATATATGTTTGTTTTATAAGGTCTATTATTACAGAGAATCCAAAATAAGACAATTATTTTGTATGTTAATTTATAATTAATATCAAAGGATTGAATATATTCAAAATTAAAATATCAATAGTAAATAAAATAACATTCTAAGACAACAAATTTAATATGTTCTTAATCTTGACTAGACAATGACTTCACTCTGGACAACTTTGTATTCTATAAAAGAATTCAAGAGGGCTTAGAATCTACTTCTCTTGTCACTATTGTCTTTTCATCCTACCTTTATGTCTTTGCTAAGGTCATGGCTGTCAGTGTAGTCTCCTTCTCCATAGCATACAGACTTGAGGGATAAATTGCAAAAATTGTTGTCAGAACTGTGTGATCCTAACTTGATAATAACTTTGGATGTATTTTTCCCTTGAAATAAGAATAAAACGTATACAAGCAGAACTGGAAGAAGGCTGTTCAGATTCCTTAGTAATCAAACTGTTCTATTTCTTCCTTTATAGAGTTGCTTGCTTGAATTTTTTTCTTATCCAGAAAAAAATTTTAAATTATATAAATAATAAAAATAGGAGAAATAATTAACAAAATATGGGTTACTTTAACTATATCCATATAAAGTCATTTACTTAAGAACTAACTGGTTTCTCACACAAGATCAACATAGTGGAAGGGGAACATAAGTTTGTAAAGCTCTAATATTAACTCAGCTCATTGGAGTAGGTTAATTTGAAACAAAACATTTACTATTTAGAAAATAATTTGAAGGAAATTAAAAGTAATCCTATAATCTTGGACAAGTAGTTGTCTTCTTACTCAAAAGTTTTTTTTCATGTATTATAAAATAATTATGAACTGTTAACACATCTTGAACATAGTATTCTCTAAAACAAATTTTCTGCAACTTAAAGGTATTCCACATAAGTTCTTGACTTTGAAAATACAAAGGTATTTATGTTGTAATTTGTTTCCTTTAGAAGTTCAACAAAGAAACATTTGAAAGAAGTTCAAGAATAAATGAAGCTTAGAGACCAAGTTATGAAGAAAGTTAAATGACAAATTATTTGACAATCTTATATTCAGTGTATATTTACAGAGAATTTGAAAATAATTTATAGTGAAAGTTCAAGTAGTTAAACTGAGAACATTTTTGCCATTAACTGTTTTACTCTCTATGTTGACTTTTTAAAAATTGTCTTTTTTCATATACATACCCACTAAATCACATAGGATAATCAAATTGCAATTTTACATGAAATCTGAATGATAACAGATTTTGAAACCTTGACAATTTTCTAAATTAAATGTTGAAAAATTTCCACGGGCAACTCTGCTTTCTTGATTTTGATGTTAGCCTTGCTGTTTATCACCACAATTATTTTATTTTAACTGCCTAATCCCATCTTTCAAAGTAAAAGTAACATCTCTATGACTGTATCACCATATGAGTTTATTGTAATTCATTATCTTTTTTGTACTTTCTTTTGCTTTGGTTTGATTACTTGTTTTTTCCCCCCTTTGGTCTTTTTTGTTTGTTTGTTTGTTTTCTTTTTGAGACATGGTTTCTCTATGTAACTTTGGCTATCCTGGACTCACTTTGTAGAACGAACAGTGATTCACCTCCTTCTGCCACACTGAGTACTGAGATTCACGACTGTGTACCATCACACCTGGCTGTTTTTTGGTTTTTGGTTTTTGTTTGTAATACCATCCATGCTAGTATTAAGACTCATGTAGATTTGAGTGTCTACAACTCTTGAAGCCTCAGTATATATTTCCTAACCTGGGATTGCAGATTCACAACTTAATCTTCTTTATTTTTATTACATCTGTGTATAAATTTTGTCTTCTGATGTATTCTTTTCTACTTTATACTTTATGCTAATCATATTACCTTTTATGTATTAATTTACTGAATAAGTATTCATTCAATGTAGTTAAATACCATAGGCCTGTATGTGATGGAAGAAGAAAAAAAATCAAAACATTGCTAACATATGTAGATTCTGACACAGGTCTAAACATGCAGTACATTCATTGAATATTGATTATTGTTTGAGAGTAGATGTTGTTTGGTACATTTGTTTTCTCCAAAAGAAAGTAAAACACTAAGAGTGAAATCAGTTGTTCAATTTTCTATGGATAATATTACATGAAAGTATTTGAATGAAATAGCATGACAACAATACATTCTGTTTATAATCTGTCATAACAGGACAATTTTGATTTCATAGATTTTCTGATCAATTGAATTTAGAAATGAATACATTTATATATGCTTAAATATCCTAATTAAACTACATTAGGTAATAAAATTATATTAAAAAATGAGTTAAATACTTTTGAGTAAATATAAAAAATCTAAATTGATGGTAATAAAAACTAATGCAAAATCATTAAATTAATATTAATAATGGGTCTGATACTATTTTTAGAAATAAAGCCTAAAGTTTTATTTGTTAATATGTTTCTTTATATTCAAATACAAGATTTAAGAGATTTTTCTTCAAGATTACATAAAATAATCTTGTAAATCTCTCTTTCTCTTTGTTTATAACTAATATACAAATAGTTAATCTGATTTGATTTACTGATAAACGCATTTAATTTTAAAAATAATAATAAATAATAAATGAATTCAAGGAATATGAATATTGAAATTATTATATACAGTGGTCAGCTGTGTTGCATGTTCAGAAAAATGTGTGCATATCATAATACAAATAATCAACTTCATATTAATTTTGCATTTTTGATATTTATAAATGTGCTTGAGATTCTGCATGACAGTTGTTCTTACTGAATTAATTTTCATGATTTTTCTGATGCCAAATCTAAGATTGGAAGAAAAATTGAGTAAGAATATTGAATATTAAGAATATATTTTGCAATTATTTTAAATGAGACAATTAGATGCTAAATATTTCATAATCTGCATAAAATCTGAATTACATAAACACAAATATAAATTTAATTTTAGAAATCAAACTGTTTTCAATTTTTATTGAAGTTATTGTTCTGCTTTTTATTGAACTTTATTTCATCATCTTTGTAGTTTCCATGATTGCATGTCATATGTATATATAAATGTTGTTAACAAATTTTAAAATTATATAAATAAGTACTGTCTATGTGATGACAAGGCTACACAGATACAGATTCCTAAATTGGTCATTGCCTTCATTATCATTTTAAAACCTTACCTCATACGTCATGGTTTTAATTATTACTGCTAGCTGATATACTTTCTTTTAAGGTAATTTATAATACAAGATATAAATCTTCTTTGGGGGGAACATCCTAAGTTTGAATGACTTCTCAAGAAGAGTGAAATTTATGAAGAAATGAAATATATGACTTTTTATTATTTTAAGACTTACTTCCTGGTTTAAAATAGCACTCTTATAATGTGCTTGAGTTTTTTATTGGCAACCAAATTTAAAAGTGCCTGTTTTCAATCATAAATAAATATTACATAATTTTAGTTAATTAAATTTAAATGATTATTCCTTTACATAAGCACAGGAGTCACTCACATGACATCCAAAGACAAAGTTCTCATCACAAAGGAGATTTATTTTTTCCAGAGGGACAAAGGTCAAGGAATATGAGACAAAGAAATGAGACAGAGGACCAGAGAGAAAGCAAAAGAAAAAAGGGAAATGAGGAAGGGATATTTGCCCCAGATAGACACGGACTGCCTCTGGAGAGAGGTGGCACTTTGGCAAATAAGTTTATGAAGGCAAAATGGAAAACATTGCATTAGGATGAATTGGTTAATTTTGATTAGATAGGTTTGGTCAGTATAGCATTTTGCTGTCTGGACTTTGGTGGTCAGCAACAGAAGGAGGAAGTGACCAAATAAAAGAGTAGACCCTGTTGGCTAGATTTAGGAATATAACCTACCTGTATAGGAGGATAAAATAAGGTTGAACAAGACATGCCAGATACACAGGCATACTAGAGCCTTTCACTTTACAAGCAGAATTAATTTTTGCAAAATATCTGTAATACATTGAGTGTATAAACTCAGACTAAAGTACACTACACTTTTAGTAGTATACACAAGATATTTGTTTGAACAAAAATTTTTAATAAAAAATAATATTTGAAACTAGAAAAAATGAACAACTGACTGTTCAACAACATGATGAAATACATTTAAAGTTACGAAAGTGAAAAACAACCATAACTCTGAAATATATAAATTACAATAATATAGTAATTGTCAAAACATTAAGAACACAGTACAACATTTGTCACTATTTACATGATACATTTGCCTGCTTTTTAAATTTTAACTTAATTTTTTGGTTTGTTTGCTTTACATTCCCATCCTTGTTTCCACCCTTGTTTCCTCCAGATCCCAATCTCTCTCCCTCTACGCCCCTATCCCCCTCCCTTAGTCCTCAGAAAGGGGGATCCCTCTTCCCCTACCAAATGATATCAACCTATCAAGTCTCATCAGGATTTCCTGCATCCTCTTGCTCTGAGTCTTGGCAAGGCCATAAGGAGAAGTGATCCAAGATCAGTCAAGAGAGTCCCCGGAAGACACACCACCTGCTCACCTTACTAGAAGATCCATTTGAGGAATTACCTGCCTGTCTGGACCTAGGTCTGCTCCATGAATGGTCCTTGGTTGGTGCATCAGTCTCTTCGACTCCCTGCAAATTTGTTGCCCCTGCTGGTCTTCTTGTGAAACTCCTCTTTTCTCCGGGTCCTTTAGTCCTCATCTCTTCCTTAAGACTCCCTGCATTATACCCAAAAATTACCTGTGAGTCTCAGTATCTCCTTCAATCTCCTACTGAGTGGAGTCTTTCAGAGGACATCTATGGTAGGCTCCTGTCCTGTACCCTCTCTTCAACCACTTCCAGTGTCTATTTTGTTTGCCTTTCTGAATAAGATTTAAGCATCCTCCTTAGGGTCATTTTTTGCTACTTAGCTTCTGGGTTAAATAATCATGTTTTTATTTGGACTTTAATGAGGTGATTTATCCTCTAGTCATACTATTTCCCATAAACTAGTTTTTAGCATCTTTTTCTGCATTAAAACGTTTGAAACCATTCTTATGCTCAAGCACACAGAATGCAGCATGATTACCCTGTACTATATGGTTAATATC
Organism: Acomys minous; assembly: GCF_964271855.1. Taxonomy (NCBI): domain Eukaryota; kingdom Metazoa; phylum Chordata; class Mammalia; order Rodentia; family Muridae; genus Acomys; species Acomys minous. Next base: position 60,835,231 of record NC_140488.1, on the reverse strand, counting down.
TGCTTATTAGTGAGTATATACCATTCATTTCCTTTTGGATCTGGGTTAACTCACTCAGGATGATCTTTTCCAGACCCATCCATTTGCCTGCACATTTCATGCTGCCTTGTTTTTAATAGCTGAATAGTATTCCACTGTGTAGATTACCACAGATTTTTAAAAGTCTTTTCTTTGGCTGAGGGACATCTAGGCTGTTTCCAGTTCCTGGCTACTATAAATAATGCAGCTATGAACATATTTAAACAGATGTACTTGCTGTAAAGTGGAGCATCTTTTGTGTATGTGCTCAGGAGTAGTATAATTGTGTCTTGACGTAGAGCCATTCCAAATTCATTTCCAAAGTGTTTGTAAAAGTAAAAGGCTCAAGTGGTTTATTTGTCTGTTTTTAACAATAAAACATTCACTATTTTCTGAAAGTTCAAAATGACCATTGCACAATATAAATAAAATTTTAAAAACCTAGCCATTATCCCTATTCTATTACTTTTCTTAAGTTTCATGAGAAAAATCTTGTTATAATATTGTTAATAAGTAAAATAAATAGGGAAATGCTCATTTCAAAACATATATTACAATTATTTTGTGATGCAAATTTCACCATCTTACAAAGGGTGAAAATCACACACAGTTCATTCATCTACCTAATAAGAATAAAGTGAGATAACATAGAATTTTAAGATTAGAAATCTTTCTTAGGCACAATTTTGACAATGCTATAACATCATGTTTTAACATTTTTACATATGTTTTTGTGTTTTGCCCATATTAATGGTGAAACATCTTGTATGTGCTTAGTATTCCTTCAGATCCCTTGGGATTGAAATTAACCATGTTTAGTTTTGAGCTAATATATGGGTGTTGAAATCTGAGCTGGATCCTCTGAAAGAGTAACCTATGTTCTTATTAACCAATCCATGACTTCAAGCACAGGATCGCAGTTCAAAATTTTTTTCCTATGGATCATATCCAGAAAATAATCAATACACGCATGTCTTAGAGCAAGAGATGCATGAACTTAGAACTTGAAAATGTACAGCAATATTTTATGCATATAGAAGGAAAATACATCTAAATCCTGTCTCATACTGAAAGATTTAACACAGCTTATTCAGTAATATATAAGAAAAACAGAAATAAAATCTGTAGCTATACAATATATTTGAATTTAATGAAAATATAGTAATATATATAACATATAATATTGCTATGATTAAGAGCTAAAGAATACATATTCTTATCAGGTAGACATGCAAATTTTTAAGGAATTTATGATGCAGTTTCACCATCTTACAAAGGGTAGAAATCATACACAATTCATCCATCTACCTAATAAGAATAAAGTGAGATAACATAGAATTATAAGATTAGAAAGTCTGTTTGAGATCCAGAAATATTTCATTATATTATATATCACAATTAAATATTAGAAAACATTGAGAACTGAATAAAATGAATATCAGCTATCTTACAATTTGAGACACTACTAAAATATATAGATAATACAATACTTTTTCAGTCTTTAGTGCACTTATTTAGAAAGAATAAAACACAGGTATATGGTGGAAAACATTGATTCACACTCTTAGGACCTTATAAAGTAAATATTAACAAAAGTACATTTCAAAATAAAATCAACAAACTAGTCCACCGAGATGATCAAACATGTCTAAATGTACTGTTTTTGCTTACACAGAAAAATAAATGTGAAAATAGTATACAAACATGGCTAGAACATAAAATATATATAACATAGGTGTCCAGAAATATACCACTACAGAACTTACAGCTATTAAGGCATTTAATAATATGTTATAAAACTAATATATATTATATATTAATTTAAATTGATAGATAACTGAAAAACAGAGTCAGTAGTCATTAAAATAATTAAAATCTCAATATTAACTAAAATTATTTGTCACCATGCACAAAACTCAAGTCCAAGTGGATTAAAGACCTCAACCTAAAACCACAGACATTAACCCAATTAGAGGAAAAAGTGGGGAAGAGTCTGGAACTCATAGGCACAGGAGACAACTTCCTGAACAGAACACCAACAGCCCAGGCCTTAACATCAACAATTAATAAATGGGACCTCATGAGGCTGAGAAGCTTCTGTAAGGCAGGTGACACTGTCAAGAGAACAAAGCGACAGCCTACAGACTGGGAAAAGATCTTCACCGACTCTTCATCTGACAAAGGTCTAATATCCAAAATATATAAAGAACTTAAGAAATTAAACACCACCAAACCAAATAACCCAATAAAATTAATGTATTTTCAAAGGAAATCTTTCAACCAAAGCAAACTAAAATATGCATGGAATATAAAGTCAAATGAAGTTTGTGAAAAGTAAAAATACAAACCCAGTAGTCACATATTGTCACTACTTTTGATGCAGCCAGACCTGTGACTATGGAACTTAAAAACAAGGAGGTCTAAATTCGTATGCATTAGCCAATGTTATTAAAAGTCTCAGAGAGTTTATATTCTGAGAGATGAGAAGTGTCAAATGAATAAAGTTTCCATGAGTTCAAGCTGTATACAACCACAAAGACAAATCAAAGGGGCACATGGTAAATAGATGTTTTTCATGGAAGTATAAAAAGGACAGTTTAAACACTTAACTAAATAATAATAATAACAACAACAACTAATAATAATAATAATCAATAAGCTGAAGTAAACTCACTCCAATTCAGTACATCTAGGAAGGGGATAAGAACATATTCCAAGATCGTTTCCACGTTTTGGAAGAACTGGGGGAGGGGTGTCATAAGTCTCTTGTCATGTTTTCTTGGAGAGTTCTCACAAGCATGCCGAATTCTCCTTGCAGGATTATGTTCTTGACCACGGTAAGAATGAAAGTGTTTTCAGGTATTAGAAAAAGAGGAGGAATATCTTAGATTGCTTTGTTAGGTCAGCACATTGTTTATTCAAAAAGTCACTATTATCTTCTGAATGTAAAGTCTCCCCAAAGGGGAGCTTTTATTCTCAGCTAAATGTCTTTTTTTGAATGTTGTTTCTGCCTGTTGTTTTAGTTGTATTGTGTAGATTGATATATTATCTAAAAAAATGTGTCAGTTTTTCTTTCTTTCCATGCTATTAAGAAGTTTCAAAAATCATATCATCCTATTCATCTGCTTAATGATATATATGCATATGGAAAGGTGGCATTCCTCTCTTATTCCTTATACAGACAATATCACTAGAAAGTTAAATCATTCTGTTTGTCAAAGTTGCATTTGTTTGGATTTTAAAGAAAGTTTACCTGGTTTTCAAAATTCATAGCTCACTAATGTGCAGATGTCAAAAAGTGGGAAAAGTACTTATTTGTTATTAATTATAATAGTTTTTAAATTTTCCAAGTAAATTATCGACTATTGTTTATACTTCATAATCTTGAATATAACTTAAATGTGGTTAAACTTAATTTTATATTGAAATGTTTGTAAGTTGGACAGAAAAAGGAAGAATATTTTTATCTACTGATTTAATATTTAAAATGGCTAAATATTTAAACTTTGCTATGTTTTTATATCGGCTTCACCTATTAAGAAAATTATCCATTTTATTTATCAATCTATGTACTATACACAGTAGTCTTTCCATTTCTAAAACATTTAATATAGCTATATTTTCTTTCTCTTGTGTTTTACTTTGCTTCACATTATTTTATTTCTTATTTATTTGAACCAAGTTTATAAATTGTTATTGTTTCAAACCATCATATTTTAGTTTTTTCCATGGCATCAATATTTAACTTGTTCATTTTTATGGAATAATAATAAACATCTGTTTTACTTCAGTTTTTCTATTGTTTTCATACTCTTTCAATTGCATGTGTATATCCTTTCCCAAGTATATACACTTACTATGAATTTTATCATAGTATATTTTAGCTGTACTCCATGAATATATGCATTCATTTCATTGTATTTTTACTTGAAGTTTAAAAATTATTATTCACTTAATTAAGTCATGTTTAACTTGTAAGATTATTTCAAATTCATATTTTAATATTTTTAGTCTCTCTCTCTCTCTCTCTCTCTCTCTCTCTCTCTCTCTCTCTCTCTCTCTGTGTGTGTGTGTGTGTGTGTGTGTGTGTTTGTCCATGTGTGTGTTTGTCCATGTGTGTGCATATTATTCTTTGTGTGTGTGTGTGTGTGTGTGTGTGTGTATGTGTGTGTGTGTAAGGGATGTGTGTGTGTGGTATATGTGCAAGATGAAGGTGCCAAGTGCACTCCTCTATCATTTTCCAACTTGTTCCTTTGAGGCAGTGTCTCTTTCTGGACATGAAGCTCATATTTTCCACTAGACTAGCAGCCAAAAAAATCCATCAATCCTGTTGTCTCTTCCTGTTTCAGTAATGGGGTTGCAAGTGGTCTTTAAGTGGGTGTCATATACAAATTTCAGTACTGGCACTTGTGCTGAAGGTACTCTTATGGCACTATCTCTCTAGCACTTTAAATCATCTAAATTAATATACCTTGTTTATTTATTTCTTCTAACAACATAATAACTAATAACTAGCCACAAATAATATAATAGTGTCACAATGTAAACCATGGAGCACATTTTTTGTTGAAAATCACTCTTATGATGATATTATGTAAATATCTGTATTTCCTCAGATGAGGGAATGATATGAGAGCCTTACTCAGGTTTCATGAATACAAGCCTTGGGCTGACCCAGGGTGTTTTTCTAAGACTCTCTAGCCTAGCTTTTGAACAATCTAATCTTCTGGAAGCCCAGACTTTGAAGGCTTCAACTTCCTGCCCTGTATGCTTACCTAGGCTTAGAATGCTTTCAGTATCCAGGGATTACTGCTGAATAACTTCACTCTTCTTAGTTCTTTCTGTACTCTGGCTGTTTGGCTCAACTCATCTGTTCACGCTCAGAACTCTTGTCAGAGCTGACTGATTCAAACTAGCTTCTCTTGGCTTCTTGCAGAATTGATCTGCTTAGAAAAACTGCCTCTGAACTCCATAACCTGATATGCACTGTTGGCAGGCTTTGAATGGAAGTGAACGGAACTGCGTTCTCAACTGAACTGCACCAAACTGCACTGATCTGTATTGCACTCCAGAACTCTGCTGTGCTGTCTCCCCAAAATCTACTCTTCTGTGTCAACAAATTCCCCGGCTCTCTCTCTTTCTTCGCACTACTCTTAAGTACCTTCTTTTTCCCATCTTTTCTTGTGAGAGTTATGGGTATCCACTCTTGCCCACTCTGTCAAATCTTTCTCTGATTAGTCACTTTGTCTTCCTCTCAAGCAGAAATCATTGTTTGTGATTAAAAGTGTGTACTAAATTTCTGCCAGAGGTATTAAATGTGTTTTGTCTATAGTCCAGCTACAGGGATTAAGATTTTCTAACCATAGTGATAAAATGTGTGTAATAAGAGTCTGAAGATCAGATACCCTATTCCAGTTAGATCATACAGACTTAAGTCTTTGTATGATCCTTTGCAGGATAACAATGTTGATCGATTAAATTTCATCTACATTATTATATGCCCTAAGTGTAAGACTTAAGGATTGTTATCCACTTCTAAGTTAGTAGCCCTTTATTTATCTTGCCTTATAGGATAAGTCTGTAGAAAGCTAAACAGATTTTTGGTAAGGTATCATTCAGTAGGACACTAGTTTTCTTATTTTTTAAATGTATATGAATATTTTGCCTTTATGTACATATATGAACCATATGCTTGACTGCTACCAAGTAAAGCCCAAGGAAGGGATCTGATCACTTGGAAAACATAGTTGGGAGTCACTATGTGAATCACAGCACATGGGAGATGGGAAAGGCTGAACTGAACTGTACAAGTGTACATTGGCCTGATTGGGACCCTGTGTAAATAAAAGGTATAATTTAAACATTTAAATTAAATAAATGGTAAAAACAAAACCTTCAAGTGATACATAACATACTAGAAGGATGAAGACACCAACTATATTCACATGCTAATGTTTTAAAATTTTAAGAGTTATCTTTTCTACTCAAAACTTGTAAGTAAATTTTATATTGTATATTCTAATAATGCTTTCTACTACCCAGATTCCTATATCCTGTCAGCCATCCAAAAACCAAATCTTTTTGCCCCTCTGTCTTTAGAAAAAAAAATAATTTTATTTCCTAATTTTGTTATCTCTTTTTACAAACACATTTGACCAGATCTCTAGTTAATTTTTTGCTTAATCTTTTTTTGTGTAAAAGAATAATAAATAAATTTTTAATTGTTAGCTCATTAAGTACAGTGAGGTAACAGCAATCCTCAATTTGTAAAGATGAGAGAATTGGTATTGATTTAAATGACTTATTATTTAGTTTGTTGTAATAACCACAGTAACATATCATAAATATTGATTTATGTAATTAGTTTTCAGCTCTAAGTAATAAATAAATATATTTTGAGAGAATGATAGATAAAAGTTTGGTTTCTGCTGACTAGCCAGTGTAGTTATCAGTATTAAGAGGAACTGTTATAAAAAGAAATGACAAGTATGGAATATTAATAAAGAATATTGAAAAATTAAACAATATATGTGATAATAAAGGGAGTATGTATATGAGAATATATACTATATAACAAATACAAGGAAAGTTGAGATATGAGTAAGAAATACACATTTAGTTATCAATTGTCACTATATTGATATGAAAACTTGAGGGTATAAAGATTCTCTCAGTTGTATCATATAGCTATAAGGAAAGCACAACTGTAAGCAAGAAACTTGGATGATTCACTTAAGGGATTTCCAAGTATTGTTAACAGAAATAGCCTTGTTTGTTCTTGCTAACAATAAATGTGATTTGCAGTAGAAAAATAAATTGGTAGAAAACCTATGAAGAAGATAATCAAGACCTGGTGATTCTGAAAATTCCCATCTTATATGGATTATAAAATGATACTAAAAATATGACAACCACTGTTGTAATGTGTTATCAGCCAATCATGTGGCTAAAGAAATTTTTCTATAGTTACATAAATGATACAAGTAACTCAAAGATTTCGCAAATATCTCTGAAGAAGCCACTTCTGCATACACAATTGTTCATGAAATCTTTCTTAATTGTCTTTTTGTTTGATGGCATAGTTTTGTACTCTGTACAGGAGATTTGAATAGAAGATTAAAAGTTAGCATAGCTCTTCCAAAATTCTGTCATCAAAGGGTGTCAGTGATGACCTAACACTTAAGAGTACTTCTGGCTTTTACAGAGGATTCTGATTCAGTTTTCAGAAGCCGCATGATAACAATAACTACATATCAGATCCTCTGATACCCTATTCTGACCTCTGTGATCAACCAGCATAGACATAGTTCACATATATACATACAGTCATAATAGTGATACAGAGGAACAAAAAATTCTGTCATTCTGAAACTAGCTGGTGAATCTAATCAGTTGTAAAAGTTAGCTAACCTTCAAGATATATAAGGAATAATTCAGAATGTAGATAATTGGATTCAGAGATAGAAACAAGCATAGTAGATAGAAATTTAAGACTATTTTCATACTGTGTAATCAAATAAAAATTTTCCTGATGTATATTACTTGGAAACAGTTTGCCTTCCTTCTTCAATTTTTACTCTTTTGAAATATGTATAACTCCCACATTCCTATGTCAATGGTATGATATAGAAGTATATAATTTATTATGTTCACTTGCTCATAGATAAATTTCAGTCTTTGGTTGGGACTTTTGATTTTGAGCCTTTGCTGTGACAATATATGATGTACATATGTAGGGGAACTACTCCTTTACTTCATGGCTGAGAATGAAAATAGTATGAAAACTGTTCTTCAAAGTGACTCCTAAAAATAATGGACAACACTTTACTAGTGTGTGAATTTTAAAGCTTCCACTTACATCAAATAGCAGAAAGCTGAGAGTCAATATTTTAACTAATTGATCTTTGGAATGTCAAGTATTTTAAAATACTGATCTTTGGAATTTTGCTTGTCAACTCTCTACATGCCTATTTAATACAGTACTTAAAGCCTTAGCTAGAGCAATAAGACAAAAGGAGTATGTCAAGGGTATATACACTGGAAAGAATTCAAGGTATCTTTATTTTCAGATGATAATATATATATATATATATATATATATATATATATATATATATGTGTGTGTGTGTGTGTGTGTGTGTGTGTGTGTGTGTGTGTGTGTGTGACACTATAATTACCTCCAGAAAAAAACTGATAAACACTTCCAACATAATAGCAGGATAAAAAAATTAGCTCACAAAAATTAATAGATCTCCTGTATAAAAGTGGCAAATGGTCTATGCAAAGAGACACTATAACAATGGCAACTCTTATATAAGGAAAGCACTTATTTGGAGATGGTTTGTATTTCAGAGGTTTAGGGCATTATTTCCATGGTGGGAATCCTGGCAGCACACAAGCAGACATGATACTTGAGAAGTAGCTGAGAGCTTTACATCTGTATCAGAAAGGAGAAAGAAGAGAGGGTGACACTGGGTCTGGCTTGTGCTTCTAAATCTCCATAATCCAGCCCTTGGTGACAGATTTCCCCCAACAAAGTCACACCTACTTTAACAAGGCCACACATCAAATAATGCCACTTCTTTTGAGCCTATGGGGGCCATTTTATTCAAAACACCACAAAGAGTTTAAATAAAACACCATGTTTTCCTTAACACAGAGAAGGCATGTACTGGGCCTTCACTGGTTGGAGTCCTGGAGCTGAAAGGAGTATTGCATACATATTCCAGTGACCACAAAATTATTTCCAGCTGGTAACTACTTAAAATTGACAACTGAGTTTCCTCTAAGGAAGTCTAACTTGGGAAGCAAACTATTCTTAAGGGCAGACTGAATGTCCAGGAGTGGAAGGCCAATAGAAAATGAACTTATTTGCATAGTTTAAGGTTTCTTGTTTGCTCATTTGCATGTCAAGGGTCTCCATTTAATTTTTATTTTTTAACTGTTAAAATTTAAATTTATTTTATTTGTAAACTTTTTCCTTTCTCCTTTTACCACATGGGTCCTTTTCATATATATTATGGCATTCAATGTAATGTTTTTATTGGATTCCTGATTATGTGAATGAATGGGTTTCTGTTTCTTGTGCTTTCTCTTATGTTCTTCTCCTTCTGATTGTTTATTTGTTTTGTCCAATTCTGATGTGTTAGTTTTCGTTTTATAATTAATTTTATTATATTTTATTATTATCCCATAGATACCTGTTTTCTTCATAAATAAGAGACAGAAAGGAGCTGTGTCCAGTTGGGTAGTACAATGTGAAGATGGATAGAGGAGTAGAGGGGAGTTAAACTGTAATCAGGCTACTTATGTGATGAAGAATAATCCACTTTTCATGAAGGAAAATAAATCAAGTAAGATTTTGCAGTTCATCTGCTGAAACTCATGAAAAATATTTTTTAGATGGATTGGCAGTATTTAGAATAAATCATCATAATATGCAATATTATTTTAAATTTGGTGCATAGAACACCAAGTTAATCAGTTATTTATTAATTTAAGTTCTTTGCAAATAAATGAGATGATTGATTTTTATGTAAGCTGAGTCAATTCTTTTTACACTTAGTTTTCTATTTTCCACCTTTTTGTATTTTTCTACTGTTAAGCAATGTAAGTATATATATATATGAAATTAAAGCCGTAGGCTTATTGTGGATTGTACTATTCAATGGACTAGTGGTCAATTCCAAATAAAAAGAGGAAAAAGCTCAGCACTAACATTAATTACTCTCCTATTCCTAAAGTAATGTGATTAAGGGTCTATAAACCAAATCAACCTTGTACAGTTTCTTTTCATCCTAGCATACAAGTCTATGTAGAGTCAAAAATCAGTTTTTTATTCATGTCTTCCTAAATTTGATGTAATTTTATAAATGTTGTCTATTTAATATAATATAAGACCCTTTTATAGTGATGGAGAAATGTGAATCTGGATTGAATCAAACTATATATTTACAGAAAGATATGATCATCTTGGCATTTATAATTTTATTTTAGATGGTGTCTTCAGAGACTTGTTTGTGGTTGAGAAATATGAAAGGTAGACTAGAAAAAAAAGAGATAAAAATAAGGAAAATAAAAAATCATATACAAATAATCTGGTAATCTCACAAGAAAAATATAATCCTAAACAAAATTTCCTGGTCCAAAAAGCAAAATGTCCATTCTTAGTTATTATTGACTAATCCAAAAGTGAAGAAAAACATTAAGGTTGGCATTAAAAATGCAGGGTTGGGAGCTCTTAAAGACTATTGGATTGGTGTTAGAAAAAACACCTTTAATTAGTTAACTGAAAGTAGGTACAAGGCTGCTTCAAAATATTATCATACTTAGTTTAGTGGTATCATTCATAATGGTAACTATTAAATACATGCAAATACATCTAGCATAACTAATAAAATGCAACAAACTGTCTCTGTCATTTTTTTTCACTTTGGAAGCTGTTAACCTGTGTTTCCTGTTTACTAAGGTTATTAGTTATATTTCTTCTCAAGTATCTGATGGAGTTGAAGATCAGATAGTTTAATTTCACAATTAAACTTAGTTGTTTAGGGGTTAAGATATTTTTATGTCTAGATAGATGTTTTAAGTTGACAGAGATGAGCTATGATAGATAATGGTATACATCCAGAATTTTAGAGTCACCAAGAAAGGAGAGATGTTTTTTTCAAGGTTGTCATATAGAAATTGCCAAATCACTACGTGTGTAACATGAATATATTTTCTGTGTTTCCTCTTGCTGTATGATGTTTATTTTATATGTGTGTAATAATATAAATGTGTATACAAAAAATAACAATAAATTTTGAAAGGCTACCCATGGGCAAAGACAGAAATGTTGAGAATACTTTTATTTCATCTGAAAAGTCCATAACTATTAGCTAATTCTGCCCAAGTGGCTCTGTGCATACAGAAATACCATGACACAATTTTAAGCAGCATGGGGCATATTTAACCAAGCCAGATTTACGTTTTTAAACCTGACCTCCTACTGTTCATGGTTATCTCACTTCACAAAATTTGCAACTCTCTTCCCTGTGAACATCTTAGTGCAAATTGCATCTTGATTTGCCTGTTGCTTGACAGATTTGCTGGTGTTAAGCCTCCTTGTGCATATTTTATTCTCATGGGAGGTTTCATTCTGTTGTTTTTGAAAATGTTGAATTCAAGGTTATGACAAATTTTAAAAAATATATCTAAATCTCCTACTAAGGATGTTGCAGCTCTTAAAAGAAGATCTATATTTTAAATTAGTTTACTGTCATTTTCATATGGATAATCTTGTTACTCACTCTTGATAGCCAACAAAGAGAAGGATCTAGATTATGGAAGTTTAAAAGTGTTTCTAGACCTCTAGTTAAAATGACCTACAATAAACACTAATTTCAGAGTCTTAGGTCAGTGCAGTTACAAAACCTTTTGAGACATGCATCCAAATCGTTCTTCTGTTTTTCCAATCTTACGATAATTGTATAATTACATACATTAATCTTTTTAATAAAAAAGTATCTTTAATTTAGGAAAAAGAAACATGTTCTTGACAAAAAAATAGAGCAAATACTTTAACAATATTTTGAAAAAACAAGATATTTATAAACTACATATTTTTGAGAAAATAAAACTGATTTCCATAATATTTATCATTTAATGATATTCATTTGCTATATGTTCTTTTTGCCATGCACAATAATATTAAAATAATTTACAAAATTATTTTATAAATAATTTTTTTTATTTCAAAACAGGACCCTGACTAAGCGATATGGACAAAATGTATAGTAGGCTATAGTATTTTATATTATTTTTAATTGAATTTAATTATTTGTTTTCAGAAATCATCTCAAATTGTGTATTTTACTTATGATTTGAAGTTTTATTTCAGTTTTTGATACCTAAATTTAAATCATACTTTGAAATTGATAAAAGTTTCCAGGCAAGTTTATGCAAATAATTTTGAAGTTATATCATCAGTTAAACAGTACAATTTGTATTGGGAATGATAATTTCAAATTGATATCAACAAACACCTATATTGTTTATTTTTATACTTGTAATATTGACATCATCTGAAGTCATTCTTAAAGACTTTGATTTCAGTGTTAACAGCAACAAGGAATACTGTACTTGAAATTACTTGCTCCATAAATAAGGATCTCAGAGACTATTATAGATATAGAACATTGTACTTATATGATAAATACATTACCTCTTCATTTAAAAAATGAAAATATACTTTAGATCTTGGTAAATACACAAAGAGGGAGTAATCGTTTTGTCTCTCACAGGTAAGATTATATTTGGAAACCGCAGGTGATGCTTGCTTAAAATTCAGTTAATTGCCTTTGTAATCTAAAGTAAATGTCATTCATTTACCAAGAATTTCATCAACTCAGCCTTGAAAATTAGGGTCACAATTCAAATCAAAGTAGTTTATCTTAGCAGAGTCATGAAATTCACTCCTAGGTGGGAGCTCAGAGAAATCACTACTCATTCGGAAGAAATGGAGATGACATTTCTGTGAAGAAATGTATTTGAATAGAAAAGATGGAGTGAATCACTCATAAGAATAGTAAAGATTTTAGAATTTAGTAACTGGTTCATGAGAAGAGAGCACACATGGTCTAAAAAGTAAGCTGTATGCGTTTGTGTGTGTGTGTGTGTGTGTGTGTGTCTGTGTGTGTCTGTGTGTGTCTGTGTGTGTCCCAGAGCATGCCCATGCATTGGTATATGTAATCAAGTGCTGTAATAATTTCATTGACATCAGCTCAGGTATATTTCTGGCCAAGCTCCACTGTACTTTCAAGATTGCATTTTGATCACATAACATACTATCTAAGAGTTTGAAAGTTCATAAAGGAATTTGGTAACATTTTCCCTAGGCATTCAAAGCATAAAAGTTTATATTGCATAAATTTATCTCTGAAGATAGATAGGTTTATGATAAAATATGCTACATTCTCCCCGTTGTGATGAAGGAGACAGAATTCATTCATAAGCATCATTCCTAGGAACAGACTCAGTTTTTAAATATCAGAAAAAAAAATAGAAACTTATTTTAGTTGGGATAAAATGTTAATCTTTGTCCAGAGAAATACCTGGGACAATTTTATTGAAATTATTTATGACTGCAAATGTTTAACTATGTCCACTCTATGAGTATGATGCATGATATGTTGTGATACCATAAGTGGTCAAAGGAGCCATGATTCATAATCAGGCAATACTTATTTAGAGGCCAGCCTATGTAAGCAGCTTAGTTTGCAGTTAAGGATACTATCTTATATGATGCAATTTATATATGTCCTTCATTTCTACTTTTCAGAAAAAGAAGTGATTTTAAGAAGTATATACAATTTCAATGTATTTTCATGCAATAAGAGTGTTTGATTTTACATAATTAAGACAAAAATTATTTGTTTGAACAATGAAAACAGTAATTTCAGGGAAGTACTAACCAGGCTGTGTAGAACAAGGATTGGATTTATTGCTTGAAATATTGGAATTCAACCTAATAAAATGCTTCCAAAATAAGTGTTAAAATTGAAACCCATATATAATTTTTGAATCATTACAGCATTACTTTAAGGTGATTTAAGATTGAGATTAATTTAAATCTTTAAAATGTGATGTCATGAAATAGTAGAGTGAAACACTCTTTACTATGCTAAGAGTCAGTTATCAGAAAGCAAATTTCCTAGTTTTATATTCTCTGAAGAAGTACTATTTCAAAATTTATTGCTATGCAAAGTTGTAATTTGTTGTTATTAAAAAGTTGTCCGTGTTGGAGGTTGGTCTAATGTTATGTATTTTGATACTAATTATTGTCTCTTAAAACCTAGTTGCTACCCTGAACCTTGCCTCCTTGATTGGCTGAACAAATGGCCTACATCTGGGCAAGGCAGAATGAAGGGGCTGAGAGATACTTTACAGGCCTTGAGCAGGGAGAATCTTGAAGAAAGGCAGATGGGACAGAGGAAGAAGGAGAATTTCTATGTGGTAGGAAAGAGCCATGTGGGCCCAGAGGGGAAAGCCTTAAATCCCACATGAAAGCAATGGCATGAAGAAATAACCTTAGCAAGTATTTTGGGATTATGGATTGGATGTAAATAAAATAGAAGTTATTAGAGGCAGATGACATGGGAAAGAGTCTGGAATATAAATGAAGATAGTTTAGGAGTTAGTATTTGCCTTGTCCCAGGTGAAAATAGGCTATTGTAAAATACCTCTGGTGTCTGTGTCTTTATTAATTGTAAAAGTGTGTTAGATAATACCACTGTAATACTTATAAGCCTAAGAACAAACATTTATTATGCCGTACCTTAAACTAGCCAAGATGTGTTGGTATGATTTTAGGTAATTGTGATCCCAATATTTGGGTAGTGAGAAAGGATAGGTTGATCTTGAGTTTTAGGTTATCCTGCACTACAAAGAAGAACAAAAACCAACTACCAACAACAAGCAAACCAAATAGAAATACCTCCAAAAACTGTATCAAGAAATCAAGTGAGAATGAATATGTTCAGAATATAAATAAATAATACATAGATAAAGTAAGTAGTAAATCTTAATTATTCTCTGCTGAACATCCTTGGTACATGACTGTAGCTAGCACATGTAAAGTTGAAGAAGGAGATGAACTACAAATTCAAGATCTTTGTGGTTTACATTGCAAAATCCTAAATTTTAAATCTTTTTTAAAACACTGAACTGTATTAGTAATTAGCTCAATAAAAGGTAAAGGATCACTTTTGGAGTTCTTTATTCAGCCCACCAGCCTACTTCTAATCTTGAAAGTGCTGTTTCCATTATTTCCATTTTTTCAACTCTACTATTTCATGATTAACTTTTTAAAATTTTCTTAAATGATTCATTCAGATTACATCCCAATTGCTATTCTCTCACTTGTATCTTCCTATTCTTCCCTCCCCTTTTCACTCTTTTCTGCTCCCATAGACCTGTGACAGAAGGGGACCTCCTCCCCCACCACATGATCACAGCCTATCAGGTGTCATCCAGATAGCCTGCTACCTTCTTCTGAGGCTTCCCCACCATGGGGCAGTGGCCAAATTGAGAGCACCCAAGTTCATGTCAGACTAAGTTAAAAGGCATATGTTTTTCAAGATTCAAGAGCTGCTGATAATTTTCTCGTCATAGCACTTTGGTTTTGTTTCAGGATAATGAATAACATTTTTTGTTCTGATTTGGTCCACTTATTGAGTTGTTAAACTTCACAGATCTAAATATTCAGACATCATCTTCTCTGCACAATTGTGGATTTTCTACTAAAAATAACAAAATTCTGAGATGGCATTATTTTCTACCAGAATTTAAGGGTAGAATATATTTTGTTAAGATAAATTATAAGCCGGGCATGGTGCCGCATGCCTTTAATCACAGCACTCGGGAGGCAGAGGCAGGTGGATCGCTTTGAGTTCGAGGTCAGCCTGCTCTACACAGTGAGTCCAGGACAGCCAAGGCTACACAGAGAAACCAAAAAAAAAAAAAAAAAAAATTATATATATATATATATATATATATATTTGACCATTTAAAATCTTCATTAAAATAATATTTACGTTGCAAGAGGGAGAATATGAGAAGCTGATAATACTTATTTCAGCTGAATATATTGAATATATTGGCAAAGATCTTATTATTATAAAATAATTGTTATCAATTCATGGGTTTTTCTTTCTCTCAGGATGGTAAGCAGTGATGACAATGATTCAATGGTCATTGCAGAGAACTGGGAGTATATCCTGTATTTCAAGTTTTTTCCTCACAGCAAAAATTTAAAAACAGAATACAGAAAGATTATTATATAGAGTTAATCAGAGGATTTGGGTCAATCTAGACAAGGAGTACTTTATTTTTAAAGTATTCTGTCCCCTTTTAAATCCAATGGCCCATATTGCCTAGCTTAATTACCAAAGATATAATAAATTTTCATGGTTCTAATTGTGGGAGGTTTCTTAATAAATTCATCATATTTAGATAAAAATGAATCTGAAGTTCTGTAGCCCAGTGAAAATAATTAATGTCCATCCTAATTGAAATTACTTTGGCCTGGAGAAATTTAAAATCTTTATTTGAAAACACCTTTGGCAATATATCTAGCTCTAGTTGTTGTTCTCCTCCTCCTCCTCCTCCTCCTCCTCCTCCTCCTCCTCCTCCTCCTCCTTCTTGTTCTTGTTCTTCTTGTTCTTGTTCTTGTTCTTGTTCTTTTTCTTCTTCTTGTTCTTGTTCTTCTTGTTCTTCTTCTTGTTCTTCTTCTTGTTCTTCTTCTTGTTCTTCTTCTTCTTCTTCTTCTTCTTCTTCTTCTTCTTCTTCTTCTCCTCTTCCTTCTTCTTCTTTTTCATAAAATCTCACTGTGTAGCTCTGGATGGTCTGGGACTCAATTTATAGACCATGTTGTGCTTGAACTCACAGAGATGTACTTGTCTGTTTCATGAGTACTAGACTACCTTGTTTTTTGTATATAAACAAGCCATCCTGACTGTCACAGTTGTATAATGAATTTCTTTTACAAAACAACATTTATAATATATTAATGTATCTGCTTACATAGCCTAATGATGATCCTTGAAAGAAAAGGGCTATGGAGACAATTGTAGGTGAATTGTTTTTGCTATGAATAGTAAGAACTACATTCAAAACAAAGCAACTATGTTGAACCACTGTGATTGAAATCCTAGGATGGCAGTCAGCGGTCCAATGACTGCATGATGAATGGGGTACATTTGTGAGTACTCTGTTAGTATTATTGTTTAAATCTATGTATTATTGTGTTGTTATCACATCTAATCAATTGTGATACATATTGAGTTCTGATACACAGTATGTAGAAATTCCTGAGGCCACTAACTTAATATTTCCCAATGGTATTATGTAGAAAACTATACCAGACATCCAAATGATATTATTAAAAATGAAAAACAGATTTAACTGAAGAGGAAGGAGGAAGGATAATACAGAGCAGTAGGGAGGAAAAAGAGAACATTAAAGATGCCTTCATATTCCTAGGTAAACATTATCTTATAAGTGTATTTAAAATTATATATGTATGTATGTATGTGTATGTATATATATATATATATATATATATATATATATATATATATATATATATATATATTCTTATGCCTCATGGGGCTATAATTTGCTGTTTAATTTTTATGAATTTTAGACAATCCATAGTCATCTGGGAAGATGTAACTATGTAATTAGCCTGCAGACAATTCTGCAGGTCATTTTGTTAATTAACTATTTGTGTTGAAATAGCCAACACATTGTGGATAGTACTGCTCCTGGGCAGATTGATCATGGGTGTCATAACGAAGCAAGCTGGACAAGTCATGAGGAACAATCCAATTTCTAATTATATGTTGCTACCCTGAATCTTCTCCATTATGACCTATGACCAGGGATGTGTAAAACAAATAACTCCTTTCATTCTCAAATATTTTTGTTTGTTTGTTTTGTTTTTGGCAAATGCTGTTTATCACAGTAATAGAAAAAAGGAGGGTATAGTGAGTTTGTGTGTGTAAAAGAAAAGAAAACAAAACAAAAAAAACAAACTCATGAATTTGGGATGTAGTGACAGAAACACATGGAAAATTTTAGATGGTGAAAAGGGTAGGGTGAAAATGGGAATACAGTACTGATGCAGGAACTTCTCAAAAAATAAAAAATCAAACCTCAAAATGTAGAATACTGACAGTGATATAATCAAGATAAATAATAAGTAATAAAAATATTCCATTGCCACATTCATTTCCAGTGTGTAGTTAATAACACTCTCTCAGTGATACATAATACTTAACTATTAAAAAATTATAGCATAATTTTTGCACTTCAAATATGAGAGGGACATAATCTTACACTGTATTACATTTTGAGGCTAGATATTTTGTCCTTCAACATAATTCATTAGAACATTATCCACATTTCTCTGTTTATTAACTATGTTTTTTTGTACTGTAGAATTTATTCTGTAGCTAGGCGCAGCATCAGAGTTTTTTGTTTTTGTTTTGTTTTGTTTTTTGTTTGTTTGTGTTTTCTGGAGTGAGAGGTGGGGGACAGAGTGCTATTGGCCTGGCGGTGGCTGTGGGTCCTGAGCCGCAGTACATTAGCTCCAAAAGAGGAGAGAGCACTGAAGATAGCTACATGCTGCAGTGAGGCAGTGCCCAGGAAATGGCAGACAGAGAACCTGGAGGAAGGGGAGGAGTTAAGCGGGCCTGACTGCATGGTAAGTCCCAGTGACTGTACATGGGGAAGGACAGAGCCGCCCCAGCTCTTGTGGTCCTGATTCCAGCTCTTTAGCGAACAAGGTTGAGCAGTTTGAGAGGTTGAGCAGGGTCCGGGTGATCAGTGCAAGGAAGAGCGAGAAACACCGAGGGGTGGGCAGTCCTGGACATGATGGTGTGGCAGACACTGGCCTCTGCAGGGAAGTCAGCGGGAGGGAGGACTGCCTAAGGGAGTTTGGCTGCTGGAACAGTTTAAAGTGACTCTCCACTGCAGTCAGAGATTTTTAAACTGCCCTTCCATTCAAGGATTTCTGAATTTCTTTTTCTTGCCTTATCACAGAAACAGGTAATTCTAGCTAAACAACAGTGATGAAAGGTGACTTATTTTCCTTTTTCCAATCATCAAACAAAGAAATAGTTCACTCCCATATGTTAGGTATAATGATAGGTAAATTATTATAGATCAACTTGATAAAAAGCACTGTAGTCAACTTTCTGAGAGATTTTAATATAAATATAAAGTATTTCATTAAATTATTTTACTTCTAGTAATGTGATCACATTTTTCACTTGCTTCTTTGTCAGATTGCACTGATTTATTATTGAATATTGAAAGACCTTATATACATGGAATTAATCTAACCTGTCTGGGACTAAAATTATTTATTGTTATTATTGTTATTAATTAATTTTACAAAAATAGATTTCATTGTGATATGTTAATACATGCACATAATATATTTTATGCCTATAAATAACCTTCACCCGTATTCCATCTTTCTCTTCTATGTATATACTTTACTAAGAGCCCATTTCCTACTATCATTTTAATATATTACTCCAATGCATTTATTATTATTATTTACCAGGATTTTATATACAAATGTAGTAAATATATTGCCATATGAATTTTTGTGATGTCATTCTTTAGTTTTGTCATATATATACATATACATATACATGCTTTATAAGTGTTTTGAAAATTGCTCTCACTTAACTAAATATGAAAAAATCTTTTAATAACGAAAACATATAATATATTATTGTTTTAAAGAATTCCTCAATTATTTC
Organism: Acomys minous; assembly: GCF_964271855.1. Classification (NCBI taxonomy): domain Eukaryota; kingdom Metazoa; phylum Chordata; class Mammalia; order Rodentia; family Muridae; genus Acomys; species Acomys minous. The sequence continues at coordinate 60,815,897 of NC_140488.1, read as the reverse complement.
TCAAATATCTTCTCTGAATTTGTCTTTATTTGGAAATTTATAGCTAAGAACTGAATTTCATAAACTTTTTTCAAAAATAAATTTTAAAGGTTGGTCTATAACTATATAGAGGAGAATTACTTAAATTTACTGAGCAACAAACTACTCAGGAATCTCAAAACAAAATACATATTTCAGATGAGTCCCTAACTAAAAATATTGCTTATATTAAAGCTATGTTTATAAAATGGAAACAAAACAGAAAATCAGAACTATTGAAATTTTTCTTGAAATTGCAGCGATACCATGTATCATTACTTAGTGCACATTTCAGGGATTTCTCCCCTAGGTTTTATCTGCTTTGAGTAAGCTTCTATTTTATATCAGTGAAAAAAGTACAACTTCTTGTGCTTCCATTTACTCATATACCATATATGATATATAAAATCATACTCTAAGCATTTAATATAGTCCAAATTTATTTTTTAATGACTACACAAAATTTCAGTTGTCTAATGTGGAAAATTCAATAAAGCTTTGCTCATGTAAGTATATTAACCATTTTTCATACAGTTTCCTTCATTCAACTAATCTGCATATTGAATACTATTTCAGTTTTATTTCATTAAATCATTTGTTGCAGATAAGTAAATTCCTAATTAATTATATTTGTATAGCAGTAGAGTGCAATTGCTGTTGCTAATATAGAATAGGGAATTTGAATGTTGCACTGTCAATCATAGTAACTACATTAAATCACAGTTCACCCATTTGCCAGTAATAAACCTCGGACTAAGTACTAAGCTTAGTCTGTGATTCTGAATGTGTATCTCAAATGACAATAATATTGTACTTACCCAATTGAGTTAAATGTGACAATGTATTCTAATTTCTTAAGACTAGAGCAGAAGCATAATTAGTACTCAAAACATATTTTCTTACCTTCTCACGTTCATGATTTATTAAAATCTAGGCCTATAGAACAAATTCTCCACAATCTAAAAATTCCTTCTGAAACAGTTGAGTACTAGTTGCATTTTTCAGTATATAAAAAGAAGAAATTGAATTAAAACATAACGTGTGGGGCCAGAGAAATGGAGTCTGAATTCCATGACCAAAACCCACACAGTAGCTTCCAAACCTCCTAATTGCAACTCTACTTTTAGGGTATTGAAGGTCTCCTTATGGTCTCTGTTGCCACTACGTTCATGTGGTTCATAGACACGCATTAATGCAAAGTCTATATTTACTATTTCCACTAAGCTTCATTGTAAAACTAAACTACCTGGTCTTCAACTCTATCAGACTTGAGAAGGAATAAAATTGATTACCTGAGTATGCCAGGAGTGCAGGTTAGCAGCTTCCCAAATGAGAAGATGACAGACAGTTTGCTACATGAATAGTCACCCACAACTCTCTATAATGTTTGAGCTTCTTCTTCAGCCTTCTGGTCCAATATATCTGACAGACTTATTTGTGAGGCAGGAACTGTTAAGGAATTGCTTACCCTGTCTTGCCAGAGTTTGTCCATGGACTCTGCCTGCATGCAAGCTTGCTGTTTTTTAAACAGAATTCTGTCTGTGATAAAAATGAGGACAATTTGCCCAGTGGCTGGTTTGCCACATTTGAAGCCATCTCCATAAGAAGGTTCTTTGATGCTCCTCATCCTCTTTGAAATAGGCTGGGTGTTGTCAGATTCTCCACAAGCACTTTAGTATGCAATCTAGAGTAGTAATATATTTTAAACTAAGTAAGAATTTTAACTATCATTTTCTCTGGGAATATTTTTCATAGATTGTGTTGGTTCATTGTTTCAGTAAGGCATATTATTTCATCTTGAATTGCTCATATTTTATCTCAAGTCATGAACAGCATCAGTGACAGAAAAAATATAAAGGAAATATTATAAAGATTTTAGCTTATACTAGCAATTCATAAATTTTTGTAAGAGTGAAGATGAACTAATATTTTGTAAAGCAACTGGAAATTTTTTCTTATCCCAGAATTAAGAACAAAAAGTAACAAAACAAGGATTTTTGATATCTAATACTAGAAACTTAATGCACTTCTCATACAAAACTTGTAATAATGATGGGAAGTGTTTCGATACAAGATCTTAACACTGTATTCTTTTTCAGACCAACTGTTTCTATATTGACTTTTTCATGCTGTCACACATGTAACTTCTCACTTGCAAATTAGTCTAAATTTTCACTAAAATATTTTGCCTTAAACTATACAATATTCCTCATAAGCTTTTTCATTTGTGAGTTTTTAATTTTGAATGAGGCTTCTTCTTATGTTATGTATTAAAGTTCATGTTGTCTTCTATTATTGTATCTCTGTCAAAATGTGCATTCTATATAATCTAATAGCATTACATATTGTATTACTCAAAATTACAAGGATGTGATTTCAAACAAGTATGCCAAGGCTTTAAATAGATGGCTCAAATTTTCATGCTGAACATAAAAGAGTAGGCATTTCTAAAATAAGACCCAACCAGAGAAGAATTTATATATATACATATACAGGCTTATATATGGAATATGAAAGGTGCACAATTCAGCTAAAGATAAATTTCTGCCCAATTTTTGAGCAGGTATAAGGCATCTATCAACTTTATAAGTCTGCTTGAACTATAATATCTATGCTATATGAAAGAATGGCATGTCGTGTGGACTAGGTAGCCTATAAGATTCCCTTGCTCTGTGAAGAAATTCATGTTTCAGATAGTAGGAGGTCTTCCCTGATCAGACTAATATTCATAAGTTTTGTTGGTAACCATATTTTTTCATTCCTTTAAATACATAAGCATAACCATGGCCCCATTTCAAAACAATTGCAGATTTCAATTCCATTGTCAAAAGATCCTCATAGTATATTGGTTCCTCAGTTTTTTCTATTATCCAATGTCTCTCAGGTGCTGTTGTTCCTTTTTCATCAACATTAAGAACATTTAGAGTTAACAAAGTATTATTTAATTGGTCCCTAGGGCTCTTTACCCTTCATTTTTGTTTAATAAGCATCTCCTTTAAGGAATGACTAACTTTTTCTAGTACTGCTTGTTCTGTATGATTGTGTCATATACCAGAAGTATGCTTTTTATTATAACATGCAAAAATTTCTTCACTTTATTGGATACATATGCAGGACCATATTGTCAGTTTTAATTGTGCAGGTAGGCCCATAATTGCCACTGTAGCCAATAAATGTGTAATTACACAACCAGCCTTTTCAGAACTTAAAGCAATCACCCATTGAAATCCTGAGTATATATCAATGGTATGATGTATGGTCCTTTGTTTTCCAAATTCTGAAAAATGAAATATACTCATCTGCCATATTTCATTCCTTTTGTTACCCCTAGGATTACTTCCAGCAGATTATGGAGTTAGTTTATACATAGAGCATGTAGGACACTTTAAATTTTTTCTTTGGCTTTTTGCCAAGTGAGGGAGTATTTTTTCTTTAAACTTTTACTGTTAATATGATGCTTTTCATGGAACTCTCAGTCTTCTAATATATTTTCTATTGATAATTGTTCAAATTCCTCATTTCCTCATGTCAATGGACATCTTAATCTTGTATGAGACTAAATATGAGTGATATATACTGGATAGTTTCTTCTTTTGATGGTCTGATGCAATTCCATAAATAACTAATTCAATTTTGACTTATCAGGGATAAGTTCAACAGTTTCTATATGCAAAATGACTGTACATATTGAGTCAGTAATTATAATATGATATTAAGGAAAATATAATAGCACCATAAGAAATTCTTACAATTCTGATTTTTGAACTGAGGTATATGGGATTTTGATAATCTTGGGTATTTTATTTGACTAATAACCTGCCATTCCTACCTTGTTTCCATCAGTATAGAATGTCAGTGCCTCTGGAATTCATGTTCTCTTTATAATACATGGAAGATCTCAATTAGTTCTTTTTATATACTTTATACATTTGCTTTTTGGTAATTTGTTATTAATTTCTCCAAAGCAGTTACTACAATTTCTTTTCAAATCTTCTTTTATTACCCACAATGATATAATCTCAGCATTAGTAAGATGCACTACAGTTTCAGGCAAGAATATTCCTGACAGTTAACATATTCTCTGTCCACCTTTTATAATTAATTCAGAAATTTTTTCTATGTATGTCTTCAATATTTTACTTTGGTTCATGATAAGAAAATCCATTCCTTTAATATTATCTTCCTTTTTCATAATAAGCCCAGTAGAGACTGAGATGAAGATAAAATAACCAAAACGCCATCTAGTTTAAGATAAATTTTATTCACATATGCATCTTATAATCTTTGTTCTACCAGAATTAACTCTTTTTCTGATTCAGATGTGAAACTCCTGGGACTGTTTAAATCTGAGTCTCCTTGTATCATATGAAAAAAATTACTTAACTCATAAGTAGCTAATTCAAGGGTAGGCCTCATCCACTTAATATTGTCCATTAATTTTTGAAAATAATTGAGAGTTTGCTACTGATCTCTATGGATCTGTATCTTTTGTCCTCAAAATTTTGCTTGAGTTAATAATAGCTCAAATAGGTAATTGAAACTCCTTTTTGCATTTTTGTTTTTTCTGTAGCAATCTGTAACCCATCAGCATGGCAGAATTCTTTGTATTTCCTTAAACATTTTCTCTAAAATAGCTGCATCAGAGTCAGATAACAAAATATCATTCATGCAATGATAAGCGATAGACTGAGGAAATTGTCTATGACTTATTTCTAATGGCTGTTGCAAAAAGTATTGGCATAAAGTTGGACTATTCAGCATTTCCTGTGGACATATCTTCCAATGTTATCTGTTTAGTGGAACACTATTTTTCAGAGTAGGTACTGAGAAAGCAAACCTTTCCTTATCCTCCTTGTGCAAGGGTATTGTTAAAAAACCAATTATGTCAATTCCTATTATAGGCCATGACCTCGGCAACAAAGAAATTAAAAGAAATTCCAGGCTCCTAAGGACCCACGATTGTATTTCTCTAGGCACTGTTCTTAAATCAATTACCATACTCCATTTTCCTGAACTGGTAAACTCTTTTATATGGTGAGCCTCCAGATGCTCTTATACCACTTGTTTAAGTACCTGCAACTTTTTTTTTGGTGTAGTTCACTGCTCTTGCCACACAAATCTGCTTGATAACCATTTTAGGGGCAAAGCTCTTGGTATGTCAGCAGTGGCCCACTTTATAATTTTGTCAACTCAATACCTGTGAAGTTCTGTGTTTGGAAAATGCACACAGCTTGTGATTGTTCTTGATTACACATTTTATTACTTCCCCTAGTGTCATCTACCATTTCTCTCCTAATTTTATCATTGTCTATTTATGTGATTGCAGGAATACTAGCTTGGTACTTCATTGTTGTAAAGTTCCCTTCCCCATAAACTTATGCGTATTTCAGCCATATACTTTCTCATCTTCCCTGTTTTCCATACTGGTTCCCACACATTTAAACACATTGTACACTTTGTCTTATTTGAAGTAAATGTAACAATTCCTAGAAACTGTGGATAAACCTTCTGAAGTACCCAATCTGGATTCCATGAGTTTTTGGAAAGGATTGTGACATCTGCTTTTATATCCACCATTCTCATATACCAAGATCAGTGTCAATGCTGTCTGGTCTCAAGGTCTGTTATGGCTATATCTAGAGCTGTACCCAATCTCTGTATGGATTCTAAGAAGGCTTCTCCTAGGCCTTGAATTACCTTAGTAAATGTGATAGCTGTTTTTATCAGACTCCTCAACCATATCCCAAGCTAATATGTATGGAACATGACATTGTTTAATCACTATTTCAGGTTTGTTCTCTTAAGTCAGCATGACACCTTTCACCAAGCAATTGATCTTTAACAACATTTATCCCTCTTGTCATATTTTGTTATTAAATTTTAGTGGAGTTGTTTCTCTATCACTATAGCCACTCTATCTATTGACCAACTTCTAACCCAGCTGACACCAATCCCTTCCTATCTTGTGGAAAAAGTCTATGCTATATAGCCCAGGTACTTAATATTTGTTTAACTAAAAATTAATGAATTACATACCCTAAAATAGACTTTTAAAAATGTTTTAAATCTAGTATACCTACTGGATGGTATGACACTTCATTATAAGTCTTACAATCACCATTAACAGGGATATGGCTTACAAAGACTAGAAAAGCTGATGTCTGTGTAGCCTTTGAGAGTTCCATTAGTGGCACACTGGCCTCCAAAGCCCTTTTAGACTCTCCAGATTTCCATTCTTCTGAATCCTTTTTGGCCTCTCTGAAGTCCCATTGTTCTACAACTCCTTCTGCATGCAGGTTCTCTGAACACTTGTCCCATGAAACATGGTGTGGATAGGGGGCAACAGAAGAGAATTCCCATTTCTAGTCACCACCGAATCTAAACATATACTTTCCTCTATTTATCACTGGTGCTACTTGATTCCCAAGTACTTCAATCTCTACTTGTAAACTGTCTTGTACTGCCAACTCTAAAATCTTCCAGAACTATAGAATTTAAGGACATTTCTTGTTTTGTTTTTTATCTTATCAGTTTTTCTTCTAATCTTTTAAAAATTGGAATACATGAAGAAGACAAAACAAAAACAGAAAATTCTCTCCGAGTAAAGGCAAGAAAGAACCCTGTAGCAAGAACTCTGCAGCAGAATCTGCTGTTTTGCTGAAACACTGAAACAGTATGTTAATACCTTTAAAACCTATAGTTTCCTCCACAGTATTAGAGGTTAAGTTACTCATTATGCCCAATCCATTTTCAATATTAGCTGTAGACTTTGAACTTTTTCAAACCTACTTTATTTGTAGTTTTTTAATGCTTATACCTCCTTCCAACTCATCTACCAAAGATAGGGTAGAAAAGAAGTTAATTGGAACAGAAGAAGTAGAGGCTTTTAGACTCAGTTCTGTGGAGTGATTTTCCTCTTCATAGTCAGCATTTCAGCACACCAATTAAACAGCCAACCAGCAATTCAACAAATTTGACTGCAGCCAGAATCCAAAGCAGCAGCTGGAATCTGGACCCTCAGTGAGTTATCTGTTGCATTTCTCTTTAGAAGCATATTGAAGCAGAGTGATGAATATCCAAATAACAAGAAATTTTGCCAAGACTAAAAAAGTCTAACCTCTTGAGTCCATACTAGGATATTTATCAGTTGGCAAAATCCAAACCCCTGCAAAACATAGTAGAAAAACATCAAGTATCATCTCACAAGTCTGTTCTCAGAAGACAAACATTACACACCCTTACACAGGTCTGTTTCATATGCCACACTTGAGATCAAAACCAAAACATGTTTACCTCTACTACAACTGTCCAAGACCTTCTTTCTTTCATAGTCTTTGTTGAGAAGCCAGGTGTATTTCTGATATTTTGCCTATATATGTGATTTGGCCTTTTAATATTCTTTTTTTGTTCTGCACATTTAGTGCTTTGATTATTATGTGTTGGAAGGATTTTCTTATCTGGTATAATATATTTAAAATTCTGTAAGTTTCTTGTATATTTATAGGCATACCTTTCTTTAGGTTAGGGAAGTTTCCTTACATGACTTCATCAAAAATATTTTCTGGTCCTTGGAACTGGAAGCCTTCCCTTTTGTCTATTCTTATTATTCTTAGGTTTGGTATTTTTATGGCTGGATGTTTTATGTCAGAAACGTTTTAGGTTTAGCATTTTCTTTGACTGTTGTATCAATTATTTCAACTATATCTTCCATACTTGTACCTCTTTTATTCTGTTTGTTTTGTTTGTGTATGTAGTTCCTGTCTTCTTCCCTAGGTTTTCCAATTCAAGGATTGCCTCAAATTATGTTTTCTTTATTATTTCTAATTCCATTTTAGGTCTTTAAAAGTTGTATTCATTTCTTTAATTTTTTTATTCTGTTTGATTGTATTTTCCTGTAATTCATTATAAGATTGATTCAATTCCTTCATCTGATTGAATGTATTTTCCTGTATTTATTTGAGATGTTTATTTTTCTCCTTCAAGGTTTGTAACATTTTTATCACCTCCACTTTAAAAATCTTATTCTTCCACTTCAGTGGTGCTATTATCTCCAGGACTTGCTGTGGTAGGACTACTGATTACTCGGGGTTTCATATGGCTCTGAGTTTAGTTGCTTGGGCTCTTATGCTGACATCTAGCCATCTAGTTGTTTCTGGTATTAGCAGGACTGACAGTCCCTCAGATGATGTCACTGTCCATGTCCTAGGTGGACAGGTTAGATCAGAAGCAGGCAAAGAGTGTTCAAAGATTAAGATTGGTTGTTAAGACTCCCCAGGCACCTGATCACAATGTCAACAATGGGTATTGGAGTCTGCATCCACCTCAATTCTGCTGGGTTTGCTGTCTGTGTCCCAGTTGGGCCAGGCAAGAGAGGAGCAGTCTGAGAGAGCTCCTAGGCAAAAGCTGCTCAGATGCCTCACAGGCCTCCTCAGTATGGTGGGCAATGTGGTCTTTGGTCTGCACCTGACTCACCTCTGCTGGTAGTATGTCTGTGAAACACATGGGCCAAATTGGAATAGAGAATGCTGAGAGAGCTCCAAGCCAAAAGCTGCTCAGATGCCCCATGGGCCTCTTTGAGATGGTAAGCAATGCACTTTGGAGTCCACTTCAAGCTCAGTTCTTCTGAGTTTGCTGTCTGTTTCTCAGATAGGACAGGTTAGTGAGAAGCAGATTGAAAAGGATTTAAGCCAAAATCTGCTCAGATACCCAACAGGCTTCTTCTGGATGGCAGGATATGGAGGTTGGAGCCCATACCCAGGTCAGCTCAGCTCAGCTCTTATGGTTTTTCTGTCTATGTCCCAGTTGGGCCAGAGGAGCAGGTGGAAAGAGACTTAAGCTCAAATGTTCTTGGGTGCCCCACAGGCATCCCCTGCTGGTTCACTGTCTGTGTCCTGCATGTGTCAGGCCAAAGAGCTATATTTCTTATATAATAAAAATATATCACTTTACATAAATTTATATGTAAAGCAGTAACAGATTCCTATCTCTGTATAAGGTGAATAACCTGGATGGGGAGGCCTGGTGGCACTCAGAGGAAGGATAGCAAGCTACCAAGAAGAGACTTGATACCCTATGAGCATATAAAGGGGGAGGAAGTCCCCCTCAGTCACAGTCATAGCGGAGGGTAGTAAGGGGAAAGTGGGAGGGAGGGAGGAATGGGAGGATATAAGGGATGGGATAGCCATTGAGATGTAATATGATTAAATAAATAAAATAAAATAAAAAGAAATTGTATTTTAACTAAAACAGAAATGAGTGAGCTCAACTGAAGGTATGACAAAGCTATATGTTCTCAATGTCTCCTCCTAATGAAATACTTTTCACCAGCAAGCCATCACCTCCTAAAGGTCCTCAAAGAGTATCACAAACTGAGAATCACTTTTACAAAAACCTAAACCTAAAGTGAACTTTTCTTATTTAATCTAACACATTATGTTTCCTGGGCCTGATAGGCTCAAGGCTGTACCATAATTCAAAATACATTTAGTCAAATTTAATAGTCCTGTTGTCTGTGTTACTGTCAATATTGTTAAAAAAAATCTAAGGCCTCTTTTTTTTAATTAAGGAAATATTTCAAGTATGTTCCCTTGTAAATAACAAAAGCTACAAACACATCTACTAACATATGGTGGCACTGAATATACTTTATCATATAAAAATTGAAGAATGAGGTGGCACAGTGAGAAAATATTGAAGTAAAGCAATATGGAAAGCCCTCAAGGCAAACACCAATCCTTGTAGCTCCCTGTATGGGAACAAACATCTCTGACCCTCTGCACATCTCATTGTTAGGCTTGTTATACCTGTATATAGTTATTTTGAGTGAATGACTCATGACTTTGGCATCCCGAACATCTTGGCTCTGTACTGAAACTGAGGCTTTTCTCTTTCCCAGATTCCCAGAGGTAATGACCTATTGGTCACTCATATCTTTTCAGACCCTTCCTTTATACAGGATCTCTCCTACCACACTCTGCCTGTCTTCAATGGATCTCCAAAACTACCAAGAACTCATGGCCTCTTTGCTTTTATATCCTACATTTCCCTAAAATCAACACTCCTGCATGATAACACTGCCACGTTCTATATGGTGACACTGTAAAGTTCCACAATTAGCTTAGAACAGACCTTTACTCTCCTTGAATCACAAGCTCAAATTTACAGAACTTTATTTTTATTCATTTGCTTCTTAGCAAATGACTCCTTAGGATCTCTCTCACATATTTGAAAATAATATGAAAATTGGTACTAGATAGTTGGTTGTGAAGAACCTGGGTATGCTGTCTTTTGGAAGAATGAAATCATCATCTTAAATTTCACAATAATTAGTTTTTTCATTCATTATAATTTTATCACATAAGTGTGCTTCCTTATTTATTGTATTATATAACTCATTAAAATCTCTTGAGTTGTGTGTGAGCATACTCTTGCCATGGATTTCTTATGTGATTTATTTCTCTATGTTATTTTGCAGTTCATCAATGTTTTAGAATGTACCTATAAAGTGTATTCACTTTCCCTGTGTATCATCTCCACTGAGTCAGTGACACTTTATATTTTTATGGCTTTATAATGTGGCTTTTTCTGGAGAGACTGTATAGACATCCAGATGAGGCAACAGTGACCAATGAAAGAAATGATTTAACATCAGATAATGCAACAATATCAGACAAAAGAAATGATTCTACCAAAGTACAGCTGAATAAATCAATAATTTGTTGTGGTTAATTACCATAATGTGAGTGGGAAATTCATTACAAGAGCATAGAACTCAGAGGCAGCTGCATACCACTATGCCCATTCCAACATAAGTGACAACTCAGAAAAGCTGAAAGCGAGATGATTTCTTCAGGAGGTTCAGGCAGCTCTACAGATCTGAGAGTCTCCTCCAGATAGCTTGGTGAGATGAAGAGTGTAATTCCTAAGAAGTCATTTACTGTTACCATTACCTTAGAGAGATGGCTTGTGAATGTTGTTAGTTTCAGTCACTGCCTGATATGTGTTAGTTGTTTGTTTCAAGAATATCAGTACCTTCTTCATCCCTTTTTGGAAAGGATACATTTCAAACTAAAATGTAACATAATCATCCAAAATGTACATGGTATTTGCATTAAAAATAATTGAATATATGTTTCATTTCTATAGTTTTCATAGCTATGCCCAGTGAGAGAGGATTTATATTCAATTTTATTCAAAACAGAAGTTTGTGATATGTGTACTTTTATAATCGTTTCTTTGCTCTCCTTCCATCTCTTAAATGCTGATTTTAAAAAACAAACAACTTTCTAAGTAACAATTATTAAAAATGGTCATCAAAGCTGGGATTTCTGATGCAGGTATCTTAAAGCTGAAGCAGAATGATCACAAATATCTGAATTGACTAAACAGAAAGTTCAAGACTATACTGGTTAATTGAAAATTCTATCATTTATTATGAAATCTCCAACAGAGCTCTTGCTTAGAAATCATTTTCCTTAGGTTCAAATACCACCATCATTACAAATGCTGCAGGCAGATATAAAACAGTCCAATTTCTTAGCTACATATTTTGTCACCATAACCTCTACATAAACCTATCAGTATATTTTAAATTTACATATTAAACAAAGCATGAAAACTCTTATATTTTAGATAGTAAGTGCAATTTTTCATAGGCGTCCCCTTAACTATTACAATTTTATACACTGTATGTAGGGTATCAAAAATATGTCAATAGACTAGGATATAATGCATTTTAATTATTTTATCATTAAAATATCATATTTAAATAATTATTAGACCCTTTTCAATATCTATACTTGAATATCTTTGTACACACATTGCTGGGGATCAATTCCAGAGCTCAGCCTCTCCAATGGCCAGTCATTTGGCATGGTTATTAATATATGCTTACTTCACCTTATTTTTGAAAATAAGAGACTTATATTAAAAAAAGATTAGGCCACCTGGCCATGTGGTGGATAGACTAAGTTGAATTTCAAACCCTGCTTTCTGTAATGCACAGCTGCCACTGTGTCACAATCTCATTCACAAAGTATCATTTATACATAAAATCCAGGAAATTTATGGCAATATTATGCTTTTTAACTCAAAGTAGATTCATCAATAAAGAGTAAAAAAAAACTTCATTTCAATATAATATAGTAAGGAACGAGAAATTCTACTTGCATTTAAAAAATAATTTGCAAATTAACTTTATTTTATGTGCAAATGGTGTGAAGAACACTTAGACTCTCCAATGCAAGAAGCACTCTGGTTAATATTCATAAAGTAAAATTATGACAAATAGTACAAGAGCAAAATACTGGAAAATTTGTCCAGATTCAAAACAGAAAAGTTAAACGAAGGAAGATTTTGCCAGCCCATATTATGCTAATTTATGATGACATTTTAAGTTGTCAATTTCCTATTCACTTTTTAAAAGGAAGAAAATAAAATCAAAATAATGTAACATTTGTAAATCTAGACCTTTCTCTGGTAGAACAAAGAAATAATAGTGTTTACAATCAAGGCACTGGGAAAAAAAAAAACAGTCAGATCATTACAATAACAACACTGCCCCTTCTACTTCTGTCAAAGAAAATTTCACGATTAATTCATTCATTATTCATCTTTGGATCAAATATGTTTTAATGTTACTAGAAGCTACATGTAAAATTCCATGGACACAGTTCAGTGATTCAGGTCTTTCTTAGTGGATTATAAAACCGTAAATTTTATTTCTGGAAATACACACATAAAAACACATAGACACAGACACACACAGACACACACACACACACACACACACACAGGGGAGAGAGAGAGAGAGAGAGAGAGAGAGAGAGAGAGAGAGAGAGAGAGAGAGAGAGAGAGAGAAGGGAGAAAGACAGAGAGGGAGGCAGAGACAGTAAAAACGATCTAGTAGTGTACTTGTTCAGCATACATAGAATTCTGAGTTTGACTTACAACATAATATACATTGGGCATAGTGATATACATATGTAATAAAAATTAAAAGTTCATGTTCACCTTCATCTACATTGTGAGTTTGACTTTTATTTAAGCAATCTGACACTCAGACTCAAAAAAAAAAAAAAACAACAACAAATAAATAAGCAAAAGACAATAAATAAAATATATAATTCTACATAAGCTATTGTCCAGAGTAAGTAGTAAATATATGTGCTGAATTTGAGGGTACAGTTTTGTGTTTTATACATAGTAGAGAGTTGGGTCTCAATATCAGAGGGCTTCAAAAATTACTCTCATAAAAATCCCAAAATATAGATATAGTAAAATGAATTCTGAGCTTTCAAAGATAACTCAGCAGGTTAAAACACTTGTTGAACATGAATGGTGAACCAAGCTTGATCCTTAAAACCCATATTAAAAAGAGACAACTGACTTCCATAGTCATCATTTAACTTTAACTTGGGAAATGCTAAATAGATATACTTCATAAACATACACACAAAAATTAATAAATAAATGACAATAAATTTAAAAACTAAATAGAACTTTTTTTTCTCTATAAAATAGGAGAAGAGTTCTGGAATTTCTATGACTTTCAGATCAATTTGTTTTTCTTTGAAAAGAGTTTAAATGTATTTATTAACCCAATACCCACTGCAGAAAACATCAGAAATATTTTAAAGAGCTAAATATCAAATAAATTTGGCAATTGGGGGCAGTGGTGCACACCTATAATCCCTGCACTCAGGGAGGCAGAGACAGATAATTGTGAGTTAAATGTCAGCCTGCTCTACAAAGTGAGTCAAGGACAACCAAGGCTACACAGAAATTCTTTCTCAAAAGAAAAGAAAAGGAAAGAAAAGAAAAGAAAAGAAAAGAACAAATAATAAATGAATGAATGGATGAGTGAATGAAGAAAATCAATAAGGCAAAAGCCCTTTTCAACAACAACCAGGACCAAACCCACTTGTTAAGCTCCTCAAGTTTTCTATGACTTCAGACTTATGTTTGAACTGCCTGAAAGATGTATTATTTGATGAACAGAACAAAAAGACACTAATATTGTTTCATTCCTGGAACACTCTAGCTCCTGTTTGGATATTTCTTCTAGAAATAAAATAATAAAATACTCTGATATTTTCCAGTTAGATATCAGTGTTCAAAAAATGTACATACAAGATACATAAAATTTATCTCTAAACTATGGTGGAGTGATTTTTTTGTGCTAACTTTTCTATTTGTATGTACTGAAACACATTTACAAAAGTGTATAACTGTATCATTTTAATGCATGTATTATAATTATATTACACTTAGTCAAGGCTACATAAAAACACTACTTTTTGATGAACATCTTATAATGATGCAACATTTTTATTTCCTCAAATGTTGTAGTACATAAGTCCTATCAATTTTTTACATTCATGATGATTTCCTTTACATTGAAACTACAAATTTAAAATCCTGTTCTAATGGGTTCATTTCGATTTCATTGTCTATTTATGTAAATATAAACAAAAAACATATTTCTGTAGTATTAAAAATGTAAAAATTTTATTTCTACTAGTCATTATTCTAAATTAAAAAATAATATTACTGTTTATAAACTTGATAAATTATGTTCTTTACATTTGATTCAATTTAAAATATTTACTTCATTCTTCTATAGTGCGAATTTTTTTTCCATTGCTAGAGTGTTTGGATATTTTTGTTTGTTGATACCAAAATTTTTACATAGAATTAAAAATTCATCAGCTTTTCATTCCTTAATTATTGTGAGTCAGGTATGATACTTCTCTTGTGTGTGTTTGTTTTTATATGTGCATGTTTTCTTTCTATTATTTCTATATTTTGATTCATGCTTCAAAAGGCATTTGCCATTACAAACTTGTATTGATTTCATGTTACTTATGTAAGTATATATAAGCATAAGATTTTGTATATAATCAATATTCAAACATTCATAATTTATTAAGGAGCTAAACAAAATAGTTACTACGTTATATTTAACATGAATATCAGTTGTTTCATTTCAATTAACAAACAAACATCATGAGAAAATATATTTATTTTATGTAGATATTGGCCTCATTATATAATCAGCAATGATGACATTTATACTCTCCAATTTTTTATGGTATTTTTTCTGTTATAGACTTCTCCAAATAACTTGGTTTTAGAAATAAATAATCTAGTGAATAATTTCTGAGCCACAAGTTTATCCACTGAAGAATATTAATAACTTCACTTTTTAAACTTATTACATATTACTCTTTAATTGCGATCATTACAGATATATAAATAAATTAATACAACTTGCTGAGTCCATTTGATGTTTTTTATATACATGTATATGTTTAGGCCTGACCATTTAGTACCTGATTACTAAGTAGGAGGCTCATTACCAGGGAATGACTGATTCATATTCTGTTTGTATCTCTGATTCACTCTTTCCATTTTCTTCCATATTTCTCCCTATATTTTTTTAACTAGGAGAGAAGTCTTGTGAGGTAACTCCCATCATTATTGGTGTATCTACTGGTACTGTCATTGTACAGGTTTTATTTAGGTAAACATTTTAGATTTCCAGTGTGTGGCTTCATTGACATATATAGAAAGTACTATCAGGTAGCAGATGTTTTTGGGCCTCTGCCTCTTACACATTTTCAGATTCTCTTCTAAAGTGTTCCTGATTCTTTGGTATAGCTGTATCAGTTATGTATGACAGGGTACATCACCATCAGATGTTCTCTCAATTTTGTCAGATTGTGGATGTCTCTCGTAGCATCTCTCTGTTGCATGAGTAAGCTTCGTTGGTGTTGTTTGTTTCAAGAGACAGAGAAGGAGTGGGTTTGTATGGGAGGGATGGAACTCAGAGGAATAGAAGAAAGAGAATCTTTAATCAGTATGTATTATGTAAGAAATTAGTGTATTTTCTATTAAAATGAAACAAAACAGAAAGTAAAAGAAAAACAAAAAATCTTTTATGGGCAAACATTAACCTTACTTATTGAGTACAATGCTAACATATTCTTAATATAGCAGCAAAGAAAATTTAGGTGTCATAACTATAAAAATAAAAGGCAATTAACTAATATTATCTACTGCACAATGCTAATAATAGATATGGAAAATATCATATATAAGCCAATACCAAATCTTTCTTTTCTTTTTTTTATATTAGAAAAAAGAATATATTAGATGTCAAAGTTGTAAATTGGACAACATTATTATTATTATTATTATTATTATTATTATTATTATTATTATTACTATTTGGAGTGCATAAGCTTCCAGAGTGCACTGCTGGCCTCACTTTTTTTCCTTTTTTTATTAATTTATTCTTGTTACATCTCAATGGTTATCCTATCCCTTGTATCCTCCTATTCTTCCCTCCCTCCCATTTTCCCCTTATTCCCCTCCCCTATTACTGTTCCTGAGGGGGATTACCTCCCCCTGTATATGCTCATAGGGTATCAAGTCTCTTCTTGGTAACCTGCTGTCCTTCTTCTGAGTGCCACCAGGTCTCTCCCTCCAGGGGACATGGTCAAAGGTGAGGCACCAGAGTATGCGAGAAAGTCATATCCCAGGCACCAGAGTATGCGAGAAAGTCATATCCCAGGCACCAGAGTATGTGAGAAAGTCATATCCCACAAACCTAATAACCCAATTGAGAAATGGGGCTTGGAACTAAACAGAGAATTCTCAACAGAGGAATATCAAATGGCCGAGAAACACTTAAAGAAATGCTCAACCTCCTTAATCATCAGGGAAATGCAAATCAAAACAACTCTGAGATTCCATCTTACACCCATCAGAATGGCTAAGATCAAAAATTCAAGCGACATCACATGCTGGCGAGGATGTGGGGAGAGAGGAACACTCCTTCCTTGCTGGTGGGAATGCAAACTAGTACAGCCACTTTGGAAATCTATCTGGTGCTATCTCAGAAAAATGGGAATAGGGCTTCCTCAAGAATATACCCAGAAGATGCTCCATACGTAAGAAGAAAATTTGTCCAACCATGTTCATAGCAGCCTTATTCATAATAGCCAGAATATGGAAACAGCCTAAGTGTCCTTCAGTAGAAGAATGGATAAAGAAACTGTGGTACATATACACTATGGAATACTATTCAGCTATTAAAAACAAGGAATGCCCAAAATTTGTGGATAAATGGATTGAGCTAGAAATGATCATAATGAGTGAGTTAACCCAGAAGCAGAAAGACTCAAATGGTATATACTCACTTATATCTGCATATTAGCCCAAGGGGCATGTCCCACGAAAGCCTTCACTCACCAGGAAACTGAGAAAGAGGGGAGAACATTCTATTGGGACTCTAGATGAGAGAAGCATGGTAGAATGGCAATGTAGAATGATCCAGAGGGTCTTAGAGACCTACAAGTAAAACATTATGATAGGCAGATTTGGGCCCAGGGGTCCCTCTCAAACTAAGGCACTAGCCAAGGACAATGCAGGCCGTAAAACTTTAAACCCCTACCCAGATCTAGTCAATGGTCAGAACATTCTCCACAGTAGAGTGAGAGTGGGATATACTTTCTTTTCTTTTGTAATCATATCATTATTTAAAACATGACTAATAAATTATATATAGTAAATAATTTAATACAATATTTTTTTTACTTGTCCTTTTTTCTGTGTTGCTTGGTTTGTATCAGTGTAACATAAACCAGGATTCATCTGAGGTGAGGGTACCACAATTGAGAAAATGCCTTCATAATATTGACCCATATGTAGTCCTGTTGCTCATTTTTTATACTAATAACTGATATAGAGGAACCTAGTTCAATTGAAAAATATACCCTCCCAAGCTTGTGGTCTTGGGTAGTATAAAAAAGAAAGCACAGCAAGCCACAATGTGTTAAAGCCAGTAGACTACATTCTCCCATAGATTTTGCTTCAATTTTTGCTGCTAGTTTCTGCCTTGTGTTCTTGTTCAGAATTCCTCTGATATATATTGTGACATAGAAGTATAAGCCATATAACTCTTTATTCTCCAATTTGTTTTGATCTTGGTGTTTTATTAGAGATATAGAAACTTAAGAGAAAAATGCTACCATGTCTTTTCTATGACTATTTTACAACAACCTGTTAGTATAATGTGTATACTTACTATTTAGGCAGGAAACTTCCCCTGTCATCTTCTCATTTGAAAGCTCCTAATCTGCACTCTCTGGATACACAGGTAATCAATTTTATTCCTTCTCAAGTGGCTGATGGGGTTAAAGATCAGGTAGTTTAGTATTACAATGAAGCTTAGTTGTTTAGGGGTTAAGATATTTTTAGGTCCAGAAAGATGTTTTAAGTTGATAATGAAGAGATATGATAGATATTAATTTACTTTCAGAATTTTAGATACACCAACATAGGAAAGATGTTTTTCTCAAGGTTGCCATATACAAATTTCAAAAATACTATGAATATAATATTTAAATAATTCCCAATTGTTTCCTTGTTCTTCTTGCTGTATGTAGGTGTGTGTGTGTGTGTATGTGTGTTTGTGTGTGTGTGTAATAATATAAAGGTATATTTAAAAAGAACTAATTAAAAGTAAAACTTAAAATTAAAAGAACAAACCTATACTAATTCAGGGCTGAAATCAATACATTAGAAACAAAAGGAACAATACAAAGAATCTATGAAACCAAGAGCTGGTTCTTTGAGAAAATCAACAAGCTATACGAACATTTAGCTATCCTATCAAAAAGGCAGAGAGATAATATCCAAACTAACAAAACCAGAAATGAAAAGGGTGACACTACAACAGATATTAAGAAAATCCAAAGAATCATAAGATTTTGTTTCAAAATTAGAAAATCTAAATGAAATGAATGACTTCCTTGATAGATTCTACTTAGCAAAGTTAAATCAAGTTCAGGTAGACAATTTAAATAGACCTATAACCCCAAAAGGATGAGAAACAGTCATTACAAGTCTCCCCAGGGAACATTGCTGGAAAAGTACTCAATAGATACTTGCAATGGAGATCCAAGAAGACATAAAAATATCATCCACCATGATCAAGTAGGCTTGATCCTAGGGATAAAGGGATGGTTCAATATACAAAAATCTGTCAATGTAATTCACCATATAAACAAACTGAAAGAAAAGAAAACCTCATAATCATCTCATTAGATGCTGAAAAAAATTGATAAAACCCAACACCCCTTCATGTTTAAAGTCTTGGAATGATTGGGAATAGAAGGTGCATACCTAAACACAATAAATACAATATACAGCAATCCAACACCAAATTAAATGGACAGAAATATAAAGCAAGTCCACAAAAATCAGGAACAAGGAAGTGCTTCCCTCTCTCTTTATATCTCTTTAATATAGTACTTGATGTCCTCACTAAAGCAATTCCACTAAAATTGGGGTCAAGAAAAGGCTTACTTCTCTCTGTGTATCTATTTAATATAGTAATTGAAGTTCTAGCTAAAGCAATAAGATAACTAAAGATCAAACTAACTTTAAGTGGAAAAGAAGAAGTCAACATATCTCTATTTGCAGATAATACAATAGTATACATAAGTAACCCCCAAAATTCTACCAGAGCACTCTTACATTTCATAAGCACCTTCAGAAAATTGGCTGGATAAAAAATTAACTCAAAAATTCAGTAGCCCTCCTGTGTACAAATTATACACAGGCCAAGAAAGGAATGAGAGAAACAATACCCTTCATAATAGCCACAAATAAAATGAAATATCTTGATTCTACTCTAACCAAGAAAATGAATGATATGTATGACAAGAAAGTCAAGTCACTGATGAAAGAAACTGAAGAAAATATCAGAAGATTGCGAGATTTCTCAAGCTAATGGATAATCAGAATTAACATAGTAAAAATGGCCGTATTACAAAAAATAATCTAATATTCAATGCAATTCTCATAACAATATCTACTCCATTCTTTACAGACCTTGAAAGAACATTCACAAATTCATATGGAAAAGCCAACCAACAAACAAAAATAGAATAGCTAAAAAATCCTGTACAATGAAAAAACATCTGGAGGTATCACCACTCCTGATTTCAAGCTGTACTATAGAGCAATAGTAATAAAACCATATGGTATTGTCACAAAAATAAACTGGTTGATAAGGAGCCTGAAATTAACCCACCCACATATGGACACTAGATCTTTGCAAAAAAAGCCAAAACCGTATAGTAGGGACAAAACAAAACAGCATCTTCAGCAAATGATTCTGTTCTAACTTGATGTCGGCATAAAAAAGAACGTAAATAGATCCATATTTATCACCATGAACAAAATTAAGTCCAAGAGGATCAAAGAACTCAATAAAAACCAGAGACAGTTAATCTAATATTAAAAACGTGGGGAATGCCCTTAAATTCATTGGCACAGCTCAGGTACAAAAATCAATAATTAGTAAATGGGACATTTTGAAATGAAATGATTCTATAAGGCAAATGGCAGTGTCAACAGAACAAAATGGCACTATAAAAATTGGGAAGACATCTCATATAAAGATGATAACAAAAATGTCTAAAGAACTCAAGAAATTAAAACAAATAGACTAAATAATCCAATTAAATATGAATTAGAGAGCTAAACTGATAATTCTCAACAGAGGAATCTCTAATGGTGCAGAAACACTTAAAGAAATGCTCAACTAAAACAACACTGAGATTCCATTTCACACCCATCAGAATGGAAATGATCAAAAAGCACATTCTGGAGAGGATGTTCAGCAAAGGGAACACTTATCCATTGCTGATGGGAGTGTAATCTTGCACAATCATTTTTGAAATCAATCTGGTGCTGTTGCAGTTATTTTACCAGTATGGTCTAATAATGTTTATTATTAGGGCTATAATTATTACTATGGCAATATTTTCTAACCCACTAGGAATCAATCAATCAAGATACAGACACCTGTTATATTTTAAAATTCTCTCAGTTAACCTGGGGCAGGGCAGATATTAATCCCTAAACTATTTCCCATAGGGAGTCTCATATGGGATACCTGTGGCTATCCCATGCCATCTGCTTCTAATAATTTATATCACGCTACCTCCCATTCACAAGCCCATATACTTGCAAATGTTCTTCATCTGGGCCAAGTCTCCGTCCACAGTGGCCACAGGCTTCTCCTCCACCTAACCCATGATAGTGCAACCTCCTTCTTCTCTCCTGTCCTTCAGTCTCTCCTCCCAAGATTCTTTCTGTCTACCCAAGCCCTGGAACCTTTGCCTATCCCATTTTCCATGCCCACGTCTGATGGCCTTTTATTGGTTCAACAGGTTAGTCTCTTAAGCAAGGTGCAAATGGGTCACAGAGACAGCAAGCAGTAATTAGTGTCAAAATACATAAGACCAAACTCCAATATGTTACTTCCTCAAATAATTGGCAATAGTTCTATCAAGACATAGCCATGCCACTCATTGGCATACATCCAAAAACGTTATAAACAATACCACTTAGAATATTGCTGAACTATGTTCATAGCAGTTTTCTTTGTAATAAGTAGAAACAGAAACAACCAAGGTGTCTTTCAACCAAAAAAATGGGTAAAGAACATGTGGTACATTTACCCAATGGAATACTACTCAGCTATTAAAAACAAGGAAATAATACAATTTATAGGCAAATGGATGGATCTAGAATAGATCACCCTGAGTGAGGTAACCCAGACCCAGAAAGATACACAGGGTATGTACTAACTTATAATTGGATATTAGCTGTAATGTAGAGGATAATCATACTACAATCCACAGACCCAAAGATGCTACATAACAAAAAGGGCCCAAAGATGGATGCTTGAATCTGGCTCAGAAGGGGAAATAGAATAGACATCAAAAGTAGATGGAGAGAGGGAACTGGGTTGGAGATTGTGTGGGAGGGGAGTGAGATATGGAATCAGTTGTGAGGAGAATTGTAGTGGGTGGTGACAGGGCAGTGAGAGATAAGGGAAACCTATGGAGGCCATATCATGGAAAAGCTCGAGACCTGCTATAGGGTAGGCTTCTGGGAAGATAAGAGGGTTACTTTATCTGAAACTCTTAGCTGAGAATGACATGGAGACTGAAGTTTCCACTTTATAGGCAGTCAGGGCTTCCGGTAGAGGAAGAAGGACACCACAAACCTTTTGATCCCAAATTTACCCTGCCTACAAATTACGGGCATGGCAGTGTAGCAGAGATTGAGGGAATGTTCAACCAATGATTCTCTGCTGTGCTTGCAGATAGGAGTCTAGCATAACTTTCCTGTGAGACTCTCCACCCATCAGTGGATTGAAACATGCTGAGACCCACAGTCAAACATTATGTGGAGCTTAGGGACCCTTGTGGAAAAGTGAGGGGAAAGATTTGAAATGGACTTTGTTGCCTGCTTTTGGATCATTTCCCCTAGTGGGGTGTCTTGTCTGGTCTCAGTGTAAGAAGATGCTTAGTCCTGATGCAATTTGATGTGGTAGGGTAGGTTGGTATGGGGGAGTTCCTTTTTTCTGAGTAGAAGGGGGAGGGCAAAAGGGGAAAAAGGGTGGGAAGGTGGGTCTAGGAGGATAGGAGGTAGGAGGCTACAATTAGATGTAAAGCAATAAAATAAATATTTTTATAATCAAAAGAATAAATGATCATGCTAAATAGTAAGAGTGCAAGCAACACAAAAGATTCATCTTGAAGTTGTAGATTTGCTTTTGGAATAAACTTATTTTCTTTTCTTATTTTTTCCTTTTTTTTCATTTTCTTTTTACTTAGCTTTTCTTTTTTTCTTCTCTCTCTCTCTCTCTCTCTCTCTCTCTCTCTCTCTCTCTCTCTCTCTTGGAATTTTGAGTCCTAGATTTTCTGTATGACCTTGGCTGTCCTGGACTCACTTTGCCTGTCCTGGACTCACTTTATAGACGAGGCTGCCCTTGAACTCACAGAGATCCACCTGTTTCAGCATCAAGCCTCAAGAAGTACTAGAGTTACAGTTGTGTGCAATGATATCCAGCTTTGGAACAAATTGATTTTCAAGGATATATTTTACTGGCTAATTTGGATTCTTGGCAAAATGGACTAAAACGTGAGGAAAACCATATTTCTGCAATATATAAATTTGGTAAGATATTGAAGTACTAAATTCAAATGATTTACTTGATATATTTTTATTGTAAAATATTTGTTAAATTTGCTGTAGGTAAAAAGATTATCTTAAAATATTTGATTAAAAAGAAACAGAATATAATTTTCATATGACAATAATAATTATAGGCTGTTTTGAGAAAATGGGCATATCCCTCACACTTTTCAAATTGGGAAATGTAAGGCAACCTTAGAAACCAGGACCATTGTCAATCACTTGGATCTTACAGAAAGATACCATGTGTTCAGCCATTGGTAGTGTAAAGGAAACCAGATAGGGATGACCTAATGTGTTAAAGGATATGTAGGTTTTTTTATAAATACAGATTTCAAATAAGCAAATCATAACTTTTAATAAATTACAGGTATTCAAGGCCAAAGTTGCTATTTTAACTCACAATGAACTCAGTTTTAAGAACCATAAGGTGGTCATATTTATAAATCAATATATTTTAAGATACTACTATGAATAAATTGACCAATACAAAATATTGATTTACTGGTGCTAAATTACAAGATCATTATAGTTATTTATTGGAACTGGTATCTTTATAATAAGACTGACTTGTAAGAATGATAGGGTATAAGTACTACACCAAATACAGCTATTCACTTTATTTTATAGTCTCTAAAGTTCACACAAACATACAAACACAAACACAATATATCCTGAGAAAAAAATTAATAATATTGTTTGGTTGGTCTCTATACTCAAGTATGTAAAATATTGGATATTAATGTAATACCGAATGTCTTAGCAAAATAAGATATTTTTTGATATTTGTATTGTTTAAATGAAGATGTTTAAATGAAATGTAAAAAATAGCAGAACATACTACAATGAACACATTATGAAAAACTTTGGGCATTTTACCTTGGCAAGTATTTAACCATTATTTGTCTTTTAATTCAGTGTGCCAGTCTCTAAAGTCTAAATGCCTTTACCTCTGTTTATGGAAATAGAATTTCACGGAAATCTCTGTTTTATGAAATGGACAGATGTTTTAGTGGTTAAAATCACATACTGCTCATATAAGAATAGGGATGTATTTCTATTCCCAAGTCAGGAGACTCAGTATTACCTATAAATAGCTTTGAAGCAATCTGGTGCCTTTGGCTTCTCAAAGCACAGCCAATCAAATGCAAATATCCACCCATAAATACATGTGTGGATATATATAAAGAAAATGAAAATAAAGGGATTTTAGAGTTGGCTGAATAATTAATAGTACTGACTGCTATTTCAAAAATCCTGAATTTGATTACCCGCACTCACATCATGGTACAGAACAATCTCTGAACATTGTACAGAAACATATGCAGGAAAAGCACTCTCTCTCTCTCTCTCTCACACACACACACACACATACACACACACACACACACAAACACTCACACACACACACACACACACACACACACACACACACACATATCAAAGCAAAAAAACCAAAACACATACTTTTTAAAATTTCGTGATTTTTTGAAATTATTTTTGCTATTAAACTTATATTATACTAAAATTACAGTTTCACCTAAGTGCATATACATGAAACCTTAGAGTCCTTGGAATTTCAATTCCCAAATACTTCTTTTTTATTATTATGTTTCTTTTTTAATGTATACACTTATATTATTACACATTAATAAAATAAACTACATACAGCAGGAATAACCAGGAGCCAATCTGGAATTATATAAACGTTGCATTCATATGATTTTGCTATTTGTATTCATCAAACTTGAGGTAAACATCCTATCTTGTTGAGTCTAAATTTCTGAATGAAGATCAGTATCTATCATATGTCTTCCCTATTAACTTAAAACATCTATCTTATTCTTCAGTCATCTTAACACCTAACCTACTAAGCTTAATTAGTTTTTCAAATACTGATTTTGAAAACTATCAAGAAGTTCTGTTTTATTTCCAAAACACCTGATACCTCAGTTGTCTCACAGTTTTGATATCTGTATCCCCAAAACAAGATTTTATCATCACTCTTCTGAGATGTTATGACAAAGCTCTATATTTCATAAATCTTTTCAGAATAACAGTGATCATGTTAACATAAAAATTGGACTGAAAATCTCAGTTTATATTTTTCATTACTTTTAAAACCATTTTATTTATTTTTTATTTATTTTTTAATACTTTTATTTTATTACACATGTATAAACAAACTACATACAGCAGGGAGAACCATGTGACAATCATGAGGATAATGAGTTCTATACATGTTACATTCATAATAATTGGCCATCTGCATTCGACCTGTTTGAAGTGTCTTGTTGGGTCTAAATTTCCTAATGAGATTCAAAATCTATCCTATCTCAACTATAATACTATACAATTTTATTTTAATAAGAATTTAACTGTTAAAATCCCCTCAAATAATTTATCTCTTATTTCAAAGTAAAGCCATGTTGTTATCACTGGAAAAAATATCTAACCTTTTATTCTATCCAAGAACAATACTTCTAATGCCCCTCTTTCTACCTTGTCTTTGCCTTTTGATATATGATGTATTGTGCTTATATTGTCAATTATTTTGTTTACTTGATACTTTTTCATCATTTGCAACCCTAGACATTGTTACTATGAAAATATTCTAGGAGAATATTTCAAATATGAATGAGTGCACATGCCATAAGTTTTGGCAGCATCGCCTAATGTCTCTATTAGTGTGCTTACTTTATGCATAAGTTTGGGTATTCTCTTTAAATATACTTTGTAAGTCACTAATTAATTGTAAATATATATACGTGTGTATAAGTGTATTTGATGTACTAAAAAGTACAATAAAGAGCAATGTAAGACTCCTTAGAGAAAGTGTTAATGAATATATCTTGGAGGAGTGTTATACTACATGTTTTATGAAAGACTTAGATCAGATGGAAAGAACTCCTAAAAGAGGAAGGAATATAGACTTTGCATATTAGATAGGGGTAATATGGATAAAAATGTCGATAGTATGTCAGTAGGAAGAAGAGTGCATGTTGGTTAGTGAAAAAGAATCAATTGTTATACAAAAATTGAAAGATATAATATGATTTATCCTAAGCCACAGTATTCTAATTAGAATCTTTCACATACAAAGAATAATTTCAAATTTCTCACAAAAAAGTGTAAATAATTAATATGGATTAAAATGAATAGTTTGTTCTAGCTATTCATAACATGAAGATAAGTGTCAAGAAAACTCCATGAACAATGGGATCTGGAAGTCCACAGCAAAACAGGAGGGGAAAAAATTAAATGGATTACATCCCAGAAAACCTGAGAGACAAAACAGCATATTAATATTCTAGAAAATTATCTCATTTCCTTATATTTCCACCCTGCTCTCCTGCTACATAAGAACTGTTCCTCACCTTCCAGTAACTTAATTGTTTTTTATCTCTACACAATTTTTCATTCCTTTGCTACAGTATTTCTTATCTCTATTCAGCAGTGGGAAATTGTAGCAGGACAACACTGTTTCTTACTGTTTACCATTTAATATGGTTGGTTAGTCTCTCTCTCTCTCTCTCTCTCTCTCTCTCTCTCTCTCTCTCTCTCTCTCTCTCTCTCTCTGTGTGTGTGTGTGTGTGTGTGTGTGTGTGTGTGTCTTTATTTTTCTTTATTTTTCTGCTCTTTTTACCTCCCCTTCTCTTTTGCCATATCCATTCCAATTTCTTTTCCATCTCCTGACACCCACAGATTGAACTAGTAAATAATATCTGAGTACCTATCTTTGGTTTCTTTCTTTAGTTGGCCAGTTTGTGCATAGCCATTTCATTTGCTTTGGTTTCTATATAACAATCAAATATCTATCCCTAGTCCTCTTATGGTGACTAATTTCTTTTTCTTTCTTTCCACTTATATTAACATATTGGTACACACCACACTGTTGTGGTCCCTATACTAACTAAATTAACAAGTACTTAACAAGTTTTAACAAGTATCTGTTTTGTAGTCATCCTCTACACTCTTGTCAGAGTTGGGTAAGCAGTGGATAGTGGCTGTCACTACAGACCATACTTAACTAGCAGGGGCAGACAGTTGATAAAGCTTGGTACTTGAAATACCAATACAACAGAAGAAAACAACTCCACAGTTTTACTATAGTCTAGTCTCTCCTGGACACTGCAGAAAGAAAAACCAAATTTTAAAAAATCACAACAAAACAAAAACAAACAAAAATCTATAACCACAATCTAACCCTAGATGGGCAACTCCCAGTGCAAAACACAAATATAACTTGTTTATTCCGAAAATTACCAATCCTATACTATTCCAAAATTACTCATATAAAATTCTAGATGAAGATTTCAAAAGGATGTTTATAAACATGGTAAAACAACTCAAAGAAGATTTCTATATTTCCCAACAGAAAATAGAGAAGTGAAGTAAAAAATTCAATCACAATATGAAAATAATGTTTAATAAAGAGATGACAATACTGAAGAAAACACTAAGAAAATGATGGTAGAAATACAAACTAAAATAGGTCAAATAAAAAGTTCAGTGGAAAGACTCAACAATATGATGAAGAATGTAAAAGATAGAATATCAGAGTATGAAGACAAAAGTAAAAACTTGGATTACTTTGTCAAGGTCAATGATACACTTTTGAATCTGTGAAACAAGCATGCCAGAAACCTAAGAATGCATGGAAAAATAAAGCCTTTATATTATACGGCTATAAGAAGAGGAAGAATTTAATGTAAAATGCATGGGCAATCTTTTTTCATAAAGGCATACAAAAATTTTTCAAATCAAAATAAATAAAAGCCCATCCAGATACAAGAGGCACACAGAGTACCAGACAGAGAACCAGAAAAATATCTACACACCATAAAATACAATATACATACCAAAAATTTGGGGGTGTCACAAAGACAGGCCTATCAGAACAACTGCTGAATTTTCACACCAAATCATGAAATAGAAGAAGGTCATAGACTTATGTCTTTACAACATTTAAAAGAACACAATTGCTATGAACCCCAGTAAAACTGTCACAATGGATAATGAAACTTTTTTTTCTGTGATAAAAGAAGGTTGAAGGAATTGATGACCACCAAGTCACCTTACAGAGGATACTGGAAGGAACAATTAAATTTCAAGAGTAAGAGAAATATTTTTAAATACTAGAAGAAAGAAGAATTAAATAATACTAAGATATTTGTTAAACAATAGATGACAACAGATTCCCAAGCACTAAATACTCAACAAAATTACAAGTGACAAATACACATCTTCCAATCATAATTCTGAATATGAATGGATTCAATTCACCCAATAATATACACAAACTACCAGGTTGGATTAGAATACAGAATTCTTTTTTGCTACCTCTAGTAAACATGTTTTACAACATATATAATATTTTAGGGGGAAAGGAGAAAATATTTCAAGCAGACAGAACCAAGGAAGAAGTGGGAATTACTATTCTAGGGTTAAACAAAAAAGACTTTAAATAAATTATTGTCAGAAGAGATAAGGTAGGTTACTTCATTCTGATCAAGAGAACAATCCATGCTGTAAAATCAAAGATTAATGCTTACTCTAATTTTATGATAATGACTGACTTCAATATCCCACTCTGACCGTAAATCAGACCAATTATACAAAACAATAAATACAGAATGCATTCTAGATATGTATTTTGCTGCATTGAAACACTTTTCTGTATTTTTATCCTTGAATCTGTATGAGTTATTTTTACATTAAGCCCAAAATGCAAACAATTCCAGCTTCTTTTCCACATCTTCAAAAACTGGCCTTCTCTAAAATAACACTCATCAGTCTATTCTACCAGAACTTCTGAGTTCCTCTTAATTATTAAATCTAACTCAATATCTTTTTTTGTTTTTAGCAGCTTCCTAGTGACTGTATGTTGTATCTTATCAGCATTAAGAAACTAATATTTCATACTGTTTGCTGGCAGTTGCCAGAATGTTTACATCATTAGAAGTCATATGGAAACTTTCTTTTTCTTGGAAGAAATTGGAAATAGGGGAATTGCATTTGTGAGCTCTCTACTCAGTCATGAGGGAGATATTATGACAATTACTACTTAGAATAGCTTTTCCAAATTTCTGGCCTCCTGGGTAGCAATAATATGTCTTTATATTGTGTATCCATTAATATGACATTTGTGCTTGTCATTATTTTAATGCACTAATTATCCAATAATAAAATTATCCGTAACTTACAATATTAGTCTTCTGTATTTGCTTATATAAACAGTGAGCTTGTACTAGTTTGCATTCCCACCAGAAATGAAGGAGTGCTCCTCTCTCCCCACATCCTCGCCAGCATGTGGTGTCGCTTGAATTTTTGATCTTAGCCATTCTGATGGGTGTAAGATGGAATCTCAGCGTTGTTTTGATTTGCATTTCCCTAATGATTAAGGAGGTTGAGCATTTCTTTAAGTGTTTCTCAGCCATTAGATATTCCTCTGTTGAGAATTCTCTGTTTAGTTCCAAGCCCCATTTCTCAATTGGGTTATTTGGTTTGGTGGTGTTTAATTTCTTGAGCTCTTTATATATTTTGGATATTAGACCTTTGTCAGATGTAGGGTTGGTGAAGATCTTTTCCCAGTTTGTAGGCTGTCGCTTTGTTCTCTTGACAGTGTCTCCTGCCTTACAGAAGCTTCTCAGCCTCATGAAGTCCCATTTATTAATTGTTGACATTAATGCCTGGGCTGTTGGTGTTCTGTTCAGGAAGTTTTCTCCTGTGCTAATATGTTCCAGGCTCTTCCCCACTTTTTCTTCTAAGTGACTTAGTGTCTCTGGTTTTATGTTGAGGTTTTTAATCCACTTGGATTTGAGTTTTGTACAAGGTGACAAATATGGGTCCAGTTGCATTTTTTTACACATAGACATCCAGTTAGACCAGCACCATTTGTTGAAGATGCTATCCCTTTTCCATCGAATGGAATTGGCTTCTTTGTCGAAAATCAAGACTGAAATGGTATATACTCACTTATATCTGCACATTAGCCCAAGGGGCATGTCCCACGAAAGCCTTCACTTACCAGGAAACTGAGACAGAGGGGAGGACATTCTAGTGGGACTCTAGATGAGAGAAGCATGGGAGAATGGCAAAGTAGAAGGATACAGAGCGTCCTAGAAGCCTACAAGTAGAACACTATGATAGGCAGATTTGGGCACAGGGATCCCGCTCAAACTAAGGCACCAGCCAAGGACAATACAGGCGGTAAACCTTAAACCCCTTACTTTCTCACATACTCTGGTGCCTCAACTTTGACCATGTCCCCTGGAGGGGGAGACCTGGTGGCACTCAGAGGAAGGACAGCAGGTTACCAAGAAGAGACTTGATACCCTATAAGCATATACAGGGGGAGGTAATCCCCCTCAAGAACGGTCATAGGGAAGGGGAATAAGGGGGAAATGGGAGGGAGGGAAGAATGGGAGGATACAAAGGATGTGATAACCATTGAGATGTAACAAAAATAAATTAATAAAGTAAATAAAAAAAAATAAACAGTGAGCTTTATACTGGATGTTCTTGTTGTTCCAACACAAGTAATGCTGGAGCTTCTTTTTATTCCTCCAAGGCCAAAACAGCACTAGACTGACACCCAAGAATTGGGGAGAATGTACTCAGGAGTTTCAGAGTTTCAGAGTTTCCTTGCTTATTGTAAAAGATATATATATCTTAAAAAATGGAAATTTATATCATATAGTCTGAGAAGCATCAGATACTATGTTTGATACATACATACATATATATATATATATATATATATATATATATATATATATATATATATTCATTTTGATATAAGATGTGTAGACAGTCCATTTTGATGTGAGACCCTTCTGCTCAAATATTTTACTTTTGTGTCTTCCTTTCAGCCAGAAGGCTCAGAGATGACATTAGGCTCTCTGTTTTCCTGAGGAAAATGAGTATGTACTCCATTTCTACACATTTCTCTTGCTAAGCACAAGGCATAAGAAACATTTACTTCATTGATTCTTTTGTTTTATTTTGAAATTTGCTTGTTTTGTTTTGCTTTTGATTGATTTACCCTAGGTAAAATAATATCAATACTTTTGAAGCCTGCCTTTTTATGTTTGTTAAAAGCAAGAATTCTTAGTATATGAATTTCCATTATAAAAGCACAAGAATATTTCATTATTATGTAATATCCACTTAGAAGTTCATACATGACTTTCTTTGATTACTTCAGTTTGGTATGTTTCTATTGAGTGGAAGTCCATTAGTGAGAAATGCCAAAGGAAAACTTCAGAATACTGTGCACTGATTTTCCAAGTAGCTATGATTATCGACTTAAGATAATTAATTATATGTTCCAAGGTTTTTTTAAAATATACCTACTACATCATTTTATGAAAAATGTACTTTTAAACAAAACTACCTGACATATTTTCTTTTTAATAATTTGTTAAAGCAGAATATTCAAATAAAATTAGTCTGTATTCAACAAGATGAAATGTTCTAACATTACTGGTAATGCTTTATAATTAACCATTAGTATATTTTAAAAATATTTTATAAATTATGAATTATTTCTGATGTAAAATAGGCCTCAATTTTGCAAAATTACAATTAGAGATGCTTTAAATCTTATTTTGAATTTTTTCACGGATTGATGATTACAGTACACTGAACAAATATTAGAAAATTTGAATACAGTTTTAGCAATGCCAATTCTAGGGTATTTGTTCACATCATCATAGAAATATTGATGCACATCTTCACACTCTCAATATTTAATCAGATTCATTCCACAATAGAATGAACAGTTTCTATGGAAAATGGTCCTAGCATGTCCAAATTTGTACTGATGAAAGCTTAGAGGAAAACAAAACCCAATCTTAGAACATTTTATAAAGCAATGAACTGGTTTTCAAGGAGAAGTGCAAATAGTGTCTACGTGATCCTTTCTGGGGCATTTCATAATTTTTGTCTTTTATTGAGAGCAAATCGGTATGATTAATGAACCTAGGTCACAAGCATTGGCCATAGGAACAAAACAATGAATTTCAATGTAAGATATATTATAAGGACAATGTGAATGGTGTAAAACTATTAGAGTGAAGATTTAACTACTAAAAAGTTAGTTTACATTTTTAAAGACTGTATGATTATTTGGCAACAATGAAAGTAGGTCAATAATAAGGTAACTTAATTGAAAATGAATAAGAATAACACTTTATAAGACCAATAGGCAGAAATCAGAATAAAGGACTCTGCTGCTGTTTCTACCTTAGTTATTACAAACTATCATTTTTAAGTGTATATAAAAACAATTCTTAACAAGCAATCAAATTAAGTTACTTCCCCAGCT
This sequence comes from Acomys minous, assembly GCF_964271855.1. Lineage (NCBI taxonomy): Eukaryota > Metazoa > Chordata > Mammalia > Rodentia > Muridae > Acomys > Acomys minous. Next base: position 60,783,484 of record NC_140488.1, on the reverse strand, counting down.
GCCTTCACTCAGTCTCCTATATTGTATAGCAAATGTATATTGTTCACAGAAATGTAAATATATTTTTCTGCTTAATTTTTTATGGTTGACCCATTTCACATTATTCATTCATTTTCATATCATTATTTTCTTATTTACATGTTATACTTTGAAGTTTTCTTTAAAGCAACTTGCACATTTTCATGATTCATTTATTATCAGTTCACAAAACAATATCACTTATGATATTTATATAAAATTCATGATTTTATCTCATGTAAACAAATTAATCTTTATTATTTTGAAGGTTATTCATTATGGAGCTGCTAATTGGTAGCCAAAATTTAGTTGTACTTTTTAAAGCTATCAGCTATGTATCCTAAATAAGCATGGAACCATAACTTTGTTGATTATTTGCTTAATTATTGTTTTTGTCTCACCTTATGTTAGTTTCCTTTATTTTTGGTAGCTGTTATTTTTTTTAACTGATTATAATTTTATTTTATTTTTTTTTACTTTTTTTCTCCTTTATTAATTTATTCTTGTTACATCTCAATGGTTATCCCATCCCTTGTATCCTCCCATTCTTCCCTCCCTCCCATTTCCCCCTTATTCCCCTCCCCTATGACTGTTCCTGAGGGGGATTACCTCCCCCTGTATATGTTCATAGGGTATCAAGTCTCTTCTTGGTAACCTGCTGTCCTTCCTCTGAGTGCCACCAGGTCTCTCCCTCCAGAGGACATGGTCAAAGGTGAGGCACCAGAGTATGTGAGAAAGTAATATCCCACTCTCCACTCTACTGTGGAGAGTGTTCTGTCCATTGGCTAGATCTGGGTAGGGGTTTCTAGAAGCCTACAAGTAGAACATTATAATAGGCAGATTTGGGCACAGAGGTCCCACTCAAACTAAGGCACCAGCCAAAGACAATACAGGCGGTAAACCTTAAACCCCTACCCAGATCTAGCCAATGGTAGCTGTTATGTTAATAAGCTTTTTTTTTCATTGCAATCACCATTTGACTATGAATTGGTTTGCAGTAACATTTGATGAAGTCAGCTAAAACTTTCAAAATTAAACATGTAGCACAAAGTTTCATGAGATGGAAATCTGTTCCGAACCATAGACTGGAGTGAACTTTATGGAGCCAGGCATCGAATATATGCCTATACATGGGATCATATGCAAGCACCTGCTTAGGTATTTTACCCTCTCTTTTAACATCTTTTAATATCTATCTTCATCTTGTAATGTTATAAAGTACTTTATGCTCAAAAATAAAAATAATAAATATGAATTTATATGGACAATATACATTTACTTTATTAAGACCTTTTTACAATTTCACAGTATAAGAAAGTCAAAGACAATTCATCATATTCATCTACATATTTCCTCCTTTTTCCTCTTTCCCATTTCTTACCTCCTGCTAGCCTCCTCATTTCCTCAGTCTGCTTTTAACATTCATAAGATATCATAGGAAAAAGACAGCCTCCCTTCTTGAAGAATTAATTGCTGGATCCCTGGACTTGACCACTTTACCTTGAGCTTCTGCTATTTGTTGGTGAGTTAGTGCTGTGTTCTCCACCTCTCTGCTCCCTTCTAGAGGATGGAGTTGTTGGCTGTTCCCAAAGCAGATGTTCCATTCACTGGAATAAGAGCTGGCCTCTGTTGCCAGGTGGCTTGGTTTTGGAGTCACTAGCTCTTGTTGCTTGCTGTTCCTGAAGCAGCCACAAGCCACTAGCCAGAGTCTGGTGGGCCCACATTTCCAATAGGCCCAGTTTTGGAGCTCTGAGATTCCCACTGCCACCTGGCCTGGGGCTGGCACCTCAGCTGAAAATAAAAGTGAGTAACACTTTTTCTGCACTCCTGGATGAACCAGAGATTTTGTGGCATGGACCTCATTCCAGACCCACTTGAGACCCTGAGTGTTTCATCCTTTTCAGCTCAGTGACCAACAATGCTTGGACCTTTTGCCCCGGGTGGCAAATGGCATTCTCCGGACACTCAGAACTACATATGTCTGATAAACAAATGCCAATAAAAATTATTTCTCAATGTCCCTCTGTGGACGTCGCAGGGACTGCTTCTGACTGTAGTTCACTCTGGTGCTGGCGATTAGATTACTTCCCATTTGCACGGAGGCCCTGCCTGTATACAGAGGGAGGAGATGCAAGCTATCCGGATGAGACCTGATAGTCTGTGGGCAGATGGGTGGGGAAGAGGGCCCTCTTGTCATGGGTCTAGGGGAAGGGAACACGGTAGAAGAGGGAGGGAAGATAGGAATGGGAGGATACAAGTGAGGGGATAACAATTAGGATGTAAGATGAATAAATTATAATAATAAAAAATGGAAATTTATATCATATAGTCTGAGAAGCATCAGATACTACGTTTGATACATTTTCATTACTATATTTGTAGTTCAAATTAGTTAATTGTCCCTAATGGAGAAAAAATGAGTTTTTTTTGTATATATACCAGTGGGTTATTGAATTCATTTTAATCTTTCTTTTGACTTTTGGATAAAATCATGAACATTGTATTATAAAGAAATGATAATTTATAAATTTATGATTTTAAAAATCAGAAAAAATCCATATTTCATCCAATGATAAGACCATGTATTATTTTATAACTTTTAAAGTGTATAAACAAATCAGAATAAAAATCTGTTATAATCATAATTGTGTTATATAGAAAACTAAGCAATTATAATAATCACATATTTCAAAAATTTACAAAAAGTTAAAAACATATTACTTTAGGTTTGTAAGAATCAAAAAATAGTAAACAAAATTAGAAAATTTTTATTAATTCATGGGCACATTCAAGAAAACATAGGGCAAATATATACATTTGGCAACTATATATACTACCAATGTCTAGTACTATTTAGTTATTTATTCAAAATTACTATGATATATTACTTAATAAAGCCAAGATATAATCAAACAATATTTACTATTATGATACTCCAATACACTTCTAAGTTTGTTTCTGTTAGGGATAGTAAGCAATGTTCATGAAGTTGAGATGGATATGATTTAAGAAAACACTTATGTATAAGTTGAATTTTTGTATATTAGTCAAAATATTAGAAATAAAACTGTGAGTAGACAATATTGCATTAATATTTGCTTTCCTAAAATGTTGTAAACCTTTAAAAAGAAAGAAATCATATTAAGTACCTATGTGTAAAACTAACTGAAGCTCAATGAAAACTAGAAGAATCCTAATGGCAGACAATAACAATGGTCATAATTGGAAAACTCAAGATGCTAAAGATGTGAACTAGTTCCTTAGTCCTCAATGATTTATGAATGTATATCACAAATGTAAATGTATACAAGCATATCATGTTTTAAATACAGATAAGCTTATCTACATGTAATAAAAATTATACAAGCTTTAAAATATCTAATCAGTCTTGCGAGAGGATGAAGGAGGAGGAATCAGTTTTCCAAATGTCGACAATACAGCAATTATAGTGGATAACTAAATGAATATGGATGAAACTTGAAATACAGCTGAATAAAGAGCAAATATTTACTTGTACAAATTTGCTTAAACATCATTTAGAAAACTGGAAAGGGAGGAAGATATCAACAAATACCATAGGATCAACAGAGTACTACAAGAGAAAATATTAAATTGAAATTTATATTTAATATGTACACAAGTGAATGTTTACACTATTAGAATTCCACATAGAAAAGAACAAAAATATGTATATATGAGATGTTAGTTGCTTGAATAATTAAGTACAGGAGAATTGCTTTGTCACAAAAATCCCAAGAAGAAGAATTATGTATGTTCTATGCCTCCAAAGTAGAAAAGATAATTTTTATGCTGTGGTTTGGACTTTAAATCCTCTCCACATGTCATGCATTGAAGACAATTGTGGAATATAGTGTTATCAGGCAATAGAACTTTAAAAAGTTGAGACCTCATGAACAGAATGTGGGTTAGTGAATGAATGACAAGAGAAGGAATTTTCACTCAGATTCTTTGCTCTAAAGTTTTACTTCAACAGTGGCTCAAAGTGAAGCAACTTTAATCAAGTATGTGTCAAAAAGATTTACCTCACCACTTGCCCAAAGATAACAGACATTGAACCATAAACTATGAATTCTGAAATTATAAATAAAAATGAATAATGCCGTTTAAAAGCTATTTGTCTTGGGATGGTGAGAAGATTAAACGAGTAAAAGTTCTTACTTGAAGTCTGGCAGCTTGATATAGATACCTGGGATCCACATGTAGAAAAGGTAGAGCAAACTCCTTTAAGTGTCCCCTGACCTCCATGTGAATGCGATGGACACACACACAGATACAAAATATTTTAACAATGCTTATATCATTTACTTTGTTATAATAGTGGCAAGTTAACACAAATACACACACACAATCATGCCCACACAGACACACACACAAAGAGAGACAGACAGACAGACAAACAGACAGACAGACAGACTTGTGTGCATGAGAACAAGGTCATAGAGTTGTTTCTATGATTATATTAAAAGCAATTTTATCACAAGAATATATATCCTAGGTCTAACAGATAGATATGATTCTATAGATATATAAGGTAAAATAGTTAAATAAGGCCTTAGAAAATCTCATAGCAGAATATGACATTTAAAGAGGTTTTAATATTTTATAGTTTTTTGACAGCAAGACAAGTTAACTCCTGGCAACACCCACCCAAATAACCTACTTATGGGGTTGGCTTCAAATTTGGCGAACAAGCCACTGGACAAAATGTCCTTTTTCCTGCCTCACAAATATTTCTGTCAGTTATATTGGACTAGAAGGCTGGAGATGATGCTCCAAGATTATAAGAGAGTATTGGGTGACTGTTCAGGCATTAAACTGTCTCAGTTATTTTTTGCATTTTGGAAGCAGCTAACATGTACTTCCAATTCACTCAGGTATTTAAATTTTATTCATTCTCAAATCTCTGATGGAGTTGAAGATCAAGTAGCATAGTTTTACAATGAAGCTTACGTGTTTAAGGTTTACGATGCTTTTAGGTTTAGACAGATGTTTTAAGTTGATAATGAGAAGATGTGATGGAGATAGATTTACATTCAGAATTTTAGACTCAGCAAGATAGAAAAGATGTTTACTTCTTGTTTGCCAATTATAAATAGGCAAATCACTATAAATGTGACCTTTATATAATTCCTGATTGTCTCATGGTTCTGTCTTCTGTATGTAGTTTATTTTATTTTATTCATATGTAATAATATAAATGTATATGTTTAAAAGTAAAAATAATAAAAAATGGAAAAAAATTGTGCAAATGAGTTGTGAGAGGAGTCTGGAAAATATGGGGAAGAGCAATAGAAAATGACAATAATAGAATTATCAGACATTAAGGGAATTTGTGGTATGGGCTCAGGAGACTTAAATGTGAAGAATAAAGTCTAGAAGCAAAAAGTCTAAGACAAAAATGACTGTGCTACAGCAGTTTGGTTAGAGGCTATTCTGCTATATCATGATAATGCACATGTCTATGATTTTTGTTTCATTCCATGAGAAATTTTCAGATTCTGAATTTAAAGATCAGGTTTGGATTAATCTGTGAAAGAAAATTTAAAACAAAAAAAAATTCAGAAAGTGGCATGCACATTATTGATATTGGTCAATATGCAGTTAAGATTGAGACCAATAAGCGGACCAGAAACATTTTACATTCTTCTCAGTTGACCAATAAATGTACGTCCACATTTGATGAAGGAATGGACCATTGATAATTGCATTAAACCATTCAACAGAGGCTAGATATTTGTACTTTTTGACCATAAATCATATTTTGGGCATAGAAAGAAAAAGAAAGAAAGAAAGAAAGAAAGAAAGAAAGAAAGAAAGAAAGAAAGAAAGAGCTGGACACACCTGTAATTCCAGCACTCAGGGAGGCAGAGGCAAGCACATCAATGTGAGTTTGAGGGCAACTTGGTCAACAAAGCAAGTCCAGGACAGCCAAGGCTACAAAGAAAATTCCTAATTCAAAAACAAATATATGTATGGGAAATCTAGGGAATAAAGAAACAGAAAGACAAAAGAAGTAGAAATCTACATCAAAGATTTACCGTAAACAGTGTGTAATAGATTTCCAAGAAATTATTTATATAGACTACTTTTGACCAAGTTCAGCTTGAAAGGGGATAATGCGCTTACTCTTTGTATAGGTGTTGTTTTTGTCCCCTCAGATGAGTGGATAACATGAAAGGCATTCCCAAACATTTGTAGCTCTTTCTGAACTCTCATAGGCTGGTTCAATTCAGCTATTCTGGCCTAAGCTTCTTTTTAAGCTGATTGATACAAATAAGCTTCTCTTGGCTGCTGAATGAATTGGTTTCCTTGGTTTCAAACTAATTCTGGCAATGTTTTAATCTTCTATCTCCTTCTCATTGTCTGGCTCATTCTGTCTTCACCTGTGTCCAGTTTGTTCCCTCTGCATCCTGTCACTTTAAAACTGTCCCAGTAAGAAACTCTTGGGTTTTTGTTTGTTTGTTTGTTTGTTTGTTTGTTTTTAAACCCTCTTGGTAGAAACTTTTCTATTCTAGCAAATCTTTCTCTGATTCGTCTCTATGTCCCTAAGTAGACTTCACTTCCAAACATGGCTGTTTCCTTCTTTAAACCAACTTTACTTTCATTGTTTGGGATTAAAGACGTGTACTAAGGTCATGTCCATATTCTAGGAAGATAAAACTATTATCCAGAGCTTCTCCGAATTCCAGCTAGATAATATAGACCAAGAAGGTCTTTGGATGCGATCCTTTTCCAGACTAGCCATGTTGCTGTATCAACATTTCACTAAAGTTTGCATGAACCTCAGTGATACATCTCATGTTACAGAAAATTATGGCATTGTTTTTATAATCATGATTTTGCAGATAGGGTGTATTCAAGTGTTGTGCTATTATAAAGGTTTCCACAGGGATTTTAGAAGAAAGGGGACATGGTAAAGCAATGGAATGCAAGGTCAGATTCTCTGCCATCTGAATCTGACATGGAAATCCTTGAAGCTTTAAGTCATTTAAAAATAATATTGGAGAAAATTTTGATATTGTACTGGCAGTGAAATTTTGTGTTTAACATTGAAGCCATGTGTGACACAGAAAAAAAAAATGAAAATAGCCTTCATCAAAAATTTAAAATTATTGGATTGAATATTGTCAACAATGTGAAACTTTAACTCACAGACTTAGAGAAAATATGCAATAACTTTTTATATGATAAGAGGTTATTAGACAATATAAACAGTACCTAAAAATAAAGACAAACAAGCAAATTACATTAAGAAAAAACAAAGACTTTAGTTGTCATTTCTTTAATAAAATATACTTATGGTGAGTAAGTATATGAAGAATTGTTCAGCACTGTCATGAGTAAAATGCAGAAAAAACAATCATATTGAAACATGAAATAAAATTTCTGCCAACTTCTACATTTCCTGTATCCCCTAACTTACTCTTGTTATTAATACAACATTTTTGTTAATTCTTTAAGAATATCACAATTGCAAACAATGTATTTTGATTATATTAATCCCTTAACTCCCTCAGAATCAATACCTAATTTCCAGTCCCTAATGTAATGTCCTTTTTTGTTTTTATTAACTTGCACATAGTCCAATTTGTGGTACCCATATATTCTTGTATGTGGAAAGATACTATCAACTGTGGATAATCTACCAGGACGCACATCCTTATAGAAAGCATCTCTCTTTCTCCCAGAAGACATCGAATGTCAGTTGATTGTCAGTTAGAAGTGAGGGCTTGAAAGTCTCTTATCCCTTCATGTCAGAATTATACCTGATTTGATCTTGTAGAAACTTCTTATGTATAGAAGACACTATTTCAATCTCATCCTCACAAAAATCTAGCTGTTACAGTCTTCCCCAGCACTCTTCAGCAATGATACCTGAATCTCGAGGAAAAAGTCTGATATAGATGTTACAATTATGGCTGAATACTCCAGACACTTTTTCTCTACATTTCAACTAGTTATGAGTCTCTTGGTGAAGCACTGTCCACTCTAATAATGAATTCGGCTAAGTAGTGAGAATGGCACTAGATTAAAGATAATTTTAAAATCTACAATCTTGTAGTCAGGTTAAATGTTGGGTGAAGATTTTTGTGGGTGTGTTGGTGTTCCACCTCCCTCCAATAGGAGTGCTGTCTAGTTAGAAGGTGGCCTCTTCAGTGTCTGTGACCCCTGCTACCAGGGATATCAGCTAGAGTCATGCCATATCCTCGCTGGAGCCTATTCTGTTGTAAGTCTCCAGTTTGTCCAGTTTCCCTTCTCTCTGAAAACCCTCTGTCCTCCTGACCTTGCTTTCCCACTTTTGCTCCCCATCCATGTTTCTCTCCTTACTCCCTCTCCTAACCTGTCCTGTCTCAACAACTTCTGATACCTATTCTATTTCCCCTTTTGAGTGAAATTCAGCCATCCTCCCTTGGGCCCTTTTTGGTTAAGTGAATTGTAATATCGTTATCCTGTACTTTTTCCATAAACACTTTGTGAATTATATCTATAAAATAAAGTATCATCTTAGGGATATAATTTTACTTCTTATATAACTTTGGAGATTCTTCTCTTTCTTTTTATATGGTAATCATTCTTAGCAGGACCTGTGGCCCAGTGAAAAATGAATTTTTAAAAATTTTAATTGTAAATATTTTCATTTGTAGATCCTGCATCTAGCATAAAATTGAACAGTACTTTACATAGACTTAGGTCATGAAGCAGTTATTCTGATTTTTGGAAATGTGTGTTTTATGTATTATGTTATATTTGAATGGATGATCTAATATTGTCTAAGTTCTTCTTTCTGCACCCATAGACACCCAAAAATTTTAGTTTCTTTCTTGTTTAAAAAAATAAATCTAATTTTAGACATTTCTGTGAGCCACTTCTAGTTGTTCTATACATAGCATTGATGATTTTTGTCTGTGATATTGTTGTGTCTATCCGTACATTATAGTAAAATGTTTAATATATTAATTTATCTAAGTATATTTGATTTTGCATCTTTTAGATATTTTGATTACTTTATATAAATACTAAATAATTCTGTCTGTCTATAAATGTTTTGCAGAGATTATGGCAGAATATGTTAAATCAAATATTAATTTGTTAAAATAATTTTTGCCAAATTAAATTTTCTAATAAATGCAAATTCTTTTTCTGTACATTTATTATTACTTTCTTATCTTTTCTGAAGCATTTTGGAGGATTTTTATAAATTTAGTTAATAATTTTGAGAGATGGCTAATATCCTTATATAATTATCTTATTGCCCACATATTCTTTTCTTATACATGAGATGTAATCAAGTATATTCCACTTGTATCTTACAACATTATTGAACAAATGCAGTAATCATGTATGAGACTGTCACATTAAATTACTGTGTTTATTATTTAAGAGATGAAGTAATTCCAAGTAGCTTTATATAAATTAATTTATCTCTTTCCAGAGAGCATGATCCTCTTTCTTACCATTCAGACATACCTCTATTGGACTGTTGAATATAATTTTACATATATCTACTACAAGTGAACTTCTTGATTTGAATAAGCTAGTATCCTTTCATTCTTTGTCAATGTTTTATATAATGAAAGAATCTTATGTTTCGCTGAATGTAAATATTTTCTTTTGATTGGGAAATATAGAAAGCAACATTTCCAAAAACTTTAATAAATTATGTCCTCTCTAAGGTCTTATTCTGCTTAAATTTTTTGACAATGAATTTTTACTTGGAGTCCTGCCACTTCCAGCCCAAGAATCTGTTGTACTAACACCTGGAGAATAGAAATGAATACACATATTTTCAAGCTTATTCTGGACATATGAGTATATTTTTGTGAATGTTTGAGTTCCCCAACACATGACTGACAGATAGTCTTTGAGTTCCTTACTCTTCCATGTTATGATCATTATATATTTCTGAGAATTTTTATGAATAATATTTTATTTTTTTATTAATTAATGTCTCATTTTTACATCCTGATCCTATCTCCATCCCTCCTTAACTCTCTCCCTCCCTCTCCCCATCCCTCCTCTCCTATTCTTCAGAAAAGGAGAGCCTTACTTCCCTATAGCCCTTGCTCATCAAGTTGTATCAAGAATGAGCTTGTTCTCTTCCCCTGCTGCCTAGCAAAGCAATCTCACCAGAGGGAACTGATAAAAAAGCTAACAAGAGAGTACATGTCAGAATCAGCCCCCACTCCCTTTACTAGAGGATCCAGAGGAAGCTTGGGCTGCCCATCATCTATCCCAGTCCATTCAAGGTCCTTCCTTGGTTGGTGCAGGACACTCTGGGGCCTGGATAGCTGCCTATATTGGTCTTCTTGTGAAGCAGCTGTCACCTCCAGGTCTTTTTCTCCTTCCTCTCCACTTTTCCACAAGACTCGTAATGCATCTTCCAATGTTTGGCAGTGAATCTCAGCATCTGTTGTGAGGTACTATGACACAGAGCCTCTCAGAGGACAACCCTGCTAGTCTTCTGTCTGCAAGCATAGCAGAGTATCCCTAATAGTGCCAGGGTTTGGATAAAGAAACTGTTGCCCATTTACGCAGTGGAATACTATTCAGGTTAAAAAACAAAGAAATCATGAAATTTGCTGGCAAATGTATAGAACTAGAAAAGATTATTATCCTTACAAAGAACCAGAAAGATAAGCATGGTATATACTCAATTATTTTAGCCATATAGTACAGGATAAACATACCACAATGCACTGACACAAAGAAGATAAGCAGCCAGAGGATCCAAGAAAAAATTCTTAAATATCACTCATAAGGAGAAATAGAGTAGACAGAATTAGAAGTTCAAGAGAAGGAACAAGGTAGGAGAGGGAACACATAGAGATATGAGGATGGAGATCAGACATGAGGAGAGCATGGGTATGAGGACAGAAGGTCTGTAGAGAAAATATATTTCCTATGGAAGAAATTCCCTTGTATCCCAGCTACTTGAATATTCTTTATATGAAATTATAATTGTTATATAATATTTTCCTGTAACTACTAAATATTCATGTTTATTATTTATTTTATTATATTAAAGTATACACAACATTGATATGTTAAACTAAGATTTAATCTTGGTATACATATTATTTGCTTAATATACAAAAAATTTAAAAGTAAGTATAGTTTACTATTATTATTCAGGTTTTCTGTTTCTATATTTATAGAATATTATTCTATTGAAACAACTGTGTTTTATTTACTACTGTGCAATACTTGACTGAAAAGGTGTGTTTAGAAGATTTTATGAATGTTTAGGCTTAACTTTTAATGATTTGTGGGAGTCAAAATTAAAACTTTTGGTCAGAACATTTTAGATAATGCTTTAAATAATATATTGTTACTTTTCTACAACTATGCACATTCACTTTTTTTTCTTGATGAAGTTTTTGTAGCTAAAGAAATTCATATATTTCATATGCATCATATAACTTGCAAAGTTTATTTACATTATCCTGTATTAACTATTTCTAGTTATGAGTTTCATAATACTTCCTCTGTTAAGCCTAATAATGTATATGAATTTGTATATTGTTATTTTATTTGAAACAGACTTGCTATGTGTAAGTCTCAAACCTAAGAACCTCAAACTTTAGACTCAGTCACCATTATTATACCATGGTAGACATGTGACATGGCACACAAATGATTTTAGAAACTTATATATATATATAATTTCTATATTTCTCATCTATAAAATATTTTGTCAATTTTGGTATTCATAATAGTTTTACACACACACAAATGTATGTGTGTGTATGTATTTGAAGGCTTATATCTAAATGTTGAGTATTTTCTATGATTGTCTGATGAACAATGTTCATGTTTATCTGCCATATTTTGATATGTTGTATATTAATTTACATTGATTTCAGTATATCTAAGTGCCTTTATGTAACCTCTATGAGACTTAACAGTGCAGTTGTCTGTCATTTAATTTTAATATGTTTCTGCTGTTAAATAAAATTATAACATATAATTTATGACAACTGAATTTTTATTCTGATTTTATTCACTATCACCTAATATTATTTATAACATTTCAGTCAATTTTATTTTGCTAACATTATTTATTAGTAGGTAAAGATATATTCTAACTTACAACATAATTTATTATTTCTTATTTTGGTTCCATTTCTGTCTACATGTTTTTCTATTATTTACTCTGTTTTGTTTGATATTAGCACAATACTCCAACTATTATGTGTTTCTGTTTGCATGGCATATCTCTTCCTATCTTTACTTATTTTGACTTTCTCACTCCCTTTTCCTCATAATCCTCCTCCTTGAACGTCATTATATCTGTTTATATAAAATTTTTCTAATTTTATTTTTTTAGAGCTGAATAGTATTCCATTGAACGTATGCCAGGGAGCGGTATAGCTGGTCTTAAGGTAGATTTAATTTTATCCTTTGAAAACTGTCCATACTGGTTTCTAAATTGACTGTTCCAGTTTGCACTTCAACAGACAGTGAATGAAGGTTCTTCTTTCTCCACATTCTCATTAGCATTTGTGTTTGGTTATTTTGTTGTTTTTAGATGTTCTCAATGGTGCAAAATGAAATCTCAGAGTTGTTTTAATTTGTTTTTCCCTAATTCCTGAGAACAATGATGTTTTTTCTTAGCCTTTATTATTTCTTTTGAAAACATTTTGTTAGGAACCATAGTTAAATGTTGTTGAGTCATTTCCTTTCTTTTTTAAAAAAGTTTATTCTTTCTTCCTTTATTTATTTATTCACTTTACAGCCCAATCATAGCCTCCTCGCTCCTCTCTTCCTTGTTCCACACTTCCTCCCTCACCCTTCCCCCATCAATTACCCCTTAGTAAAGCTTTATTCTTTTTTTTCAAATATACTTATTTTATTACACATGCATAAAACAATTTACAGCAGGGAGAACCATGTGACAATCATGATTTCTATAAATGTTTCATTCATAGTGATTTCGCTATTTTTATTTGTCAAACTTGAAGTAAACATCTTTCCTGCTTGTTGGGTCTAAGTTTGTGAATGAAATTTAATATCATATGTCATCTCTATTAACCTAACTCCTTTATCTTGATCTAGAACGATCTAAACTAAACTTCACTGTACAACTAAACTATCTGGTCATCTTGAGTTGTTGTTCTTTTAGTTTATTGTGAATTCAATATATTATATATACCTTAAACAACATTTTTCTATGTGGACTGACAATGCTCCCTGGATAGAGTCATAGACTATATAACAAAAACCCAAAAACATACCTGTAAAATCACCTTTCTAGTGGCTGTTTAAGATAGCTCAAGTGACTCCCAAAATAACATACCTCACTAAGCATAAAATTTTCTAGTTCTATAATTTACGCACAAATTTAATAATTCTATTTTTTTTTGTAGTGGAATAAAAGCTATTTTTATGTCTTAGCTACTGTGCAGAGAGAAGTAATAAACATGTGTAAACATGTGTCTTTGTAGAAAAAAATCGAAAATTGTGATCCCAGAAGAGATATTGTTAAGTCATATGGTAGATTTATGCATAAAATTTTGACGAACATCAATATGGATATAAATAGTGGCTTCACAAGTTTAAAAACTGGAAGAGAGGACACTAAATTGAGAAGGGAAAGAGTGGGAGATGTATCTAGTAAGAATATGATCAAGATATAATTTATATGTGGATGAAATATCAAAGAATTAATAAAATTATTTTAAAAATAATTCATACCTGTGATTTTTAATAAGATCTTTAACTGTATATCACAGATGTTGAAAAAACACACTAATATTTTCTTATTTTCAATTCTTCTTTTTGTGTTTTAATAATTTTTTGTAATATAATTTGACAATAATTTTCATATTTGAACTCCTCTCAGATAGTTCCTACATTCCTACACACTCAACTTCATGTTCCTTCTGTCTTTTTCTCCCCTCTCATAAACAATCAGCTGGTAAAACGGCAAAAGATAAAAATAAAGGAAATTAAAACATTCAGACGACAATTAAGAAAATAAATAAAACAAAACAAAAATATATGGCATTTAGACTGTATTGACAAACTATTCCAGGACATGGGGTTTGACTAATAGACTCACTTGTACTCCATTAGAGAAAAACGGATTATTTTTTCTAAAAACCTATCAACTGGAAATATCTTCTTGGTTAGATGTGGAAATATTTGTCTACTTCCCCTTTTCAGTACTGTGATTTTATATGGTTTGAACCTTAGCATGTCTTGTGCATGATGTCTCAAACTCTTTCAGTTCATATGTGTATCAGTACCATTGTGTCACGAAGACACTTAAAAATTTCATTGGAGTCATCCACCACTTCACGCTCTTACATTACTACATCTTTTCCTTCATGGATTCCTGAACCTTGCCTAAAATGATTTGATGAAGATTCTCTTAGTTTATTTTTTAAAAACTCGATAATTTAGAAGTGTTAGAAATAAGTATTGTTTGAATTCTCAAGTTTTTCAAACATCATAAAGGAGGAGGGTAGACAAAGAAAAACAATCCAAAAGTAAATGAAAGTACCACATGAAATAATTAAGGGCATTATGACAATAATTTTAAATATTTTAAAGATACTGACTAAAATGGAAATTGATCAATAAAATAATATGAGTTGTGCTAACAACAGATTACATTATGTAACTGTACTTTCTTCCAAGACTGAGAACTTGACTTCTTGCTATAGAGCCCCTTTGGTTTACAAGAGAGAAGTGACTTCCTTTACGTCAGTGAGACAGACAGATTCACACACACACACACACACACACACACACACACACACACACACACAGAGAGAGAGAGAGAGAGAGAGAGAGAGAGAGAGAGAGAGAGCACAATAAATATAATTTAAATTTTTAATAGTATGAAATTTCACTGAACTACTTTACAAAAACTCAGCTTTAATTTAACAATCTAGGTGTTCTGAAATCAAAAGAATAAGTAAAAATTCTAAATCATGGATGTAATTATAGGTAGTACAATACATTTCAGTTCAAAGAATATTATCAGAACTATCATGATAACAAACTGTTTTAAAGAATTGCTATTTCAGGAAAGGAATGATTCAGATGATTTATAGTCAAAACAACAATGTCTCAGAATTCATGAAGGAATCCTGATACAGCCCCTAATTAAAATGAGCAGATCCAATTGTATATTATAGGAACATTGAAATATATTAAGTCAACCAGAAATGGTGGTGCATGCCTTTAACCCCAGCTCTGATGGAGGCAGAGGTAGGTAAGTAGATCACTGTGAGTTCAAGGCCAGCCTGCTCTACAAATTGAGTCCAGTATAGCCAAGTCTACTCAGAGAAACCATGTTCTGTAAAACCAAAAAAAGAAAAGGAAAAAAATCTATGACACTTAATCAACAAAAGTTTAAAAAAAGAATTTAATATCACAACCAACTATATAATCTTACTGACATACTATTTGTTAACATTTCAACAGCGGCAACAACAATAAACAACAAAATAAACACCTTTTAAATGTCCACAGAACATTCAACAATATTAATAATTATAAGATAAATGACAAATTTAAAGGACAATAATATGGAATGAATTCTATAAACATAATAAATCAATCATAGACTTTTTAAGCATCTAAATGTGTATAATAGAATAAAGTGAAAGTAGAACATGTACTATTTAGCTTAGTTAGCTTTAATTGTCAACTTGACCCAGCCTACAGTCATCTGATTAAAAAGCCTCACTTTAGAAATTGCCAAGATTAGATTTTCCTGTGATCATGCCTATTGGAGTTATTATTAATTACTAATTAATGTGAGGCCCATCCCCTTGTGTGCTTCTTGATTATTAATTGAAGTATGAGGGCACTGACCTCTGTGAGCACCACCAGCCAGAGGCAAATGGCTGTGAGCTGCATAAGATAACTAAAAAGGGCCTGAGAGTAATACTGCCAACAGCATTCCAAATTCATCACCTGACTTCCCTTAGTAATGGATTGTGACTTCTAAGTGTAACACAAATGATATTGTTATTTCATAATATGTCTTTTGTCAAGATGTTTTATAATAGTGACAGAAAAGTAATTAATAAAATAGGGAAGTTGTGAGGTATATCAAAATAGGACAACAAAAAACAATTTGCATCATTAAACACGTTCACTAGAAATAAGGAAATGGCTTATGTAAGTACTTAGTTCAAATCAATGAATAAAAAGAGGAAAGTAAACAGCAAACAAATATAAGAATGGAAATAACGAAGATAAGAATAGTGATCATTACAATTAGTATAGCACTGTTATAACACAGTAACTTCAAAACATAAAACTGCTTCTGATAAAAGTTCCTCAGAAATAACAAAAATACATCTAAAATATAAGTCATCAATGACAGAAGTGAAGCAAGATAAAGCACAATATATCCTGCAATCAACCAAAGAAAATAATAAGACAATTCCCCAAACAGATTTACCATTCTAATATTGATGATTTAGAACAAAATGGTCAGAACTTTGAAGATTTAAAGCTACCAGAGAAAAATAACTGTGACTCCAACCATCTGAGCAATTCTATAGCCATTAGAGAAATTGACCAGTGTTTCAATCCATTTGTGCTGCTCCAAAAATACCACATATTGGGTAAATTATAAACAGGAGAAGTTTCTTTCATTCACAGTTCTGGAGGCTGGGGATTCAAGGAGTCATAATTTAGTAGAAGTCCAAGAAAATACAAATACATAAGAGAAACAGAAAGAGAAAAGATCAATTTGAATACACCATTTTTTATTTGCTGGGGCATTGCCCTGACAATAGCCAAATATTCAACAACATTGACATACTCATGAAGAAAGGGATCACATTGCCTAATCAAACCTAAAAAAATCCTACTCCTTCAAAGTATTAAGATATCAAGGAACTTTCCATATTAGATTTTTAGGACACTTTTCTCTAAACAAGCTTCAAGTAAAAAATAAAATAAAGAAACACTTCCAAAATTATATTATGGAGACTTAAATATGGCTGAGTTGTTTCTAAATGTTGCTCTAATTCGGAAGACTTGACTTCAGTTCCCAACACTATTAGGTGGCTCACATCAACTTCTGACTCCATCTCTTGGAGTTCCAATACTCTTGACAGCCTCCATAGTCACACTCATGTCCAGACATACTCTAAAAAATGCAAACATTCTCATAAATAAATGACAAAGATAAAATCATTTTACATATTTAATATGATAGATACCAAATTGGCAAAAATTTCAAGTACTTCTTGTATCTACGATTTAATTTTATTCACTTAGTCAAACAAACTTATTAAATATTTGAGGACCTATCATTGTAATCTAACAATATTGATGAACTAAAGAAAAGGCATATGATAATGCCTTATGATAAAAATATCAAATTTCCTGTGATTTTTGTACTTTTATTAAATTTATTTATACATTTTACATCCTGATTGCTGTTCCTACCTCCTCTCCACTATTTCCCACCCTCTCACACTCTTCCTTCTTTCCCCTTCTCCTTCTCCTCAGAAAAAGGGAGCTCCCTCATACAAATGCACCCTGGCCCATCAAGTCGCATCATGACTAAGCATATCTTCTTCCTGTATAACACTGTATCAAACACATCATAATTTATACACCAAGTGCACCAAGTGGGTCAAATATTTAAATATTAGACCCAAATCTTCATCAACTATCTACATGTAAGAATAAAAGTGTCCCAATCTTATGTATATATCCAAAAGAACTATTAGTATTCAAATACACAAGTATCATACACAACTTTTATAGTAGTGCTATTAATATCAGCTAAATAATGAAAAAAGGCAATTTTCTGTATACACCTCACCATATGAATAACATGAATTTTTCATTCAATGTACCATTATACAGATATAGACATAAAGAACTGATATATGGTACTAAGAAGTTATGTCTTTTTAGAACATTTGAAAAATGTCACTAATAATGGTAATATGATTTGCATCTAGTTATCTTAAATGTGAAGAAAAAAATATTAGCCTGAGAGTGAGATGATTAATAGAGAATCATTGCTTACAGGAGTAGGTATTGGTTTACATGTTTTTGGTTGGCCTCTGTTTTTTAAATTATCAAGTCCAAACAATTACCTGAGAAATTTGTCTTAAATAGAGTCTTGGGGTTTTTTTTTTGTTTGTTTGTTTTTTGGTTTTTGGTTTTTTTTTTTTTTTTCTTTTGGTTTTTTGAGACAGGGTTTCTCTGTGTAGCTTTGGCTGTCCTGGACTCCCTTTGTATACCAGGCTGGCTTTGAACTCATAGCGATCCACCTGCCTCTGCCTCCGGAGTGCTGGGATCAAAGGCATGCGCCACCACTGCCCGGCTTAAATATAGTATTTTGGATTGAGTTATCCATCTATCTTTCCATTATAACAGTGCAGTAAAATGATACAGGGATAATCTGAGACATCCATTGGAGTCTTTACTTCTAAAGTTCCACAGGTGATGGATTGGGAAAATGGTCAATGGAAGGGAATTTTGCAGCAAATAAATAGTTTTGCACACACTTGAAAAGGATGCGGAAAGAACGGTACTTACGATGATATATTTGGTATGATAGTATTATGGTATGTTGATCTTCTATAAAAAGATAATGGAAAAGGAGAGGATTTTAATAAGCAGTTAATGACCAAGTAAAGGGTTCTTGAATGATAATAAAGAAATAAACTTTTATTATCACTAATGCAAGGAAAGACATAACCAAGTAGAAGGCTGAAGATGAAATTGTGATAACAGCAGAACTCAATAGAAATTTGAATGCTGATGCCATACTTCTTTGGCTTTAACACAAAGCTATTATCATAAGCCCTTAGCCCTTAGCCTTTTGAATACTTCTTCCAATCAGTTTTGTTGAGGTCATGGTGCTAAGGGGAAATTACATGATCCTGAAAGCTGAGACAATGTCACCTTGTTTATGCCTACTACAGTACAGCCTTTTAAGCATGCATTGGGGATGAAGCTATGAAAATGTTGCCCTTTTTGTTAGTGTAAGTTAGTATTTATACTGTTATGAAAAATGGTGCATAATTCTTCTGAAAACAGCAGCCTGGCCCTGTTTCTTTCCTGATTAGCAACTAATAATGAACATCCAACACATATGAATGAGGATATGCATACCTTGGCTAGTAAACAAAAAAGGAAAAACAAAAAATAAATGATATCGCTAGCATGCACTTGGAGGAGCCAGGGAAATACATATATAGTTTGTTTTAAAACAATTAGATCACATACAGTCAAATGAAGGATAACTTAAACAAATCTTTATTGAAACAATAATTTAAAAACAGGATTGAACAAAATAGCTAAGGGTTTTTAAGTCTGGTCCTCATAGGTATTCCTCTTGAGTTTTTCAAAAAATGTTGATTTCAATATTTTGAAAACTCCTAACTCCCTATGAATAAGAATGAAGGATGGATAAGAGGAGCTGATTAAACAGGCAGGTTTGGGTGCACATATAATATTTCACTAGAAGTACCAGAAATACTGTGTTATAAGATCATTAGAAATGGGCCATGGAATATGTCACCAGAATTACTACCAATTACTTTTATATCTATACTCTTTAAACCAGGATTAATAGATAATAAGGGAAGGTCATAAAGCCTGGCAAGTTAACATCCATTGGCTTGGTTGAAATTCAAAAGGCCAGATAGTGTGGCATTAAGTGGTGAAAGAAATAAGACACTGATTACCATAATGATTAGTAAAGTCAGCTTGGCAATCAAGGACTCATTATCTTCAGGCAGTTGAAGAGGTGGTCATTAGAACATAGAGTCTATAGGGGAAAATATATGGGTAAATAAAGTGAGGTTAGTACTAAGTGGGGATGATCAAGAAGTCAAGGGCAATTATTCCATTAAAAAGGCATGAGTCCTTACAAATTATATACTAATGAGCTTATATTTAGATTCAGGAGAAATCTGACCCATACAAAAGAGAAGAAGAAAGAGATCAATGATTATGGGATAGACTAGTGTTGAATATTCTACATCACCCAGGGCAGCTGGGCTAATAAAACAATAAAGTATTCGATATGTCAAATAGAAGTGCTAACTCAGATACAACTTTCTCAAAGAATTGTGTATAAATTTCTAATACTGTATATTTTTTAAATGATATTCTTCTATGTGACCCTATTTATTTCATGTGATTAATACTGGAATTCAATACATGGAATCAGCAGTGACCACATTTGCATTCACATCTAATGAATATTACTGTCATGTTGGAATTCGAGGAGCAGAAATCAAAGCTTTCAAAGATTCAATAAAATTTCAATACAATGTCTATTATTGCTTCTGTTTCCTATTGGATTTCTTGTGTTCAATAACAGAGAAGAGTCACCGTAGTGATAGATAATTTAACCTTCACAGAGTAAACAATAATGTTGTATTTGTAGGTAGAAGTGCATATGTTCAGAAGCAATCATTTTGCATTCAATGTTAGTCAGGGATCTATAGAAATAACATAATGAGTATATTCTAAAAGGAGTTTTATATGATTGGCCTATTTGATATTGTTGGAACTCAAACTTGAAGAGGCTGCAAATGCAATAGTTATTTAGTCCATGGGTGCTTCAGCAGTCCCAGTCTGGAACCAAGTAGATGAAGGATTAATGAAGTGTCACTGTTCTACAATCCACATGAAATACAACAAAGCTGGTTCTAGTATCAATAAAGTAATTAGCAGTGTCATACACACACATTCCAACAAGCATGGAGGTCAGCTAAGCACAAGGTGAATAAAGCCTGTTTTCTATGGTATCTAATGTGGAGAATTATCAGAAGATGCTATCTAGTTCCAGGAAAGATTCATCAATCTTCCATCAAAGTGAACCCTGTGAGTTACAATAATGTCTGACCTATCAATATATGCCCACTAGTAACCTGCATATTGGAATTTAGTCTTAGTTCATAAGATGAAGTTCATACATTGTGCTATTGTTGTATTGAGAACCTGTGACTAGTCTGGTCATATGGCGTAGGTGATAACAACCAATTAATATTTTAAGTATGTATAGTATTAAGTTGAATCATAATGGCTTACCATTATACCAATAGATTAATGTATCACTCAAGTTTCTTTTTTTTTAATGTTTGTGAGATTTCCTAGCACAATTTAAAGTATCTTGTGATGGCTGAATAAAATAACAGAAATATAAGACATACATAGTAGAAGATACTTTTATTAATGCTTGCTAGTCCATTAGTATATTTTTGTTTTAATTTCTACTTTGAATTCTTCTTCTTTTTTTCTCCTTTATTAATTTATTCTTGTTACATCTCAATGGTTATCCCATCCCTTGTATCCTCCCATTCTTCCCTCCCTCCCATTTTCCCCTTATTCCCCTCCCCTATGACTGTTCCTGAGGGGGATTACCTCCCCCTGTATATGTTCATAGGGTATCAAGTCTCTTCTTGGTAACCTGCTGTCCTTCCTCTGAGTGACAGCAGGTCTCCCCCTCCAGGGGACATGGTCAAAGGTGAGGCACCAGAGTATGTGAGAAAGTAATATCCCACTCTCCACTCTACTGTGGAGAGTGTTCTGTCCATTGTCTAGATCTGGGTAGGGGCTCTTTACAAGAAACGTATCTCAATATCAAGGAAATATATCACCTCAGGACAAAGAGTTGGAAAAAAATCCAAACAACTGAGCTTTAAAAGCATGCAATTTAAAAAAAAAAGCATGCAATTTGATGCAGTTTCTTGAGTGTAAGGACAGTTTCCAAGAAGAGCACTCACTCCAGTGAGAAGACAAGAGAAGCTAGGTTTAATCAGTCATCTTAGAGAGAAGTTTTAAGCCATAAAGGGTGAATAGAAAAAGCCAGCCAGAGTCCAGAAAAAAATAGAAAGGGTCAGCATATTCAACAGTAAGCTTTTGAGACTACATTTATATCAGGATAATAAAAGGAACATTTGCCCATCCTGTCAGGTCACCTTGGTTTAAAGCAGGATATCAAAAATAAAATAAAGAGAAAACATACAGAGTCTTGGAATCTGTCCAGCTCTTTACTGAATGAAAAATGGGTCAAGACAGAAAAAAATGGCTTTTAGAATGCAGTGAAAATGAATACAAAGCATATCCAAATATAGGACATAATGAAAATATTGCTAAGAGGCAAATTCGTACCACTAAATACTTACCTTTAAATAAACACTAGACAGATCTCATACTAGAAACTTAGCAGTGTACCTGAGAGCTCTAGAACAGAGTTAATCACACCCAAAAGAGTAGGTGGCAGGAAATCATCAAACTTGTATCTTTAATCAATCATACAGAAACAAAAGCAGTTAATCCATGAATCAATGATACAAAGAATTTTTCCTTTGAAGAGATCAACATGATAGAAAAAACTATACTCAGTTTCTAAATGTAGAAAAAGGTAAATAAATCTATATCATTTTGCACAAAACTCAAGTGCAAGTGGATTAAAGATCTCAATATAAAACCAGACCTACTAAATCTATTAGAAGACAAAGTAGGGAAGATCCTTGAACTCATTTGCACAGGAGACAACTTCCTGAACAGAACACCAACAGCTCAGGCTCTAAAATCACCAATTAATAAATGGGGCCTCATAAAACTGAAAAGCTTCCGTAAGGCAAAGGATACTGTCAACAGAAAAAAAATGACAGCCTACAGACTGGGAAAAAAACCTTCAGCAACCTACATCTGACAAAGGGCTAATATCCAAAATACATAAAGAACTCAATAAATTAAATGCCAAGAAACCAAATAATCCATTCAAAAAATGGGGTATAGAGCTAATAGAGAATTCTCAAAAGAGAAAAATCAAATGGATGAGAATCACTTAAAGAAATGCTCAATGCCTTTAGTCATCAAGGAAATAAATCAAAACTACTCTGAGATTCCATCTTACCACTATCAGAATTCCTAAGATCAAAAACTGAATTGACAGTATATGCCAGCAAGGTTGTGGAGAAAAGGGACCACTTCTCCATTGCTGGTGGGAGTGCAAACGTATACAATCACCTTGGAAATTCATCTGTTCCTTCATTCAAAAATTGGGAATAGTGCTACCATAGACCTAGTTAAACTATTCCTGTGTGTATACTTCATAGATGCTGTAACATACAAGTACATTTGCTCAGCTATATTCATAGCAGCTTTATTCATAATTGCCAGAATCTAGAAACAACCTAGATGTCCCTCAACTGAAAAATGGATAAACTGTGGTACATTTACAAAATGGAATACTGTTCAACTATTAAAAACAAGGAAATCTTGAAATTTATAAACAAATGGATGGAATTAGGAAAGCTCAACCTGAGTGAGGTAACGCAGACCCAGAAATACATTCATGGTATATACTCACTTATAAGTGGATATCCACCCAACATAGATGTCCTCTAAAAGACTCTACCTAGTGGTGGATTGATACAGATATTGGGACTCAAAGCTGGATTCTAGGTGGAACGCTGAGAGTTGTATGGAAGAATGGGGGTATGGAAAGATGCTGAGGTATCAAGGGCTCCACAACAAGATCATCAAGGCTAGTAGATCTGGACATTGGGAGGCTGCAGAACCTGATGCACCAAGGACAATGCATGCAAAGATCATAGACCCCCCCTCTTAAGATGTATCTGGTTGACAGCTAATTCTTCTAGTCAAGGTTGGGGTGAGGCTGTCGATGAACCTCTAACCTTCACTCTGGTACCCATGACTTTATCACTGCACCTTGACAGGACATCCTTGGGTGCACACAGAGGAAGGGATTGCATGCTATCCTGATGAGACCTGATAGGCTGAGGTCAGACAGTAGTAGAGAAGGCCTGCACCTGACACAGGTCTGGAGACAAGTAATAGGGCAGAAGAGGGATGAGGGGGTGAGAACAGAAAGATAAAAGTGAAGGGGGTAACAATCAGGACATATTGTGAATAAAGTATAATAAATAAAGAAATACATACTTCTCCATCTCTGGGAAAAGTCATCTACTTTTTGAAAGTTAATTTCTAAACTCTTATTTTTACTATACTTTCATGTGATTTCCTTATATTCACAAAGGGAAAAAAATGTGCAAGAGAGATCTGTTTGACTACATGGGGCAAAACATCACTTTAAAATTATCTGAGAACCAGGCATGGTGGCATGCGCCTTTAAACCCAGCACTTGGGAGGCAGAGGCAATCAGATTGCTGTGACTTTGAGGCTAGCCTGGTCTACAAAGTGAGTCTAGGACAGTGAAGGTGACACAGAGAAACCCAGGCTTGAAAAAACAAAATAATAATAAGAAGAAGAAGAAAAGAAAAAAAAAAAGAAAAGAAAAAAAGAAAACAAAAATTCATTATAAAATTATCTGACAACTACAAAATCATATGATCACTTCTAGCTACTAAAAATCCTTCGTGCTATAGATATAACAGTCCTCAAGTATATTTCTACAGGTGAAAGAGTGATTATAGTCAAGATACACTTGTTAAAACCTTACAGATAAGTCATTGTTTTTCATTTCGCCTCTATATTATAATTCTGGTGGAGGAGAAACTTTTCACTTTTTGAAGATGTATCAGTTTCTAGGGAGAAAGGTAAGAATGATAGGATGCTTCAAAAAGAAAAGACTTTGTGTTGCTGGTTTTGCCATGACCAGGAGATTGTTGTCTAGTGAATTGACAGTTAAGGGCAGATTGTTCTGTCTTTCAGTTGGTTGATGTCTTACGATTAACAAAAGAACCACAATTCTTTGTTATTAAAGAAATTATGGTACATTTACACTATGAAATACTACACAGCTATTAAAAACTAGGAAATTCTACAACTTGTGAACAAATGAATGGCACTAGAAATGATCATAGTGAGTTAGCCCAGAATCAGGAAGAATCACATGGTATATATTCACTTATAATTGGGCACTAGCCCAAAAGGCATGTCCCACAAAAATCTTCATTACCAGGAAATTGGGATAGATGTAAGGACATCACACTGGGACTCTTGGTAAGAGAAATATAGGAGATGGGGAAATAGAAGGATCCAGACCAGGGGTGTCTGTTCAAACTATTGTACTAACCAAGGACATTACAAGTAGTAAACATTGAACCCCTACTTAAATCTAGCCAATGAACAGGACATTCTCTACAGTTGGATAGCAAGCAGGGAATAACTCTGACATGAACTCTGGTGCCCGATATTTGACCACCTCACCTTGATGGGGAGGCCTGATGGCACTCAAAGAAAGAATAAATAAGCTACCAAGATGAGACATGATAGCCTAAGACCATAAAGTGGGGGAGGAGATCCCCCTCGGTCATAGACCTAGGGGAGGGGAATAGGGTGAAAGTGGGAGGGAGGGAGGAATGGGAGGATACAAGTGATGGGATAACAATTGAGATGTTATCTGAATAAATTAATTTTTAAAAAAGCAATAAAAATATCCACTCATTCATTCTGTCTCTCTCTGTTACTCTGTCCTCTGTCAATCTTTCTGTCTCTGTCTGTCTCTCTGTCTCTGTCTCTGTCTCTCTGTCTCTGTCTCTGTCTTTCTCTCTCTCTCTGTCTCTCTCTCTCTCTGTCTCTCTCTGTCTCTGTCTCTCTCTCCCCCCCCCTCTCTCTCACACACATACACACAAGCATGGACGCACACAAAAAGCTTTTGATTTTTATCACAGTAATAGAAAAAGAAACTATATATGCTGAGTCTTTCATTGAACCAGGAGCTCATTATCTCAGTTAGGCTGGCTACTGCACTCAGGATTTTAGTTTCTTTAGCCTCCAGTGCTTGAGGTAAACACATATTCAGTCAAGCTTGAGATTAAAGTGAATCTCAAGGCTTTGAACACAGCACCTCATATTTACATAGCAACCAATTTTACACATGAGCCTACTCATCAAGACCTAAATTTGAGTTTGTCGTCATTTTTTGTATGAAGAGCATAGGCTAAGGCAAAGAATCCCAAAAAACTCACAAACTATGAAAGAAGTTATATTTCTCAAATACTGTCAAATATTTTTACAAATATATTTTTATCTCTCATGTTATTATATGATGTTGTTTTGTGAATATTTTCTCCTTTCTTTTTTCTAAGTCTTTATTTTCCCTTCAGTTCATTTTTTAATGTTCTTTCTATACGCTACTTTAAAACAATGAGGTATTTAAGCATTCCAGCCCTGGATATTAGTAGAAGAATTTTAAGATGTTTTAAAAATTGTGTCAAGTGAAAAGAGTCACTGTGTTTTCTGCTTCAGTTCTTATTTCCAAGGATATGTTCAGCATTTTCCTATTAATCGAATATTATATATGATTTTCTCTCCTGTGTGGCAGTGATGTTCTTTGCTTGGCCTTTCTTTATCCTATAATTCAGGTACATAGACATGCCCAAATCTCTATGTCTTCTTATATACTATGTTAGCCATTCAGAGTCTTATGGCCAACATATAGGCATTATAATAATTTTATCAATATCTACAAACAATTTTTCTTGCATTTTGATGAACATAAAATGCATTGAATTTGAAAATAAGCATGGAAAGAAATTAAAATCTTGATGGTATTGAATCTTTTGCCTACAAATATGAATACATTTTTTGCTTATTTTATTTGATTTTCTTCATCACATTCCTTAAGATTCCTCATGGAAACACTTTTAGTGTATTGTCAGATTTATTTCTAAATATTTATTAATTTAAATTACTAGTTGCATTTTGCTATTTATGTGATAAATGAATGTATTTGAATTTAGATTTTGTCATGCAACCTTTTTGTGACTAATCATTTCCAGAAAGGAAAATTTAGCTATCCCTTCAAATATTCTACATAAATGAACATGTAATCTGTGAAAAACATCTTACTTTATATTTTCCCACATTTGTGCACTATATTTCATCTTTTTTTGTTCTGCTATATTAGTTTTGATACTTAGGACATTATTAAAATTATACATGTTTTCATAAGAGCCTGAAGGAACTATTTACAAAAGGGGACTACGTGTCGGTAGTGAAGATTTTGTATGAAGAGTGTGAAGCCAGCACCAGGCAGAAAGGGTAAAAATGGAAAGCATCTCTTCTTAGCTAAGGAATGGCGAAGAGGGTAGCCATACATAACATGAAGTCTTGAGCTAGGAAGCAAAAGCCAGAAGTAATAGGGCAAGAGAAGAAAGATTAATTATCCCCAACCTGAAGATCATGTGATCCTGTACTTAAAAAATACCACCAAGGATTCCCAGTTCTGATAAACAACTTGAGCGAAGTTGGTCTGTAAATTTGTGGTTCGTGTAGCTTAATCTAAAATTGTTCATTGTAATTAAATAATATTAAATAAAACTACCCAATGATAGCAATTATTCCTAACATTTTTCCTAAAGTTAAAGTTTAACCTAAGCCTGTGGCTGTCAAGGAGTATAAAAGATCAAGAAATAGCAATGTATGAGAAATTAATAAATTACCACAATTCCATGTTTTAAAAAAAGATGTAGTGAAAGAATTTCTTGATCTGGAGCCTAATGGGAAAGTTTCAAAATTTTCACTGATGCAAGTAGTAGAATTTTAAAGATATCTTTTACACAATTGGTAAAGTGATTTTTATTATTTGACTATGACATTTTATAAGAGGAGGGCCATGCTTATTATCCAAGTTAGGATAGTTTTAAGCTTACTGGTTTTATTGATATTTGCAGATAGCTAGTATTGATTTTTTTGCATCTTTATTGATTTATTTTATTTAATTGATATTTGCTTTAAGTTTACTTCTGTTTACTATATTTAATTAGATTTTCATCTTCTGGGATTCTTATTTATATTAATGTAACATTTGCGTTCAACAAGACTATATATATATATATATATATATATATATATATTGGTTTTGTTGTCTTCACACAATTTCTTCTTTCTTTTTACTTTATTTACTTTTTTTTAAAAGTGGATGTCTCACTATACAGTTCTGACTGGCCTAGAACTCACAATAAATATTTCTGTGTGCCTGCACTGCACAAGAGTTAAAAGTATATGTCACTATGCCTGCCCAATCCTCCCACTGTATTTGATATGGTGTATTATGATTTTCTTTAAATCAAAATCAAGGTTTATCTTGAAAATTTGTAGTAATATATTATTGGAAATTGCATTGTTAAATGTCAAGATATTTTCAATTTTCCTATTAATATTCTGCTGTTAATTTCTAATGTAAATTCATTGTAATCTCAGATCAGAAACTGAGAACTTTCTTTTTATATTAAATATTTTTGTTTTTCATATACATTTATATTACTACACATATATATTATAGACTATCTATAGCAAAAAGAACAACCAGGAGTTATATAAATGTTACATTATTAGTATTTTGGCTATTTGTTTTGACACCCTTGAAGAAAACATCTTTCCTATCTTGGTGCATCTACAATTCTGAATGTAAATCAATATCCATCACATCTTGTCATTATCAACTTAAAACATCTATCCTGACCTGAAAACATCTTAACCCATAAATAACTAAGCTTCATTTTAAAACTAAGCTACCTGGTCTTCAACTCCATCAGAGGCTTGAGAAGGAATAAACTTGATTACCTGAGTATGCTGGGAGAACAGGTTAGTAGCTTTCCAAATGAGAAGATGACAGAGACAGATTGCTACCTTAATAGTCACCCAAAACTCTTTATAACATTCGAACATTTTCAGCCTTCTGGCCCAATATATCTAACAGACATATTTGTGTGGCAGGAACTATTGAATACTTGCTTACCCTGTCTTGCAAGAGTATGGCCACCAACTCTGCCTGCATTCATGCTTTCCCTTTTTTAGGTAGAATTCTGTATGTGGTAGAAACAAGGACATTTTTCCCAGTGTCTTCTGTGCCGCATATGAATTCATCTCCAAAACGAGGTTCTTTGATGCTCATCCTCCTCTTTGAGGTAGGCTGGGTACTGCCAGGAGTTAACCTGTCTTGTTGTTAGTGAATCTTTAAAATAATAAAAACATTTTTAAATGCCTTATTTTGCGTGTCTCTGAGGTTTTTGAAGTCCTTATCTAACTATCCTACCTTATCTTTTTCTATGGAATTATATCTATGTTGCCCCTAAGACGTATATTCTTGTGATAAAAATAGACAAGTAATTGACATGACCATGAATTGATCAACTAACAATTAACCTGTATAACTTATTTATCCTAAACAGCCTGCAAAGCACTTTGAAAGCATTGGAAGTAAATCTTCTCTTATAATAATGTTATACGGGTACAATAACTCATATTAATGAACTTTCTTACGTATTAAATTTGTTTAGATATGCTTTATGACTAAGGATTTAAAAATGTGTGCTTTGATGCTATTCAATATATTCATTCTCAGTCTACAAATTCTCAGTCTATATAGTTGCCTAATTTTATAGTTCAGTTCACTTATGCTTTCAATGATGTCCTATCTTCCAGCAG
This sequence comes from Acomys minous, assembly GCF_964271855.1. Taxonomy (NCBI): domain Eukaryota; kingdom Metazoa; phylum Chordata; class Mammalia; order Rodentia; family Muridae; genus Acomys; species Acomys minous. The sequence goes on along the minus strand of NC_140488.1, from coordinate 60,754,072 downwards.
TGTCTGTTGCTGATAGTGAAATGATGATATCTCTCATTTTGAAATGCAACCCATTTATTTCTTTCAGAACACTTTATTCATATATGTTGTGTATATCACATATATGTATATATCATCACATATATGGATGTGATTATATTAAGTACATTGTCTTAGTGATTGCTATATCTTGTCTAAAAAAGAGTGTGTTTAAAACAATATCTTCAATTTTAATAATTTCTATTGCCTAAAGCAATATGAAATTATCATAGCTATTTCTTCTTTTTTTGACATGTGTTAACTTGCTGCAGCTAATGTGTCTGTCTGTCTGTCTGTCTGTCTGTCTGTCTGTCTGTCTGTCTCTCTCTCTCTCTCTCTCTCTCTCTCTCTCTCTCTCTGTGTGTGCATGTGTGTGTGTGTGTGTGTGTGTGTGTATGCTCTGAAAAGTTGAGTCAACAAGTGAGAACAGATGACCTGAGTTCAATGCCTGAAATGTATGATGCAAATTTGTCCTCTGACCTTCATATGCATGCTGTGGAATGCATGCTATGCCCCTCATACAGAAGTAATAAAATTTTTATTTGTAGATATCATAGTTTTGAGTCCACATTGCTAGTGAGTGTGATAATTTCTGTCTATTAATTAATAAAAATCAATAATAAAATCACAATAATTTTTAAAGTAAATTTTAAAGTAAAAAATCATTAAGAAGGCATGCAAAATTGACCTATGCTCTCTACATGCATGCTTTCACATACATGAAAACACATACTTACAAAATTAGGCCTGACAAAGTAGTAAAAATGATGCTTTCCTTTCAGGTGCATCAGTAGAAATTTACAAAGTACATGTATTTGCAAGACAAAGGGAAGGGAATACAGTGTAATAATAAATGTCCTATAGTTGACATGACTAACAAATGCAGTTAAGCAGTTTTCTATGGAAGTTAGGAGTTCAGAAAAGAACTTCCAAAAATACTTATAATTTTTGGAGTATACTATAAAAAGAATTGAAATTATTTATGCTTGAAATATTCATACCCTTTACAGTGCAGCTTCAAAACTGCTTTCAATAAGGTAGAGTGGTTTCTCAGTGCTTCTTTTTTTTTTTTTTTTTTTTTTTTTTTTTTTTTTTTTTTGGGTTTTTCGAGACAGGGTTTCTTTGTGTATTCTTAGCTGTCCTGGACTCGCTTTGTAGACCAGGCTGGCCTAGAACTCACAGCGATCCACCTGCCTCTGCCTCCCGAGTGCTGGGATTAAAGGCGTGTGCCACCACGCCCGGCTCTCAGTGCTTCTTGAATCTAAATTCAAAGTGGGATTTGTATAATCAATTATTTATTATAGTTTTCTACTCCAAAATGTAGGACTGAAAAATGCTTTGCGTACATTTGATTACTTTTTCAGAGAGAAAGCCTATGTTAGCATATAAAATTCATTAGAAATAACTGAGATAGTTAAGAAACAACAATAAAAGTTTGGGCATGGTGGTGCACGCCTTTGACCCCAGCACTCAGGAGGCAAGAGGCAGGCAAATTGCTGTGAGTTCATGGTGAGCCTGGTCTACAAAGCGAGTCTAGGACAGCCAAGACTACACAGAGAAAACCTGTCTCAAAAAATAAAAATAAAAAAAATTAAAAAAGATAGAAAGAAAGAAAAAGAAACAGTGCTAAATATTCACATTTCAAGTTCCAGTAATAGTAAATGATGCTTGTCCAAATTTAAAAAATCTCAAGTTGAAATAAGTAAGAACTTGAGTCCAAAGATGTATATTTACAGATATGTTGTCATTATGAGTGTGGTTATGAAGCAATAAATAACACACACACACGCACACAAACAAACACTAAAGCATATATATACACGCACACATGCACACACACACAGTTTCTAATAGAAACTGAATTTATGAAGAAAAGAGGTATATTTAGCTCATAGTTTCAGAGGTAATAATTCATCATTAAGGAGAGGGTTCTTAGTTGTGCCTCATAATATGGGGAGTGTAGGTATGAGGAAGTAATCACAGCAAAAATCAAAGAGACATTAACTAATCATTACTGAAAGCACACCTGCAGGTAACCTAAGAACCACTTTCTAGGGATTTTTACAATGACATATACAAGGAGTATCAAATATCTAGCATGTTTATTTGATTCTTTCAGATATCTAAGTGCCACTGCATTTATTTTTATTACTATGGACTCATTACTTTGTAAATTCTCTAAATATTCTTGTACATGATTTGGCACACACAAACACACACACACACACACACACACACACACACACACATGTAAACAAACATGATACTGGAGAAATAGCTAAGGGTACTACATCCTGATCTATAAGCAGAGACAGCAACACTAAGCCTAATATGAGCTATTGTAAACTCAAAACCCACCTGAAGTGACACACTTCATCAAACAAAGCCACACATCCTAGTCATTCTCAAGTGACCCCATTCTCTGAAGACTAAGATGCTAATATTAATTAATTAATTAATTAATTAATTAAGATGTTTATGGGGCCCAACATTATTTAAACAATTACAATTTGTAGGATTTTTTGCTTAAATACATGTATATGGTATGGGTGTTCTGCATGTGTATTTTCTAACCACGGAGGCCATAAGAGGGCCATAGGACCTCTCGGAATTGGAGATAAGGATGGCTATTAAATGGGCCAGAATAAGCCAGAGCAGATGTCTACCATACAACTCATGGTGTTAAAATCCCTCCACTGGAAGGTCAGCCTCTGGACCAAAAAGTCTTCAGTTCCAGGAAAGACATCACCTCCCCATGCCCCCACCCCTGCCAGCACACATGAAGGGCAGCCAATTAGAGAAAAGGACAACTATAAGATAGCCACAAAAGCATGGAGAAATCTTATCCTAGTTCTTGCCCTCTGGCTTGGCATCCCTTTATGTCTTGGTATTTTATCTTATTGATAAATGTTCAGGACACAAAATTGTGGTGTACTGGCCACCTGGACATGAACCAGTCAACAACTGACTCATGTTACTGTCTTGCTGCCCTGCAATCAGGTTAAAGGTTCCCTAATCCTTACTGGAATTCCCCTTTCTATCTTTAAGCTACACTTAGGGTAGCCATTTTGTAAGCCTTACATGCTGAAATTTTCTGCAGAATAAGTGCTCTTTGTGTTTGTATACTCTGAGTTTGTGGTAATTTTTCCTAGATTTTCTGACCCTTACAGTTACAACGTGCTATAAGTACTGAGACCTGAACATAGGTTCTCTGCAAGGACAGGAAATGCTCTTTTAAAAATTATTAAATATTTTTGTGATTTACATATATATTTATATTGCTACACATTTAAACAATGAACTACCTACAGCAACATGAACCATGACAAAATCAGAAATTATATAAATGTTACATTCTTAGTGCTTTGGCTATTTGTATTTGGCAAACTTGAAGACATTATCTTTCCTATCTTGGTTTGTCTAAAATTCTGCATGTAAATCAGTCTCCATCACATCTTGTCATTATCAACTTAAAATATCTGTCTAGACCTAAAAACATCTTAACCCTAAACAACTAAGCTTCATTGTAAAACTCTTTATTCACTTCCCTGTTTGATGCTCAACAAGTACACTTTCAAAAATAGTCATCTCCTCAGGTTTCTTATCTTAATTTTAAGATCTAATTTTTATTATCATCTACCCATGCTCTTTATTAAACCCATGTTAATTTTTTGTTTACTTTAACTTCATTAATGAATCAACTATTATCTCAGTTTTTTGTCTACTACTATTTTCCTTATTTAAGGAAAATCTATTGTTTATATGATATTAAATATCTTTTTATGGCTAAAAAAGTGCTTGTTCTTTCTTCATATAAAATCTGCAATGATACTTTCAAAACAAAGATAACAATGATATCTCCACTCCCATGGTGTCATAAAGTTAATCTGTATTCAAAACCAAGTGTCTCATGCATACATAAATTTACATGAAAAGTGGATATTGAGGCAGCAGATGAAATTAAAATAACTAATTGCTTGATTTTATAATGTTGTTTTTACTTTTAAGTGTGTGTGTGTGTGTGTGTGTGTGTGTGTGTGTGTGTGTGTGTGTGTGTGTGTATGTGTATGGTAGGTGTTTGTAAATGCTGATACATTTATAGGCTAGAGTTGATAGATCCTCTAGGATCTCTAGTTACAGGTAGGTATGAACTACTTGATGTGGATGCTGGTATTTGAATTCAGATCTTCTGGAAGAGTAATATGTTCTGCTCTTAACCACTGATTCATCTCTCTAGCCTTTACCTGACTTCTTTTTTTAAAGTATATTTCTACTGAATTCTTTCTACATACACAGATACATATCAACTCAGCACCTGAAAATATAATTATGTAAGAAAGTTGTAACCTAATATCTCTGAATTTGAAGGTAAAGAAAAAGAATTTTAAAACCCTATGTTGAGTAATTATTAATATTAAATTGATTTATAATTTTATTATAATCAGCAATTACTCCTTAAGAAGCTATATACACAAATAACCACCCACAGAGACTAGGATATACTTAATTAGCCTATAGCACAATGCTGAGCAATAATTATCCCATTCTTAACCTCCAAGCCGGTATAGCTTCCTCCCTTTCAGATTTTCCACATTATGCTTGCTTTTTACTCATCTCCTAGGTCCATTTCATTTCTCCTGGTGCTTCCCAGTCCTCTCCATATGCATTCCTCCTGTCCTTCCTATTCTTTCTCTTCCCCTCACTGGAACAGGATGTCCAACCATATTTTCTGTTATTGTTCAGCATGGGACAGTTGGCTTTTATTGGCAATATAGAGAACAAAAGGTGACATGTTTACACAAACTTGAGACAGGAGATGTTAGACTAAACATTACAATGTAATGTCCTATTTGAAACCAGACAGTAGGATAGAGAAATCAGCATTTGAAAGAACAAGGGTAAACTGTACATTGTCCACAAGAACATTATGTCAAAACCCCTAAAAACTTTCAAATGAAATCAACAACAACCACAAGAAAAAGACAACAAAAACAAATCCAAAACAATAACAACAAAAAAAAAAATCAGACTTCCTACTAATATCACCCAAAAGTATGCAATTTTTTAATCCCTTTCCCTTAGCCATGCTATAAATGGAAAACAATGAATTTATAGTTTTCCAAAACTAATTTTGTCAATGTTTCTTTTTGATGCATTAATTCAAAGCTACTAAACTTATAATAACACTTTAATTAAAGTTAATATGAGCCTTTGAGCTCCTACTATATATCATTACTGTGCAATTATCTGCATCTAAACTCTTGATACTTTTAATCTGTTACTCCTGTTTGTGTCATCTCATGATTCTCAAAAAGGCCAAACCCATTGCTATTAAACAGTCTTATCATTTGAGTCAATCTTGTTTCAGGTTTTGGCATTTATTATTTAATCATTTGTTTTAGTCTTTACTCTGGACTTATCCATTATCTGGGCATGAAAAAAAATAAATAAAATTTTGCAAAGTTCATTTAAGTTAGATAACACCAAATTGTGAGGAAAAACTCATTAGAATAATAATTTAGTATTATTCTGTACATGAAGCATCTTTCAAGATGATTCATTTTGGGTGAGATGAGTGTTGGTTATTAATATTATAAAATACTTATTAGATATCTGCTTTAATTTCTACTTCATGTTTCCTGAAATATAGTATTTGGAAAATTAGTTGTTTTCATGTACCTGTATTGTACATTTAACAAGACTTTTAAAACACAATAATAAATATGTGTTAATTTTTAAAGTAATTTTTGGAGTTTTTATTGTTGTTGTTCTTGTTGAGAATTTGAAACATAAAAACTGTGCTCAAATCATTCACCCTTCCTACTTCCTTCTAAGTGTGGAATTATTGATCAATGTTGCTTCCTAACATAACTATAGATTAGTATTTTATTATTTAATTCTTACTTTTTATAGGACAATTACCAATGTGCCTAAGGTTTCCAAAGCATAAAGTTTATTTAGGAAATCATGATGTTCAGTGTAACCATGTCTTTGGTATCTCTGCAGAAACACAGAGTTACTCATATATTGAGCTTTGAGTTGAGAAGCAGAGACTAAAAGATCATATGCAATTGAAGCAACCAAATATTTATTCCAATCATTCCTGATATTACCCTTATTATTTAGACAAATTTCAGACTTACAGATTCTGAACAACATTTTTAAAGATTCTTCTTGAGAAAAATAATATTAAACTCTTAATACTGATGTGGTTTTCCTCATAATTTGGTATTATCTAACTTAAATGAATATAGTAAAGTTCAGTGTAATGTATCTCATGCTTTTTCTTCATTCTTACTTATGTGATTTTAGCAGTTCTTAAATATATGAATGTCTGGGCCCACTACACAATCACCTGCGACCCTCGGACCCCTGGGGAAAAAACGGCGGACAAGAGAAGTGAAGAACGTACAGCAAATTGAAGAGTCTGATCAAGTTGACAAAATTTTATTTTCTCACAGGCAATTATATACCATTGAAGCAGGAAGGGGGTGGGCGTTATGCGCAAGATGTCAGGAAGTCAGGAAGTTCGGCAGGGCGAGGGCCCCTGTGGTTCTGGAGCTGGGTGGATTTATAAGTCATCTGGAACCACAAGATGTTATCTATAGACTTTGTTCTGCTCGAACTCTGAAGGTATCTGTGATTCCGGGAACTGGTGGAAACTTACTGAGAACAGCTGGAGAGTACACTGAGGGAGGGGAAGAGGTCACAAGGCAGCCTTCTGGGAAGTACCCTGAAGCAAGGAGGGAAAGAGGTCACAAGAAAGCCTGCCCCAGGTCCACTCAATGTATTATGCCAAGGCCCGAGATGCCTGCTGGCTATGTCTTGGCTCCCCATATATGAAATTAAATCCTCTTATCTAGATAGTAGTATTGTCATACATTAAACCATTTTAATGACATTGAATGATCATTACATATTTATCTCAAAAATTATGCTGAAATATTTACCTTTTGTTTACAAGCTCCATCCTGTGAAATGAAAGTATATAATTGCATTTTTTAAAATGAAACATGACTAAATAATGGCATGTATTAATAGAACATTTGTTTGACAGATATAATAAAAGTTTTAAAAGATCTTTGCGAGATTGGGCCTATGCTATTATAACCTTAATATAATTAGGAGAATACTTCCTTCAAGGCACCGATAGAATTTCAAAATAAGATCCAAAATAAATATTCCTTCACCAGATGAATTTTAATCCTTGTTAGAAAGCAAACTCAGCTGTATCTATGTTCAGAATATCAATACCTGGTTAAGCACACACTACTTCAGTTGACCATTCTACAATGACTAAATATGTAGTGACAACTTTTAGTTACAATGCATTGTATTTTTAGTATTTTACTAAAATTAAGTGTCATACAAGTATAGGAATAACATATGCTGAAGAAGATAGAGAAGTACAAACTGTATTTATTTATAGATGAGCTAAATTCTAAACCCATGTTCATGTTTCATTAATTTGCAGTTTCCCATTACCTTATTGAACTTAGCATGTACACAGGCAAAACTAAATAAATACAAATGAGATCTACACAAAGATTAATTTGCTCTGTTGCTGAATTAAATATCCTTGTGATCATAGGCAGACTAATAAAGTATTAAATATTTCAAATTATGAGCAAAAGGGAAGTATTTAGTGATAGTCAATAAAAAATGTGGTAGTTACCATCCCCCTTTCTATGTTACTGATAATATTTTCTGTGAGAATGAAATTAAATTAAAAATAATAGAAATATAGAATGGAACATAATCTGCTTGGTAATTTGATTCCATTGCTTTGATTTGAAGATGAATAAATTATATTTATAAACAATTTCAAGATCATCAAATAGCTGAAAAATCATTACTAGTAGAATTAGAAATTGATTACAAATCTCCTAAATCCAGTTCTTTGAGTTTGTGTTTCAATTCCACTATGAATCATCTGGGTAAATTTTTAAGCTTTTTCACACAAATATATTATCTTTATTAATTCAACAGATAGAATTTTTATAGGATGAAGATAATTTTTGTTCTTTATAATATACATATGCATGTGTCCTAATGTGTATTCTCTGTTGCTTGGACCAAAAGCAACTTATTGCAGAAATAATTTACTTGACAAATAGCAATCCATCCAGACATAAACCATCATAGAGGATTCAAATATAAGATAAACACATGGATTTGTACTTAAGAAACTAAAAATCATACAACGAAAAGAAAGACAACTATCCTATGTAGTTTTGTTCCTTTTTGGGAAACCAGGCATTAATATGTATAAAAGGAATACAAAAAGTTCTTTCTTTGTCTTCATAACAATCACTATTTCCCCAGAGACAGAAATATAAAATTTTACGAGTAGGTAGAGTGAGGAATATATTCTGCAGGAATTTGATAATTGCTTTATAACTTTTATCACTCTGATTGCTGAATATCATAGTTGCTGAATATCAAAGTACGATGATTTATAAATGACAACATGAAATCATGAGATTAGTGAAGAATTTCGAGAAGGCCACTACATATTTGTACAAATCAGCATTAAATTTCTATTGAAAACAAAATATACACCACTCACTAAAATAATTAATGTGTAACTCAGTGCATAAGAATTGAAGGTAAAAAAGAAAAACATGAAGAATCTTTTTGGAGGAAAGAGTTCTAATTAATAAATATTATGCCTTTTTTCTTTCTTTCTTTCTGGTTTTTTTTTTTTTTTTTACTTAGAACAGAAAGAACAAAAATTTTGTGTTTTTCCTGTTTTGTTTTATAGATTTTAATGATCATATTATTGGATCTGATGCCCTCTAAACATGGCAACTATTGGAAGCATATAAAAGTAGCTTTTATTCACTAGATGTAATTGTCATCTCAGATGCTTAATGCTGAATAAGCCAGTTATTAATGAACCTTGGCTGGCTTTTTCCACTCAGTTCATCTGGCTAAAACTCGTTTCCAAGTTGACTTAGTCAATCTGGCTTCTCTTGGCTGCTCATTGAACTGTTTGGCCTCAAATTAACCCTGGCAATTTGTTCTAATCACCTAGGTCTTTCTTATTCTTTGGCTGCAACTGCTTTTGCTAACCTCCACTGAACTACAGGAACTCACAAACTCAAATGCTACAGATTGCAAAACACAAAAACAAAGACAAACAAACAAACAAAGATTGGACTCTGCACTGACTTCCAACTGATTGAATTCACCTCTCAAAACTCCATGAACTGAACTGCAGGATGTTACTTAACTGATTCAACCAAACTCTCTCTGCCTGTTCTCTTAAATGCCCTCTCTTTTTCTGTCTATTCTCCTAATAGTTGGGCATATCCTATCTCTAACTTATTCTGTCAAAATTTTCTCTGATTCAATCCATTGTCTGTCACTCAATTAGACGTCACTGTTTGGGGATAAAGGTGTGTACTAAGGGCATGTTTATATTCTAGCCAGAGGGATTAAAGGTGTGTGGCATGTAGGCAATCCAGCTACATCACACAGACTAAGATCATTGGACTTGAACGTTGCCAGAGCAGCCATGTTTCCGGATTAAAATTCAGCTACAAACTGGGCATAATGGCATATGCCTTTAATCCCAGCGCTCTGGAGGCAGAAACAGGCAGATTGATGTGAGTTCTAGGCTAGACTGCTCTACAAAGTGAGTCCAGGACAGCCAAGGCTATACAAAGAAACTCTGTCTCTGAAAAACAGAAAACAAAAATTCAACTATAGATGTGCTTGCAGTTCACATAGGTGAAGTACTTGCAATTACATAAAGTCAAAATGATGATAATGTACTTTGGCTTACCTCAAAAGCTTTTTATTAATTTAAAATGTAACATCAAGGTTGTACATCATTTCCTATCTGTAAATTCCCTCATAGACATATACAGAGGTATGCATTTTATATGATTATAAATTATATCAAGTTGACAAGACCAGCCATTGCATATTTCCTTTGTCCTCAAAAAGCCCATAGATAGGTGCTGAGACTTTAACTGAAGGAATGACCCACACTTGTCTTTAACTCATCTACGATTTTGTTTATATTAGTTTTTAAGGATTTCCTATTAATATTAACCACAGAACATTATAGTATTAAGAGGTGCTATAAAGAAGCTTATTTTACTTACCTCCACAGTAGAGTTATATATATATATATTTCAATTTCTTTGCACATCCCCTACCATTAGATTTACAGAAATTTTCCTAAGATAAGTGGTCTTATAATTTGGGTTGAATTTATTTCTCATACTTTGATAAACCAATGTTTTACTAAGCAGTCCATAGTGCTTGCTTCTTCCTTCCCACGTGGTTCAATAAGCATAATGTAATAAATGAAATAAGCTAGTGTGATTACTTTGGAGAAGAAATGGACCTTCAAGATCCCTGGGCATTATAACAACAGCCTGGAGGATTATCATATCCTAACTGTAGAACAGCAAATTATATCTTACCAAATTAATGTTTTCTAGAACTTTGGAAATAATTATGAGATGAGTTTTGAGACAGCTGAGTTATATTTTTGATAATACTTCATTGACCCTCTGACCTGCACAAACCCTAAAGTTGTTTGGCAGGCCATAATGCTGTTTTCAATCTTGTGGATTCACGTTGATTCAGAGTTGCAACCTGAAAGGTAGGATTACTTTGTTTTTTCTAATGTACACTTACTCTGGTTAAAAAAAGAAAAACATACCTCCCTTTGAGAAAAGGTTGGAAAAAATTAAGTTTTAAAAATTATGTAGCAGGGTTCTTCTATGAGAGGATATAGCCTCCCTGAACTGAAAGGATTCTGGATCAATAAAATGTTTCAAATTTATAAATTGATTAAGAGACAATGTAGTATGGCTATTCTTGGCTTGTCAATTTGACAACTCCTGGAATTAATTAAAACTCAAATAGTTGTATGCACCTCTGAAATACGTTTTCTTAATTAAATCATGTTAATTGGGACTACCCACATTTTAATATGTATTTTTGGGGGGGCAAGATACAACTTTGATCCACCTATACTTTCTACTGGTAAGCTATATAAAGGATGAGGAAGAAAAATGTTTTTCCTCTTTGCCTGCTTGTTCTTGCTCTCTCAGGGATATCTATTTTTTCAATGGCAGTAGAGTCTACTTTTTCAGGACTCGTTTACACTGATGACAAGCTGAGCATTACAGACTTGTGGACAGAACAACTAGTTGTGTTTTGGACACTCCATTTGTAGATTCCATTGTTTAACTTCTCTGTAAGCCATTCTAATAAATGCAATATGTATAAAATTATAAGTATGTACATAATTATATGTAATTATAATGTGTATAAAATATAATTTTAAAAGATTATATATGACTATATACTCAGAATATAATGCATAGTTATTCATTCTATACTTTCTATTCTACTAGAGATTCAGTTCGAATGCACCATGACTTTCTGTGCTATAATTCAAGAAAGCATTTTGTTTCTCTGGATTTTTTCCTCCAAGATTCAGTATGCTCCTTATCTCTTGGACTGGTGGAAATAGTATGTTTAACTAGCAGGCCTCATAGTGATAAGAACCAGGTAGTTCCTTGGAGAGTAGTTGGGATAAACTCCACATTAGAAGGATGAAGAAACTGGAAGAAACTGGAAGCTGATGAAGGAAATGGACTGCTGTTCCAGAGATACTTTTAGTAAGAAAAACTGGCAGCATCTAGCTCATAGTGCTTGCTTTCTAAGATCTGTTTATTATTTTGTAGACCCCTAGAATGGATTGCAAACATTGAGGGGATGTCTTACTTTTTTCTCAGTGAAAATGCCTTCATAAACTCCCATAGCTATGTCCTCTAACTTATTCCAGATCTAATCCAATGGAAAATCAAGACTGATAATCATGTTTATATTATTTGCCATTCTTTGCAATTAATAATCTCTTTCTTCAATGTGGGCTATAGTCTAAGAATGATATAAAGTAAGTGTTGATCTTGGGTAAACTGAGGTGATCTCTATGACACCACATCAATCATTTCAACTTGAAAGCCACCATGAAAGTATGAGTACTAGCATTCTACAGAGCTTTCTTAAAATGCATATATGTAAATATATATGCATAGTATGCCTTAAGTTTATTCTGTAAAGTGACTGCTATATGAACAGTGGATTTTAAGGATTCTAGTTGACTTACCATTTGTCATTCCTTGTATCAGAATACTTGTGGTATTCATTTATTGGCAAGCTTGTCTAACCTGAAGCTCAAAGTTGATGAGTAGCTAAGGATATCTATGAATGTAGGTCTCCTACAATTATAAATTTACCTTAAATACTGCAATATTTTGTTACAGTTTTTGGTAACTCTGTTGTCACATTATCAAGCATGGATTTTGAAGATGAAAAGGTCATGTTCCAATGGCAGGTTGAGCAACTCTGCACAATTAACAGAATAGACACAGACTGCATCCTGTGAATAGAAGATATACAGGAAACTACATGTGAAATTATTCCAACTTTGTATAGAGGCTTCTGCTTTTGTTCCCATGCTATGTTCTAATATTTTTCCCATCATAGTAAAAAATCTTCACTGTTTTTGCAAATGTGCTATAATCTATTTCTCCATCAAGTCCCAGAAACAATAAATATAATTCTGCAACTCTATAAGCTAATTTGACATTGTAGAATATGAAAAATAAATAATTCATTAGAAGAAACTTTCAGTGATTCAATTGACACTTTGGTTTTCATTTGAGATCATTGAATGCCCATAGGATTTTTAAGATATATAAATTTAATTTACTGAATTATCGACTTTTGTGATATACTTTAGTACAATTATTATATTTATTCAACTGATATTTTACTGTTGTTTTCTACCTCGGAATATGAACAATCATAGGATTCTACAATTGTTTCATGAAAAAAATCTACCATGTTGTTACAAAAAGTCAGTTCTATTGAAAATGTCTAAAATAAGTATTAGGAATAGGTTTTATTTAAAGGGGATATAGAAATATTGTGTATACAAAAGAAAAGAAAATATTATCATTATTAAATAATTTCCAGAGAAAATATAGGAGGTAAGTACACAGATGAAACAATAAATAAATTATGCCATCATTGAACTCCTACAGATATCCCTTGACTTTCCAGTTATTCAAACCAATTAGTTTATCATAGAATGAAGTATCTTTTAACAGGTTATACATTCAACCTGTCAGTCTTTCTGTAATGCAAAACTACAACATGATTACATTTACTCAATTTCCATCTCTTATCTCTGCTTTTCACTGGGCTTCCTTTATGCAGATTTCCCATAAATAGTAGGGGAAGTCTAATACCATTTCAAAAGTAATGTCCTTTTCACAGATGAAAATATAATGGTTTCAAAATTGTTCTTCAAAACATGAAGCCTGAGCCAAATACACACTCAAGGTCTAATATTATTAGAAAAATCACTAGATCATTCTTATGATTCAAACCAGGATCACAGAACTTACCATTCAAAGGAATGTCAGAAAAAGAATGTTTCATTTAAAAAAATTATTAATTTGTTCAGATTACAACTTAATTGCTATCCCATCACTTGTATCTACCTATTCTCCCTCCCACTTTCACCTTATTCCCCTCCCCTAGGTATATGACCGAGGGGGTACCTCCTCCTCCACTATCTGGTCATAGGCTATCAAGTCCCATCTTGGTATCCTGCTTATTCTTTCTTTGAGTGTCACCAGGCCTCCCTACCAAAGGGAGGTGGTCAAATATTGAGCACCAGAGTTCATGTCAAAATCAGTCCCTGCTCTCCACATAACTGTAGAGAATATCCTATCCATTGGCTAGATCAGAGAGGGGTTCGATGTTTACTGAAAGACTCACACGGTGTATACTCACCTATAATTGGGCACTAGCCCAAAAGGCATGTCCCATGAAAATCTTCACTTACCAGGAGATTGGGATAGATGTGAGGACATCCTACTGAGACTCTAGGTAACAGAAATATAGGATATGGGGAAATAGAAGGACCCAGAGGGTCCTAGAAACCAACAAGAAAAACATCAAGAAGGGTTGATCAGGACACAGAAGCGTCTGCTCAAACTATTCTGTAGGAACCAGGCCTGACTTGGCTGCGTGCCTATCTTGCTGTTTCATGTCCTGTTTCTAGCAGCTTCCATGTCTGTGTTTATTTTGGTTAGCTAGTCATGTTTACTGCTCTGAGAACGCACCCCTCCCATCCTGGAGACTTTTCCTCCTGTGTGCAAACACCTCTTGTGGGATTTCACCTGAGAGGAGGATGACTCTTTTGCTGCCTATAAGAAGGCTCTTTGGAACTCTGAAGATGAGAATAATAAACCGTTGCCGTGGCTTCTGCTGCGGCTGCTGCTCTCTTAGCACAAAGGACCCGCAGTGGTATTGTGTGTGTGTGTGTGTGTGTGTGTGTGTGTGTGTGTGTGTGTGTGCATGAGTTAAATCTGCAGTCCCTCGCCCTCGACTCGGTACCGCGGTGGCACGGGCGCCACACTATTCTTTCAATTTTTTAACAAAGGTTTTACATTTGGAAGAAAAGTTACTTTTGCTATGTTTTATAATTATACGAACTTTAATTTTCCAAATTTTACACACACACACACACACACACACACACGTTTTATTTGTTTATGTTTATATTTGATTCGTTCCAATTTAAGATAATCATGCTAATGGATTGTAGTTAAACAAATAAATTTGTACCTTATTGCGCTGGGATTCACAGACTTTATCCAATGGTTTTAGAATTTGAGAATATAATTCAGTAGGTAGTGCTCTTTCCAAGCACTTATGTGGGATTGGGTTCAGTCTCTTTCACTGAGTAAACTAGGCATGGTTACATAAGCCTGTAATATCAGAATTCAGGATTGTCAAAGTGTGAAGGTTATTCTTCCTCTTTTAAAAATCAAGTTCCAATTTAAAATTTGTTTCTCTAAAAAATAATTAGAAAAAAAGATTCTAAGAAAGGAAAATTTACATAATTGGAGATTTGAATTGGGGATGTGGAAATTAAAAGGACCACAATTTCACTCTGCTTTTCGTAGTATCAAATATACTTATGAGCATATACAGGTGGAGGAGGTCCCCCTCAGTCAGAGTCATAGGGGAGGGGATTAAGGGGAAAGCAGGATGGAGGGAGCAATGAGAAGATACAAGTGATGGGATAACAACTGAGATATAATATGGATAAATTAATAAAATATATTTTAAAATATAGGGAAAATTGTGTGTCATCTCCTAGTATAATTATCTTTAGAGAGGAAACAGAAATAAATATGCTGCTATAATCAATGAGGCCATAGATGTTAGAGAGAGAGAGGCGAGGGGGAAGTGAAAAGTAAAGAAAGAAAGAAGAAAGAACAATGAAAGACAGCAAAAAGAGGTAGGAAGAATATTAAAGAAAAAGAGAAGACATGACACTTCAAAATGCAGTTAAATCAAGAAGAATAAACATGGATTTAAAAAAAAATTTTGTGCATATATATGTATGTCTGTGTGAAAAATGTGTAAGAGATTACATCAGCCTCCAGAATCCAGAAATGGTTTTTAACTGTTGTAGTTAGATTTACCAGCAATTGTGAGACACTCTACATTGGCGCTTAACTTGAGTCCTCTGAAAAAGCATGTATTTACCCAGAAATAGCATATTTAAAGGAGATAGAAACATATATTTTTTCACTAACTTAAACTGTTTAATCTATCATATTATTTGAGTATATCACATTTAAAGAGCCTCCTCAAATTTTAACCTTATACAAATTAGTAAAGTTTAGGAATAAAAAATATATATATATATAATTATATATATCCCACCATTGGCATTATAATGTATGTTTCTAAGATAGTTTCTTCATGTAACATGTACTTAAATGATTGAAACATTATAGGTATTTTTTAATTCTCCTACGTGCTTTTACATTGACATAGCATCATCTTCTACTTAGTAAATGAATTTTAAACTATGTTTTTAAGTTGTTCAAGACAAAACTCATGGATCCCCTTCTAAGGGAATGGGGATGACTCTAACATGTACTCTGCTTCTTGTTTTTTGATCACTTACCCCTGGTGGGGCCACCTCTTCAGGACACAGAAAAAGAGGATGTGATCAGTCCTGTGACTGCATATGCTGAGGTGGTTGGGTGAAAGCTCATACTTAAGGAGTAGGGAAGGGGGAATAGAAGAAATAGCAAGGGAAGGTGGGACTGGAGAGGAGAATGTAGAGGGATCTATGACTAAGATGTGAAGTGGATAATTAATAAAATAAAAAGAAGCTAAAATAAATAAATAAATAAATAAATAAATAAATAAATATACAATATCTAACCAGGCTATAATTTTTCTCCTGAAGCAATGGAACTCCATTAACTCTGGCTTGATCAATGAGATAAACTATTTCCCTTTCTGTTTAATATGTGTGTCTTTAACAACAAATAAGTCAATTATGAAGATTTTATTATTTCATGAGTATATATCCATGAAAATATCAATATAACTGTCTATCTCAAAATATAAGCCACAACATCTGAGATCAATCTTGACAAATGGTATACATACTTATGTGACAATTTTTTGTGAATTTTATATAGTGTCATAAATAGGATATGTTATTTTAAATTTATTAATAGCTTATTTATGGTTCTACAAGTTTTGTTTAAAACCAAAACTAGAATTTACTACATGGTTTGATTAAAAGTCAGGTGGTTTAATTGCTACCCAACATCTTCCACTCATTTATTCTGGAGTATTATGTAAATAAGTTTACAAATTTCACAAATTCTCACAGTATGAAATTGTGAAAGATACAAAAATTTAAAAAAGAGCAATGAATTAAAAAATGTTATATTTGTTAATGTATTTATTTGGGAACAATATTTCTTTTTTGGGGAGTGCTTCTTTTTAAAGATTTAACTCATTTTTATGATGAAATACAATTTCTTGTTATATTTATCCTATGAAGAATCTTTCATTAAATTAAACAAGCATCTCATGCATCTTTTGTTGTGGAAAAACTCATAATATTCAATAATCCATGATAGCACTTGCCTTGATGAAGAACATATATGCACTGTTGTTTTTTTGTTTTGTTTTGTTCCTGAAATTCCCATTCAAACTGCATCAAAGCCTTGTAAAGCAACAGGCTAGTAAACAACTTTCTAGAAATGGCTGTTTGTCAGTAATTTCAGTTTGTGATTCCATTTACATTGTTTCTGATGCACCCTATGCTTGCCTCACTATTTTTTAAAGTGCGAATATGAAATCTACTGATAAGATTGCATAATTTTGCATTTCTAGTTGTTACTATGCCACTTTGCAAAAACTAATAGAATCAATATGATCTTGTGTATATCTCTTAATGGGTGAGAAATCAGTGAGAGGAATTAGTAGGGAAACAGTGAAGGATCTATCTGAAAATTGAACAAGAATTTGTCATTAAGAGTATGTTATTCCCATTTTATTTCAACCTCTGAAATGGAATATGGTTTTGATGTTTTCATCTGGAAGACCAAACTGTAATTTAACCTCCTTAAATGTTGAACATCCAAGCATTCATCATTTAGTTTCCTTTCTGTTCTTAATATTCTAAATATTCCCCTGAATCCACTTCTTCTTGAATATATATATATATACACATATGTACTGTGTATGGATAAATACATACAAACTCATCAGTTAATATCTATGTATGTATTGTAAAGTCAAACATTCAATGACCTTATTTATAAATATACTTATTTAGTCAATGCCATGTTCTAAAAACATATTTCCTCCATGATTTTTAGTTCATTAATTTATTTATTAACTTTACATCCTGGTAATAACCCCCTCCCCTCCTCTCCTCCTAGTCCTATCTTCCCTCCCCAACCTCCCCCATCCCTATTCCTTGGAAAAGGGGAGCCCTCCTACCTATCCATCCTAGCTCATCAACTTGCACCATCACTGAGCATGTCCTCTTTCCTTGTGGTAAGGCAGTCCCATTAGGAGGAAGTGATCAGGCAACAGAGTCCATGTCAGAGACATCCCCTGTTCCAATTACTGGAAGACACTCATGAAGTTTGAACTGCCCATTAGCTACATCTATGTAAAGGACCTAGGTCCAGTCTATGAATGGTCCTTTGGTCGTGCTTCAGACTCCACAAGCTCCACTGTGCCCTGGCTAGTTAACTCTGTTGGTCTCTTGGCATTTATATGTCTTTGTATCCTTTGCTAAACTTTCCCACTACACTAGCTAAGCTTTGCACAATGTTTGACTGTGAATTTCATCTGTTTACAACCACTTCTGGTCCTCTCAAATGACAACTCTCCTTGATTCCTGGCTGTAAGCATAACAGAGTATCATTAAAAGTGTCAGGGGTTGGCTCTTTTCCATGGGGTGAATCTTGTGTTGGACCATGCATTGGCTGGTCATTCCCTCAATATCTGATCCAACTTCTCTGCCTGTCTCCCTACATGTTTTTTGATAGCATAAGTTTTGGATCAAAGTTTTTGTTGTTGGATATTTTCATTGCATAAATGTTTATGAGTTAAATTTTACAGATTGTATTACACTGAAATAATTCTATGAAATACTTGTCCCTCTATATAACTTATCATTTGGTCATATTCTAATCTGTAGGATTCATTTAATTTATTTGTGTAGCATCAGTTTTTTATGAGTATCATTTGTTTGTTCATGATTATGATTTTATAATCTAATTTGTAGGTTTACCAACTAAAATTTAATTTACCAAATGTATTTTTAAATACAGATTTGTTTATTTTAAAGGATTTGCCTTGAGCTGAAGAGATGGCTGTCTGGCTAAGGGTATTTACTCTTTGTAGAAAAGATCCAATCTTTGTTTCTAACATCCATGGAGTAGTTTAAAACTGTTTATGACTTGGGTTCCACATGCTCTAGCCTCATCTGGAATAAGGCATGCATCAGATGATGTGCTGCACATACATACTTACATAAAACACACACACACACACACACACACACACACTCACCTTTAATAAAGATATAAACCCTGCCCTCTCTCATGTGTTTCTGATCCAGACCTTTATAGGCACCTCCTAGGTTTATAAAATTCACTCCGGAGCCAATAATGACAATGGACTTATTATCATGCCTTTATATTTAAAATGCTGATATTGTAATAATGTGCAATGTTTTGTTTTATTCTTGTTTCTTTGCTTTTAATTTGCCTATTAGTTATTGTTAAAGGTAAAGAAAATGAATGCATGTAAATGAATTTGTATGGAGCTATGGAGGTTTTGAGAGGAGATGAGAGAGGGAAAACCATGACAAGAATATATTTTATGAAAAATATTGTTTCAGTACAAAGACATGTATGCCAACAGAAGACCTTGTAAAAGTTACTTTTTATATGTTAGATGTGTCTAAAGTAATTGGAAGCTTGTCCTAAATCCATTTTGTTTTTGCTTAGATAGTTCATCATCACCCTAACCCTCAACAATTGCATCTCCTTTCACAACTCATTTGAAATTTCCATTACCCTGACCTTGGTCCAGATGTATTAATCCAAATAATTAATGTTTATAATGTTTAAAGTAAAATACCTTTATTTTGAATGATTGTTGTGCTTGAAATAATTTATTCTGCCTAAATAAATGTTGCAAGGTTACTCTGACCCTCATCTAACACTTATATAGTTGTGAGATTTGGGGGTTTTGTCTTTAAAAACACTGTACTCCTTAGCTCTGGGTAGCCTGCCAAAATAGAAGGACCCATATACTCTTAATTAAATTAATCAGCATGGCTGTCTGCTGTATCTTTCTCATGAGGATTTATTACACTTTCCCCTCAAAGCTTTATTTTATACCATTCATATATTTGAGATTGAGCTTCACTTAATTATTTTATGGATTTTTGTTTGCTTTTTGATACAAGGTTTCACTGTGTAGACTTAGAAGTCCTGTACTCATTTTGTAGACCAGTCTGACCTTAAACTCACAGAGATCCCCCTGCTTTTGCCTCCAGAATGCTGTGATTAAAGGTCTGCACAACCATACCGAGTTTATTTTGTAGATCTTTTAAGAGAAAGAAAAGCTTTCCTTTTACAAATTGTGAATATTAATTTCATCTGAATAATTTACTGAAGAGGGCCCTTACATTGTAACTGTTTTACAATTTGGCAGCTAGGTAGGTTCTTGTGTGTGGTTCTGTTTTAGAACTCTATTCTTTTCAACACTGCTGTTTATCTGTGATTATCATTATTATGTGCTTATCAATGTCCAGGTTTTTTGGATTTAAAATAATCACTTCAAAAGTATGTTTTTATAAGATTTTTATTCTTCCTCGAGTTTAAACATAGTTGAGCCTAAATTTTTGTCCATACAGTGATGTATCATTTTCTATTTCTTTTAGATTTTTATCATGGGTGGTCTACATAACACATATTTTGAAATTTCATGGAAACTTTAAAATCAAATTGTGACTCTGAACGCAAGGGGCTATGATTTAAGTGGTACTACACATCTTCAAATATTTTGAAAGAAACACCTTGTAATTATTCATCTAAACTTTCTGTTATATATAAATAAAATCTAATTTTTTTCATTTTATTTTTATAGATTTTTTAAATGGTTTTTGGTTCTATATATTCTATTGGTGGGAGAGTTTTATTATTCATATAATTATATCCATTTAGGAAATAATATATAAGAATCTTCATTCTCATAAGAACTTTAAACCTCATTTCTAATTACTTTTTAAATCTTTTCATTTTTTATCAGTCTATATATGCCTATAATATATCTTAATGCTAGTTGAGTTATCTTCTTTTGAATCTCTATGTACACATCAATTGTTCTTCTCATCAATTTTTTGTCCTAGCTTGGTCTTCTAGCACATCAGGGAGTAGAAACTTGATTACATATCCTATTCTGTCTCCTATTTCAAGTGATATATCATGTTTTCACATTTTAGTGTAATTATACGTGACATAGGTTTCTGTACATATTTATTCTTTCTTTTACTTGGGTAGCTACCCAGTAACATGCTTACAGGTAATGAAGGTTTGATCCCTCATTCACAAAATCCATGTTATAAAACGAATAACTGAATTAAGACTGGATTATTGACAAAAAGTGTGTTAGGAGTTCATTTCTTGAAGAATGACATTCAAACTGTTGCAACTAAAAATTTTCCTTTTAAGTGCATATTAGACCCACCTAGATGTCCTCTGAGAGTCTCCAATCAGTGGGAGATCAGGAAAGATTCTGGGACTGCAAGTGAGAGTGGTATGGAAAACTTTGGGGATCAAAGGACCAGAAAGTTTAGGAGCCACACAAGGAAATCATCAAGGCTGACAAATCTAGACATAGAGTGGGGGATTGCGGTAGGGCTGCATGAACTGTTGCACCAACCAAGGACATTGTGTGCAGCATACCTAGACAGCCAGTTCCCATCTAGCCAGTAGTCATCTCATTCTCTAGATTTGTGGGGAGAGTGGGAACTGTCTCTGAAATGAGCTCTGGTGATCCCAATATGTTCACTTCCCCTTGTTTGGGAGGCCCAGAGGCACACAGTAGAAGAGCAAGCAAGCTATTAGGATGAGACCTGATAGGCTCTGATCATATCGTGAGGGAAGAGTTCCCCTTATGTCAGAGGTCTAGGGGAGGGGAATAGGGCAAAAGAGGAAAGGAGGGGATAATGATCAGGATATAATCTGAATCAAACTCAGATCATCCGGCTTAGCAGTATACTCATTCCCCAGTAAGCTGTCCCCTAGGTTCACAATGGTGTAATGACTACTATCTAACTAAAGAATTATTTTCAAAGAAATAATGCATACTATTATTCCCTCCCTTATACATTATCCGGTGGGCATATCATTGATGTGAATAGGACAATGTCCTTTAAAATAAAAAGCACACTTTTTAGAGGGCTATTTTCCCATCCACATGAATTATGTGCCTATGTAAGGTGGAACAATCTTCAATTTGGAAGTTGACCACTTTCATCACACAAGAATGTGCCTTATACAATCATCTCTCTGATACATGTTCACTTGTACACCTTGATCATGTCAAATGGAAAGTGTTCTCCACAGGCAATGTCTACTCACAACCTGTGAGAAAAATTTTCTCTGAAATACTATGATTGTTTCAACACATAATGTATTTTCAAGTTCCAATTATTTTTCTTCATATCTTACAATTTTACTTTATTTGGTCACAGCTGAATAAAATCTCATTGTCTATATGTTTCACATATTTTTCATCTATTCATAAGTTGATGGGCATCTAGATTAGTTCTATTTTCTGGCAATTCTAAATAAAGAATCATTGAGAAAATGTATGAGAAGGCAGATTCCATTGAATATATGCCCAAGATCAGAATAGCTGGGTAATATGGTGTTTTTATTCCTAATTTAAAAAGCATCTTCTGACTGATTTGCATAAGTGCTATACCAGTTTACATTCCTCCTAGGGGTAAATAAAGAATCCTACCTCCTAGATTCAATGCCAACATATTGTCATTTCATTTCTTGATGATAGCAACTCCCTCTTGGATGAGAAGGAATTCAAAGAATTTGCAAAGTTTGCATTTTGTTAGTGTCTAACCTTAAATGTGTTTGTAATCAATGGTATTTTCCATTCTTTTTATTTTATGTTGGGACATCTTTAATAAGAACTAGTGCACAATGATTGATTGGATTTGTTTTTATTAATATTATGTTTTCTAAGCAATGTATTCTAGATATTAATGTGTTCTGAGATGTACAACAGCCAAGATGAATTGGTAGACAGTAGGAAGAGAATGCCAACTTGGCTTGGCTTGAGCATCTGATATATCAAGGCTTACTCCCAGTGACATGCTTTCTACAATAATGTCTCATCTCCTAACAGTGCCACTAACTACTTATATATTTTTTACCACTGAGAGTTGATTGTTATATAGGATGTGAGATGGGGCTTCACTTTTAATCTGTACAGTAACACCTTGTTTTTACTACTTTTAAAAGATGCTGTATTTTCTATATGCTTGCAGGAAATTTGCTTATAATCACAAGATTAAAATAATAAATTTATTTCTGAATCTTTTATTCTATTGACTTATATATCTAGCTTTTTTATCTATGGCTGAGTAGTATATATTGAAGTGTTACATGTTTCTTTCATCAGTATTGTTTGTGCTTAGTATTGTTTTAATTATTTGCCATCTTTTAACCATATATTGGATGTGTGCAAAAATTTTTTATTGATTTGGTTGCACTATATTTTAATGTGTTGTTAAACCTGATATACAAATTATTTTACTATGTTAAAAACTTTCTGAATTTTGGTGTTGTTTGTTATAATACTCCTTTTTATCTAAGATTTTATTTATTTACATCTTCTCAATGTTTTATATTTTTTTATGTTTCTCAATGTTTTAGAGATTCTTTGGTACTTTATATTGTTTACTTAAATTTTATCTCATTAATTTCTGTTGTTATATCTATCTATATATCTATATATGTTACTTTTTACTTGATTTGAAATAGCCTTGTTGCATTCTAAGATCTCCATGTATCTTAATATTGTATTCTTAAGTCATTTATTTGGAATATATTATTTTTGAATGTATGCATTCACTCGAAGCTATGTATTTTCTATTTACAATTGCCTTTACAATGACCTGCAATTCTCATTCTGTACATTGTTATGTACAGAAGACTCCAGTACTTTCTAAATATCTTCTCAGTTTAGTCAAAAATATACTTATTCTTTAAAAAATTATTGTTCAACTTTTATGCATTTTCCCTGTTTATAAATTCATTTCTTCATAACACAATTTATAAAAATGTTTCAGAGTTCTGATTCATTTTGATTTTCTTTATGGAATAAATTGCAATCTTATCTGGGAAAGAAGTTTCCTAAAGTACTAAGGAATATAAGTATTCTGTAGTTTTAAAGTCCATTGATTTAATATGGTTTAACACTGAACTTTCTCCTTTCTTCTTTTTATTTTGATTATTGAGATGTTTGTTTTAAGTTGGATATTGAGTTATCTAATGTGATTAACTTTTTATATATGTAGATGCTAAACTGTCAGACTTACAGTTGCTGTACCTGCTTGACTTTTCTTTTTATTAGCACATCTTGACTATATTTTCCTCTCATTGTCACTTTAAATCTGCTTAGTCAGGTAAGCGTACAATGATTACTGGTTGCTCCTTTTTTGTTGTTGTTGTTGATTGCATTTCTTTGGAATATAAATGAAGACTAATTTCTATTCTAGTCAGTACATATATATATCTGCCTCTGACATGATTTTCTGAGCCTACCCAAAGATAATGATTTGTTTGTTTTTTACATAACTTTTGAAATAAATCAAGGCAGTCTCAATTTTCTTTTTTATTTCTGTATTCCTGGCACTTAACATAATAGAATTAGTGTTTTTTTTTTTTCATTTCCAAATCCTTCTAGTAACTTGAAATCCACCTTTTCTCAGTATTTCAGAACATTTATGCAAATATTACATGAAGTAGGTTTTGTCCAACTTCTATATTTATATGTAACCCATTCTCAGTATAGGAAGCATGATTTTGTGACCAGAGATGTCCAGTTGGGGCTCTGTTACCCCACTTATTTTGTGACAGCATTTAAATTAGCTTTATGTATTTTAAGGAGCTTCTAATGAAGTAGGTCTTCATATGACTACTCAAATGGCCTTTAATTTTAGCTTTTCCTCTTATTTTTTACCTTTCCCACTCTTCCTATATCATTGCCCCCTCTCATTCATCAATACTTATCTATTACATTTTCCTTTTCTAGGGAGATCCATCTCTCTACAGTAGTCACTTAATCGAAGCCTAGTCTCTGTGATTATGAAAATTTTAGCTTTATGTTCAAAAACTTATTAGCAATAATGCACATATAAGCAAATGCATACTATATCTGCCTTTCTTGGTCTGGGTCACCACTCTGGTTAATATTTTTTTCTGACTTGTTTCATTTACCTATAAATTTCATGATTTCATTTGTCTAAGCTGAATAATATACTGTGTATATATAATTTCATCTATTGCTGGTCATCTAGGATGTTTTTAAATATCTAGCTATTAAGAATAAAACAGAAAGGAACCTAAATGCCCAGATATATCTGTGGTAGAATTAAGAATCTTTTGGATATATGTCAAAGGGTGGTATAGCTGGATATTGAATTGATTGGATTTTGAGGTAGATTCCCAGATTCTTGACAAAAATTACAGAGATTTACTTAGTGAATGTACAAGTTTGTACTCCCATTTAAATGAATGTGTTCTTACTGCAGAGCATGGGCCATCTTAATTATTTAATTGACCTTGGCCATTCTGATTGGAGTCAGGTGAAATCTTAAAATATTTATTATTTACACTTCCCTAATGACTAATGATGTTGAAAATATATTTAAATTCTTCCATGTGATGTGAATTTCCTGTTCTGATAATCTTATTTAGATATGTGCCCCATTTTAAATGGTATTATTTTTCTTGATATCCATTCTTTGAGTTCTTATACATTTTAGACCTTAGCCCTCTACCAGATGTGTAGTTGGTAAAAAAAATAATAATAATAATCATTCCCATCAGTAGTCTGTCACTTTGTCTGAATAATGATATTCTTTAGTATACATAAGCTTTTCTGTTTCACGGAATCTCTATTATTAATTATTGTTCTTAGTGCCTGTAGTAACAGTGTATCTGTGGTTATGTTGAAGTCTTTCTTCAACTTGAAGTTTAGTTTTTTGCAGAGTGATAAGTATGTATCTATTTGTATTCTTCCATATTCACCCAACCAGTTTGAACAGTACTAATTTTTGGAAATGCTGTCTTCTTTTCAGTGTGTGTTTATGTGTTTATAAAAAATCAGGTGTCTGTGTGTGGACTTAGGGCTAAGTCTTCAATTTTATTCCATTGATCAACAACTCTGTTTTTGTATGAATACCATGCTGTTTATATTTCTATAACTTTCTTCTAAAATTTGGCATATTGGATGGTGAAATCTCCAGCAGATCTTTATTTTTCAGGTTTGTTTTGGTTTCTCCCCCCTCTCTGTGTTTGTGAGTGTGTGTGTGTGTGTGTGTGTGTGTGTGTGTGTGTGTGTGTGTGTGTGTGTATGTGTATATGTATGTGTACATATGTGTTTGTTTAGATATGAAAGTGAAACATGGCCTTTAAAATTCTCTGAAGATTATATTAGGATTTCTATGGAAATTCTATGGATTGCTTTTAATAAGATGGCCATTTTTACTATATTAGATCTACATAGTCATTAACATGGGAGATCTTTCATACTTCTGATATGCTCTTTAATTTCTACAATGTCATAAGTTTTTTATCATAAAAGTCTTTCATTATTTTTGGTACATATCTTCTAAGTTATTCTTTGATCCTGTTGTGTAAGATGTTCTTTCCTCAGTTTCTTAATCCATTTCACATTTTATGTAGGAAGGCTACTGATTTTTGTTTATTAATTTGGCATCCTTCCAAGTTGCTGAAAATATTAATTAGATATAGAAGTGTAGATTTTCTTGACTTATATGTAAAATACTATCTGCAAACAAAGATACTTTGACTTCTTCCCTTTATATTTGCAGCCCCTTGATCTATTCTAGTTGTCTTACTGCTCTAGATAGACTTCAGGTATTGAATGGGTATGAGGAGCATAGAAACCTTTGTCTTGTTGCTAATTTTCATGAAATTGTTTTGAGTTTCTCTTCATTTAATGTGATATTAGCTATGGGTTTGCTGTAAATTGTCTTTATTATTTAAAATCTCTAGTTTCTACAGGATTCTTTTATGAAGGAGTGCTTAATTTTGTCAAAGGCCTTTTCTGCATCTAATGAATTGATCTTGTGTTTTTTGTCTTTTTGGATTTACTTTTAATTTATGTATTTTGAACCATCCTGCATCTCTGGAATGAAGCCAACTTAAAAAGGGTGGATGGGCATTTTGTTGTCTTCTTGTGCTCAATCTACAATTACTTTATTGAGATTTTTCTTCTTAATTCATGGAGACATTCATCTGCAATTCTATTTTTCGGAAGACTTAGGTGCCATTGTAAGTGGAGTCTCATAAATGGAATTGGAAAACCTGCTTCTATGCTGTGGAATTATTTCAGTAGTTTTGAGATTGCTCTTTATTTTAAAATCTGGTAGAATTCTGTACTGAGTACATCTGGTTTTGGGTTGTTTTGGGATGGGAAACTTTTAATTTAGAACTTCTATTTCATTAGGGTTTGTAGTTCTATTTAAATTACCTGTCTCTAATTTAATATTGGTAAGTAGTATACATGAAGAAATGTATTAATTTCTTTTAGATTTTCACGTTTCGTGGATTGCAGATTTTTTTAATTTTTTAAGAACATATTTTATTAATTTATTCATTTTACATCTCAATGGTTATCCCATCCCTTGTATCCTCCCAGTCCTCCCTCCCTCCCATTTCCCCCTTACTCCCCTCCTGCATGACTGTGACTGAAGGGGACCTCCTCCTCTTGTATATGATCATAGGGTATCAAGTCTCTTCTTGGTATCCTGCTATCCTTCCTCTGAGTACAGCTATAGGATTACAGATTTTTCATGTATCCCGTGGCTTTCTGGATTTCCTCAGTGTCTATTGTTATGTCCATGTTTATTTCTATTAGTTTTGATATTTTCCAAGAATTTTAGGTACTTTAGCTAAGGTTTGTCAATCTTACTGGGTTTTCTCAAAAATGAAAACCCTAACTCATTGATTGTATATTTCTTGTCTATTTTTCAGTCCAGAGTTTAATTATTTCTCTCTTATTTCTGTTCTTTTTTGTTCTTGAGCTTTCAAATCTTCAGTTAAGTTACTAATATGAAATCTCTTATTTTTTTAAATGTAGGCACTTGGTGTTATGAACCTATTTCTTAAAACCATGCACATTTTGTAACATACGTTGGATGTGCTGTGTTTTCATTTAAATCCATTTATAAAAGTTGTTTAATATTTTAATTTCTATTTGGTAAATTTACATTCAGTAGTTAGTAGTTAGTTTCAATTTGTAACACTTCTGGTGTTTCTTTTGTTGATATCCAGCTTTATTCTAGGGTGGTCGATAAGATGCTGGGTGTTATTGCAATTTTCAAGTATTTATCCAGATTTCAGGTATTTATCCAAATTTCAAGTATTTATCCAATTTTGGAAAAGGATGATGCACTGATGAATAGAAAGCATATTGTCTTGTTTTGGGTTGAAATGTTCTGTAAGTATTGGTTAGGCCCCTTTTATTTATGACATATAACTTCAGCATTTCTCAATTTATATTTTTTGGTACGGCATTTTTCTTGGTAAATGAGGCATACTGAAGTTACACACTATCAGTGTGTGAATGTCAATATATGACTCAATCTGCAGTAGTGTTTCTTTTATAAACTTGTATATACTTGTGTTTTTGCAAAGAGGATAAAAATTTCAATATATTCTTGGAGTTTTCCTGATGATTAATCCTTCTCCTTCTCTATCTCTTCGGATTAGGTTTATGTTTGTTTCTTTGTGCTGAAGTCTGTTTTGTCAGGAATTAACTTGCTTCTTGGGTACATGTGCTTGGATATTTTTTCCATTCTTTTACCCTGAGGGGATAAGCATCCTTGATATTCAAGTGCATTTCTTAATTTCAGTAGGATTGGATCCTGTTTTTAAATTCATTTTATTAGCCTACATCTTTTGGTTTTAATTCTGCTCTTATATATAACATCCCAACCAGAGTTTTTATTCCTTCCCTTCTTTCTGTCCTCCTCCCCTCACCTCTGCTCTCCCCCAGATCTACCTCTGTCTCCACTCAGAAAAGAATGGGCCTCCCAGGGAAGTCAACCTAACATGAAAGAACAAGCTACAGTAAGACCAGGCACTATGAGGGCTTACAGATACTGAAGCACCAATCAAAGAGCAGGCAATGGATTGAACATAGTCCTCCAGGCTTCATTGGGTTCTTAGCACATGAAATGGAGGCTGTCTCTGTCATGTATTCAGTTGCATGTTTTTAGATTACTTTTCTGTGTCTGCATTACATTTTCTGGCCTCAGTGGAAGAAGATGCACTTAGTCCTGATGCAACTGCATATGCCGAGGTGCACTGGTAAGGGTACAGTCCACTTTTCTGCTGAGAAGGTGGTAGAGAGAAGGAAGATGGTGGGAGTGTGGAACCAGGAGGAGAGGAGGGAGGGGGTGTGATGTGGATATAAAGAGAATAAATTCTTTAAAAATTAAAAATAACAGGCATATACCATCACATTAACATTTGAAAAGGCAGTTGAATAAAGGTCCCACAAGTAGGTAAACATATTAAGGACTGTGCCCGCTCCCATAGTTAGGACTATATCTAGCCTCCACTAGAATACCAAACTACTCAGCCATAAAAAATATGTAGAGGATTTAGGTCAGAACCATCTAGGTTTCCTGATTTCTCAATTCCCATGAGTCAAGGTCAGTTGATACTGTAGGCTATAATTTTGTTTTGTCCTTGACCCTCTGGTTCTTCCAATCCTTTCTTTCTCTCCTATACAGGACTTTCTGAGCTCTACCTAATATTTGTTTGTGATACTCTGCATCTACTACCATTAGTTGCTGGACATGTCTTTCTGGCCTCATTGATGATGATTCTCCTAGATCCAGTCCCAGCATACTCTGCAGGAAGGATGATGTATAGGTCATAGCTTTTGTGCGTGGATAGGGGTCACAGCCTCACCACTGGGGGTCTGGCCTGGTTACAGAAGATGTCCATCCCAGGACCCAAGTTCCCCATTACTAGGAGTATTTGCAAAGGTTACTCTTGTAAATTCCATGAAGTTTTCATTGCTCTAATTTCCCACCTCACTTGGAAATGCACCTCAATTCCAATGATTTTGCACAATGTTTTCTCCCTCTTTCTCCCCTCCAACTGATTACTCTTGTTCCCAACAACACCTGCCCCAAGTACCTACAAAGCCTATTTTGTTTCTCCTTCCCAGGGAAATCCTTGTGTCCTCCTTAAGTGCTTCTTGTTACCTAGCTCCTCTGTTTCTATGTACTATACCATGATATTACCTCTTATGAATGAGTACATACCATGTTTGCCTTTCTGGGTCTGGGTTACCTCACTCAGTATGATTTTTTTTTCTACTTCTATCCACTTGCCTAAAAATTTTATGCTGTCATTGTTGTTTGTTTTTCAGGTTTTTATAATTTATATTTTACATCCCAAATGTAGCCCGCTCTCTCATCTCTTCCTGGTCCCACCCTCCCTCCCTTTCCCCCTTCCTGTAGTCCTCAGAACGAGGGAGCCATACTCCCTATCATCTGACCTTAGCCTACCAAGATTCATCTGGACTGCTTGCATCATTTTCCTTTGTGGCACGGCAACACCTCCCCGCCAGAGGGAAGTGATCAATGAGTGGGCAGTAGAGTCCATGTAAGAGGTAGCCTCTAGTCCCGATATTATTGGACCCACAAGGAAACTGTGCTAACTATGGATTACATCTGAGAAGGGAGTCTAGGTCCTCAATATTCATGGTCCTTGGTTGGTGCATCAGATTTTATAGCAAAACTCCCCTCCCCACCCCACCCCTCCCCTGGATTTGTAGCCTCCATTGATCTTCTTGTGGAGTTCCTGTCCATTCAGGTCTTTCTAATCTTTAACTCTTCCGTAACATCCCATGTGCTTCACCCCAATGTATGGATGTGAGTCTCAACATCTGATTTGATCTCCAATACCCTACTAGGTAATCTTTCAAAGAAACTTCTATGGTAGGCTTCCATTCTGTGCCTTCTCATCAACTACTTCCAGTGTCTACTTTAATTGCGCTTCTTAATGACAAGCATTCTCTCTAGTGTCCTCCTTGATATTTAACTTCTTTTCATCCTGTATTGTAGTGTGATTATCCTGTATCCACTTATGAGTATCTACCATGCATGTTTTCCTGGGTCTGAGTTATGTCACTAGAGATGATCATTTCCAGTTCTTCCTATTTGCTTACAAATTTCAAGATTTCCTTGTTTTAATAGCTGGGCAGTATTCCATTGTGTAAATATTTCACAGTTGCTATATCTATTCCTTGTTTGACCAATGTCTAGATTGTTTCTGGATTCTGGCTATTATGAATAATATCCTGCTTTGAACATAGCTGAGCAAGTGTACTCATTGTATGGTGAAGCCATATTTTGGTTATATGCTCATGAGGGGTATAGCTGGATCTTGAGGTAGAACTATTCCCAATTTTCTGATAAAGTGCCATATTGATTTCCAAAGTGGTTGTACAAGTGGGCACTCTGAACATCATTGGAGGAATATTTATCTTTCTTCACATTCTGGCCAACATGTTGAGTTTTTGATCTTACTCATTCTGATAGGTGTAAGGTGGAATCTCAGAGTCATTTTGATTTTGCATTTCCCTGCTGAATAACGATATTGAATATTTCTTTAAGTGTTTCTCCACCATTTGATATTTATAATTGAAAATTCTCTATTTAATTCTGTACTCCATCTTAATTAGATTTTTTTGATTAGTAGTGTTTGATTTCCTGAGTTCTTTATTTATTTTGGTTATTAGCCCTCTGTCAGATGTAGGGTGGGTATAGAGGTTCTGTTCTTTCCGATGACTCTAACTTGGGTTAAGTTGACCTAAAACAATCCAGTATAGAACTTGTTTGGAAACTCAATGAAAGAACCTATAAAATTTGTTAAGTAACAATAAAAAATCAAGCCTCAGCCTCAGAGGGTGTCATAGTTTACAGTAATGGCAAGAACGGGTAAGGAACTGATTCTGTGCCTTGAAATGGAGATGTGTAAGAGGACTCTATTGAAGGCTAAGACCTTGAATTGACAAACTCTTAAAAAAGTATTTCACATTAGGAGTTAGTCTCTCTACCCTTAACAGAGGGTGCATCTAGATTCTAGTCATCACCTAGAGTATTGCAGTATTTCTCTCTCCATATTTGCATGGAGAAATTAATTTTTCATCTTAGGAGGAACAGATATTGACCACCTCTAAAGGAATGACAGACAAGATAAAACTAATGTCCCTCATAGTCCCACCAGTAGTTGCCTCTAGAATTATAACAAAACTCATCGATAAAAAGGCCCCTAGAAGGGAGCTAGACAGTGTAGTCTAAGAAAAGATATATTACAGCATCAATGAGCTTAATGAGATTGGTACTGTAGTTGAGGAATCTGGAAAAATATATAGAATCTACTTTAATGTGTGGAATAATGTCAGAAAGAATATAAAACTAGATTGTGATGAGTTTATTGATGTGGGCCCACTGAGTGAAGATTCTTGAATTAATATGTAAGCTTGAACAATTAAAAACAGGTAAAATTTTTGTTTGATTGGCAGGATGAAGCACTTGTCATAAGATGGACAACTGAAAGGAATCTGCAGATTTCTGATTTCTCTTAACTTAATGTTTAGTGTTAATAAAGGAATTTTGAAGTTTAGCAGAAATTACAAATTTAGAAAAGGTGCACTTTTACAAGAGATACTCATATGTTAGCTAGAATCAGCTTATGATTATTGATTTCATTTGGAAATTAAACATGATATAAGGGATGTGATTGTGTGTCAAGTTGATAAGGGGTGGACATGTGATCTATAATCCTAGTTATTTCTAGATTAAATCTGGAATCAAATAAAACCTAAATATTTGGGCCTTCTTTTACACTTGTATTGAGGGATTTTCTTGACTGGATCATGAATATAAGGTTGAAAGACCAACTATAAATCTGGGCAATTCTTTTTGATGACAACCTAAATAAGAAAAAAACAACATGGAGTAAAAGAACTATTTTGCCTTTTCTCATTTGCTTAACACTCTCTTTGGCAAGTTCATCTATGTTTTTTCTGAAGCATTCTTTCACTGATATTAGAAATAACTTCATGGGGATTCCAAGTAACACTAAAGATCAACTGAAATATCCAGCCTTGAGGACTGAAAAGATGCCAAATTCATAGCTCATCTTTTGAGATACACCCATTGGTAGACTATCTGAATCACATCTGGTAAATTACTCTAATAAATCATACACATTTGAATACATATATGAGTATATACATGTATTTATTCTATCAGTCTTTTTCCTTTAGAGAGTCCTAACTAATACATGCACAGTTTCTTTAAAAAAAATTACATGCTTGAGGTGAAGTTAATAGACTGGCTAGAGATGTATATATTGTGAATTTTCAAATTCCAATGAACAGAAGTAAATAAACTATAAACAGAGAAAGATACCATTAATACATAAGGTGCATTCTTAAATTTTTTCAAAGTCATTGACTTGTATAATAAACAATCTTCATAAATTCTAAGAGTTCTGTTTCAGAAAAATGTATATAATGGAATATTTTTAAGTACTAGCACGACTGTAAAATATCTCAGAAATAAACAAAAATGAGAACATGAAGAACCATTATAACTCATGTTTATGTGGACTTTGTAGCCTCAATATCTGTACTTTATAGCCGCAAAACCAAGATAATGTTAACTCACAGAGCAGTAGACATATACATCAGTGGTACAGAATAAAGAATCAGAATAAGACCCTCACAGCTGTATTTGATAGTTTGTTCCTTACAAACTGTAAAGGGTTATCCAATTTAAAAATTCTCTAATTTCAAAATTGTGTTTGTGAAATAATTGAGCTTCTTCTCTAGGTTCAAATAATCAGACTATGTACCTATTGTCATGAACTAAATAATATGTAGAAAGCAGTTGCTCATTTCCTTTTCTGCTTTTTGTTTGCTTCATTTTTTTTTTGCCTTCTCGGGAAATCCAATTACATCACAAAAGATGTCACAGCATGCAAGCTATCATTTTAATAGAAAATGTTATGCTTATGTTGAAATTATATTTTTTCATGTTATTTCCCTTTCAAATAGATAGTTAAAGATTTCTAAATATATTAAAAGATACCTCACATTTGTCTTTTAAATGTTTCCTTGCATTTGCAGTCATTTGCCTATAATAAAAAGAAAAAAAATCAACTGTTTTGTGTTACATCGATGAGTAATTATACTATAAAATTAAGGTATAAGAAAGTTCTGCATTTCTGTTATTATTCTATTATAATTATGTTTACATTATTAAAAATTCATAGACATGTGCTTATCTATCTTAAGAATGGTTTTAGTTTGCTCAGTCAGTGAGATTTCTAGATGATCTATCTTCACATAAAGTGAGGATATTTTTAATGAAAAATAAGTCCAATAATAAATAGGAGTTAACGTTCATTTTCCTTGATTTAGTAGAATCATACAAAACATCTCAACAATTAATATTGTTTCCTTTATTACAGAATGCTAAAATATAAGACAATGCTTATTCAAACATCAGCTTCATGTATCATCATGTTTCAAAAATCACTAAAGAAATACAAAATTTCCAAAGAAATAAAAATAAAACCAATTTCAATGTGTGTTAATCAGACATAGATTCAAAATTGTTTTTTCTTTTTCAATTAATGAAAAATAACAATAAGGCTATTATGAGACCTAAAGAAAAACAGTGTGACAGAACTTGAAGGCTTGGCTTAGTGAGAACATACAGTCTAGCCTGCTATTCATCTTGAATTCATTCTCTTGCACTAAGATGTGGCAAGCCTTTTCTTTTTTTGAAATTTTTATTTTTAATTGCCTGTGTCAAACTGTGTGTGTGTGTGTGTGTGTGTGTGTGTGTGTGTGTGTGAGAGAGAGAGAGAGAGAGAGAGAGAGAGAGAGAGACAGACAGACAGACAGACAGACAGACAGACAGACACTGTGGGTGAAACATTATGTACATGTTGGTGTTGCAATGGCCAGAAGAGGACATTAGATATCCTATGACTAGAGTTACAAACAATCTCACTTGCCATAGATGGTGAGATTGAGAACACTGACTTCCTCAAGGGCAGTATACACTCTTAAGTGCTGAACAATTTTTCGATCCTCAGCATCACTTTTAGAGCTAATGCTATAGTTCCTTAATGATTGACTGAAATTATATTTTAAAAATTAAATAAGAAGCACATTAAATATTTTGCTCTGTAATATATGTTAAATTTTTTAGGCTTATTTTCACAGTATATTGAGAATGTATATTATGTGTTTGGTACATCATTATTAATATATATTAATATAAATAAAACAATATCTTATGCTGTGTTTTAAAGTAATACTAAGCAATAAATATGATATTTTCCAAATACATAATGTATATTCCAATAAAGATATTTTATATAGTCATGATTTAATTAAATTGGAAGTATAAATGAAAATGTATAGTGAAATTATTATATTCTATATTAAACTTCGTGACAATTATCCATATTTTAAATATAGGCTTTAGCTATTTGGCAGAGTGATTAAGAGCAAGAAATCATTAACTCTGAGACCTCAGGCAAATTACTTAAATTATCTGCACTTTAGTAGCCTTGGCTATAAATTAGAATAAAATAAAATTAAAAATAGCAGTGTTCAATAAGATTAAATAGGCTTTTGTTTCAAAAGAGCTTTTCTATTTTAAGTATATTATAAATTTTAGTCCTTATTATTCATTTTTATAATTTAAATGTGCGTAATTTATTAAAATCCTAAAAATTAAATCATAATCTTCAAACTGAAATATCAATAATTTTATTTTTAGTAGGACTGAATTTCTTCTATACTTGTAAATCTATATATAGTACTATAAAAATGGTAAATCAGTCATTTGGTTGAACATTATTTTTGAGTGTATCCTTGAAGTTAAAAATGAATGAGATCAACATTGTTTTTGCAGGACTAAATATATCAGATAACAATCTTCAAAACATTTTCAAGTTATAAAAATCCACTAAACTGATGAATAAATCAAAACTGTAAAGTTATAGAACATATTAAGAATATTAATAGACTAAATTAGATAGCGATATGGTAGATTGTATACTCTTTCCATCATGGATAATGAGCTAGAGCAAATTATTTTATTTCCATTACTCTTTCATGTGGTTTCATACTTGAACTTCTACCAAGCATGAACAATTTTTGATATTATGATAAACTTTATGTTCAGGAAAATTGGAAATGAAATAACAACATAAATTATGTTATAAACTCATAATGTTTAAATAAGCTTATTATTGAATGTCAGGCTGCATTATTATTATTTGTCTACATGTAGTCTCTACCACAGGATAGACACACAAGAACATCAGCTTATCCTCAAAGACATCACATTATCCTGTATATTTGTTATTTCCCTAGAACTCCAACTCAATATCATATCAAATGACTTTTAATGATATAAACATTTGGGCCAATGATATATGCTCATTCCGTTTTTTCCTCATATGGCTTCTGGTTGTCTAGAGAATGTGGACAAATACAGTTTTGACATTGTGAATTGTATTTGGATTCATAAAAATAGGATTTGTTTTTGGTTTTGATTTTTGAGATCAGGTTGCATTACATGTCTTTGAATATCCTGGAATTCCTGGCTCTAAAAGAAGGGTTTTATATGATTAGATTTTAATATGTAAGTATAATAAGCTCTCTTTCCCAAAATAAGGTTGACTCTGAAAGTCTAGCACAATCTGATAATAAAGTTATAGAAAAATCTATGTTAGAGTACTTGTAATCAAGCCTTTTTAAAAACAAGGAAGTGGAAAACTATTTTTTCTTTTTTCTTTATAATTTATTATAATTTATTCATATTGTATACCCACTGCTGTCCCCTTGCTTATGTCTTCCCATTCTCACCCTCCCTCCTCCTTCCACCCTATTCCTCTCCCCTAGACTTCTGACAGAGGGGACCTTTTCCCTGTCCATATGACCATAGCCTATCAAGTGTCATCCTGATAACCTGCTTCCCATTCTACTGTGTGCACACTGGGCTCCCCCACAAGGGGAAATGATCAAATCCTGGGCACTAGAATTCCTGTCAGAGGAAGTACAAGCTCTTTTCACAACCATGGAAAATGAGCTTCTCATTAGCTAGATCTAAATAGGGGGTCTAGGTTTCTTGCAAGCATTTCCCTTGGATGGTACAACAGTTGTGCAATCCTTCCCACCCGGGTCCAGATCTGTCTTCTTTGATGGTCTCCTTGTGGGGCTCCGGAATCTTCTAGTAACCTCTTTGGAAAATGTACCAATTCAACAAAGTTGTCTGTATACTGGAAAAGAAGTGAAAATAAAATGATAACTTCTGAATTCAAATTCCAGTTGGAATAGTTACATAATTAAGGATATCTGTATATACCAGCAAAGTAATCTTTATCTTCTTAAACCACAGTGTTGAGACTGGTGAAAACTCAAACTCAGATCCTCATGTTAGCATAAGATTTAGCATAATGAAGCTTAAACTCCCAATTCATAAGATCCTTATTATAGGAGGAGATCCAAGATGGCGGCGAGCAGTGTGGACTATGTTTAGAAGTTCCAGCAAACAATTCAGGGAATTGCACATATTTCTGAACCGGGAATACCGAGGTCCCCACACCACGGCAGCAGGAGTGTTCCACGGTTTGAAAAGAACAGGGTGCAGAGGACCTGCATGCCCTTGCACATGAGAGGAACACGGATATTCTCAGATTGGAGCAGCAGCGGCAGCCGCAGCAGTGGCAACAATGGAAGCAGCAGCGGCTGAGGTTTGCAGCTCAGAGCCGTCCAGCGGAGCCGATTGGTGTGGTGGCCAGTGGGAGTTGCCGCAGGAGAGAGGACTCTGGGCAGGATTTGGGTCGTGTGGTACCTTGATACCCAAACTGGACTTGGCGGACAGTTCAGCCCCTAAGTCCCAAGTTCAGCTCCATGTGAAGTGCCGTGGAGACATTAGCTCAGCTCAGCAAGCAGTTCTGCCCAAGGCACAAGCTCAGCTCAGCCACAGCTCCCCTGCTGTGACGAAGGCTGGGCTGAGTGCTCAGTTCCACCCAAGGCGCTAGCTCAGCTCGTGCTGACCCAGTGTCTCTGGCTGGACTTGGCAGGGGACTTAGAAGGATATGGACACTTTGGCCTGACCCAATGATCATTCAGAGACCCAGAACGATTGCAGGACCCACAGAACAGGGGAGCTAATGATCACTGGCTATGAGAGTCCAAAACGATAGGGCTAGCCTCCTGCCATCCACACCAGTGAATCATCAGAGCTTCCCACCTAGGGAAATCATGAGAAAACAATTGAATCTATCATCAGATTTCCTCCTCCCAACTCTGGAAGCTACCCAAAAAAACAGAGAAGGCAAGATGTCTAAAGGACAGCGTAAAAGCATACACAAAAAAACCCAAAACAATATGGCATCTCCAGTTTCCAGTAATCCCAAAGAAAACAACCCAGAGAACTCAAACACAATGGAAATACAAGAAAATGGCTTCAAATCCTTAGTAATGGGGATGATAATGGAGGAAACAAATAAAGTTCATAATCAAATGGAGGAAGACGCAGCCAAAAAAGTGAAAGACATAAAAGAAGCACAGAAAGTGGAACTGGAAAAATTTCAAGAAAATGCAAACAACCAGATGAAAGAAATAAATAAAAAGGTTCAAGCTCTGAAGGCCTATGAAGAGGCAATTGAAGATATTCCGGAATATACAAACAATCAGATGAAATAAATAAAAAAATCGGTTCAAGATCTAAAGATGAATATGGATTCAATGATAAACACACAGACAGGAGAAAAATGAGAACGTGAGGCCTCAGAGAAGAAGGCAAGCAACACGGAGGTGAGCTTTTCTAAGAGAATCCAAGAGATGGAAGAATGAATCTCAGGTCTAGAAGATAAAATCACAGATCTTGAAGCAACCATTAAAGAAAATGCCAAATCTGGAAAACTCCTGACACAAAACATCCAAGAAATCAAGGACACCATGAAAAGAAGAAATCTGAGGATAATAGGCATTGAAGAAAGAGAAGATATCAGTCTCCAGGGCCCAGAAACTAGTCTCAACAAAAACATAGAAGAAAATATCCGCATTCTAAAGAAAGAGATGCCTATAAACATTCAAGAGGCATACAGAACACCAAATAGAAGTGATCAGAAAAGAAAAACTACCCATCACATAATAATCAAAACACAAAACATACAGAATAAAGAAAAAATATTAAAAGCTGCAAGGGAAAAGGGCCAAATAGCATTTAATGGCAAACCTATCGGAATTACACCCAACTTCTCAGCAGAGACCATCAAAGCCAGAAGGGCTTAGACAGAGATCCTGGAAACCCTAAGAGACCACAGATGCCAGGCCAGACTACTTTACCCAGCAAAACTATCAATAACCACTGATGGAGAAAACAAAATATTCCATGACAAAAACAAATACAAACAGTACCTATCCACAAATCAAGTATTACAGAAGGTATTAGAAGGAAAAATCCATCCCAAAGGGTCAAGCTACCACCAAAACTACTCAGGAAATATATAACTATACCATGGTAAAAACACAACTACACAAACGCTCTACTGGAACCAACATCTAAATTAAGACTCTTAACAATCAATGGTCATTAACATCTCTCAACGTCAATGGTCTCAATTCTCCAATAAAAAGACAAAGACCAACTGAATGGGTGCATAAACAGGATCCAACATTCTTCTGCATTCAACACATCTCACCCATAATGATACGCATTACCTTAGGGTAAAAGGTTGGAAAAAATATTCCAAGCAAATGGTCACAATAAGCAAGCAGGCATAGCCATTTTAATATCAAACAAAATAGGTTTTCAACCAAGATTAATCAAAAGGGATGAGGAAGGACACTTCATTCTCATCAAAGGTAAAATCAACCAAGATGACATCACAATTCTGAACATCTATGCTCCCAATACAAGTGCACCCACATTTGTAAAAGATCTGCTAAAGAAGCTTAAACCACACATCGACCGTGACACAATAATAGTGGGAAACTTCAACACTCCCTCTCACTGAAGGATAAGTCATTGAAACAGAAACTAAGGTGAGAAATAACATCATTAACCAATGTCATGGATCAAATGGATCTAACTGATACCTATAGAACCTTTCACCCAAACAAGAAAGAATATACTTTCTTCTCTGCACCCCATGGAACCTTCTCCAAAATTAATCACATAGTAGATCACAAAGCAGGCCTCACCAGATACAAAAGGATTGAAATAATACCTTGTATCTTGCCAGATCACCATGGTCTTAGACTGCAACTCAACAACAACAGAAATAACAAAAAACCTACACGTATGTGGAAACTAAACAACTCTCTGTTAAATGACACATGGGTCAGGGAAGAAAAAAAGAAAGAAATCAAGGAGTTTCTGAAAATCAATGAAAATGAAGGAACAACATACCCAAATTTGTGGGATACATTGAAAGCAGAGCTAAGAAGAAAATTCATAGCACTAAGTGCCTTTAAAAAGAAATTGGAAACATCCCACATAAGCATCTTAAGGACACAACTGGAAGCCCTAGAAAAAAAAAGCAGAAACACTCAAAAGTAGTCAAAGTCTGGAAATAATCAAACTCAGGGCTGAAATTAACAAATTAGAAAC
Source organism: Acomys minous (assembly GCF_964271855.1). Lineage (NCBI taxonomy): Eukaryota > Metazoa > Chordata > Mammalia > Rodentia > Muridae > Acomys > Acomys minous. The sequence continues at coordinate 60,713,646 of NC_140488.1, read as the reverse complement.
TAAGAAAACAGTCCAATGAATCAACAAAACCAAGAGCTGGTTCTTTGATAAAATTAACAAGATAGACAGACCGTTAGCCAAACTAACTAAATGGCAGAGAGACAGTATTAAAATCAACAAAATCAGAAATGAAAAGGGAGACATAACAACAGACACTGAAGAAATACAAAGAGTCATAAGATCTCATTTTGAAGTCATATATGCCACAAAATTTGTAAATCTAAGGGAAATGGACGATTTTCTTGATCAATTTCACTTGCCAAAGTTGAGTGAAGAACAGATAAACAAGCTAAATAGTCCCATTTCCCCTAAAGAAATAGAATGAAGCAATCATTGATAGTCTACCAACCAAAAAAAGCCCAGGGCTAGATGGTTTCAGTGCAGAATTCTACCAGACCTTCAAGTGCGAGCTAATACCAATACCCTTCAAGCTACTCCAAAAGATAGAAATGGATGGAACATTACCAAATTGATTCTATGAGGCCATAGTCACATTGACACCTAAACCTCACAAAGATTCAACAAAGAAAGAGAATTTCAGACCAATTTCTCTTATGAACACCGATGCAAAAATACTTGCAAAACGAATACAAGAACACATCAAAGATATCATTCATCATGTCCAAGTAGGCTTCATTCCTGGCATTCAGGGATTGTTTAATATATGGAAATCCATCAAAGTAATCCACCATATAAACAAACTGAAAAAAAAAACACATGACCATCTCCTTAGATGCAGAGAAAGCATTTGATAAAATCCAACAACCATTCATGTTTAAAGTTTTAGAGAAATCAGGTATACAAGGCACTTTTCTGAACATAATAAAGGCTATATACAGCAAGCTAATAGCCAAAATCAAAGTAAATGATGAGATACTCAAGGAAATTGCTTTAAAATCGGGAACAAGGCAAGGCTACCCACTCTCTCCATATCTCTTCAATATAGTAGTCGAAGTTCTAGCCAGAGCAATTAGACAAGAAAAGGAGATCAAGAGTATCAAAATGGGAAAGGAGGAAGTCAAATTATCCCTGTTTGTAGATGATATAGTAGTGTATATAAGTGACCCTCAAAATTCCACCAGAGAACTCCTACAGCTGACAAACATCTTCAGCAAATTGGCTGGATGCAAAATTAACTCAAAAAAGTCTGTAGCCTTCCTATACACAAATGAAAAGCTTGCAGAGGAAGAAATTAGGAAAACCACATCATTCATATTAGCCTCAAGCAATATAAATTATTTAGGAGTTACTCTAACTAAGCAAGTGATGGACTTGTTTGAAAAAATTTTCAAAACTCTGAAGAAGGAGATTGAAGATGGCATGAAAAGATGCAATGATCTTCATTGCTCATGGATCGGGAGAATTAACATTGTAAAAATGGCCATCCTACCAAAAGCAATCTACAGATTCAGTGCAATCCCTATCAAAATACCTACACAATTTTTTAAAGATATTGAAAGTTTAATTCTGAACTTCATATGGAAAAAAAACCTGAATAGCTAAAACAATCTTGTACAATAAAAGATCCTCTGGAGGAATCTCCATACCTGCTCTCAAACAGTACTATAAAGCAATAGTAGTTAAAACAGCATGGTACTGGCACAGCAACAGGCTGTTTTATCAGTGAAATTGAATTGAAGACCCAGATATAATTCCACACACATATGGTCACTTGATTTTTGACAGAGAAGCCAAAATCATTCAATGGAAAAAGGATAGCATCTTCAACAAATGGTACTGGTCTAACTGTAGGTCTATGTGTAAAAAAATGCAACTGTACCCATATTTGTCACCTTGCACAAAACTCAAATCCAAGTGGATCAAAGACCTCAATGTAAAACCAGAGGCACTAAGTCAGTTAGAAGAAAAAGTGGGGAGGAGCCTGTAACATATTGGCACAGGAGACAACTTCTTGAACAGAACACCAACAGCCTAGGCATTAATGTCAACAATTAATAAATGGGACCTCATGAGGCTGAGAAGCTTCTGTAAGGCAGGAGACACTGTCAAGAGAACAAAGTGACAGCCTACAGACTGGGAATAGATCTTCACCCACCCTACGTCTGACAAAGGTCTAATATCCAAAATATACAAAGAACTCAAGAAATTAAACACGACCAAACCAAATAACCCAATTGAGAAATGGGGCTTGGTACTAAACAGAGAATTCTCAACAGAGGAATATCAAATGGCTGAGAAACACTTAAAGAAATGCTCAAACACCTTAGTCATCTGGGAAATGCAAATCAAAACAACTCTGAGATTCCATCTTACACCCATCAGAATGGCTAAGACCAAAAATTCAAGCGACACCACATGCTGGCAAGGATGTGGGGAGAGAGGAACACTCCTTCATTACTATTGGGAATGCAAACTAGTACAACCACTTTGGAAATCTCTCTGGTGCTATCTCAGAAAACTGGGAATAGGGCTTCCCCAAGATTCAGCTATTCCACTCGTTGGAATATACCCAGAAGATGCTCCAACACACAACAAGAAACTTTGCTCAACCATGTTCATAGCAGCCTTATTCATAATAGCCAGAACATGGAAACAGCCTAAGTGTCCCTCAGTAGAAGAATGGATAAAGAAACTGTGGTACATATACACTATGGAATACTATTTAGCTATTAAAAACAAGGAATTCCCGAAATTTGTGGATAAATGGATTGAGCTAGAAATGATCATAATGAGTGAGTTAACCCAGAAGCAGAAAGACTTAAATGGTATATACTTACTTATATCTGCATCCTAGCCCAAGAGGCATGTCCCATGAAAGCCTTCACTTACCAGGAAACTGGGACAGAGAGGAGGAAATCCTATTGGGGCTCTAGATGAGAAAGGCATGGGAGAATAACAAAGTAGCAGGATCCAGAGGGTCCTAGAATCCTAAAAGTAGAACATTATGATAGGCAGATTTGGGCCCAAGGGTGCACCTCAAACTAAGGCACCATCCAAGGACAATACAGGTGGTAAACTTTAAACCCCTACTCATATCTAGCCAATTGTCAGAATGTTCTCCATAGTTGAGTAGAGAGTGGGGTATGACTTTCACATGTACTCTGAAGCCTTATATTTGACCATGTACCCTGGAGGGGAAGACCTGTTGGCACTCAGAGGAAGGATAGCAGGTTACCAAAAATAGACTTGATACCCTATGAGCATATACAGGGGGAGGAAATCCCCCTCAGTCACGGTCATAGGGGAAGATAGTAAGGGGAAAATGGGAGGGAGAAAGGAATGTTAGGATACAAGGGAGGGGATAACCATTGAGATAAAACAAGAATAAATTAATAAAAATGAAAATAAGATCCTTATTATAAAATAAAAACATTAAAATAATTAAATCTTCCAATTAAAATATTAGTATAATTATTTTGATGTTACTGGAAAACCAATAGACTAAATTCTATTTTGATTTTATGTATTTTTTTCTTCAGAATTCATATAAAGTGTATGTGCTTGTGTGTATGTGTGTATGCGTGTAATGATATGGATAAATTCATTTTTATTTATTTTACATCCTGGTCATTGCCTCATCCCTTCTCACCTTCTAGTTCTGTCCATCCTCTTTATTCCTCATTCCCTCATCCCCCTCTCCTATTCTTCATAAAAGAGACTCCCTGACTTCCCATCCACTTCAGCTCATGAAATTTTATCAGGACTGAGGTTGTCTTCTTTTTCTCTGGCCAGCCAAGGCAATCTTGCCAGTGGGAAATAATTAAAAAGCCAACAAGAGAGTACATATCAGAGAGAGCCCCCAATCTCCTTACTACAGGACCCATATGAAGCCTGAGCTGCCCATTAGTTACATCTTTGCAGGAGATTAGATCCAGTATGTGCAAGGTCCTTGGTTGGTGCTACAGTCTTGGCAGGCCCTTCTACCCTCTGGTTATTTGACTCTCTTGGTCTTCTTGTGGAGTTCCTATCACATGCAGGTCTTTTTCTTCTCCACCAATCTCTTTCTCTCAAGACTATGTACGCAACATTCAATGTTTAACTGTGAGTGTCAACATCTATTTTGTGGTGTTGCTGGCTGTAGCCTCTCAGAGGACATCTCTGCTTGACTCCTGTTTGCAAGCCTAGTGTTGAGGGTTGGTTCTCTCCCATATGGTTCCTCTTGGGTTGGGCCAGGCATTGATTGGGCCTTCCATCAATCTCTGCTATATCTGCTCTACCCCTCCATATCTTGTAGGCAGGGTGAATTTTGAATTGAAGCTCTTCTTGGTGGGTTGGTGTTCCCATTCCCTCTAGTAGGAGTCTTGTCTAGTTAGGAGGTGTCTTTTTTTAGAAACTGTGGCCTCTGCTACTAAGAGTCTCTCCAGAGTCACCCATATGGGCCCCCAAGAGCCTACCCTGACTCAGGTCGCCAGCTTGTCACAGAGATGCCCCTGCCTACAGTTTCTCTTTTCTCTTCAGGTCTTTTTTCTTCCTACACAGCTCTACCCTGCTCTGGTCTCCATCTTCATATCTCCCTATGCTCCCTCTCCTACCTTGTTCCCTCACTTCAACAATTACATCTGAGTGAGATTTAAGCATCCTCCCTTGTACCCTCAGTGCCTTTGTCCTATGTTTATCCAGTACTATAAGGCTGAAATATGCTTAATAAGTGAGTATATACTTTGTGTGTCTTTCTTGGTCTTGGTATTTTTTATTCTGTGTGTGTGTGTGTGTGTGTGTGTGTGTGTGTGTGTGTGTGTGTGTGTGTATGTGTTTATGTGTCTGTGTAATTACATGTGTAAATTTCTATACACATACACATATGCTCATAGTCACATTCACACACATCCACTAAATGTGTTTTTCATAAATCTAATAGAGCTAAGTAGCCTGCTTACTCCAAGGAAACAGTTTGTCTATGATTTAGTGAACTATTGTCATCATCCCTTTGGCAACTCTACCAGTTATCCAGCATTTTCTTCCTTATTGAAGATATCATTACTCTATCACCTGATAAAACAGAAATGACCACTTGTGAGGCATTTGGTGTAGCACCTAACTTTTATTATATTTAAGACTCATCTCTACCTGGTTCCTTTGCTTCTATTCCCATAACTAGATTTAAAAGGTTATCATGTCTCCATAGGACCTGAGTGTAATCAGTTAGGAGGTGTGACTTATACCAAAGCAAGTACTTCAGTTTTCAAATGAATGCAATAAAACATCTAGAGATACTTATGAGCATGCCTATTAAAAAAGTGTAGTAGTAGTGGAAGGTACATTATTTAGAATGGTGTCAAATTTATTGATATGGGCTCACTAAACGTAAGTCCTTTACTTAATGTTTCTGCTCAGTGAGTTTGGGAAAAAAATAGCCACAGTATGATGGTTGTCTGGCACATGTACATTATATTGAACATCAGAACTCTTACCTCTTTTGGTTTAATGTAACCATGTAATTCAAAATTTATGAAGACTGGACATTATTTTTATCATATTTATCCTTCAATTCCTTGTAATAAACATTATGAGAATCTATAGTGAATTTTGTACCAGTATGTCAAATCCATGTGTATGTACATGAAATATGCTTTCATCAAATTAGTGAGGGAGCTCAGAATTCTCAAAGACTTGACGTTATTTTTTCTTCTCTGTCAAATTGCCTATTTGTCTCATGCAGAAAAATGGGTCTTGGAGAAAGACAGTCTATTATTTGGAGATTAACTAGGTGATGATTCTAATTACAGATATTACATTTGATGCTACTTTTGCAAAAGATTACATGCCTTTAGATATGGCACATACATACTAAGAAAATCCCTATTTTATTAAAGTCACTTCAGATAAAAAAGAGACTAATTTCAGCTGGAATTCTCAGCAATACACTTTTTGCATTATTTTTCTCAGTGGTATTTCAAATCTAGCTCAATGTTATAACTGACTTTCAGGGAACTTTATTCCCTCTACATTCCAAATGATATCACACTGGCTCATTTGCACTGATGGCATTATGCTGATTGGCTTTATTAACAGCAAGTAAACAGAAATAACCACCAGTATAGACTTGCTTGTAAGATATTTACTTGCTAGAGGGTGAGTAAGCCATCTGGCATTTAAAAATCTTGAACTTCAGTGAAATTTCCAAGGGCCAATTTCTTTTGGACATGTACAGATAGATATTCCTGCAAAGATGAAACATTTACATTTACAAATTTGGTGTTTTATATAAGCAAAGAAGAGGTACAATACCTAAGAAATCCAAGAAGACGAGATTTTTCAATGAAGTTTAAAACAGGGAAATGTTCTGTGAAAGATCCTGGCTGCTTTCCACGTGGCTGTGACACACTCATAGTTCATGAAGTTTCAGTCACAGGTGGAGATGATGCCTGGAATCTTGGTAGGCACATATAGGTGAATCACAATATTGGTCTTTAGTATTCTGGAGCAAGGCCATATTTCCTCCTCAGAAAAACTCAGCTTTTGAGGAATAGTTCTTGACTTGTCACAAGGCTTGAGGATGAATTCATACTACACATACAATCATTGTGTAATTTTTATGAAGCTATATTTCATGAAAATAATGCTTTTAATCCAATGGCTCAAGTATTCTGACTATATCTAGTAGCACTTATCAACCTAAAGTTAAATAGCCAGACTTATGCAAGAACTGTTTTTGTCCAATTTTCACCTATAGAGACCAATACTGAGTCCTCAATATATAACAATCCCATGGGGTTATTATCCAGTCATAATGTAGCAGACTGATAGTAGGAATCTCTTTAATAATGAAAAGACAGTATTTGAATCTTTCTCAAGTAACTACTAATTGTCAGTTTAGGTTTTCCTTTCCTGACATACAATGTTTTTACCAAACAAGAGACTTAGGAAATATTTCATAGATTATCACAATGTTCCAAATATATCTCTTTAAATAGTTCATCTTATAGCATAATAATATTTGCAGTGTATTTATGTTATTCACTATTCTGAAGCAGTCATCTTGATTGGATTGAAAATGCCTTTTTGAATACACTGTGACAGAGACATGTATATCTAAACTCCTTACAGGAATAGGTCCAGACTCTCTGAAATGATGTGTATGCTCTCAATAAATACTAAATATATTGCCTACTTTTATCACAATCCAGAATCACTAGAATACAAACTCATGGTTAAAAATGGTGATAACACTACTAGAGTCCGATTAATGAAACTTCTTTCCTGCTGCAGTAACATCATATGCTGGTGGCTAATAAGGCTTAGTGTCAAAGGAAGAAACAGTTTTACCAAGATATGTAATAATGACTGCATTACTAAACTAAAACTGTATCTTAGCTATTTAGGATTTATAATACCTAAACAACAACATACATAGAAAGAAGTTCTTATCCTAGCTGTGGTAACCTATTCCCACTATCAGGGAGAAATTTGTTTGATTATTCATGGTGGATACAAGAAAGAAGGTGTTTAGAAGACAAGAAACACCTTAAGACATGAAAGTATGTGGAATGCTTTACAAGAATCTCAATCAAACCTGAAGTGACTCAGTTTCTTCAGGAACTCAGTTAATTGTTCATATCAAAGAAATACAGATTAGGTAGCAGAAGAAAATAATAATAGAAACTAGATATTACTGTTGTGGGGAAGGATTGCTTGCTTAAATGAAGATCATAATCATCATAATTGCTTTTGCTCTTAGTTTTATTTAATGAACTGTTTATCTTGATTTGAATATAGATAAAATATCTGTACATTTCAATTTTGTTATTTTATCAGAACAATATGTGACTTGACTGTATATAAAGTTTGTTTTTTAATAATTTCTTGATTTTAAAACTGCCATGGTATACTTAGGGGAAGAGTAAATATCACTTAATATTGTCCAATGTGCATCACAGTTCTAGAATACTAGTTAATGTTTGTTATTGCTTTTATTTGAAATTTGAAGTCATTCTGGTTAGATGTAAATAGGTATTAAGATGAAAAAGGATGGAAATGTGGCTATTTTGGCTTTATGTTCACTTGTCTGTGGGATGTCAGAATAAATGGTAAGCAGTTTGAGGCCCATGTGGGAAAGTACTTATGGAAGAGGTTATCATGTCAATGAACAAACCAAGAACAGCATATGGCTATCTCCAGTGTGGACAAGAACCATTCAATGAATTTAGCACTTTAATAGAAAAATGTTTAAGGATGATTGAATTCTCTCCTGTTTCAGAGGACATATATGAACATATAAAATACATGTGTCTGTTTTAATCTGTGTGAGAATTACATAAGTATTAAATATTTGTATGCCCTTCTTCAAATAACATCTATTAAATGAACAATATTCCAGCCGTCTACATACAAATTCAGTTTTTGTGCATTTCATTTGATCTTTTTCTATTGAGTACACAGCTATTCAGTTCTCTCTCTCTCTCTCTCTCTCTCTCTCTCTCTCTCTCTCTCTCTCTCTCTCTCTGTGTGTGTGTGTGTGTGTGTGTGTGTGTGTGTGTGTGTGTGTGTGTTTGTTCTGCTTCTGAGATATACTCATAGCTAGTACTCAGATTTATATCATGATAATAATTTACCATCCTTCACAGTAGATATCAACTTCTTAGTTTCAGATCAAAGCAAGGTGTCTTACATTCAATTTCCCTATTCCTTTTTTGTTTTTTATTTTTTACTTTATGGTATAAAGACTGAACTCAGTTACTTGTACATGATAAATAAGTACTCTACCACTGAGTTATAACCCTGGGGCTTCCCTAGTTCTTAACAAGGTGGATTATTTTTACTTTTATTCATGGATACTTTTCAAATTCCAGAAGTGGAACTTATATGAAACAGATTTTCCAATATAGTTGTGTCAACCTTTATACAAATACTCAGAATCCCAAAGCATGAATAAATACACAGTTTGCAGCATCACCTTCTAAATATTTCAGTCTACAAGAGAACAAAGGGCAGAATCCTCAGGCAGAGAGTGAAATTGAGAGTTTCACTTTTCCTTCTCTGCCAAGCAAAGTATGGTATATAATGATGAGAGATGATTGGGGAGTAATGAAAACCATATCTAATTGTTTATGTCTCAGGTTATAATTGCCTTGGTGACATTTAAGGAACAATACAACTACTTTCTTAGTGAATTCTTGTAAGTACCACTCAATATCAGATGATGATGTAGTTATTTTGCCTCTTTAGGAGACTTTATGGTAGAATAGAAAATTTGATTTGCATCCATACAGGAAGAATTATACACAGAATGGCCATATCTATGAATATAAGTTAGGTTTAACATATATGATATCTTTAGGTAGGTATTGATGCTGTTTTAAAACGTTTAACTAAGCAATATTATCAAAGTTAAAATTTGGCAAACAGTGGTAATAGAATTCCAATAATATATACATAATTTGTTAGCAAAAAATCTTAGTAACTATGCTATATCTTCTCCTGCATGTAAATGCTATAAAAATACTTTTGTCATATTTTTCATATATTTCTGTTGTTTGTTATGTATAGTAATTACTGCTGTTATAGTAATCATGAGCATTTACATATTATATGATCATAAAAATTGTATGTATCCTGTAGCAAAAATTGACACATCAAGCACCAATATTCAAGTGATTAAATATATAACATTATTTGAGATATCAAATTGTTTTTATTGCAATGTACAAGTATTGTAATAATTCTGTTACTTCAAATACTCATATTTCTTATTTATATACATCATTTAAAATGGACATCAATGTCTAAAAATAACAGTTTGGCTTTTTACTGGAACCTTCTAATACTTCTTTTGAATTATATGTAGAGGCATGAGTTTATGTACACCAATTGTGTATTAAATATAAACAAAGTAGAAAAATGTTGTGAAATCCACTGTAACTGGAAGTATAGATGATAATGACCCATTACATGGGTTCTGGGAATCAAACTAGGACCCTTTCTAAGAGTTTCAAGAACTCTTAATTGCTGAGTCATTTCACTTTTTTATATATACATTTATATTATTAGAAATATATACAATAATCTACATACAGCAAGAAGAACCATGAAATAAACAGGAATTATATTAATGTTACATTCATAGTGTTTTGGCTATTTGTATTTGGCAACCTTGGTGAGAATATCTTTCCTATTTTGATGAGTCTCACATTCTGAATATAAATCTATATCAGTCAGATCAAAGCATCTATCTTGACCTAAAAATGTCTTAACTCCTAAACAATTAAGCTTAATTATAAAACTAAACTCTCTGTTCTTCAACTCCATCAGAGACTTGAGAAGGAATAAAATTAATTACCTGAGTAAACAGGAACTGCAGGTTAGCAGCTTCCAAAGTGAAATAAATGAAAGAGACAATTTTTTGCTTGAGTGTGTGTGTATGTGAATGCACATACATGCAGACATGTATAGGTCTAGGAAAACTTATGGAGTTAATTATCTTCTTCTATCATGTTAGTCCTGGGGACTGAACTCAGATGGGTTCTGTTTGGTGGCAAACACATTTACCTGGTAAAGGAAGAAAGTCTATAATGAAACATAAGGAGAACTCTGTTAACAATGAGGATGCACAAGCCAAGTCCCCAGAAGCTGAAAAGGGGCAAACTACCATGAGCCTGCTGACACTGCATTAGCTTCAGCTTGGTCTCTAGTCTCCAGAACTATGAAACAATAAATTTCTGTTATTTAAAAACAAACACACAAACATTTGAGTGTCGTCTTCAGCCTCTTGGCCCAGTATGGATGACAGACATATTTGTGAAGTAGGAATTTTTGAGGACTTCTTTACCCTGTCTTGGCAGAGTTTGGCCGTCAACTCAGGGTGCATCCAAGCTTGACCATTTCAGGTATAATTCTGTCTGTGACAGAAACGGGGGGGGGCGGGCATTTTGCTCAGTGACTGGAGTGCACCATCTGGATCTAGCTTCACAAGGAGGTTCATCAATGGTCATATTCTTTGGCATAATCTATGCATGCTTTCTAGAGTTTACATGTCTCATTGTCAAAGAATATTTAAAGTAATAAAAACATCTTTAAATGCCATTTTTGTAGGTATCTGAGGTTTTCGAAGAAATTATGTAATTATGTCATTTTTATATGATCTATCTATAGAATCCTATAAATATTTTATTCCTGTGATAAATATTTACTAATACATTCCTGTGATAAATACATATTAATGTCTGATACATATATGTTTCTGTATAAAAGATAAGTTCTAAAGTTAATTCCATACCAATGTAACAATATTTTGTGTAGATAGTATTCTCTACAGTGGGGGCTTACTGTCAGTTTGCAGAAGGAACACAATTTCTTGACAACAGCCTGAGTTATTTGAATATTTCCATGGGACTCCTTTGCCCAACAGTTCAATTGATGGCAACCTTTACTCACCACTGGGAGCCTTGTCTGAATCCAAGAAATGACTAATTGGAACTCAACAACCCCATTACTAGGAGTCCTCATTAGAATCACCTTCATACATTTCAGGAAGTTTCCCATGCATTAGGTTCTAAAATGCCCCCAGTGATCCTAATTCCAGGCTTCTCTCCCTGTACCCTCTCCCTTCATCTTATTTACCCTGAAACTTAAACTCTTCTGCTAATATCCCCATCTGCCCCAGCCCATGGAAAAAAACTATTCTATTTCATCTTCTCAGAGAGATATAGCACACACACACACACACACACACACACACACACACACAGACACACACACACACACACACACACACACACGAGTGTTATTCTTTACCAGCTACCCTGGGTCTATGAATTATAGCTTGGTTATCATTTATTGAATGGCTAATATTCACTTATAAGTGAATGCATGCATTTTTCTTTCTATGTCTGGGTTATCTCAGTTAGAAAAATATTTTTCTACTTATATTTTTTTGTCTGCACATTGAAAGATGGGAATAGGGCTTCCTCAAGACCTAGCTATTCCACTCCTTGTAATATACCCAGAAGATGCTCCAGCACACAACAAGAAAATTTGCTCAACCATGTTCATAGCAACCTTAAAACATTCCGTAGGCAGCTGCTTTGTTCTTTGTTTTGTTTTGTTTTTTGAGACAGGGTCTCTCTGTGTATCCTTGGCTGTCCTGGAGTCTCTTTGTAGACCAGGCTGGCCTCAAACTCACAGCAATCTCCCTGCTTCTGCCTCCCGAGTGCTGGGATTAAAGTCATGCACCACTATTATCATAAATGAAACCAAGAACTTTAAATAAGTAAAGAAGTACATTGGAATACCTACATATTATAAAATAAATTAAAATAGTATAATTTTACATTTTAATGTTCGGCTTAATACATAATTTTATATGAGAAAGATGCTGCAAATGGTAGCAGGAACTAATAGCTTTAGATATCACTAAGCCTAAGAAGGTAATATTCTTTTTCTTCTTGAATTAGTCATGGTCCGATCCATTCTCTTTCTGTTTCAAGTTAAAAAAAAAAACTGTTGGATACAATTGAGAATATTTAAGTATAGTCTTATAAAGAATTATTAGTAGAAATGTGATTGTTTTCATGTTATTCAGAGAACTGGGTAATGCTAGTTAAGTGGACATTGAGTACCCAAGATAGTTTTTAGAAAAAAAATAATATAGAACAATTAATATGACTATCTTGGTTCATAAGTAGATTTTGTTTTATAGTAGTGCTATTTTTAGCAAGTTTGGTAGTAAAAGAAATTGCATTGATAAATTAATAATATGTCATTTGCCAGGAATAGGAAAATATAGAATATCATTAAAATAAGCTGAGAAAAGGGAAATAACAAGTACAGATAAGAATATAGAAATGCTCATATACTTCATGAGGTTGATTTGCAAACCTTTTTTTTTTGTTTTGTTTTTTTAATTATATAACTCCTAAGTAGAGTAGAATATGATCGCATTTGTAGAAAGTGAAAGGTTAAGTGGAGACTAATGAGGTACAAAAGATAGGTAAAATTAAATAGTTATGAAACATGGAATGATGATAATGTATTACTTCTAAATGCTTTGTCATATATTGTATAATTTAGAAAAACATCTGAAGACTAAAGATATTGTAAGTACACTTTGCTGCCACTGATGAAGTCATGGGAAGCTATAATCCTTGTATGATGAAAATAAGGGTTTAAACATAAGAAATGGTGTGAAGTTTAAGAGACAGGATAAGTCTGTGCCTGCTACACATGTGTTATAATGTTTATGAAATTTTGAAAAATTTACAGAAGTTCAAATTGTAAAGGAAAGAGTGGTGAATTCAGAACATAGACAATAACAGTGTGAACAAATAGCTGTGATAACAAAGTTATAAAAAGGAAGTGTATTTAGTAATTCATACATAAAATGTGTCTAATCCAAGGAGTGGTGGCATGGACCTATAACGTGAGCACTTGGAGGCAGGCAGATCTCTGAGTTCATTCCAGGCCATCCAGGTTTACAGAGCTAATTCCAGAACATCCATGGCTACACAGAGAAAGCATGTTTTGAGAAACAACAACAACAAAACCAATCAACCAAGATAATATATTTAAATATTAGATGCAATTTTCATTAAGGGTTAAATAGGTATCTAACTATAATTGACCATGTAATTATTAAATGGTAAAAATGCATATGAAGCCAGTGAATGTTTTCCAGTTGACATTTAAATTAACTTCTTCTTTTGGAAACTCAGAATTAAAAAGGTATAATTCCATCCCCAATCACAATAGTTACCCTCAATTTTCATGTTGCCTATCAGCAAAAAATTTAGAGATAATGAATGTGCTTATATATATAAATTATAAAATGAACTATACTATTGATGAAATTAGCTCATAACTCTAGATAACACTCCCCTCAGCCATCAGAACTACTCAACTTAATTTCCCACAAAATAAACTCCTTTAATTTATGCTTGATGATTGCTTCTGTGCCCATAGGATTGTGGAACATACACTAATCTCACAACATATGCACTCCAGCTTTTTTCTGGTGCAAAGGATTGATATTTTATTTCATAATTTGTACAATGAGAATCATTTAATCCTTTAGTAGGATATGAATATTAAGTGTTTCAAAGATTTCAGCCTCATCTATTTCCTTGCATAAGCAAAGAAGACACAGCTGAGATAAATTTGGGATGCTGAGTAAAATTTTAAATCTTAGTGACAGGATGAAACAAAGGTTGGAGACAAAAATCATGGATTATGGACCAAGGGTTCAATGAAATAATTTTGGGGAATCTAAGAAACAACAACAATCAGAAAAGCAAGCAACACTCAAAATAGCTAGAAAAAGGCAGGGTGGCACAGGAATAGCAGGAAAAAACTGAGCAAAACTCTCTCTCCTTGCTTCTAGGTGTTCTGACAACTGACAACAGAGACAAGATGAAATTTCCAAAAGACTTCTGCTGAAGTGGCAGCTTAGCAGCATGACACTATCTGAAAAGCACACTATAGCAAAAAGTCAAAGCAAGTATTATGGGATTCTCTGCTAACCTATAGCAAACAAAGCTGAGAGACTGAAAAAAGAAACTTTGAATCATCATCTGCAGCACATCTAGTAAACTGAAATCCTGGTGATAACTAGAGTACAAATGTAAATTTTACACAAGGTCTAAAGAGTGACGAAGATATTGAAAGAGCTGCACAGAGATGAAGCATTAGCAATTCCAAAGGAATTAACACAGGTTTTATTAGAACTGAGACACTGAATGTGAAGAACTAGGAATAGACTAAAACAGCATCAGTAAGCACCACACATAAAGTAAGACTCATCAGAGAGAATAGAGCTTCCCATCATAACAGAACTCCAGGCATGAAATAACATTCTAGGTACAAGGAAAGGAACAAGTGAGTCTTTACTAGATGCCAATAAGCATGCCAATTGGTTTTCATAACTTAAATCTCCCCACAGTTTTCGCTCTGTATCTCTCCCACCTACATTTTAATACTCAATATCATGTTAGCTTGTCAGCCCAGACTCAATCTGGTTTTTCAATATGTTGTATTTCATCTCAACTCATTTCTAAAATATTTTCTTCTCCCAAAGAACCTAGTCTGGTCTAAATTGCAAGATCTCTGTGCTACATGTACCTGGTCTCATATTTTTGCCTCTTTCTTTTCAGCTTATCATTAGTCAATGTTCTCTCAGTTTTCACCTTTATAGTCCCTCTTCTGTGTACATGCAAGTCTTCTTCTTTCACCTTATCACCTCAATACTTATCACTAGTCTTTATTATTTTCTTTTCTTTTTCATTTCAGTCATATTCAAAATAACTAATATATTTGTATATAGAGTATCATAAATGTATCTATACTCCTTAAATTAATTATTGCTTAAGGGCCAGTTGTTTATAGTTTGGTATTTTTCTTTCACTGTGGTGGGTTTATTCTAAGACATTTACTGTTGTCCCAAGCAGTACTCTACTTCTAAGACTAGAGATAAAATCTGGTGCACTGAAAAGCACACTAACAGAGGAAAACAACATTGAAAATTTACTACAACTATGTACATTCTGAATAGTCCAAACATTTTCTTAAAATTCATACAGCAATCTAAATTGTATCAAGTTATAAGACAAAAATAAAAGTAAAATAAAAAACAAAGCCAGGTGTGGTATCACATGAGTGTAATTGCAGCACTTAGGGAACTAGAGTCAGGAGGATTCCTGTCAGTTTGATCTCTACAAAGTGAGTTCAGAGCAGCAAAGACAACAGCAAGAATCTCTGTCTTGAAAAACTAGAGAAAAAGAGAAACAGAGTTAGTGAGTGAGAGATAGAGAGAGAGAGAAAGAGAATGAAAAATCATGACATCAACAAATATGAGTGTAAACTCCATAATGAGAGTTACCTAGATTTAAATTCAAGACAAAGATTTCAAAATAATGTTGACTAATATGCTCAAAGTAGTGTAAAATGATAGACTTTTAGACTAAGTAGACTCCTAAATAATTTCCAAATGAATTCAAACCTCTGAATGAAATGAAGTGAACATAACATATAAAAATGTATTTCAATAAAGAGATTAAAATATTCAGGGAACAGGACACCAAAATGATGCTTGAAATGAAAAATTCAATAGTCAACAAAACACAGAACAATTTTCAGTACAATGGATCACGAGGAGAAATGGAATACCAATTCTTCAAATGCAGGGATAATTTGTATATTCTTTTATGGTTTTTCTTTAATGTGCCAAATGATCATCTTTAAAGTACCGTAAAATGCCAAATCAATGCAAATAGAAAACAGATGAAAAACTCCCCTCCTTTTCAAAGGAAAGAAAATTATTTTGAAAGTCATCACAAAAAAATTCCCTTATCTAGGAAAAAATACAACAAAAGATAAGTGGCATATAGAACAACAAATAGATAGGACCAGAAAAAAAAAACACCTGAACATCATATTATAATTAAAACACCAATAGTAGAGGGGGAAAGCAGTGTATTTGGAGGTGTAAGAAAGACGTATGAAGTCACATACAAAGACAGATCCATCAGAAGAAAAACTTAACCAGAAGTCTATGGCATTATGTAGTTTGAATTCAGAAAGACGGATGCCAGCACAGGATAAATACCTAAGAAACCCGTATGGAATAATTGACAAGGAAAGAAAAATATTCAATGATAAATGCAGGCTAAAGTAATTTACTATAAATAAGTCATATGTACAAATGGTCCTAGAAAGTATCCCTTGAGCTGAAAAGAAGGATAAATACATTGATGATGTTACCTGGAATAAATTTTTTTTAAATTCCAGAACAATGCTTAAACAAATGAAAATTAGAAAACCCCAAAACCAATGAAATAACAGGAATTAATGCATATTTTCCAATAACTTTGGATACTAAAAGTCTCAATTCTCTAATCAAAGGACACAGACTAGCATATCAGATTTTTAGAAAATGGATCCTTTGGATTCTGACCCTAAGAAATCAAGCTCACCATTATAAGATAATATATACCATTAAATAATCAACAAGCAATTACAAACCAACAGAACTAAGAAATAAATATCTGTCATTATTCTAATTTCTGAAAAAAATGTAGACTTCAAATCACATAAACATGTTAAAATAAAGAACACCACTTCAAATGGATCATCAATAGGACATTATAAACCTAAACATATAACCTACTGAACCCAGATGCAAATCAATTCTGTTTGAAAAACATTACCAGATACATCATGTAAAAGGAAATGCTTGTTCTAGCCAAAGTTCTACTGGACTTGGGTATTCTTATGACATGTCATAGAATTGGCAAGATTTAATATTCTTTTCAAAATGTACATGAAAAGAATTTATTTGTTGTCTACTAAGTGTACTTTTTCAAAGATGCAATATGGAAAATAAATTATATTTTTATATTTCTTTTCTTTCCATTCCCTTCCTTCATTCCTTCTTTCCTTTCTCTCTCTCTCTCTCTCTCTCTCTCTCTCTCTCTCTCTCTCTCTCTCTCTCTCTCTCTTTCTTCTATTCTGTTTCCTTTTTTAGACAAGATTACTCTATATAGCCCTGATTGTCCTGGAACTTATTCTGTATATTCCCCAGACTTCCATGATTCTGAAATGCCACCATTAAAGGCATATGTCACCACATCCAGCAAACTATTCAGTTTTTCATCTATATATCTATACACTTTGTAAGGTAGTAATTCTTTTCTCATGCAAAAGGCTGAAAATGGGCCATGCCAAATCTCAATGAGAAAATTTCTATGTGTAGTGCAGGTACATCATCAGAGGAAATTCAGGCATTCCTGAGCTACAGGTACTGTATCACTAAAATGGGATGAAATGGGAGGCTTGAAAAGAGAAATATAGAAATAATAATAATATATTTATAATTTACTTTGGAGTGGGTTGGTTTTAGGTTTTTCAAAACAGGTATTCTCTGTGTAGCCTTTGCTGTCCTGAACTTGTTGTGTTGAGCAGGCTGTACTTGAACTCACAGTGATCCACCTGCTTCTACTTCTGAGAGTGCTGAGATTACAGGTCTACACCAGTGGCCTCAGCTATATTTATCATTTCTAATCTTTTAAAATATATATTTTATTAATTTATTCATATTACATCTCAATTGTTATCCCACCCCTTGTATCCTCCCATTCTTTCCTCTCTCCCATTTTCCCCTTACTCCCTACCCCTATGACTGTGAATGAGGGGGACCTCCTCCCCCTGTATATGCTCATAGGGTATAAGTCTCTTCTTGGTAGCCTGCTATCCTTCCTCTGAGTGCCACCAGGTCTCCCCATTCAGGGGACGTGGTCAAATATGAGGCACCAGAGTACCTGTTAAAGTCAGACCCCACTCTCCAGTCAACTGTGAAGAATGTTCTGTCCATTGGCAAGATCTAGGTAGGAGTTTGAAGTTTACTGCACAATAATTTCTAATCTTATACTTACAGAGGCTACTATGAAAATCTTTTAAGCATTTTGGTATTATCAATGAAAACGAAGAGCTATCATCCCCTTTATTAGGATAAATCACTTTCTCTGTTTTTAAATAACTTTTTTGCTAATTTCTTCCAGTACATTCTGACATATTTTCTTAATTTTGCTACTTTTGAGAGAAATATAATAGATCAAAATAAAATATCAATATTTAGAAAACTTGCAAGTGAGAATGCCAACACAGTGAACCCAGCATAGGTGATTTGGGTGCAGGATAAAAGCCCCATTTTCCTCCATCCCAAGGAATCCCATGGGACTCTGGAGCAGCTCTGGGGAGCAGATATTTCTACCTGCCTCCCAGCTACCTGGCCAACCTGGGTCAGAAATATTGAGATCAGCAAAGACAGAAAACCCAGCAAAGCTGAGCTAGGCTCAGGGCCCAGTTTCCACTGTACTTCACCTCGAGAAGGCCTGTGGGACACTGCAGCAGCTTTCTGCAAAGAGAACTTTCTGCCTCTTTCCCATCTGCCTGCTCTACCTGGTCACAAACAGTGAGCCAGCAGAGATAGTGAACCCAATAAAGGTGATTTGTGTGAAGGTTTTATGCCCTATCATTCTCTAACCTGGGGGATGCCAGGGGGTACCAGACTAGCTCTCTGCTCAGAGATATTTTTGTCTACTCTCCAGCTGCCTGGCCTAATTGTGTAACAAACAGTAGGTCATCAGAGACAGTGGACCCAACAGATGTGAGTAGGGCACTGGACCAAAGCCCTATAGCCTATACTTTCCTGAAAACTCTCTGACCAATCTAACACCAGAGTTAAACTAATTGGTAGCAATCAGATTAAGAAAACAAGGACTAATTTCCAGGGCCATTTGACATCACCAGAGAACAGCAGTCATACCACAGCAAGCAGTGGAGATACTATCACACCTGACACAAATGAAAAAGGTTTCAAGTCTGAGGTTATGAAAATAATAGACAGCCTAAAGGAGGAAAATAATTTTCTCAAACTAGAACAGGAATACACAAAGAAAGAGTTGAGCAAATTTTAAAAAATCGCTTAAAGAAATTATGGAAACACAGGAAACTATAGTCAAAAGGAGAAGTAAATGAATAAAAGGATTCAAGACATGAAAATGGAGATAGAAGCAATGAAGAAAACATAATCTGAGACATTCTTGGAAATTGAAAACATAGGGAAGAATACAGGAACTACAGACACTAATATCCTCATCAGAATATAAGAGAATATAAGTCTTTTTTGCGTATTCCCTCAATCTCTCTTCTATCTTTCTTTATCCCTGCACACCTTTTGGACAGAGTAAATTTGAGGTCAAAGTTTTTGTGGGTAGGTTGGTGTTCCTGTCCTTCCACTAGGAGTTATGTCTAGTTAGAGGGTATCCTCTACAGTTTCAATGACTCCTATTACTATGAGTCTTAGCTAGAATCACCTCCACATCTAGAGGCCTCCATGAAGCCACACTCTTAGGTCTCCACCTTGACACAGAGATGCCCCAGCCTATGGTTTCTCTTTTTTCCAAATTCCCTCTCTCCTCTATTAACCCCTTACTCACCAGGTTGGGTTTCCACCATCATTTCTCACTGAACTACCTCTCCTACATTGTTTCTTCTCTTGACTCACTATGCTGTCTATTCTATTTCCTTTTTTGATTGAGACTGAAGCATCCTCACTTGGGGCTTCCTTGTTACTTACCTTCTTTGGATCTGGGAATTGAAGTATATTTATTATGTATTGTATGGTATATACATGGGTACATCCTATGTGTGTCTTTCTGGTTCTGTCACCTCACTGTGGATGATATTTGATAGTTCCTTCCATTTTCCTGAAAATGTCATGATATCCTTGTTTTTAATAGCTAAGTAGTATTCCAATGTGCATCACAGTTTTTTTTAATCTATTCTTCAGTTGAGGAACATCTACCTTGTTTCAAGATTCTAGCTGTTATAAAGAAAGATGTTGTGAAAATAGTAGAGCAAGTGGCCATGTTCCATGATGGAGTATTTTGGGGGCTATATGCCCAGGTGTGGAATAGTTTGTTCTTGAGGTAGACCTATTCCCAATTTTCTGAGAATGTGACAAGTTGATTACCAAAATGTTTGTACAAGTTTGCAGTCCTGCCACTAATGAATTGTTCCTCTTTCTCTATATCCTCACCAATATGTACTTTCTTTGACTTGCTTGGTTAAAGTTACACCAAGATACTGTATATTATTTGTTGCTATTGTGATGGGTATAGTTTCCTTAATTTCTTTTTTAACCCATTTGTTATTTGTATAACTGAAGGGTTACTGAATTTTTTAAATATTTTATTAATTTTTTCATATTACATCTCAATTGTTATCACTTCCCTTGTATCCTAACTTTCCTCCCTCCTTTCCTCTTTCCCCCTACTCTCCTCCCCTATGACTGTGACTGAAGGGGATTTCCTCCCCCTGTATATACTCATAGGGTATCAAGTCTCTTCTTGGTAATCTGCTATCGTTCCTGTGAGTGCCACTGGGCCTCCCCATCAAGGGGACATGGTAAAAAATGGAGCACCAGAGTTCATGTGAAAGTCAGTCCTCACTCACTCTCCACTCAACTGTGGAGAATGTCCTGTCCATTGGATATATCTGCATAAGGATTCAAAGTTTATTGCATGTATTGTCCTTGGCTGGTGCCATAGTTTGAGCAGGACCCCTGGGCCCAGATCTGCCTGTCATAATGTTCTTCTTGTAGGTTTCTAGGACCCTCAGGTTCTTTCTATTTCCTCATTCTCCCATGCTTCTCTCACCTAAAGTCCTAATAGGATGTCCTCCCCTCTGACCTACTTTCCTGGTAAGTGAAGACTTTCATGGGACATGCCCCTTCAGCTAGTGTCTAGATATAAGTGAGTATATACCATTTGACCTTTCTGCTTCTGGGTGAACTCACTCATTATGATCATTTCTAGTTCAGTCTATTTGCCTACAAATTTCAGGAATTCCTTGTTTTTAATATCTGGGTAACATTCCATAGTTTAAATGTACCATAATTTCTTTATCCACTCACAATCTCTTTAACACATAACTCAATATAATAATGAGACAGATTCATTAAGAAATGGTCATAGGGAAATTTTTTCTTTGTGGTGCATTCATAGAGAGAAAAATCATATCACTACTGTAGAAATGTCTTAAACCCATGTATGGTTTCCTTCTCATCAAGGATTAAAAATTTTAAAACATTTAAAGATTCTCAAAGTACATTTTCAACAATAAGGAGAAGTGACCACTAATGTGTGAAGGTAAATGAATAAGAAAAAATCTTACCAAAAAAATGCATCCAGTCTACTGTCATTCCATATGATTAAAATCTTCTAGACTTTCTGATGAGAGTCAATGAAATAGCCTCATCATTCAGTTTCCTTTACATAGGTCCTTAGTATACATAATGCTAAACCAGGAAAACAAGTAATGTTCATGCTCTAAAATCATAGTTAAAATAATTAAATAGCATAAAAGAGCCTGATTTTTTCTGAGAAATGTTTTGTTGATGCTTGTTTTGCTTAGGGTTACAATTGCTCTGATTAAAATCTATGACCAAAAGCAACATGGGTAGGTAATATTTTATTTGGATTATAAATTCTGAGCCATAGCCTATAAGGAATGTCAAGGCAAAAACTCAAACCAGGCAGGAACTGGAGACAGAAGCTGATGCAGAATTCATGGAACGGTGATGATTATTAGCTTGCTCCTGCAGCTTGCTTAACCAGCTTTCACATAGATCACAGGACAACTAGCGTAGGGGTGACCTTACTTTAAATGGACTGGAAACTCCCATATCAATCACTAATTTTAAAAAATGCCCTACAAACCTGTCTATATTGTGATCCTATGGAATTATTTTCTCAAATGAGATTCTCTCTTCTCAGATTCTTCTAATTTATGCTAATCTTAGATAAGGTTAGCCAGTTTAATCCTGTCCTATTCCAAGTTATCAATACCTGTCTCAGATATTATGGAGTTATTTTTCTCATGAAACCTTCTTTAACCATATAGGCAACTTTGTCATTAATAACTGTATTTTGTTGGACATTAAATACCTTACTAAGATGAGTTCTTAGTTTTTCATTTGTTAAGACAAGGATTCATTATCAAATATTTTTTTCTTTTTGCAATTCAAAATACATACAAGAGTGTTTTTGAACATATTATTTTCTTGTCTTAATTTCTTCAGTGTTGAGATTATAGTTAGGTATCATCATGATAGTATGTATCATTAATATTCTAAAACATTTTGTTTTGTTTTGGATTATTAGTTATGCAGTATAAGAGAAACACACATTAATTAAGAAAATAAAATCCAAGATATATCATTCACAAGATAAGTAATCACAGCACCATTAAAATAAATTATTTACCTTGACTATATTTCTTTTTTTTTTTTTTGAGCTATAGTTTTTTTTCTTCTTTATTAATTTATTCTTGTTACATCTCAATGGTTATCCCATCCCTTATATCCTCCCATTCTTCCCTCCCTCCAATTTTCCCCTTATTCCCCTCCCCTATGACTGTTCCTGAAGGGGATTACCTCCCCCTGTATATGCTCATAGGGTATCAAGTCTCTTCTTGGTAACCTGCTGTCCTTCCTCTGAGTGCCACCAGGTCTCCCCCTCCAGGGGACATGGTTAAAGGTGAGGCACCAAAGTATGTGAGAAAGTCATATCCCACTCTCCACTCTACTGTGGAGAGTGTTCTGTCCATTGTCTAGATCTGGGTAGGGGTTTAAGGTTTACCGCCTGTATTGTCCTTGGCTGGTGCCTTAGATTGAGCGGGACCCCTGTGCCCAAATCTGCCTATCATAATGTTCTACTTGTAGGCTTCTAGGACCCTCTGGATCCTTCTATTTTGCCATTCTCCCATGCTTCTCTCTTAAGTGATAAAATTATAGGAACTTGTCCAAAGTCAGAAAAACATATATTATTCTTTTACTTATTTTGTTTTGTGGAAATAATTATTAGTGAAGTCTTGTTATAATTCCCAGTTTTGTCTTTCATAAGTGTTTCATGGATTATCCCAAATAGTTGAGACAATATGTGTACAGTGTGTATGTGTGTATATGTGTGTGTGTGTGTGTGTGTGTGTGTGTGTGTGTGTGTGTTTGTGTGTGTGTGTGTCTCTCAATATAAAAGGACCAATGCTATTTCTGGAATTGATAATACAAATTGTTTTTTTTAAGGATGTGAAAAGTTCAAACAAATGTGAGTTGCTTGGCTCACTGCTATACTTAATTTAGCACCTTATGCTATTATCATTGTATGTAAATAATAAGGTATAATAAATGTTTTTAATAAACAAATATTTCTTCAAACTCACATTAAGAGAGTATCAAAATGCTGTATGTTGTTGCTTGACAAACAACACCACATCTTCTCTTACCCCAGTTGAAATAAACACTTTTATATCCATTTAATTACCCTATTTTTGATTAAAAACACCATATAATCTGAGAAGAATTGCTATTGCATAAAGCTGTGTATTATTATATTTTCATCTCCACTTGAAGCTTACTTATTCATTCCTCTGTAATTATCAGAGCAAACATTATATATGGATTTAGTAAATCCTCAAGGATAGACAGGCAAAATCAAATACAAATATATGATTAAAAATAGGACGATGACAGAAATATGAACTAGACGAACATAACTGAAGGTGCTCCAATACAATACTATGGATGTGTGATACTAAAAATTCAAAGAAAAGTAGGAGATACACCCACAGAGAAAAACATAAGTACAGTGTATGATATATAGTATTGATTTCATTTCTCTATATTGTATGTTAAGTCCAATAAACTATTCACAAAGGACCATTAAATAAGTGAAATTTAATATGGTGTCAGATTTACCATCATTTCATTAATTATAAGAAAAGTAAATATGAATATGGGAAGAGAGTTACGGTTTTGAAAAAGCATGTATCATTGAGAACTTATTGTTCAAATTAAACCCTATAGTTAAGATTCAAAAAATAGCATTGGTGTTTGACAATCATGTAACAAGGACTTATGAGAAGCTTCAAGACCAAATTTAAAATCAAGGAAATACTAACAAGCTCAAAGTCAAATCCTACCAAAATGAAATGAGGACAATCCATTTAAATTCAAATACAAAGGTTCTTATTCCAAATCACTATAGAAAGTGACAAAGATTGTATATAGTTCCATCATAGCTTACATATTAGGATACAGTCTCTATTGAATTAATACATAATTTGTTTAATTATATGTATTAATCTAAAAATAGTGCTGAAACTAACTCTTGTTATTTCAGTTATAGAGTTCAATCCTCAATTACAAGGGAATACAATCATTTATTAGTGTAAATATGTAGAGTAATTTAGAGAAATGCAGCTAAAACCATGCTTATAGTAGAATTTATACTAATAGACACATATAGTAAAGTAATATAAGCATATAGAATAAATGATATAACCAATGTCCATGTTAACCATAGGAAGTATCTAAAGTGCCCTATTGAAAACAGACTGAAAACAAACTGTAGGAACCGCATATTTATCAGCTATTTTGCTGTAGAACAAGAGAAAGCCTACAATATTTTCAAGGAAATATACTAAAGTGTTTTTAATAATATTTGGCATGTAATCATTACTTACAGTCAAAAAATCATGTTTCTTCAAAATATATTTTTGTCTATTCTTTAAAAAACTGAAGAAGGAAAGAAAACATTAAATTTGAAACTCTACCTTCAACATCATTATTAGAACACCATGAATTCTAATGTTTATAAAGTGAAGTTTGAATGGGATTTCTTTTTAAAATTTATTTATTAATTCACATTATACATCCCAATTATAGTCACTTTCCTCCTTTCCTCACATTCCTATCCTCCTTCCCTCCACACTGACCAACCCCAGGACATCAAGTCCCATCAGGACTAAGCACATCATCTTCCACTGAGGCCTGACAAGGCAGCCTCACTAAGAGGAAGTGATCAAAATGCAGGAAACAGAGTCCATGTCAGAGACAGACCCAACTTCCCTTACTAGGAGATCCACATGAAGAAAGGCCAAGCTACCCATTGGTTACCTGTGTGTAGGGGGACAGTTCATGCCTGGTCTTTCGTTGGTACATCTTCCATTGGAAATACCCCCCTAGCCTAGGTTAGTTTGTCCTGCTGGTCTTCTTGTTGAGCTGCTGTTCCCTACATGTCTATTTCCCCCACTCTTCCACAAGGCTCCCTTTGCTCCACACAAAGGCTCCACACATGTGTTTAGATCAGCAGCTGGATGAAGTCTTTCAGAGGTTCAGAGGAAAGCTCTGCAAGGCTTCTGTTTGCAAGCACAGCAGCGTATCATTAACAGTGTCAAGGGTTGGATCTCTCCTCTGAGATGTCTATCAGGTTGGGCCAGACATTGGTTGAACATTTCCTCCATCTATCTTTATCCTGCTCTACATTTATTCAGGCATATCTCGGAGGAAGGGGAAATTTGGGGTTGAAATTTTTGTGAGTGGATTTGTTTTCCTCTCCTGACGTGAAGAGTCCTGTCTGTTTTGAAGGTAGCTTCTTCAATTTCCATGATCCATCTATTAGAGGTATCAGCTAGGGTCATCTCATATCCTCCCAGAAGCCTACTCTGTCATAGGTCTCTAGCTTGTCTTGGAGATCTCTCTACCCATGGTTTCTCTTCTCTTTGCAAACTCTGTCTTCTTCTTAACAGAAATATAAATAAATTAAGTTAGTATTTTGACAACTTTAGTTTGAGAATATGCTCAGCACAAATATTATATGTGATTTATTTGAAAATACAATTATTGAGAATCTGCTGCTATTCAAACAATAGAAATGTAAAATTGTGTTTTAGACATGATGTTCAGGAAGATCTCCAGATCCAGAAGGAAGGGACTTTATATTATCTCTGTATTTCAAAAGCTATATGAATTGATATGATACAAATGTTTTAAGACATGTGTTCATTCTATGATTCTATATAATTTTATTTCCCATCTGGTTTTTTATTTGGGAGTTTTCAGTATTCTATTCTTCTCATTACTCAAATTTTAACGAAGATGTAGCACAGAAAAAAAATCCATCATTTTACACACCCCCTCCCAAACCAAACTAAAACAAAAACTTTTGATGTATTCAAAAGCTTTCACATCTGTTTGATTCTATTCAGATGCCAAGGCAATAGCCAAAATTCTTGTCCCTGGAGATTAATATAAAGGCTCATTTATTTTGTGGCATTCTAGTCCTTTGATTTCTATTTATTTTTGTGGCTTTTAAGGTTTTATTTTATTTTAATGTGTGTTTGTGTGTTTTTGTTTGTGTGTATTTGTGTGTGTGTGTGTGTGTGTGTGTGTGTGTGTGTGTGTGTGAGAGAGAGAGAGAGAGAGAGAGAGAGAGAGATTCTCTGAGTTTATAGTACATATGTGCTGCTATCTGCATTGAACAAAAGAAATGGTCATACCTTGGGGAGTTGGAGATACAGATGGCTATGAGCCACCAAAAATGAATATTGGGAATGATACTTGTACCTTTGGAAGCATTCAATTCTTCCACTAAGCTATCTTTTTTCCAGTTCCTCTGTTTTCTGTTTGTTTTTGGTTTTGTTATTGTTATTGATTTACTAAAGTGATATTGACTTTAAAGAATACAATGGAATAACACAAAGTGTCTTAATATAATCTTTACCTAAAAGATTAAATTCATTGTTTAAGGAAAAATCCATTATGAATAGTACTTAAACTCTCTTACTCATATTTTCTACTATTAGAATGCACATTGTTTTTGAACTCAATGTAAATCTAAAACTGATCATGCATTCTCTTTTATATTTTTTACTTCCACCTGCCTACAAGAAAAATATTTCAGAGTTTTACTCAGGAGAATTTTATTAATATCTTACATAAGATCCAACACATTTCTTCATAATTGATAGATGGCTACTTAACATATATTATTTCAGGGAATCCTTTGTTTTCCTCATTCTACTTCAGGACACTGAGTTCCTCTCTTTATATATGGTAATTTAGAAAAAAATGGCAATGTAGAGGCAGGTTGACCTTTTCATTATCTTTATCCTAAATTAGCATCACACTACTTTCACATTTTATCAAATAATTAGTTGTAGTCTTCTTCTTTTTCCATTTGAATCTGGGGAATGTAGCACATGACTGCTTACATATTTCACAATATCAATTACAATAATGATAAAGATTTTTGTGGAAAAAATAAGGTGTCTCTGTGCTCTGCAGCAAGATATGTCATATGCCATATATATATATATATATATATATATATATATATATATATATATATACATATATATACATACATACATACATAAACGCACACAGAGACCTTTTTAGGATATAATAGTGAGCTGATGAGTCGACTTGCTCTCCACATGATATAGAGTTTGCAACTCTTAATTACATATTGAGTAATTAAATCTATGGCTGTAACAAAGAAAGAATCTAAGTAAATTACATTATACCAATTGGCTTTTTTAATAAATAACTTTGGAGGTCATTATATTGAATGATTTATTCTTAGTCTCCCATAGTTGTTCTGTATTCCTATGGCTGAAGCCATCTAAAGGGCTAAACTATTTCTTCAGAGAAAATTACAATGTGTCCAATTTTCCATTGAAAGTTGTCTTTTTTCTCTTATCTAGGAAATAGTTGTTTTCCTTTAATCTCTAGAGAATGGTTGCCTTTCACAATCTTGTCCTTTTCAACCTGTTGTTTAATTGCAGAACTCATTATTCCTGGAAAAGAAACTAAAAATACATGAGTCACAAGATTTTACAATTAGAAAATTTCAAAATTACAGAACTGAGAATATCTATTAACCTACAGAGAACAGAAGCTGTGTACATGGAAAAAAAAGCAGACCACTCTGTATTTGTAAAAATACTGGTAATTACCAATCTACTTGCCACAAATAAATTACTATAAAAATCCTTAAGGCATCCACCAGTACATTTGAAGAGATCAGCTTACTAAAGGGAACTGGCCATTGAAAGACTACCAGTGCCCCAGTAGATTTTTTTTCCTGAACTGATTTCACATAAAGGTAGCACTAAGTAGACAAAATATTTGGTTGTTTTTCTTCAAAAGCACACACATGAATTTAGAAGGGAACCATCTGGAAGGTGAATAAGGGAAAAATCTGAAAGAACTGAATGGTTGGTAGATTTTATCAAAACATTGTATGAATGTGTGAAATTTTCAAACAATGAAAGGGTGAAATTCAACACTTAACACATAAAATAAAAATAAGGAAAATTCCAAGAAAAAATCTAATCAATGAAGTAAGCATCTTCCACATTGAAGGAATGCAAACAGCCAAGAAAGAAATTTATAAAGATACTAGAAGATTGAAATGTCTCTCCTCTCAGAGATGATCAGAATTAATATTGGGAAGATAGTTATACTGGTAAAAACAGCTATGGATTCTATATGGAAAGAGTCCTCATTTTCTTACTTTCTGACTTGTTGCCAACAAATTCTTCACATTCATTGTTATCTGTCAAATTTTGCTTCCTTTGTTAATAGTAGAATCAAATGTTTTGTGGTTAGAATTTAACAACCTTAATTCACTGACAGGATAGGAATTATGAGTGTCAAAATTATAGATTGCACCAGAGAGAATACTTGATAGCATGAGGCTTCAAACCTGGTTGGAGTATTGCAATTCTAGCATCAGTTTACTACAAAGAAATATTTAGAACTAATGTTGGAGTAATGCAAAAGATTACCTTTCTAACTACCTATTCTTGTATAAATCATCCCTTTATTATTACTCACATTCTCTAGCTCTCTTCCTTCCTTCCTTTAAATCTCTGTTTCTAGGACAGTTATAACAAAGAAAAAATTACATACACATGTATGCATTCAAATCTATCATTTTACTTATAGTTACATTTCATTGCTATGATATAATTGCCTGATCCAGACAATATATAGAAGGATGAATGTACTTGGGCTTACAGTTCTGAGTTATGTGAGCCATAAGAATTCATCATTGCAATAAACCAAGGCAACAAGCAGCAGGCATGTCAGCAGAAGCAACAAGCTGAGAGATCATGTATTCAAGCCTAACACAAAGTACTGATGATTGACACAATATTTTCATCATTGGAATAGGATGTAATAGAGAACATAGCATCATCTTGTGGCTTAAAATGTAAAAGAATCATGAATTATGTTCTATAACAAAACACAGAAAAATTATAAAAATTTAGAAGCATAATCAATTTTAGGAAACCTAGTTTAGTATGGAAAATATATTAAATAATGTATGTATATAAGAAGACATTTACTATATGTGTCTTCTGTCTTCCTTGGTTTGTTTATTAAATTATTTGAGAGACAAAGTTTTATTTTGTAAATTGGTATTTTATTAAATATTTTGCATAATATGTGACAAAATAGACTCAGTAAATATTATTTTTACATTCTAAGTTACTATTTCCTTTTAGCATTATAATTTTTAGTATTAATCTTTTTCTGACATGGTTTTTCATCATCTATGAATGAAAATGAATGAGCCAGAAAATTATTTTAGTTCTTACATGTCCTGTATTCTCACTACACACAAAAGATTGTTATGAGCCAAAAAGTGAATATTTTAGTCTTTGTAGGAAGATGGTCTTTGTCTTAGCTACATAATGGAGTTATAATGAAGAAAAGCATCATAGATAAATCATAAACTAGGTGAGGCTTCATAAATTCCTGTAAAACTATATTTACATGAATGGGCTAGTAGCTAAATTGGCCAGTGTGCTGATATTTGTCTGAGTGCAACTTACATTTTTGGAAAGTTAGTTAATACTCATGTTTCTTTTTGGAAAATAATTTTGTTTTTTTGTTTTTGTTTTTGTTTTTGTTTTGTTTTTTTTATTTTTTCCTCCTTTTTTTATTAATTTATTCTTGTTACATCTCAATGGTTATCCCATCCCTTATACCCTCCCATTCTTCCCTCCTTCCCATTTTCCCCTTATTCCCCTCCCCTACGACTGTTCCTGAGGGAGATTACCTCCCCCTGTATATGTTCATAGGGTATCAAGTCTCTTCTTGGTAACCTGCTGTCCTTCCTCTGAGGGCCAGCAGGTCTCCCCATCCAGGGCACGTGGCCAAATGTGGGGCACCAGAGTACGTGAGAAAGTCATATCCCACACTCCACTCAATTGTGGAGAATGTCCTGTCCATTGGTTAAATCTGGGAAGGGGTTTGAAGTTTACCGCCTGTATTGTCCTTGGCTGGTGCCTTAGTTTGAGCGGGACTCCTGGGCCCAAATATATTTTTGAATCATACAAAATTGACTATTGAGTCCTTTGCAACAATGGAAAAAATAATGTAAAATGATGAAAGCACCTATTTTGCATTTTGTAATTGAATTATCTAGTAGAATAAAAAATATTATTCAGTTATAAAACTTTTACTTTCATTTTTATTATTAATACATTTAGACCTTTATTTTTATATTCATTTTATTATGATTTGCAGTGGTAAATAGGCTATTTCCTTATTATTGTGTAGATTGAAGAAAACTCTGAGCTGTTAAGAATACTTGCTGTACTGAAGATGCATATTCTTATGATAAAAATAGACTAGCAACTGATATGATAATGATCTGATCAACTAACAATTAACTTGTATAACTTATTTATCCTAAACAGGCTAGTAGAGCATTTTCATAGTATTAAGAGTGAACCTTGTACTATAATTGGGTTATATGGGTACAATACCTCATATTAGAGCATAAATATTTATAAATGTGTGTGAAGAATAATTTTATGCATGAATTCTATGTCACTGTTCCTAAAATTAACCTTATTTTGCATCTATATAAAATTCTATACCAGTGACTTAAGAATAACCTTCTGAGGCATTAAGTTGAGGAATAGTCACTAATCACCTTTTTGTTCTATCTTCCCAATATATTTCTACAGTCCCCCTTCTTTCTTTTCAAACCCTGTCACCAAACCTAAAAATAGAAGATAAAGGAAAAGAGACACATCCCTGAATCAAACCATGTTTTCTTTCTAAATAAGGTCAATAAATAATTTGTAACCAGTTCTCACTTAAAATAACCCTCTACATCCCAAGAAAGCAACCAAAACCCTACCCAGCCCCCCTTACAGGAAATGGGGCATCATTATTTTAAGGTTTCTTCTGGCTGAGTTGGGATAAATGACACCTTTGTATGGGAATGTTTTATTATTTTAAAGATTCATTGACAGTGAGATATAGGTTAACTCTTGGCAACACAGCAGTCTACCTTAAAGAGGATGGTGAGTATCAAAGAAGCTCCTATGGAGATGGCTTCAAATGTGGCAAACAAGCCAGTGGTCAAAATGTCATTATTTCTACCACAAACAGAAATCTGCCTAAAAGGGGCAAGGTTGGATGCAGGGAGAGTCGATGGCCAAACTCTTCCAAGACTGGTTAAGCAAGTCCTAATAGTTTCGGTCTCACAAATAGGTCGATTAGATATATTGAGCCAGCAAGCTGACAATGGTGGTCAAACGTTATAGAATGTTTTGGGTGACTGCTCAGGTAGCAAACTGTCATCTTCTCATTTGGAAAGCTACTAACCTGATCCCCCTGTATTCTCAGGTAATCAATTTTATTCCTTCTCCAATCTCTGATGGGGTTGAAGACCAGATAGTGTAGTTTTACAATTAAGCTTTTTATGTTTAGGGGTTAAGATGTTTTTAGGTCTAGATAGATGTTTTAAGTTGATAATGACAAGATGTGATAGAGACTGATTTAAATTCAGAAGTATAGATGCACCAAAAGAGGAAAGATGTTTTCTTCAAGTCAGTCAAATACAAATAACAAGAACACTAAGAATATAAGATTTATAAAATTCCTGATTGTTTTGTGGTTCTTCTTATTGTAGGTAGTTTATTGAATATATGTATAATAATATAAATGTATATGTAAAATTAAAAAAATATTTAATAAAATAAACATTGTTGCTGAGTAAAACCATAGTTTTGTCTGCAACATTCATGTTTGACAATTCACAACTGCCTGTGACCTAAGCTCTAGGGTATAATGTAGCTATCTTTGAACTTTGTGAGGCCCTTCACACACACACACACACACACACACACACACACACACACACACACACACACACAAAATAAACCACACACACACTTCAAAAAGATTGTGATGAGAAAAGATAACTTAGAATAATTGCTGATATTCCAGAGCTAATTATTTTTTACCTTGGTATGTAGTTTTAAAATTAAAAAAATATTACTGAGTTATTTTATATTGGTATAAATAAATAATATATATATATATATATATATATATTATTTCCAGCTAGCATCTTAGCACATAATAGATACAGAAAAATCACTACAGTAAAAGAAATCTCTATTATGTTTAATTTCATTTTCAATTTGACAGACTCTATAATCACTTGGGAGTCATTTGAGTAGCCTTTGAGTTATTTTCTTAACATTATTAATTGAGGAGAGAATACACACTCTGAATGCAGATGGTTCCATTTTATGGAATGTGCTTTAGATTAAGTAAAAGGTAGAGGAGAAAGGGAGCCAAGTAACAACTATATATTCATCCAATGCTGTTTGCATTTTTACTCAAAATGCAGTATGGTATCTGCCTAAATCATATGCTGCTGTGACATCTCTAACAACAACTAACTTTGACATTTACCATGAGTGGAAGTAAGCCTTTTCCTCTCTCTTATTCCTATGATCAGAATATTTTATTATAAAAACAATAAAAGGAAATAACATAATATTGTTTTGAGTACTTATTATTTAAACAAAGCTTATTGTAAATATCAAGGGTGATTCTATGTATGCAATTTGAAGTAGACAATAGAAAGAGTTTAAATAATGGAAGAAAGAAAAAAATAATCATTTATATCTAATATAAGGTTTGTAAACCTTCTGTTTCTAATTTAATAAAATTATCAAACAAAACAAATATACTTCTACCACTTAAATGTAAAATTTATTTTGAAATCACAGATGCATATATATTTTTAAATTATGACATAATGTCAACATCTCTATTTATTTTATTGGACCAAATTATTTTATTGATTGTATCTATTTTTATTTACAGCTTATAAGAATAAATTCTTCATACTTCTAAATTCAGAACAAAACAAACAAAACAAAATACTCCACAATACATAACATCCAAAACTTCTATTTTATGAGGGGTGGAATATTCCTGATTTAAGACAACAAGGACAAGATAGAAGAAAAGAACTATGGCTGAACAGAGACCTTGGAGTCAGGAACAACCAAGCCTGTTGGAAAAGAAACAGCAAAACTATCCAAGAGATGCAGTCTTCCCAGAGTAGGCTCTCTAATCTACTTCTTCTGTCAGAGATGCAGCTTCATAGCCTTTATGTTAGGGAATCTCATCAGGATCAGAGATAGGCTCTTTTGTTGTACTCCCATTTTCATCAATTCCCAGATCTAGTTTGACCATGTACTAAAAGCAGTTGGATTGCATCTGGAGATTCTCACCAGAAAAGTCCACGGAGAGAAAATGTGTTTTAAGCATTAACACTACTCTATCCTTGACAACTTTTCTATTTTTGACTTCCTCAATCTTCTGTTGCAAGGTCTCCACAATAAGGTGTTCAGGGTTGATATCTGTAGCCCTTTTGGCCATCATGCAACCCATTATAGCTTTGTCTTGAAGTAAGTCTGCCTTCATGATAAGCTCCATGATAAGCTTCATGATAAGCTACACAGTCATAGGTGCTCATCACACTGCAGCAATATAAACAAGGTTTTTGAGATTCTCACTTATTCAATCTTTATTTAATCATAACTTATTCATATTAAATCCCAATTGTTATTGTCTCACTTATACCTTTTCATCCCCCCTTCCCTCTTTCACAGTATTTCACCTCCCCTAGACCTCTGACAGAAGGAGACCTCCTTGCCCACCATATCATCATAGCCTATTGGATCTCACCCAGATTGCCTGCTTCCCCTTCCTCTGTGTGTTGCCAGGCCTCCTGGCCAAGGGGAAAGGGGAGGGAGGGAGGAATGAGAGGATACAAAGGATGGGATAACCATTGAGATGTAATATGAATAAATTAATAAAAGAAAAAATAGATGCTCAGTTATCTTCACTAAGTAACTTGAGCAAAAGTGGACATGGGTGCAGAGAAATAATCCAGGAATTACATGCTTGTTGCATGGGTGGAGTTATATGAATAAAGTCAGTTAAAGATAGAGGTTTTGTTGGATATAAAAAAAAAGAAAGAAAAAAATTGGGAGGATCAGAGTTCGTGTCAGGGGCAGTTACAAGGTCTCCTTCATGAGCTTACAGAGATCTCAAAATTTGCATTGCACTCCTCCATTAGTTTCTTATTATTTTATTCTCCTTTTCCCACCAGACTTTAGTTATTCACTAAGACATTAAACTCTGTGTATTGTTGTATTGATTTTTAGACAATAAGCTCAGTCCTACACAGCATCTCAAAGGTCCTCTTCTGCACACGCTCCATAAGATCAGAGTTGTCCTCCTGCTCTTTTCTTTTACCAATGATGTAGTAGATGGATTTCTGTCTCCTTCATGTAAGACACATACTCTGACAGGGAACTCATGTCATTTCCAGACTAAGAGATGCAATAGTGTAGGAACTCAGGCAGGATTCATAGGTTAGTAGAATCTTCAAAAAAAACTCAAAAAATTTATATTTGTCTTACCCCAAATAAACAAAGTGCTTAGGGCAATTCTTCAGAGACTTATTGTGGGTGACTTTCAAAATCCTGCTCTGTTGGAACATCTCTAAGGAGTTATTTAGTGGTAGGTCCTCCGATTCAATCACATTATAGATAAAGTTTAGGTATTTGAGTATCAGCTTACCACAGCTTCTCATAAGAAAGACATAACCAAAATAAAGTTTGATATTCTCCTATTATGTTTTGTAGAAGTTGGCAAAAGAATCTTGGCAGGGGATAAAGAATAATGTCATGACTTTCAACTGACCTTTAATGGAGAAGTGTTTGACTGCTAAGTTGACTTCTCAACCATTGATGAGACTCATATAGAATTTGCCAATACTCCTGAATGATGACATCCAGATGAGCTAGGAATTAATCAGTTCTTCCTGGTCAACGCATTTCTATTTAATCTTTGCCACTCTCATCTTATCATCTGATTCCACATCGTTAATTAATTTACCCATATCTTCCAATTTTCCAAATTTCTGAGTCTCTGCCTCATCATTACTGAAGCCCTCACATTCATTCTCCAAAAAAGCATTAGAGTGTAGCTTATTAGTATGAGTGCTTCTCCACCAATCCCTTGATATTTCTTTCTTCTAAGTATTCCATCTGTGCTTCTTTAATTTGAAGTATCACTTTTGTACCCAAATCAATAGGCTCACCATATTCTGCACATACAGTGCAGTGTCTACCAGTAGAAGACTCTCAAGCTTACTATTCAACATAATTGTGCTTTAAGACCAAGATCTCTTTTTTCTACACCCAGATACAAAAAAAAAGCCTGGAAAGCCTCTGTGAACACTTTTATCAATGGCTCTCAAGTTATCTATGATGATAACATTGCTCATTCCAATACCTGTGTCCATCAAAATAAGTGTGTATAGCTGAAGTTTGGGTATGATGTCAATTTTCAGCTCATTAAGAATGTCCAGCTTGAATGTATTTCTTATGATCTTGGAACAAATTTTGTCCAAGCCATCAGAAGCATTTGTGATCAACTTCTATCTTTAAAGGGAAAACTTGTTTGAATAGAAAGTGTGATGAGAGGCACCAGAAGAGTAATTTTTGCCAAAAAGGTCAAGATCTCTGCCTTTCCATGGTGCACTTCCTTAGGCATATAAGAAAATGAAAGGAAGGAAACTAGCAGAAGTAGAAAAAAAGCAGTGTGTCTGAATCATATTGGATTCCTACACAGCACCTAAACTCTGCAAGATTGACTTCAAACTGTATGTTTTTAATGTGAAAATGTACAGAATACTAGAAAAGTACTGTAGGTGAGGCTAGAATTGAATTTTTCACAATTGAAAACAGTGTACCAACTGGCAATTCTTCAATATTCCTTCACAACTCTATGAGCTAGCAATCTACTTATTGTTTCCATGTATTTGATTATTTTGGCCTATTAAGACATAGGTGTGATACAATGAAGTATGGTCTTTTTGAAATATTAAATATAATTTCATTTAATTAGCATATTTGTAAAGTTCATTCACTTTCCATTTTCTTTGTTTAACTCTTCCACGTATGTTTTGTATTTCTTTATTGTTATTATTACTAGTATTATTGTCATTGTTGTCATCATTGTGTTGTTGTTATCATTATAATTTTCTTTGTGCTGAAAGGGTTCCTCCATGTGACCCTGTATGTTCTGGAACTCACCCTGTAGACTACAGGGATCTACATGCATCTTCCTCCCAAGTGTTGGAATTAAAGGTGTATACCAACACTGCCAGGCAACAAATTTTTGTTGTTGTTTGTTTTCTTTTTTAGGTTAATTAATTTATTTACTTCGATTACATCCTGACCATAACTTCTTTCCTCCTCTCCTCCCTGTCCCACCCTCATTCCTTCTTTCTCCATCATCCCTCCCCTATTCTTCATAAAAGGGGAACCCCCACTATCCCCTCCATCCCAGTTGTTAGAGTTGCATCCTGACTGAGTTTACCCTCTTTCCCTGTCGTGTGGCAAGATCCCCTGGCAAGAGAAAGTGATAATAAAGGCAGGCAATGGTGTCTATGTCAGAGTCAAACATTGCTCCTCTTACTAGGGGACTCATAGGAATCCTGAGTTGACCATCAGCCACAACTGTGTAGGGAGACTAGTGCTTCAGTCTCTTCAAGCCCCTCTGGGACCTGGCTAGTTGGTTCTGTTGGTCTTCTTGTGGAGTGACTGTCACTTCCCGGTCCTTCTATCCTTCTCCTCACTTTTTCACAAAAACCCCTATGCTTCACCTAATGTTTCATTGTGATTCTCATCATGTTTTGATCTACTGCTCTATGGAGCCTCTCAGAGAATAGTTATGCTAGATACCTCACTGTGAGCATAGCAGAATATGGTTAATAATGTCAGGGGTTGGCTCTCTCCTATGGGGTGTGTCTCAGGTTGCACCATGCATTGATTAGACATTCCCTCCATCACTACTTTATCTTTATCCCTGCACATCTTGTAGGCAAGCTAAATTTTGGGCAGAAGTTCTTTTTAGGTGGGTTGTTGTTTCCCTCTGTCCACTAGGAGTCCTGTCTAGTTAGAGGGTGTCCTTTTCAGTACACCTGATCCCTGCTACTCTGAGCCTTAGTTATACTTACCCTGATATCCTCTGTGAAGCCTACCCTGTCTTAGGTCTCCAGGTGTTTGCAAAGATACCCCTGCCCATGGTTTATCTTCTCTCTCTAGGCTCTCAGTCCTCCTGCTCCTTTGCTCTCACCAGGTCTGGTGTCCACCATGATTTCTCTCTTGTGTTCCCTCTCCTTTTTTGTTAGAATAGAGAGAGGAAGATGCTGAAAAGAGGGAAAGTATTAATTTTACATACACATAGAATCATTGTGCATATCAGTGAGTTAGCATGTAATATTTCAATATATGTATGCAATATGTAATATTTAAATTAAGTACCTCTATCTACCCAGTTATTTCTTTTTAGAGAAAGAGCTCTATATTTTTCAGGCTTTGAGTACCTGTTGAGATTAGGCTATGCCATACTCTAAATTATAACACCTTGTATAAATAGTTCCTTTGGCTGTACCTTTCATGTGAGGACTCCACTTTGCATGTAGTATGTAGTTCCTGATTCCATTTTTAGGGAGAATGATAAATGAAGCCACAAGGTGGATCCTAAAATAATTGTCTTGAACCACATATCAATCACAAACTGATAAATGACTTATTCCTTGAAATAGAGAGGAAGCTACTTTGTAAGTTTGTCAAAAAGACTTGACAATGTAAGCATATAGGAGTGTACTAAAATTATATCACAGAAGCCAGACCTATGTATGAACATCTACCATACAAGGCTGAGGAAAAGGTGAAACTGGACTCTATAGAGTGATGGGTGAAGGGTGAAGCTAAACAACATTTCAAAATTAGGATGTTGAACACCAACTAAAGTGGTCACCAAAATAAATTTATTATCATTATTTCTCTTTCTATCCAGTTGAGAGGAGTAAGGTTGTCACAACAAGATCTAAATTTATTAATATTTTACTTTAATTATGTTGCATATATGATCCTATTGGAGTGAATGTCTATGTAAATAATGCCATGCATGGGAAAGGGATTTCTTCGGTGTCTATAATAGAATGTTTGATTTCCAAGAGCTGAGGCTATATGTGGTTGTGAGTCTCCTGGTTGTGGGTGTCAAACTCAGGCCCTGTGGAAATTAAGGAAATAGCAGCCACAAAGACATCTCTCCAGCCCCAAAACAATGTAAGTACATGTTAATTAACATAATTGACAAGAGAGAAGTGCTGTGGGATGTCTACTTTCCATTTTTTCAATTGAATACTATTTTGATTATTTCATTATACTTCTCAACTATACATAATGCCCAAGGCCTACCAGAACATGGAAAGATTATTGAGAAGTGTCTTTAGCCTAGCTAGTATTGAATATATTGAGTGAAAAAATAAATGAATTTTTACTGTAAGTCGCATAAGACAGAACTATATGTGATACAGAGTTTTCTCAGAGTTTCTACCATGACCTTTGCACATGGGTGGCATGTATTACCATAGGAAGTATTTCCAATATCTGTCAGCCTTGGCAATCTAAGACTGCCTTGCCCAAAGAGAACAATGCTAGACAATAATTCAAAAACTTATAAAATGTGTGAATTGAGATATTTATCTGCAAAGACATGTCATCAAAGCCATATGTCAGAAAATTTGACATATATTGAGCCCCCCTGGGATCCTATTTATTATTGTGGACATCCTAGGTAATTATGGAAATCTTACATTTCAATAAGTTCTGTTCTATTACTAATCCTGATACTTTTGTAAAAAGGGGCACTCCCACTCAGTCTAAAGAAGGCTCTCCTGGTAATCAAAAATTTTAATAGTAGCATGATATCTTCCAGTACCATGTCTTCTACAAAGAGATGGTATAAAAATGGGTCCATTTTCTTTTCTTTTTTAAGTTAGATGCCTTATTTTTATTAATTAGTTTATTTACTTTACATCCAAATCATAGCCCCCTCGCTTCTCTCCTTCTGGTTCCATCTTCCCACCATCTTCCTCTCAACCCCCTCCAATACCTCTCAGAAAAGGGGAGCCTCCACCTACCTATGCATCCCATCACAACTCACATCAGATCTGAGACATCCTCCTCCACTGTGGCCAGGCTTCATTTTGTTGTTGTTGTTGTTGTTCTTGCTGGTGTAAAATTTACTATTTTTTCTTGTCTTTTCTTGGATGTATCCCCTTGTGGCAGAGGTTTTTTTCCTAGTATTTTCTGTAGGGCTGGATTTGTAAATAGATATTGTTGAAATATAATTTTGTCTTGCAATATCCTGTTTTCTCCATCTATGGTTATTGAGAGTTTTGCAGGGTATAGTAAGTAGTTTGAGCTAACATCTGTCATCTCTACCAGTTTGTAAGACATCTTCTCAGGCACTTCTGGCTTTTAGAGTCTCTAATGGAAAGTCAGGTGTAATTCTGCTAAGTCTGTCTTTATGCATTACTTGGTGATTTTCCATTGCAACTTTTAACATTCTGTCTTTGTTTTGTAGTTTTAGTGTTTTCATTATCATGTAACAGGAGGATTTTATTTTCTAGTTCAGTCTAATTAGTATTCGATATGATCCTTGTATTTTTATAGGCATCTTTTTCTTTAGATTGGAGAAATGTTCTTCTATGAAAATGTATTCTGATCCTTGTAGCTAGGATTTGTCACTTTCTTCTATTCATATGATTTTTAAAATTAAGTCTATTCACAGTATCCCAGATTTTGTGGATATGTTCTGTCAAGAATTGTTTCTCTTTAATATTTTCTTTGACTAATGTATCAATTCCTTCCACCATATGTTCTAATGTTTGGTATTCTCACTTCCATCTCTTGGATTCTGTTTTCAATACTTGCTTTTGTTATTTCTGATCTCTTCCTTAGGTTTTCCAGGGTTCACTCAGATTGTGTTTTCCTTATTGTATGTACTTCTATTTTCAGGTCTTGGGCAGTATTATTCATTTCCTTGACTTATTTAATTGTGTTTTCGAGTGTTTCTTTAAAAAATGTATTCATTTCCTCATTAAAACACTGTACCTCTTTGATTGTACTATTCTATATTTCTTTAAGGGACTATTCATTTCTACTTTAAACACCTCTATTATCTTCATGAGACTAAATTTAAGGTGACTTTTTTGTTTCTCTGCTGTGTTAATATATACTAGGCTTGTTGTAGTATAATTATATGGTTCTGATGATAC
The DNA here is from genome assembly GCF_964271855.1 of Acomys minous. Lineage (NCBI taxonomy): Eukaryota > Metazoa > Chordata > Mammalia > Rodentia > Muridae > Acomys > Acomys minous. The sequence continues at coordinate 60,672,880 of NC_140488.1, read as the reverse complement.
CATATTGACCAGGGTTTTGTTCTTTGTGTTCCTGCACTGGCCTTTAGCCATCTGATTGTCTATGTTATTGGCTGGTGCTCCCTAGGGGCTGCTGGCTTCTGGTAATGCACATAGGTGTGAGGTACAGTAGATTGTTTCCCCCTCACTTGTATCCTCCAGTTCCTCCCTTCCTCCTTCTTTCATCATATTCCCATCCCCTAAGTCTGTGACTGAAGGGGACCTCCTTCTCCACCATATGGTCACAATTGTGTTGAATTATATTGACTATTTTACCTGGAACATTTTCATGCACTTTTTGGTGAAACCATTTTGTACATGAAATCTGTGGAAATGTCTGCTAATTAAGTTAGTTCCTGTCTACTTGCCCTGTAGTTCGCATTTAGATATTAACCTACTGATAGTTATCATATATGGGTATGGCACTGTGTATCTGTGTAACTATAATGACATGTCCCCTTTATTAATTATTTTCATATGAGTCTGCACTTTAGTCCATTTGAATAAAGTTGAAAGTCAATCAAAATCCACATTGTAGAGGACTTGGAAAGATGATGTGGTGGTTAAGAATATTTTCTGCTCTTTCACAGCGCTTGGATCTGGTTGCCAGCACCCATATTCCAGTCATAAGCCTCTGTAACTCCAGTTCTGTGTGATTAGATGACGTCTTCATTACTACCAGCACGGCATGAGCATACAGACAATTTGCTCATAAACATTTTTTTTTTTAAATTCATAAAATACCAAGATTGTAGAGGTACAAAAACTATGGGCCTTTCAAATGAAAATTCAGAGATATTGTATGTAGATATTGAAAGTAATTCTTACCTTGTAATACATAAAATGATATTTAAAGTAGTTGAAATTTTAATATAATTATTAAAGCTAATTATGTTGTAGAATAAAACAAAATGGTAAGTATGAAATTGTATTTGGTACTAACTTATGCAATATGACACCCAACTTACAGTCCTTTAGACATTCTATAAAATTGTGCCTTTGTTCATGAATAAAGGGACTTTAATAGTTCAGGATAAATAAGCTACAAGTATATATTTAGTTCTATAACAAATATATGCTGTTTCTATTTCTAATATTCATCAAAGAGAATGATAAAAATCGAGAATACAAACATTTTTCAAAGTACTAGCTCTGAAAATATTGAAAGGCATGATAAAAGCTGTTAAGGGGAAAAAGTAATTTAACAAATATACTTAGGTATAAAGACTATACAAACCACAAGAATGATCAATAAGATAATCACCAATAGTGCAAAAGTGGCACTTGTATCTTAGGAGTAACCAGAAGTTGTCTAATTAGACTTACCCAGCTCAAATAGAGAATCCCTGCTCAACAACACAATACACTTAGTTCACTATCAGTAGCTGATTAGGACCTGCATCCTAGAAGAGAACTACATGTTTTATTGCCACTTTAATAAACAAAGGTAATTTACAACTTCTTTGCAAATACTTATTTTCATACCCACAGATAAATGTAGCTCTTATCCAGCATCAAAGAAGCTTTTCTTTGTAATATGTTGAAACTATTCCAAATATCTTTAAGTGGCCAACATGCAGAAAACAAGTGAACATGGAGTGTTCAGTGCCAGCTAATAAATCTACAATGCAAACCCCATATCTAAAATACAAAGAAAATTGTACAGACTGGATAAGAACCAGAGGACTAGAACATCTGTTGTAAGATAGTGTCTTCCAGACATAGAAGCTGCATTCTTGAAATGTCAACAATGTGATCACCTAAACAATACCTGCATAATGATAACAGAATTTGACATACCACTTCGGATGAGGAAAATTTCACAAGGCCAAATTTCTCGATAAAGATTTAAAGAAAATTAATGGCTGCTGAGAGGGATAATCATACCCCCATCTATAGGAAAAAGGTATGAGATAGTTTATTTGATTCAAAGTGGTCATTCTGAAACATGTGTACATACTAAACATACTAAATAGTGATTATATGTATAAAATAAAGAGAGTTAAGTTAGAAAGTTGATAGTGTGGTGATTACATAGTAATAACTAGAGGGAGACAGGAAAGGTAGAAATTATCAAAATACTGGACTTGTGTATGAAATTCTCAAAAGATAAAAATAAGTAAATGTGAAATCACAAAGACACACCGATTTCTACACACACACACACACATACACACACACACACACACACACACACACACACACACACACACACACACATCAGAAAGAGAGAGAGGAAAATAACAAGCGTTTCTATGCAGATTAAGAAAGTGGCTCTTATGACAATAATTGATGAGATTTAGAGCATGGAAAACATCTGGACATTTATAGAAAATAAGGTGAGAAAGTTCCTAAAACCAATAACTGGACATTTTTTGATTCAGCAGCTTGTTTTCAAGTTGTATATCAGAAAGGACTGAAATCAGGACTCAAACAGATATTTGTATCACCTTGTTCAAGATATTGTTACAATTACAAAGAAGAGAATGCAACCAAGTGTCTAATAATGGATAAAGGGACAAACCTTTGAAAACATATACTGTGAAATACAATTCAGACTGGAAAATAAAATTCATTTACACATATACTTATATAATAGAGATGAATGGGGAAAACGTATTAGGTGACAAAAGGCACATAGATTTCACTTAAATAAGTGGACTTAAATATTCAAAATGATAGAGAAGAAATAGTATAATAGTGAATGCCAGGAACTGCACTGAGAGAGATATGATTTGACTCTGTATTAGGTATATAAATTCTTTATTGGGAAATATAAAGTGCTCTTTGTCAAAGGTAGTGTGGCAACACAGCCCAACACTACCACCAGCTCCCTGAAAAGTTCCTATTCCCTTACGGAAATATGACTCATCAACTCTGTCAAAGAAATTTAAATTGATTCTATTTTTTAAAAACCTTTTTATAATTCACATTGTAACAGAAGTATAATACTACCCTTCCTTTCCTTTCTTCCCTCTCCCCTCTCCGATATACCTCTCTATTCTCTCTTTGAAACCCATTTCCTCTTTATTCATTGTTTTGCATGTTGTCTATGTATATAAATATGTGTTCATAAATATAACTTGATCATTCATCATAATATTATTTGTATGTACAACCCAAGCCACATGCTTAGATTGGCACATGATACCTTCATCAATATATACCAACTCAGACAGTGGGGTAAGCCTTTCACACCTGTAAAAGTAACTTTTATTCTCCTGAGGTAATTGTTTTCTCCAAGGCTTATGACCTCTGTCTGCTAACTTAGGCCATGTCCCAGAAACTTCTTGTTTCCGTAAAATCTTATATAGGCTTGAAATGTTTCAGGCTCTCAGAATTACTTCTGAAAAAGCACACCCTTTCTATGTTTTTCTGAACTCTTTTTGGCAGGTTCAACTCAGTTTTCTGGCTCAAAATTCCTCTGCAAGCTGACTAACTCAAACTTGATTTTCTCAGCTTTTCACTGAATTCCTAAGTATTTGGCTTCATACTGACTTTGGCAATATGATATAATCCTCTGGCTTCTTTTCATTTTCTGTCTCGTTAGTTCCTAACTTATGTCTAGCAACCTGTCTCTGCTACCTTTCTCTGTATAATTGTCCTAGTAAAATTTCTCTCTCTCTCTCTCTCTCTCTCTCTCTCTCTCTCTCTCTCTCTCTCTCTCTCTCTCTCTCTCTCTCTCTTCTCTTGTTGCTACTGCTATTGCTATTATGTAACCACTTTTTCCTTTCTGTTCCCATGAGACTTTGGTATATCCTATTCCTAACTCATTCCCTCAAGTTTTTCTCTGATTTGGCACTTTTTCTGACCTCAATTAGACATCAGATTCAAACATGGAACATTCCTTATACAAACTAACCTTACCTCCATTGTTAGAAATTAAAGGTATGTAGTAAGGGTGTGTTGATATTTCAGCTGAATCACACATATTTAGAAGGTCTTTGGATGTAATCACAGAAGCATCTTGCTGGATTAAAATAATGCTACATTTTCCCTCTTTCCGATTAGGCCAAAAATCATTTATAGTTTAACTATTACAATAGAAACAATTATCAATCCCCTAAGCATAACAATCCAAATGTCTTTAAATTTAACAGTCCAAATAGCCTTATGAAGATCCTTTGATTTGATGAGCCTTATATAATCACAGTCCTGATTATATAATATGTCCTTCAGCAAATGCCCATCTCAGCATTGAGATTTTCAGGCTGCCAATCTGATGAAGGACTTTTCCTTTTTCAGTTGGTTTTATGAGCTGTCTCCATGCAGGGAATCAGCTTTCTGCATCATCTGCATTGCTGATTATCAACTTCCTTTCCTTCCTTGAGTCCTGCCTTCATGTGGAAGCTTCTCTTATTCAGATTGGATCTTTATCAAATTTGAGGGAACCATTAGTCTTTCATCTCCTGTGGAAATATAGGCAAAATATCTTCCACAGAATGACATAGTCCTTGACTTTAATTCTCATGTTAAAATATCTTTAAAGTAAGGTTGATCTAATTCAGCAGGTTTTTAAAAATACAACCCAATGCCTTTCAGCAAATCTTAAACACCAATCCATAATCAATGAAATATGACACCTTCATGTCCACAAGTCAGTCTTTTCAAGGCAGTTCGCCAGTTGAGAGTTCATCAGCAAATCTTTGTTGTGACAAGTTGACAAAATGGAGTTAACTAGGAGACACATGAACCATGAATTTTATTGTTTCTTTACTATAAGTACTTAGATTAAACATTGTTTATAAACTGGGCATGGTGGCGCACACCTTTAATCCCTGCACTTGGGAGGCAGAGGCAGGTGGACCGATGTGAGTTCGAGGCCAGCCTGGTCTACAAAGTGAGTCCAGGACAGCCAAGGCAACACAGAGAGACCCTGTCTCGAAAAACCAAACCAAACCAAAACAACAAGAACAACAACAACAAAACATTGTTTATAATAGTGTCTTGTAATTTTTTTACTCATATTATGTGTTTTCTTACTTAGTAGCAAGTTTTATAATTGTCTGTTATTACTATAGAAGACAAGACAGTGCACATGTATAATAGAAAATTGCAGAGAAACTTTGGTATCTGCTTCTGTAATTCTAAGTCTAATAAGGATGTGTCAAGATCATTAGTTTTATACTACAAAGAAAGATGAGATATTGTTAAGAAGAAAGCCTTGAAAAGAGAATGGAATTAAGAAAAATGGGAAGAAAGGAGGAAATTAAAAATAACAAAGCAAATAAACAAATGAAAAGAAGGAAGAAGGAATGCATAAATGAATGAAAAATAATATTGAACAATTACATATAATGTCCTAGACATGATCAGTATTGTCTGTTTTCTATAGAGGTAGGTCTCAGAGACTACATTTAATTTTGTCCTAGATATCTAAAACTTATTATTGACTAGAAATTTATAATTGAAATTTTTAATATATGATCTACTAAGATCATTAAGAAGTCTTACAGATAGGAATATGAAGGAGATATTCAAATCCTTTTTAATCTTCATTCAATAGACCTAAGCTTCTATATGCAAAATTTGTAAGTGCTTCTTAGTTATAATCTGCACTTAGTTTAAATATGAGTGAATGAGATTATATAACCATTGTTTTCTTAATCAGTTCATCTATTGATATAGACATGGATTGTTTTCAGGATTTAACAATTATTGGTTTTGTAATAAAATGGGAATCTCTTTGGAATTCTAATATATATATATATATTCCTGGTGGCTTAAAGGTGGAATCTAATGACAGTCCTATAACTGTAAGAGGGAGCCTCTATAGTTAATCCATCAAGTTATGCATTAATTTATATGGGTGCCTATAATATATTAAAACATTTCTATTTACACACTCATAGAATTTTTTAGTGTTGTTGATAATACCTAGTCTATCTTGCAAAATTATGTCCATCACATTGCTTGTTTGTTTTATTTTTTTTTTTGATGACTAATTATACTGATCAGTTTTGTACATATAAATTCATTTCTCTTACTTCTTTGGAAAAGAACTATTTTAGAATGTTCATACATTCTAGTTGATTCACAATATTGTGTTTCATTAAGTTATTTGAGTTACATTATATATTCCAGAATTAAACTTTCCTCTAATTAATACAAGGACTTGTTTTCATCACTCAGTTAATTGTTTTGAATTTTATATCAACATGCTTTGGGGGAAACCACACTTACGTCCTGACATCCATCCTCATTATTGGTTAATGAAAAATGTTGTAGTATGAAATATAAACTATTCAGAATTTAAGGAGGACACAACAATTTGTTAACCCCAAAAATATTTTTATTGCTAGAAATTGTTGAATTTGTCTGATTCTAACTTTTTATCAGTTTTATTAAATTTTTCTAAGAACCTGGAAACTGACATTTTACTTTGTGCTTGGATACATTTGATAATTGTTTAATAGCCTATCTCTAAATAATTTCTCTTTAATGATTTTTGAAGAGCAAAGTAAAATTGTATAGTTTTCATACATCACATTGTTATTTTATAGTTGAAATACCAACTATCTAAGTGTTTCATCTAATGTTGTCTGACAGTGGAATACAAGCAACTATTTGATAGTCTGGTTTTGATTGTTTTGTATAAATAACCAGAAGTAGGATTGGGAGATTATATTGAGTCTCTACTTTAAATGTTTGGAGGAATTTCCATTTGTATTGATAGGAACTGCTGATTTTTATTTCCATCATCTCTATATAGGTGTAATAATATTTTCATAGCTGATTATTTTTGTTGTTTTTTCAAGATTTTAATAACAGCTGTTCTAGTAAGTGAGAGAAAATACCAGATTTCATTTTTTATTTTATTTTATTTTTTTTTTAATTTATTCTTGTTACATCTCAATGGTTATCCCATCCCTTGTATCCTCCCATTCTTCCCTCCCTCCCAATTTCCCCTTATTCTCCTCCCCTATGACTGTTCCTGAGGGGGATTACCTCCCCCTCTATATGCTCATAGGGTATCAAGTCTCTTCTTGGTAACTTGCTGTCCTTCCTCTGATTGCCACCAGGTCTCCCCGTCCAGGGGACATGGTCAAAGGTGAGGCACCAGAGTATGTGAGAAAGTCATATCCCACTCTCCACTCTACTGTGGGGAGTGTTCTGTCCATTGGCTAGATCTGGGTAGGGGCTTAAGGTTTACCGCCTGTATTGTCCTTGGCTGGTGCCTTAGTTTGAGCGGGACCCCTGTGCCCAAATCTGCCTATCATAATGTTCTACTTGTAGGCTTCTAGGACCCTCTGGGTCCTTCTACTTTGCCTTTCTCCCATGTTTCTCTCATCTAGAGTCCCACTAGAATGTCCTCTCCTCTGTCTCAGTTTCCTAGTAAGTGAAGGCTTTCGTGGGACATGCCCCTTGGGCTAATATGCAGATATAAGTGAGTATATACCATTTCTGCTAATGAGTGAGTTAACCCAGAAGCAGAAAGACTCATTTTTTATTTTTAATTCCCCAAGACATGATATTGGACAACTTTTCATATACCTGCTTGGCTTTTATATATTTTCCTTGAAGGAATTATGCTTTATCATTTTCCTCTGTTTTAAGAAAAGTATGCATGTTTTTTATTAAGTTATGGGAATACCTTACATGGATTGATGTTACCAACATTTCATATAGCCTCTGGAACCTCTTTCATTCTGTAGAAACATTATTATTCTATATAGTGTTATTTTCACTTTGTTACTTTTAGCATCTTTGTTCTTTTGATAATCAAGGAATTATAGCCCAGGTCATCATAATTAAGAATTTATTTAACCAATAATAAACATTGTTTATGAATAGACATTAATGTCTTGGCCAATCTCATAGCTATTCCCATGTACTGGGATTATCTGTACAAATTATCTGCTTGTTCTGCAGTGTAGACTAACTTGATTTAGGAGTCTCTTTTCTAGGTCTTTTTCATTTTGATCTTTTCCTTTAAATTTATATTTTACTTGTTATAACCTATTCATACTAAATCACAACTGCTATCCCCTCCTTCCTATCCTCCCATTCCCACTCTCTCTCCCTCCTCTGCCCATTCCCCTTCCACAGACCTCCAACAGGGGGACCCTCCCACCCCAAATGTCTGGTGTCAGTCTATTAAGTCTTATCAGAATAGCCTGCATCATCATCCTCTGTGTGCCTGCGAGGCTGTCCTGCCTAAGGGCAGAGACCAAATCATAGGTGCCAGAGTGCATGTCAGAGGCTCAGAAGCAGTCCTCACCCTTCCCATGGATAATTGCCCATCCATTGGTTACATCTGAGCAGGGGGTCTTGGTTCTCTGCATACACTGCCATTGGTTGGTGCATCAGACTGTGGAGCCACAACTTTGTCCAGATCTCTAATTCCAGATGGTCTCCCTGTGGGGCTCCTTTTCCCTCCCAACTTTTGCAAACAATTCACAGCTCTTCTCCCAGAATCCTGTTATATATCTCAGCATCTGTCCTGCTCCCCTACTAGGTGTAATCTCTCAGAGGACATATATGTTGGGCTAATATCCACCTATAAGTGAGTATATATCATGCATATCTCTCAGGGTCCAGGTTACCTCACTCAAGATGATCGTTTCTGGGTCCATCCATTTGTCTGCAAATTTCAAGATCTCCTTGTTTTTTAAAGTTGAATAGTACTCTATTGTGTAATTATACCAGAGTATGTCTATGCAGAGAATATGCTTCTCATCATTTGGAGACCCCCTGTGACTTATTTTTAAATGCCATTATTCTCATGGTATGAATGAAGATTTACAGATGTCATTCTCCTGCCCATACAAAGAGCAGAGATCCAGCCTTAATTGCTCTGTGTATCCAGCACACCTCATATTTTTATAGTATTAGGACTTTATAATGTTTGTGAGAAATTGTGTGTTTTAGGACAGAAGAACTGGACACTGATACTCGATCAGAACTGACAAGATTCATTCCTCTCAGCATGCTGGATGCTGACATCCTGCATCCTTCATGTTCCAGCCCCAAGCATTTCAGCTGCTGTCCCTCATCAGAACATGACAACTTTCAGGATAGCTTTGAAGAGAGCTTCTGATCACAATTGGTCCAGCAGTTCAGACTGTCCCACTTCTATTAAGCCTGGAATTTCTCACCATTTAGGAAATGGATAGCAAATGCTATTCCTAGCTTCCTTACCAATTTTCCACAACTGTTTTTTGTGCCCCTACAAAAGGTATTCTTCAACTCAAATCAGCTAGAAGAAGTCTTAAAGAGAGACTGATGCCTTTTTTCCCTTAAGGGTGGTTGGGTAGGGCTCTGGTTGTTCTTTTGGGATATGCATGTTTATTTCCATAGAGAGTGGGTTATAATTTATTATTGGTCTTATTCAGAGAAAAACTGAGATTGGACTCAGGGATTTCTCTCATTCCTTTTATCTTTATTTTTTGGTTATGGAGATAGGAGTTGAAAATAAAGAATATTAAATATAGGAAATTATAGGGATGACAGGACAAAAAGTAGATTATTAAATCTACTCCTCAACTTAAGACATTATCTGTTAGAAACAAGGTTATTTTTAATTTATTGGTACAGAATTTTGTAAACTGATGCAAAATAAATTTAATTTGATACATTGGTATAGAATTTAAATTCAAGATTATTCACAGGCATTAAATATATTTCTACTCTAATACAAGGTAGGATACCCATATAATTCAATTATAATACATGGTTTACTTCCAGTACTTTGAAGGTGCTATTGAATGCAAGTTAGGATAATTAATTAATACAAGTTAATTGTTAGTTGATCAACTCAAGAACACATTCATTACTAGTCTATTTTCATCTCAAGAATATATACCTTAGGTTCAACAGATATATATGATTATATAGATCGATAAGTTAAAATAGAAAAGGTCTTCAAAAACCTCTGAGACCTAGAGAATATGGCATTTCAAGATGTTTTTATGATCTTAAGGATCCTTTGACAATAAGACAGGTTAACTCCTAGCAACACCAAAACTACATCAAAGAAAGTGGTGAACATCACAGAATCTCATTATGGAGATGGCTTCAAATATGGTGAACAAGCCACAGGGCAAGATGTCTGCATTCCAACCACAGACAGTATTTTCCTTAAAAAAAGGGCAAGCTTGGATGTAGGCAGAGTCAACAACCAAATTCTGCCAAGGCAGGTTAAGCAATTCCTCAACAGTTCTTGCTTAACAAATATGTCTGCCCAGATATAATGGGGCAGAAAACTCAGAATGATGCTACAATGGTATAGAGCACTGCGTGACAGTCTAGGTCGCCAACTGCCTCTGTCATCTTCTCGTTTCGAAGCTGCTAACCTGTACTTCCTCTCTACTCAGATAATTAATTTTATTCCTTCTCAAGTATCTGATGGGGTGAAAGTCAGTCCCCACTCTTTACTCAACTGTGAAGAATGTCCTGTCCATTGGCTAGATCTTGGTAGGATGCCATAGTTTGAGCAGGACCCCTGGGCCTGGTGGCACTCAGAGAAAGAATAGCAGGCTACGAAGAAGAGACTTGATACCCTATGAGCATATACAGGGGGAGGAAATCCCCCTCAGTCACAGACATAGGGGAGAAGGGAAGGGGAAAAAAGGAGGGAGGGAAGAATGGGAGTATACAAGAGATGGCATAACCATTGAGATGTAATAAGAATAAATTAATAAAATAAAATTTAAAAAAGAAAAAATGTATCTGATGGGGTTGAAGAACAAGTAGTTTAGTTTTACAACTGAGCTTAGTTGGTTAGGGATTAATTTTTTTTAGGTCTTGATAGAGGATTTTAGGTTCATAGAGATGAGATATGATAGAAATTGATTTACCTTCAGAATCGTAAATTCTCCAAGATAGGAAAGATGTTTTCTTCAAGGCTGCCAAATACAAATACAAATACAAATAGGCAAAACACTATGAATTTATATAATTATATATATGAATTTATATAATTCCTAATTGTTTCATGGTCCTTCTTGCAATACGTAGTTTATTGTATATATGTGTTATAATATAAATGCATATGTAAAAGTTAAAAAAAAGAATAACAGAATTAAAAAAATAAAAATTGCCAGAGAATGGCAAATAGACCATTCATGGGACTTAGTGGCTATAAACAAAGAAGTAGAAATAACACATGTACACACATAAACACACACACATCATTTTATTTAATATCCTATCTATAAATTGTATGCTTTAAGATTAGTTATTTATATATTTAATTTAATTTGAGCCTATTTTAAAGTGTTATATTCACATTTGATCATTGTATTTGTGAATATCCATTTATCATATCAGTACATGAAAGAAACTACCCATTTCCTTTTTATGCTTGCTAATATTTTCTTGCTGTCACTGTTGTAAGTAATGAAGAGGTAGTGTCTTCCAGATATTCCTTTAGCTAGTTATTCCAGGAGCTTATGGACAAACTCTGATTCAAGATTCTATACCACATATCTGATACAGTCTGTTCAGGTAGTGTTTATCTCCATTATTTTCTCCCCTCACTTTGCTCTCTATTTTCTCTTCTCTCCCATCTCTTACCTCTCTGCTTCTCACCTTCTCCTCTCTTTCCTCTCCTTTCTTCCTCCACATGGTGTGTCCAAATTTTCATTCTATCTCTGTAGATTAGCCAATCTTTCTCCAACTCATTATTCTCATAGTTCCCAAGTCCAGTATGGAACAGCACATATTGGAAGCTATTCTGGTTCTAGTATATATAAGTTTCATCCCTTTCAAGCAGTGCAGTGTGCCAGCTTCTGTTGCTTTCCTTACTTCTTCCAATATATTACTTTATATTTGCTCACTATAACTTTTTTCAGTCTTGAAGTTTCTAATATTTTCATGTCTTCCATGTGTGTTATTAGCTACAGATCTATCTTTTATAGGAATGGCAAATTTTATATATATATATATATCTGTCCATTGTTTCTGTGTCTGAATCACTTTTCTTTCTCTCACTCTGTCTCTCAAGGTCTTTCTCTGTCTCTCATTGTATGCACCCTCTCTTCTCTATATTGTCTCTTTTCTCTTCTCATTTACTAAGTCACATTGAGGCCTCTTTAATTTGGTCATCTCACCCAAAAATCCTAATAGATATTTTGACATAAAATAATAGGAGATTTTTCAGATTATTTCTCACTTTGGTTTAAGCAAGTATCCCTCAAAGGCATCCAAGGCTTCATCCCAAGCCTTATGCCACTAGGAGGAGTTAGAGCCTACTTATGCAAGTAGAACACACTGAAAAATATTACAGATCTTTGAAGTGTGCCTCCAGATTGTAAAACTCTTGTCTCCTTTTTCCCTTTTTTACATGATGATGATGATAATGATGCAATGATATAAACAGTTCTGATTTAACACATACTGTCTGTTCTTATGGTCAGACTTCATTCAGGACTTAAAACCATAGATAAAACCTGGCATGGAGTTGGACCTCAAAAACTCTAAGGGAAATTAAGCACCCTTTCCTCCTAAGTTCATTATCTCATGTACTTTTTACAGAAGAGGAAATCTGGCAACAAAGAGATTTCCCAGGATAATTTTGACCACCTGAAGTTCCTTGTAGCTCTATATAAAGGTCTAGATGGATTCTCTTTCTTCAAAAAATTGCATTGTTTTTAAACATTTTATTATATAGTATTTACAGCATTGCCTATATTTATTTTTACACATTTGATTTGACGTTGAAATGAGATTGAGTTTTTTGACTTCTTTTTATCTGATATCCCATTTTTAGTGTATAGAAACACAACTAAATATTATAAGATTTAATTGCACTTCTACCTTCATTTAATGCACTTGTATCTCATAGTCATTTTGTGAAATCATTGTTAAGTTCTTGCAGAGAAGATCATGTTATTGGTTAACAAATATCATTCATTTCTTTTTTTTTTTAAACATAGGATGTCTTATATTATTTTTTCTTGTCTTTTTTATTGGTTCAATAGGAATGCTGAGAAGTTGCTTGGGTTGTGGAACACATTTATAGGCATTCATTAAGCAAATTCAAGATGATATCTTTAGGGATAACTTGGGCAATTCATCAAGTGTCAAGCAGGAATGGGTTACTAAATAGCACTCTGTCCGAGAGTAAACCATCACAACAACAAAAAAGGGTGGTGAAAATATAACATGGTTTCTAATAGAAGAAATATTTTATGGTTTCATAATTGGCCATAATGTTGCTATTGTACACACATGTGAACTCATTATGTGTCTATGATGAGTTAATTTTCTTACATGCTTAATTCCTATTTATATCAATGAATATATTAAATTTTATTGTTGTAAACCTATTAATCCATGTACTGAAACTGCCATCAGACATTTATTCTGTATCTGGTTAATGTGGTAGGTCACATTTTAAAATAAACTACACTGAAACATACTTGGCATCCTGCATTCAAATAAATCCCACATAATTGTAGAATGCACTCATTTGATGTAATCATTAATTGCTTGGTGTTGTGTTTTTGTGCTTTAGGCACCTATACTCACCAGGGATTGCTTCTTCATACGTCTTAGAGATATTTTTTACATTACTTAATCACTCTTGCTTACAGTGAATTTTTACTTTAACCTTTTACCATTGATTAACTTTTTTCAGTAATGTCAAAGGGATCATATTTATTTTTAAATATTAGGTTTCTTGTACCTACCTACCCTTTTCTATTCCAAATTTGGGAAGTTGTAGTATGCTATTTTCCCAAACAAAATTTCTTTTTTTTCTCTCTCTATGCTTTATTACAAAACTTTCATGGTATATTGGTGAACTTGATTGTCTTATAAGTTACAGTCCTTAACAGTTTCCTTTTTTAAAATAATTATTAATCTGACTAATTTAGAATTATTTTTTGTATTTATTTGTATTTATGTGTGTGAATATTATTGAGTGTGTGTATTGGTGATATTTTTTACTCTATTTTATTTGAGGTTCTTATGCCTCTACCTCCCTTCTTCGCCCCTTATCCCATCTAATACCTTCCAACACCCAAACACTAGGTAGAAGAGGAAAGGAGATGTAAGTCTTTTTAGACTGAGTCCTGGATGGTTAGGGTTGCCAGGATCTTTAGCTACTACCAAGCTTAGTCATCAAAACATTCAGTCCAGGAGAACCAGAACCAGCTTTCTTCTTTCTCTATCCATATTCTCAAAGTGTCATTTTCTCTTTCTCTGAGTACCCTCTCTGGAGCCTCTCTTGTCTCTGGTATTTATACCCTATCAGTTTCCTCAGAGTTAAACCATTTACACCTGGCAAATATCATGCCTCTCTCTGAGACACATGAGGCTGTTATCAACTGTGGGTAAACTAAAGCAGCACCATATCCCGCACTTGGGATTAATTAAAATAAAAACATATTTACATCACTTAACTGAATTTTTAAAGAAACCAAAACTCTCTTCTCTCTCTCTCTCTCTCTCTCTCTCTCTCTCTCTCTCTCTCTCTCTCTCTCTCTCTCTCTCTCTCTTTGTGTGTGTGTGTGTGTGTATGTATGTATGTATGTATGTATGTATTTTACAAGTGTGCTGGTACCCAAAGATGCCAGAACATGATGGTGTCAGATGGTGTCTGAGAGCAAAAATTACAAGTGTATCGCAGCCATTAAACTTAGTTGCTGAGAAATGACTTTTTGTCCTCTCGAAGGCAGCTAGCCCACTTAACTGATAAAGTATCCAACCAATCAACAAATTATCAGGCTTTACATTCACATTTATTCCTCTACTTAATAGATTTTGGGTTTTGACGCCAGTAATAGACTTCCAATTTCTCTTATTATAATTTGTGCCATAAAACCAGCCACCTTTCCTACTTTCCTTGTACTAGTTCTTCACAAGGCCATAGTTTCCCCAGACATCCCAGGTCACTGAGATTTCTGGTCTTCCCCATTTTTTCTGTGAATATATCTCATTGGATCTTAATTAGGCATATTACTCCTTGTGAACTTTTTTGTATCATAATCTCTTATTTTCTTGGTATCTGAAATGCTAACTACATGCTCAAACTCTCTCTTATCCCATGACAGAGATGAAAACACTAAGGAGCTTAGCCTACTGAGCAAGATGGGGATGGGGGAGGATAAGATATATGTGTACTGCAATATAGCTCATAGGATTTAATAAGTCTTGTTACGTGCTTTTTTTTTACATACATATGCTTATTGATTTCAGGTTTTTCCCAGAAAAAAAAAATGTTTCATGTACTCTTTTGAGTTAATGAGGGCCTTCACTGAAGAAGTGAGGTCTACGAAGTTTGTTTCACTATCTTGCTGTTATTCATCCTTTATCTAGAACTATGGGCTGATTTTTTTTATCATCTGTCATTCAATTCTCTTTTTAACTTAATGATTTTGAATGAGAAATCATGTCTTTTTTCTCAGAGTTATTAGCATATGATTCCTTTTTAAAAAAACTTTTCATATCCTACTTTCATCTGTATTTCAACATTTGAATATGATTTGTCTGGAATAAACAAATATTTTCAAACACACATTTTCTGGTGTTCAATATTTTAAACAAATTTAGCGTATTTCAACTTTTATTGCTTAACATATTCTTAAACCTAATTGTCTCTTTATGTAATGATAATTATATTTAATTCATAATGATTAAAATATATCTGTAATTCCTTTAATTTCTCTTCATTCTGCTTTTCAGATTAAATAATTTTATTTAAGGAATCATCATGTTACTCATTTTCATTGTCATTTAACAAGATGCTGTTAAATTCCTTTAGTGAATGTTTTTGTCATTATATTTTGCAATAATTATAGAATATCTGGTTCGTATAATAAATTTACATTGTAGTAAATTTCTTCTTTCAAAGATACTGTTAATATAGCTTCCTTTAGCTCCTATGATGTAACTTTCTTTTATTACTTAAATATATTAAAATAGCTCTATTGTTTCCTGTAATGAACCAGTGCATACACTTCATCTGAAAGAAATTATTTAACTTGTACAATAGTCATTATTCTTTTCTTCATTTTATAAGTGTTTTATGAAACGCTAACATATTGAATAGCATAGGACCACCACCCTAGAAATCGATTATTCCTTTTTTTCTTAATATTCGATATTAGTTTTGTTTGTTTCTTGAATTTTCTGATTAAATTGTATAAATGTACTTTCTTTAATAATCAATGTCTCTGTTATGTAGCGCAGATTTTCCAAAAACCAACTTTATTAAGGATTCTTTTTAAAATATATTTTATTAATATATTCATATTACATCTCAATAGTTATCCCATCCCTTGTATCCTCCCATTCCTTCCTCCTTCCCATTATCCCCTTACTCTCCTCCCCTATGATTGTGACTGAGGGGGACTTCCTCCTCCTGTATATGCTCATAGGGTATCAAGTCTCTTCTTGGTATCCTGCTATCCTTCCTCTGAGTGCCACCAGGCCTCCCCATCCAGGGGATGTGGTCAAATATGGGGCACCAGAGTTCGTGTGAAAGTCAGACCCCACTCTCCGCTCACCTGTGGAGAATGTCCTGTCCATTGGCTTGATCTGGTTAGGGGTTCAAAGTTTATTGTACATATTGTCCTTGGCTGGTGCCATAGTTTGAGCAGGACCCCATCATACTGAGTGAGTTAACCCAAAAGCAGAAATAGTCAAATGGTATATACTCACTTATCTGGACACTAGCCCAAAGGGCATGTCCCATGAAAGTCTTCACTTACCAGGAAAGTGGGACAGAGGGGAAGACATCCTATTGGGACTCTAAGTGAAATAATCATGGGAGAATAAGAAAATATTTAGGATTCTTAAGTGTTTCTACCTCTCTTCCAACCTCCCAACCAGAGATAGGAGAGAAGGAATATTGTTAGGATACTAGCAGTCTGGCCAGTCAAATAGAAAACACTAAGCAGCAGTGTGAATCAGTATCAGCAGCATGATCCAGCAGAAACAGCAACTCCATGAAATCAGTATGACTCAGTGGATTAAGCTGGAATGCCACTAGAAGTTCTCTGTAAGCATTTCTGTCTGTGAAGCAAAGACCAATGAAGCCATGTCAAACTTTGAAAGATGTAGCAATACAAAAGTGTTGTTTCTCTGTTTATGACCTTCTATTTATCTCTTCTCAGAGTCCACATAAGGATGTTTTGCAGCTGCCAAGAACCATGTCCCTTGCAGAAGACAAGTTTCCAGAAAAATATTACTTGCCTTCTCACCAGTCTGTTTTCTGCTAACAAAGGTCAAAAGGCTGTCTTCAGAAGTAGAAAAACAGTCCCAACATAGTGTACATGTGATTAAAAAAAACATATTAACATGACACAGATGAGTCTTCAAAGAAACCACAATCTTCCACTTCACTGTTCAGGTAGTTATCAAATAGTAATGAGACAATTTCCATACATACTAAGAATCAGTGACCCTTCCCATCTTTCTTGAGATGTTTTGTATACACACTGAAGGATACCTTCTACACTCAACCATACATTTCACAACTATTCGTTATCCCCTTTTTTGTGCTAACATGAAGCCCAGACATCAAACTAATGTGTAAATTATGGAAGTCTTTGGGCAATTCATGAATATATTCTACATTCTTTTCATATGCACAATCACCTATATTCTTGATAATATATTAAAACTTGACCATTCTGGGCAACTCATTCCCCATTACTTCCTGTAGAGCCATTACTAGTCTATTACCTATTGAAGTCCTAACAATATCTGTGAAAATGAAATTTAGTAGTTGTCTAAATATTTACATTGTTGTTTTGTAGGTGAGTTGTTTTTCTTTTCTTATTTCTTTTTTTGTTTTTGCTTGTTTTTTCTTTGTTTTGTTTTGTTTTTTGAGACAGGGTTTCTCTGTGTAACATTTGCTGTTCTGGACTCGATTTGTACACTAGGTTGGCCTTGAACTCACAGCAATCTACCTGCCTCTGCCTCCCAAGTGTTAGTATTAAAGGCATACTCATCCATACCCAGCTTGTAGCTGAGTTCTTATCATGTTCAAATACAGCTTTGTAAATGGAGTATATAGTAGAAGTGTCAAAAATTTTATACAATACTATTCTTAAAATGGATAATTGAAGGACTTCAAGATTAGTCTGTACCTTAGAGCTATTAGTACTCTCCCCAAAT
Source organism: Acomys minous (assembly GCF_964271855.1). NCBI lineage: Eukaryota > Metazoa > Chordata > Mammalia > Rodentia > Muridae > Acomys > Acomys minous. Next base: position 60,654,814 of record NC_140488.1, on the reverse strand, counting down.
TAAAAACAAACAAAAATAAACAAACAAGCAAAAAAGCATGAGATCACTAAATTGCAAAAGGCTACAGTGGAAATTAAGATACTATCAGAAATTTTACTTGTGTAATGTCTGTCCCATTGTGCCAAGTAATATATCTACATTTTTCCATGTCCTGGTGGAGATAATTTAAATTTTTTCCAGCTCTCAGATTGTGGTATACTTAAGTACTGCTGGTTGCTTGTTGCCAAGTTAAAAAAAATTGGGAACCAAAGTCGAGCATTGCCATTTGAGAAGCTTGCAGAAAAGAAACACGAAAAAGTTTGATGAAGAAATATGTAATGACTGATAACACTAGCTGTATTAAAACATTTTATATATTTTCATTGATATGATAGGAAAGATTTAAGGCCCTATCTACCATAAGCTCACTGTTACCCCTGAAAAAAATCATTTCCTTGAGAAAAAAAAAATGAAATGAAGATTCCACCTATACAAAGGTGTGTGGTAAAATATTACCTCTCAGTCTTTCAGGCATTTAGAAACCAAAACTATCCATTGTAGAAAGCAGCAAACTACAGTTTGGAAGCAGACTTTGAAGTTGTTGACATGGTTTTCATTTTAAAAGTGTACAAGATGCAAGAGTTTGTGGCTCATAAATGTCTGTTCCAGAGGCAACAGAAAGCTTGTTAATCCTGACAATCTCTGTAGTTTTATATTCTTTCATGTAGCCATTGGGATAATGATGCAAATAAGTTTGACAATAAAAGTAAAAATACCATGATGAATGAAGACTACAGGAATTCAAATAGTCAATGACCATAGATTGCCTGCTAAAGAAAGTTAGAGAAAGTAAGCAAAAATAGAGAAGAAATCACATGTGTGTATAGCCTGCAAAGCCATAGAATTTCTGTACCCCTAGAAACAACTGAAGAAATACCTACATGGTTTTCATATTTTCTTGTTGATTTTTGATCTTATTTTGAACTCTTCTCTCATATTCTGGTTTTGGATAGGAATTTTTATTGTGTGTCATTTTAACATAGGTGTATATAACTTGACTTTTTAAAGTATTTTTAAGCACCATACTTTTTTTTTACTTATTTCTCAGAGTTTTTGTACTTTGTATTATCTTGAAAGTTTTGAGACTTTTGAGACATAGTAATGAACAAATTATATTTCCCATTATGGGAAGGCTAGGATTTCTTGTGGGAAGGGAGACTGTATGGTATGAGATAAACCTGAGATCTTTTCCAAAGACTCATAATTTCTGAGCTTGATGAGCAGCTGATAAGTTTCTGGGAATGTATTAGATCATGACAGTTCTTAATTAATGGATTAATAATTAATGTGGTCACCCTATGCATGAATTATTGAAACATGGGAATTAATTGGGAAAAGTGACTAACAGCAGCATTCCAAAAATACTCGTTATTCTATTCAATTCCATTCTTTGTTTCTTCTTTGCCATGAAATGGACACATTTCTTCCATGATATTCTTCATTCATCTATGAGCTATCTGAACATAAACTAAATATTCTGAACCTATAAACTGAAATAAATATTTATCCTTTAAACTATTTTATGTATTCATAAGAGCAACAAAATGTCTGATTGATTCCTTTACCAATATCTATTCAGTGATGCTGTCATTGCTATTCTACAAATATGGCTATGATCTGTCAAATTAAATTGTTTTACTGTTTTTATTCTTTCAAAAAAGATTTTAGTCTATCACTTATGTATAAATGTTTTCTCTATGGAAAATTATGCAGGTGAAAATAGCACTTTTACATTGATTCTTTATCTGAGGTACATAATAAAGAGTTTATATGTAGTCACAAAGTTGGTCCTTCAAACAATGCACTAATTTCAATCTAAAAATGCCTATTTGTTATTTTAAAATGAAGATAACATTTCATTTTTGTAAGGTAACCTGGAAGAAAAATATGTCGAATTTACATTTGTGTCCTCAAGCATATTACTACAATGATTCTATTACTTAAGCCATTATTTGCAATGATAAATTTAAAGAATAATAATTTCTCCTAATTGAGGATCTTCAACATTGGTTATTAGTACTAGATTGCTGTGGACTATAATTTAAACTATATCAAAGAAAAATGAAACAGAAGGAATAGAAGTTTTTCATTACACTGCTATTCTCTAATAAATAATAACCTTTCACTGAAATCACATATGCTTTACATTACTGATAAAACTAGTAGCAAGTGGACTGTGTTAACTTATACCTTTGAATTTGGAAAATTTAGTTCAATTTTTTTACTTTGTTACATTGTCAAACAATATAAATGTTTGAAGTAATAGGACACTATTTTGAATGTGGCATGTCTCATTCGTTGAGGGAACCAAATTATTTTACAACTGCCTCACTTCTTTAAGATTTAATCTTTAGAACATATAATTTTAAACTTTTGTCTTCATATTTCCTGCTAAAATGATACTTGTGCCTTAGCAAGTCGAGTGATATAATTTGTAAAAGTATACAATATATTAAGATTATTATAAACTACAATTATAATAATTACAGAATTCCAAAGTTTACAAACATTTGGGTGATTTTGATAGATAAATTGTTATTCTAAACAAACTACCAGTGTTAGACATATTTTAAATGATTCCAAACATTCATTTTGCTATTCAAATGATGGATTTGCTGTGACAAAAACTTGACGCATAGTCAGGATCCCTTATGGAATGTGATACATTATCAAACCCCATATGCAAGATATGACTTAAACTACTGGACTTCAAAATAGATAAAAATTCAAGAGTGTGACAGACATTTTAAATACTAAGAATATATATGGTAGACTATATTCTGTCAGCAGCTTCTTCAAAGATTGGCAGCTCAGGCTGTGAGAGTGTCAGATTCTCTTAATCTCTAAATTAATTACTGAAGAATTGTCTACCAATACTAGTAACATTATTTTAGAAACTGTTTTTATCCAAGCAGATGCCAAATTATTTCAGATACAATCAAGAGATTAGTCCTTAATGATTCTGAGAGATTGGCAATAAAGCTCAGCAGAAGTGCACTTGACTGCATTAAGTATGAAACCCTACATTTAGTTATTAGCATACACACACAAAGGGAAGAATATATCTATTATCTGTCTTCCAATCTATCTATCTATCTATCTATCTATCTATCTATCTATCTATTTACCATAATCTAACCTTCTTCCTATTTGTTTTAAATTTATCTATTACACATATATAACTAAGAGTACCTACAATACATTATCTTTACTCTAAGGAAATATGTATTAATTTAATGTAGAAAAGAGTTACGGATAACTCAGGAATAAAACTGTGGACATTGTTTCTGGTAGACATATGAATTTCTGAAATATCAATATTTTAAATTATGTTAACATTGATATTTTATTTTTAAATAAAGGGAAGTATGTCTGCTTTTCTTCACATTTATTACTATAGAAGAGTTTTCCTTTTACATCCTCAATAACCGTGTTATTTTCCACATCACTGCATCCTTTCCGTTTCTTTCAATTTCTTCTTACTTTTTCACTTTCTTAGTTTTCTACAAGTAAAACTTGACAAAATGTTTGACATATCTTACTAAAAAGACTCAGTCAGTAGTTTGTTTTCTACAAACAGATTACTTCTGTTTTGTTAAACAGTGTGTATCACTCTCCATATTTGAATCAAAAATTGCATAGATTTGAATAATGCTATTTCTGATGAATTATGTTTTTAAGTATGGCAAAAGCATTTAATCATTTGAATTCTTTTTATTCGCTTTATGCTTTCATTTCCTTTTGATGATTGAGTAACCTGGATAGCTCCATTTTATATGTTCCAATGAGAACTGTATATTTTTGTTATTATAAGTGGCATGTACATGGAAATAATCTATAGTAATTAATATTTCTCACAATGGCTTCAGATCTATATTGCTGTACACATTTCACAAAGAATAAGTTGCTTTGAACTATTTTGTTAGACAAATGTATATCATAGTGATAACAAACTTCATTCTCAAAGTAATACTGTCATTTTGTAAAAAGAATGGTTTGATATATTTTTCTTAAAAGTATTTGTTCTGTACAATGCAGATAAATGTGTTTATATTAAACTTTGTATCTACAATGTATAATAATCAAATGGGTTAGGATAAGGTGGAATTGAATAAATTGTAAGGAGATAGAGAAGGGAGAAAGGGATTTATGGTGAACAGAAGTAATTTATCAAAAGGTAGCCTGTATTTAAAACCAAACAAAAAGATATGTCAATATATTTTTAAATGTTAGTCTTTTGCAATCTTTCCAACTGAAAATAAAATTCAGAATGATGATAATACCACAGCAGGTTTGATAGAAAAAGAACTAAAACCTCTTGTGGATTGAACTTCACAATCCACAATTAATTTCTCAAATCAATTAATCATAGTTTCCATAGTTTCAAGCAGAAAAATGTGGATTTTAAACATTCTGTACTGGACTTCTTAAAAAAGATACTGGCTGCAGAAAGCTCAGATAAATAGTGTAAATAAATTGAGTTTCAGTCACAAAGAACCTTTAAAGTTTCAATAAAAAGTTCTCAAATGGAACTTTTTGTTTATTCTCTTCTCTATAAAAAGAGTTAAGAAAACATTTTTTTCTATCTTGGTGTGTCTAAAATTCTGAATGTAAACCCATATCTTTTATATCTTGTCATTATCAACTTAAAACATCTATCTAGACCTAAAAACATCATAACCCCTAAACAACTAAGCTTAATTGTTAAACTAAACTACCTGGTCTTCAGTTCCATCAGAGATTGGAAAATGAATAAAATTGATATCCTGAGCATACCTAGAGTACAGGTTAGCAGTTTCCCAAATGAAAAAACAACAGAGAGAGTTTGCTGCCTGAACAGTGACCCAAAATTCTCTATAACATTGGAGCATCATCTTCAGCCTTTTGTTCACTATATCTGACAGACAGATGATAGATATTGATTTACATTCAGAATTTTAGACACATCAAAATAGAAAAGATGTTTTTTCAAAGCTGTCAAATACAAATAACCAAAACACTAAGGATGAATCATTGATATAATTCATTATTGTTTCATGGTTCTTCTTGCTACAGGTAGTTTATTGTATATATGTGTAATAATACAAATGCATATGTAAAAATAAAAAATGTTTAACCAAAAAAAGAAAGATATATTAGATCAAATGTACTTGGAAGTATTTACTCAAATGCTTCTCGGTAACTCATGGAAGTTTCTATAAACTAGAAAACACACTGGCAAACGAATCTCAGAAAATTTACAAATAAACAATTTGTATTAAAAATATATAGAAAGTGTCTTAAATGAGTCCATCACTTATTTATTTATTTTTATTGTCTTACAAGAAGAAAAATGCACAGGAATAATTAATTAACTGAATTCTATGATGTCTCCTAACTGAAATTATAGTTACTTAGATGATAAACATATGACTTTTCCCTCAACTTTACCCATCGCGTCCCTGTTTTGTCTCTTAGGATGACTCTTATTCATTTGACACATTCAGCGTTACATTCCCCTTATATTGAAAATTTTCTTAGTATTCGATAATATTATCCTTTCAGTTTTCTTTGGGTTTTTTTTTTGTATGTTACACGGAGTTTATTAGATGAGCATTGGGGGGGGGAGAAGGAAAAGGGGAGGGGGCATCCCAGAGAGAGATAAAGAGATAGAGAAGCAGGGTATTAGAGGTAGGGGGCCAGTTTTCTTTATTTTTATCACTTAAAAAAGTGTCATCTGGTTATTTGGCTGTCTTATTAAATTGTAGCACACATCTCACTTAATGTACCCATGTCCTCATACCTGTTTCTTTCCAGATTTTAAAGCAGTTAAATCAAGAAAAGAAGGAGGGTTAAGTGTCAGTATTTCGCTGTTTACTTATACAGGATTTTAATTGAACCTGTAAAGAGTTCCAGAGGTGAAATTGAAATCCCTAGTGAAAATAACATGCATCAATCTATTCTTAGTGTCTAATATATATATATCATCAATTTATATGACTAATGGTCCAGATATAATGCACTTTTGCACTTCCCTATGTAAAATAGTAGGAAAAAGAAAAGATATATCTGCCTGTATGCTGTCACTAGGCTCAATAAAGTTGACTAAAGCCTAAATTTTAGTAAATTTTTATTTCTCCATTTTGAGACTAGCCTTTAATAGAGGAGCACTCCAGCACAAATACTTATCCACTACATTCATTTCTATTCAGTAAGAAAAGGAGTAAACATGTTTTAATTACAATTTAATTTCAAATATATTCCTAAAAGTTTGACTAGGAAGGATACAGATAAGAAAAAAATAAAACAAGAATAAAGAGATATAAATAACAAGTTATACTGCTGCATTGAACAATATTTTGTACTTCTCAACATATACTTTAAAATACTATTTTTGAATACTCTATTAATTTGTTTCGTAATACATTTCTAAAATATATATCCAATATAGCTATATTATCTCATAATTAATAACATTGCATGGTTATTATTATATACTCAGTGATTTAATAATGAAATTTATAATAATATTCACAAAATTCTGGAATGCTGAATAGATTTAACTTGTACACCTCATTGTAACGCAATGCTGATTCCCCAAACAATGGTGACTAGGGAAATATGGAGCACAGTAAAGTCTATCAGCCATTGATATAGATGTACTTCATTATTAACTAAAATTCATCAAAGGCTGAGGTTTACACATCACAAAAATCTGTATTTCAAAACGTGCATGCTCATAATAATAAGGTATAATTTTATGGTTCCTCTTTTCTTAATCTTGTTTAAAACTACAGAAATTTTACTGAATTTAAATAAAAAAACCTCAAATTTAAATTTTCATGTATAATCATTTTCTTTTTTTTTCCTCCTTTATTAATTTATTCTTGTTACATCTCAATGGTTATCCCATCCCTTGTATCCTCCCATTCTTTCCTCCCTCCCAATTTCCCCTTATTCCCCTCCCCTATGTCTGTTCATGAGGGGGATTACCTCCCCCTCTATATGATCATAGGGTATCAAGTCTCTTCTTGGTAACCTGCTGTCCTTCCTCTGATTGCCTCCAGGTCTGCTCGTCCAGGGGACATGGTCAAAGGTGAGGCACCAGAGTATGTGAGAAAGTAATATCCCACTCTCCACTCTACTGTGGAGAGTGTTCTGTCCATTGGCTAGATCTGGGTAGGGGCTTAAGGTTTACCGCCTGTATTGTCCTTGGCTGGTGCCTTAGTTTGAGCGGGACCCCTGTGCCCAAATCTGCCTATAATAATGTTCTACTTGTAGGCTTCTAGGACCCTCTGGGTCCTTCTACTTTGCCTTTCTACCATGATTCTCTCATCTAGAGTCCCACTAGAATGTCCTCTCCTCTGTCGCAGTTTCCTGGTAAGTGAAGGCTTTCGTGGGACATGCCCATTGGGCTAATATGCAGATATAAGTGAGTATATACCATTTGAGTCTTTCTGCTTCTGGGTTAACTCACTCATTATGATCATTTCTAGCTCAATCCATTTATCCACAAATTTTGGGAATTCCTTGTTTTTAATAGCTGAATAGTATTCCATAGTGTATATGTACCACAGTTTCTTTAACCATTCTTCTATTGAGGGACACTTAGGCTGTTTCCATGTTCTGGCTATTATGAATAAGGCTGCTATGAACATGGTTGAGCAAATTTTCTTGCTGTGTGCTGGAGCATCATCTGGGTATATTCCAAGGAGTGGAATAGCTGGGTCTTGAGGAAGCCCTATTCCCATTTTTCTGAGATAGCACCAGATAGATTTCCAAAGTGGTTGTACTAGTTTGCAATCCCACCAGCAATGAAGGAGTGTTCCTCTCTCCCCACATCCTCTCCAGCATGTGGTGTCGCTTGAATTTTTGATCTTAGCCATCCTGATGGGTGTAAGATGGAATTTCAGCGTTGTTTTGATTTGCATTTCCCTGATGATTAAGGAGGTTGAGCATTTCTTTAAGTGTTTCTCGGCCATTTGATATTCCTCTGTTGAGAATTCTCTGTTTAGTTCCATGCCTCATTTCTCGATCGGGTTATTTGGTTTGGTGGTATTTAATTTCTTGAGTTCTTTATATATTTTGGATATTAGACCTTTGTCAGATGTGGGGTTGGTGAAGATCTTTTCCCAGTCTGTAGACTGTCGCTTTGTTCTCTTTACCGTGTCACCTGCCTTACAGAAGCTTCTCAGCCTCATGAGGTCCCATTTATTAATTGTTGACTTTAGTGCCTGGGCTGTTGGTGTTCTGTTCAGGAAGTTGTCTCCTGTGCCAATATGTTCCAGGCTCTTTCCCATTTTTTCTTCTAAGTGATTTAGTGTCTGGTTTTATGTTGAGGTCTTTAATCCACTTGGATTTGAGTTTTGTACAAGGTGACAAATATGGGTCCAGTTGCATTTTTTTTACACATAGACATCCAGTTAGACCAGCACCATTTGTTGAAGATGCTATCCCTTTTCCATCAAATGGATTTGGCTTCTTTGTCAAAAATCAAATGACCATATGTGTGTGGATTCATATCTGGATTTTCGATTCGATTCCACTGATCAACCAGCCTGTTGCTGTGCCAGTACCATGCTGTTTTAATTACTATTGCTTTATAGTACAGTTTGAGATCAGGTATGGAGACTCCTCCACAGCAACTTTTATTGTACAAGATTGTTTTAGCTATTCTGGGTTTTTTGTTTTTCCATATGAAGTTCAGAATTGAAATTTTAATGTCTTTAAAAAATTGTGTAGGTATTTTGATAGGGATTGCGTTGAATCTGTAGATTGCTTTTGGTAGGATGGCCATTTTTATTATGTTAATTCTCCCTATTCATGAGCAAGGTAGATCCCTCCATCTTCCCATGTCATCTTCAATCTCTTTCTTTAGGGTTTTGAAATTTTTTTCAAACAGGTCCTTCACTTGCTTAGTAAGAGTAACTCCTAAGTACTTTATATTGCTTGTGGCTAATGTGAATGGTGTAGTTTTCCTAATTTCTTCCTCTGCAAGCTTATCATTTGTGTATAGGAAGGCTACAGACTTTTTTGAGTTAATTTTGTATCCAGCCAATTTGCTGAAGGAGTTTATCAGCTATAGGAGTTCTCTTGTGGAATTTTGAGGGTCACTTATGTAGACTATCATATCATCTGCAAATAGGGATAATTTGACTTCCTCCTTTCCCATTTGAATACCCTTGATCTCCTTATGTTGTCTTATTGCTCTGGCTAGAAATTCGAGTACTATATTGAAGAGATATGGAGAGAGTGGGCAGCCTTGCCTTGTTCCTGATTTTAGAGGAATTTCCTTGAGTATCTCACCATTTACTTTGATTTTGGCTATTGGCTTCCTATATATAGCCTTTATTATGTTGAGGAAAGTGCCTTGTATTCCCGACCTCTCTAAAACTTTAAACATGAATGGGTGTTGGATTTTATCAAATGCTTTCTCTGCATCCAAAGAGATGATCATGTGGTTTTTTATTTTCATTTTGTTTATGTGGTGGATTACATTGATGGATTTCCATATATTAAACCATCCCTGCATGCCTGGAATGAAGCCTACTTGGTCATGATGAATGATATCTCTGATGTGCTCTTTTATTCGTTTTGCAAGTATTTTATTTAGTATTTTTGCATCGATGTTCATCAGAGAAATTGGTCTGAAATTCTCTTTCTTTGTTGAGTCTTTGTGAGGTTTAGGTATCAATGAGACTATGGCCTCATAGAATGAGTTTGGTAATGTTCCATCCCTTTCTATCTTTTGGAGTAGCTTGAAGAGTATCGGTATTAGCTCACCCTTGAAGGTCTGGTAGAATTCTGCACTGAAGCCATCTGGCCCTGGGCTTTTTTTTTGGTTGGGAGACTATCAATGATTACTTCAATTTCTGTAGGGGAAATGGGACTATTTAGCTTGTTTATCTGTTCTTCACTCAGCTTTGGCAAGTGAAATTGATCAAGAAAATCGTCCATTTCCCTTAGATTTTCAAATTGTGTGGCATATATGCCTTCAAAGTAGGATCTTATGATTCTTTGTATTTCTTCAGTGTCTGTTGTTATGTCTCCCTTTTCATTTCTGATTTTGTTGATTTCAATACTGTCTCTCTGCCTTTTAGTTAGTTTGGCTAATGGTCTGTCTATCTTGTTGACTTTCTCAAAGAATCAGCTCTTGGTTTTGTTGATTTTTTGGACTGTTTTCTTAGTTTCTAATTTGTTAATTTCAGCCCTGAGTTTGACTATTTCCAGTTGTCTACTCCTTTTGGGTGTTTTTCTTCTTTTTTTTCTAGGGCTTCCAGTTTTGTCGTTAAGGTGTTTATGTGCGATGCTTCCAATTTCTTTTTAAAGGCACTTAGTGCTATGAATTTTCCTCTTAGCACTGCTTTCAATGTATCCCACAAATTTGGGTATGCTGTTCCTTCATTTTCTTTGAATTTCAGAAACTCCTTGATTTCTTTCTTTATTTCTTCCCTGACCCAGGTGTCATTTAGCAGAGAGTTGTTTAGTTTCCACATAAGTGTAGGATTTTTGTTATTTCTGTTGTTGTTGAATTGCAGCCTAAGCCCATGATGATCTGATAGGACACAAGGTATTATTTCAATCCTCTTGTATCTGTTTGGGCTTTCTTTGTGAACTACGATGTGATCAATTTTGGAGAAGGTTCCATGGGGTGCAGAGAAGAAGGTATATTCTTTCTTGTTTGGGTGAAAGGTTCTATAGATATCTGTTAGATCCATTTGACCGATGGCATTGGTTAATGATGTTATTTCTCGGCTTAGTTTCTGTTTCGATGACTTGTCCTTCAGTGAGAGTGGGGTGTTGAAGTCTCCCACTATTATTGTGTGGGGATCGATGTGTGGTTCAAGCCTTTTTAGCAGATCTTTTACAAATGTGGGTGCCCTTGTATTGGGAGCATAGATGTTCAGAATTTGATGTCATCTTGGTTGACTTTACCTTTGATGAGTAAGAAGTGTCCATCCTCATCCCTTTTGATTAATCTTGGTTGAAAATCTATTTTGTTCGATATTAAAATGGCTAAGCCTGTTTGCTTCTTGTGTCCATTTGCTTGGAATATTTTTTTCCAAACTTTTATCCTGAGGTAATGCCTATCATTATGGGTGAGATGTGTTTCTTGAATGCAGAAGAATGTTGGATCCTGTTTATGCACCCATTCAGTTAGTCTGTGTCTTTTTATTGGAGAATTGAGACCATTGATGTTGAGAGATATTAACGACCAGTTACTATTAAGAGTCTTAATTTTGATGTTGGTTCCAGTTGAGCGTTTGTGTAGTTGTGTTTTTGCCATGGTATAGTTCTCTATTTCCTGAGTAGTTTTGATTGTAGCTTGACCCTTTGGGATGGAGTTTTCCTTCTAGTACCTTCTGTAAAGCTGGATTTGTGGATAGGTACTGTTTGAATTTGGTTTTGTCATGGAATATTTTGTTTTCTCCATCAATGGTTATTGATAGTTTTGCTGGGTAAAGTAGTCTGGCCTGGCATCTGTGGTCTCTTAAGGTTTGCAGATTCTCTGTCCAGGCCCTTCTGGCTTTGATGGTCTCTGCTGAGAAGTTGGGTGTAATTCTGATAGGTTTGCCATTAAATGTTATTTGGCCTTTTTCCCTTGCAGCTTTTAATATTTTTTCTTTGTTCTGTATGTTTTGTGTTTTGATTATTATGTGACAGGCAGTTTTTCTTTTCTGGTCAATTCTATTTGGTGTTCTGTATGCCTCTTGTATGTTTATAGGCATCACTTTCTTTAGATTGGGGAAATTTTCTTCTATGATTTTGCTGAGAAGAGTTTCTGGGCCTTGGAGTCTGATATCTTCTCTTTCTTCAATGCCTATTATCCTCAGATTTCTTCTTTTCATGGTGTCCTTAATTTCTTGGATGTTTTGTGTCAGGAGTTTTCCAGATTTGGCATTTTCTTTATTGGTTGATTCAAGATCTGTTATTTTATCTTCTAGACTTGAGATTCGTTCTTCCATCTCTTGGATTCTGTTAGACAACCTCAGCACTGTGTCATTCGCCTTCTTCTCTGAGGCCTCACGTTCTTGTTTTTCTTCTGTCTGTGTGTTTATCATTGAATCCATTTTCATTTTCATATCTTGAACAGATTTTTTAATTTCTTTCATCTGGTTGTTTATATTTTCCTGAAAAATTTCCAGTTCCACTCTATGTGCTTCTTTTATGTCTCGCACCTGCTTCGCTTCTTCTTCCTGCATCTGATTTCGAATTTTATTTGTTTCCTCCATTAACATCCTCATTACCAAGGATCTGAGGTCATTTTCTTGTGTTTCCGTTGTATGTGAGTTTTCCGGGTTGTTTTCTTTGGGATAGCTGGGAACTGGAGATGTCATGTTGTTTTGGGGTTTTTTGCGAATGCTTTTACTCTGTCCCTTAGACATCTTGCCGTCTCTGTTTTTGTTGGGTAACTTCCAGAGATGAGTAGAGGGAGTCTGATGATAGATTCACTTGTTTTCTCATGATTTCTGTAGGCTGGAAGCCCTGACACTTCACTGGTGTGGATGGCAGGTTAGCCCTGTAGTTTTGGGCTCTCACCGCCAGTGATCCTCAGCTCCTTTTTGCTGTGGGTCCTGCAATCGTTCTGGGTCTCTGAATGATCGTTGGGTCAGGCCAAGGTATCCACAACCTTTTGGGTCCCCTGCCAAGTCCAGCCAGGGATACTGGGCCCGAGCCATGCATCGAGCTCAGCTAGTTTCTCAGGGCTTGAACCGTCTGCCACAGCAGGAGAACTGCGACTGCACTGAGCAAGCACCTGGTGGAAGTGAGCGCTCCGCCCAGCTTGCATCACAGCAGGAAAACCAAGGCTGCGCTGAGCAAGCACCCAGGGTATAACTGAGCGCTCCGCCCAGCCCGCGTCACAGCAGGAAAACTGCGGCAGCGCTGAGCAAGAACCTAGGGTAGAAGTGAGCACTTCGCCAGGCTTGTGTCACAGCAGGGAAACTGAGACCGCACTGTGCAAGCACCCAGAGTAGAAGTGAGCGCTCAGCCCAACTTGCGTCGCAGCAGAAAAACCAAGGCTGCGCTGGGCAAGCACCCAGAGTATAACTGAGCGCTCCGCCCTGCTCGCGTCACAGCAGGAAAACTTTGTCTGCACAGAGCAAGCACCCAGAGTATAACTGAGCGCTCTGCCCTGCTCGCGTCACAGCAGGAAAACTGTGTCTGTGCTGGGCAAGCACCCAGAGTATAACTGAGCGCTCTGCCCCGCTCGTGTCACAGCAGGAAAACTGCATCTGCGCTGAGCCGGAGCCCAGGGTGGAAGCGGGCACTCCGCCTAGCCTGCTTCACAGCAGGGGAGCTGCGCCTCGGGCAGAATTGCCCACCGAGCCAAGCCAGCCTCTCCACAGCACAGCTCACTGAGCAAACCCAGGACTCCGGGCAGAACCGTCCGATGAGTCCAGCCTGGGTCTCAAGGCACCACGCGACCCAAATCCTGTCCAGAGTCCTCTCTCCCGCAGCAACTCCCACCGTCCACCACACTAATTGCCTCCACTGGAAGGCTCTGAGCTGCAAACCTCAGCCACCGTCGCTGGCGCCACTGGAGCCGCTGGCACTGCCGGAGCCGCTGCTGGCACTGCTGTCCCCACCGCCGCCGCTCTGATCCGAGAAAGTCCTCGCTCCTCCTGTGTGCAGGGGCAGGCAGGTCCTCCGCACCCTGGTCCCTCCAAACTGTGGAGCACTTCTGCTGCTGTGGTGTGGGGACCTTGGTGTTCCTGGCTCAGAAATCTGTGCAATTCCCTGAATTGTTCGCTGGAGCTTTCAAACACGGTCCACACTGCTCGCAGCCATCTTGGATCCCCATCTCTGAGGCAGTCTCCATTTTCTTATTCTTTTTAAGTAGATGAACCTTCCCTTCAGGATTTTTTATCAAAATTAAAATGTAGAAACAATATAAATTACAATAGAAATATGACTTTTTGCTTATATTTCAATCCATGGAATTAAACTATTAATTCTCTAACCAAAAAACTACAAGAATATACACAAAGACTTAATATTATTTTTTCATTTTCTAAGAGAAATTACTACATAATTACAAATATATAGCCAATTAAAATCCATTATTTTTTAATGCACATATTTGATTCTTCCTCTAAGATACATACTTTCAAATACATGACCAGAGTTTTAACTTTAAATAAGCTACCATTTTACTTACATCATACAGAGAATAGAAATATTTTAACAATAATTTTGCCTTCAGCTTTATGAAAATTTAACAAGAATAAAAATACCAAGGTGAAATATAATGAACCACCATTTCTAAATTGAATGGCTTCGAGAGCCACCTTTACAGTCCATTACATTTAAAATCTAAAAATCCTAGGGAAAATGAAACCAGATATTCAGTGAAAATGAGTGTCATTCCATCTAATATCTGACACAGGAAATCTTCAATTATGCTATTATACTAAAAGAGTCATATTAAAAAATTCCTTCTACATAGTTAGAATTAACATTTACAATTAATTTGATTTCTCATTCTATAAATGTCTGACTTTATTTTGTCTTTTAGCTTATGTATAAGAATTATTCGTGGCGTGTATAAGGATAATTTGGTATATTTAATTTATATGTAAGTATCGATTCAGGGTTATTAAGTTTTCTAGCCCCTGATCATTTCTTTGTATGTAGACTCATTGAATTCCTATGTTCTTCACTCCATTTCTGCTAGATTGTTTTGTATTGTTCTTGGTATGCTATGCAATAGATCACTAGGGTTTATCATTCCAATGTATTTCTATCTGATACTTGCTATACACCAACCATTTATTTTCTTATTATTTAGTGATTGTATAAAAATATAGATTTGCACCCTACATTCAAAGAAGAAAAAATATATGTTAATTGTGCTTTCAGAATAGACCCGCAAAATAAACTAAAATACCTTGCAGTAACTGTGTCCAACAAGTCAAAAATTTTTATAATAAAAGTTGTAAGACATTGAAGAAAATAAGTGAATAAGATAGTGATATTAATATATGATATATGATATAAAAATATGATATACAATCTATAACATATAAGATATAGCATACAACATACAACTTACAACATGCAACATATAATATCTAATATACAATGAAAATAGATCCAATTTATCACCGTATAGAAAAACTAAAGTCCAAGTGGATTAAAGAAGTCAACATAAAGCCAGACACACTAAATCTGTCAGAAGAAGTGGGGAAGGGCCTAGAACACATTGGCACAGGAGAGAACTGGCTGAGCAGAACACCAACAACCCAGGCCTTACAGTCAACAATTAATAAATAGGACGTCATGAGGCTGAGAAACTTCTGTAAGGCAGGAGACACTGTCAACCGAACAAAGCGACAGCCTACAGATGGGGAAAAGATCTTCACCAACCCTTCATCTGACAAAGGTCTAATATCAAAAAATATATAAAGAAATCAAGAAATTAAACACCACCAAACCAAATAACCCAATTGAGAAATGGACTCAGAACTAAACAAAGAATTCTCAACAGAGGAATATCAAATGGCTGAGAAACACTTAAAGAAATGCTCAGCATCCTTAGTCATCAGATAAATGCAAATCAATATGACACTGAGATTCCATCTTACACGCATCAGAATGACTAAGATAAAAAACTCAAGTGATGGAGCCAAGCGTGGTGGCGCACGCCTTTAATCCCAGGAATCGGGAGGCAGAGGCAGGTGCATCGCTGTGAGTTCAAGGCCAGCCTGGTCTACAAAGCGAGTCCAGGACAGCGAAGGCTACACAGAGAAACCCTGTCTCAAAAAACAAAACAAAACAAAACAAAACAAAACAAAACAAAACTCAAGTGACACCACATGCTGGCGAGGATGTGGAGAAAGAGGAACAGTCCTTCAATGCTGGTGGGAATGCGAACTAGTACAACCACTTTGGAAATCTATCTGGCGCTTTCTCAGAAAAAAATGGGAATAGGGTTTCCTCAAGACCCGGCTATTCCACTCCTTGGAATATACCCAGAAGTTGCACTACCACACAACAAGAACATTTGCTCAACCATGTTCATAGCAGCCTTATTCATAATAGCCAGTTCATGGAAACAGCCTAAGTGTCCCTCAGTAGAAGATTGGATAAAGAAACTGTGGTACAGTTACACTATGGAATACTTATCAGCTATTAAAAACAAGGAATTCCCGAAATTTGTGGACAAATGGATTGAACTAGACATGATCATAATGAGTAAGTTCACCCAGAAGCAGAAAGAGACAAATGGTATATACTCACTTATATCTGCACACTAACCCAAGGGGCATGTCTCATGAAAGTCTTCACTTAACAGGAAACTAGGACAGATGGGAGGACATCCTATTGAGACTTTAGTTGAGAGAAGCATGGGAGAAGGGGAAATAGAAGGATCCAGAGGGTCCTAGAAACCTACAAGAAGAACATTATGATAGGCAGATTTGTGCCCAAGGGATCTGCTCAAACTATGGCACCAGCCAAGGAAAATATAGGCAGTAAACTTCAAACCCCTACGGAGACCTAGCTGATGGGCATGACATTCTCCTCTGTTGAGTGGAGAGGGAGGTCTGACTTTAATACACACTCTGATGCCCCATTTTTTTTTACTATGTTCCCTTGATGGGGAGGCCTGGCAGCACTCAGAGGAAGAATAACAGTTCACCAAGAAGAGACTCGATACCCTATGAGCATACACAGGGGGAGGAGGTTCCCCTCAGTCACAGACATAGGGGAGATGGAGTAGGGGAGAACCGGGAGGGAGGGAGGAATGGGAGGATACAAGGGATGGGCTAACAACTGAGATGTAATATGAATAAATTAATAAAATATTTTTCAAAAGAAAATGGAAAAATTGAAGAGCACCTTTTTTACAAAAATAGAAGTCCCATTTAAATGAAAAGAATAGTAGATAGTTATGACACATAATTATGAAGGCACAAATTTCCATGATAAATTACAAGTACTTGACCAATTTATAAGTCCAGTCAGAAAACTATTTCAATCAAAAAAGAGCAAAACTCTCATATCTTTCCATACTGATGCTCTAAAAATATCTAATAGGTATATGAAAATATATAAATACGATTATTATAGAAACACAAACCTCAATAGACATGACATCTCCTTTAACAAAATACCTATACTTTTAAAAAGGAAGTGATCCTTGAATGGGAGCACATACTTTTGATCCCAGACTCAACAAGGAGAAGCCGAAAAATTTCTTTGAGTTCCAGGTTATCCTGGTCTAAAAAGCAAGCTCCACATCATCCAGAAATATGTAAAGAGCCTTATCTCAAATAGTTTGACAAGACAGATAGAATGAGATACTTAGATAAGTAATTGTAAAATATGTAATTCTTACATATTCCTTTTAGAAATGGAAAATATAATAGTTGATGTGAAAACAACTTCATAACTTCTCAAAAGTTAACAATTCAATTATCTTATGACTAAATAATTCCTGTCCTGGGTATCTACCGAAATTTACTAAAATGTATACCTATAAAGTAAGCCAGACAAATCTAACATTACCAGATTTCTTCACAACATCTTAGAGGTACAGTAGTCAAAATTGGAATATCTGTAAGTGGAGCAATAATGATTATAGAAGAGAACACAAATTTGAAAGGGAGGAGAAGTATGTTGGAAGATTCTGAGGTTTGAGAAAGAGTGGGAATACAGTACTCATACATGAAATTCTCTGTTTTTTTTTTTTTAAATTCACAGTTCCAACCTTCAGGCCTAGATCTTGGCATATGCTGTCTTCTGATTCATGCTGGTGCTTCATCTTCTGCACAATTTGAAGATCTACCTGGGTTTGCATATCCTTTATAGTAAACCTATCTGGTGACCCCTGCTAAGGAGTTTCCCAAACTTGGTCATGTGCGCAAACCCAGCATGCTGAGTTTACCTGATTCTAGCCTGATTTTGAATATTCAATCTCCATGCACAACCTGGGCTGCTTGAAAGTGTTGAAGATGTGAGCAAGTGTTTGTGTATGCATGTGCCTCATAAATGTTCTTAAACACATTATGCTTAGTGTAAGAAGTAGATAATAAAGTCACACCTATGTTTTTAACTTGGTGACCTATTTAGAACCAGTAAACTAATATACGGAACTCAAATAGGTTATTGCTAGGAAGTAGAAAAAAAGAATCCACAAGTGACATATTTGGGAGTACAGTTTTGTTATACAAATTTTACCTCACTATTATAAATACAATATATAAAGATTCATAAAAGTTCTCTGTGTTGTCAGTTTAAATTTGTTTACACTAATTTGATTGATGGTAAAATTTGGTAACATTCTGAACTTAGTCACAGAAATCTTTGTTGTGGACATTTGGATTATTTTTCCAAGGGTTTATTATAGACTACAATCATTCATGAAGACTGGCTGCTTGCCTAGACTCTTGACCTCCAGTGTGACTTATACAGTTTAGCATTTAGCTCCTTGATCTACCTCCTGAGCTTAGTTTTGATTTTCTTTGTTTTACATATATGTGATAAAATATGGTCTAATGTTTTGTATTTGACAATTGCTTGTCCCCTGATGTTTTTGACTGCCACAAATATTGCGTTTTAACCGTGCCTCTCCATTAGACTAATAAAGTAAGCTGTTAGCTGGTCAGGGCCAGAGGAAGGTAGGCATAGCAAAATTGGCAGGCTTTTAGGACAGAGAGGTTCTTGGGAAAGAAAGCAGTCAGGAAAACTGGAAGAGTATCTTGGGAAGGAAAGAGAGAGAAGAGGAGAGGAAAGAGGCCACCACCAGGGGTTAGGTGAAGTAAGATGGATGATTTAGCCCAGATGAAGAATGTTAGCAGTTATTTGGGATTATGGATGCTGGGTCATTCAATAAAAATTATTAACAGCAGATAGTAGCTCAATAGAAATTATTAAAAGTAGATGGCATGGGATAAGGGCAGGAAGATTTTGTAGATAGTTTAGGGGATTAATATCTGCCTTACTCCCAGTGAATCAAGAGTGTTTTAAAATATAACAGATATCTGTGGTTTTATGGCTTGATAGTGGGTTAAAAATATTACTGTAAAAATTAGAGCCCCAAAAGAAGCATTTATTAAGCTATACCTTTAAATTAACCACAACATAGATACAAAAACTCTCTTTGAGTTGGTCAGGCAAAGCACTCAGAGTTTAAAGTAGCAACTCTACTGATATGGCGAAGTGAAGATTATCATTTCCTTTAACAAAGAGAGCATAATATCGGTTAAATTATCTGTACATATTTTCTGATTAATTTTCAGTCTACAAAAATGTGATATAAAGAGTTAAAATGAAGAAACCCAGTAAATGACCTCCTGTTATCAACATGATCTAATAATAATACCATCAGATTGTAAATTACTTATAAATTTAAGTTTCAAAATGAAGAAATAATTCAGCCTATTCAGCTTTCACAACATTCTTTTAACCTAGAAGAGAAAAAATATGCAAGTATTTTTGCTCTTTTATTCATTTTCATCTTACGGATTGTTAATATGTGGTAAGTAAAAAAAATGTTAGTTGTCTTACAATTATTTGAAATGTAGAACTTGCAAAATATATGTAATTACATACAAAATACATATTCCAAAATGTATAACAATAGTATAAAATATAGTTGTAATGATATTCCCATTAAAAGTTATAATTTATTTTATTAAACCATTTTTGTCTTTTATACTTCTTATGAACATATAGAAAATGTTGCAGTAGAATGTAATGATTACAGTTTTTAGGACAGTATGCATGTCAGTCACTTCATCTTAAGAAGGATTTCCATATGACACTCTTTTTGTAAATCTGTTCTTTTTTTCAAAACCCAACCAAAACAAAAAAGCTGACTGAATAAAATTCAATTTAAAAAACAATAGAAATATTCTCCCTATTGTAAGGACATGTTCCTTCTAATTGACTGCATAACCTTAATCATTGCTCTTGTGAAAATTCTTCTCTTTCTTAGCTTCAAAAATGTCCTAGAAATGAAGTAACTGCTAAAGTCCAGTCATGTAGACATATACCAGGCTACTAAGTATCATGTTGAACAGTGCAGAAAAACTATGGTTACAAAGTAAAATTAGATCTACCCTCTAAATGTACAAGACCCATTTACTCTTACTGTGTGTGTGTGTGTATTCTCTATAAAATTTTCTAAGTCCTTTGCCTATTTTAAGATCTGCTTTACTTAAAACATCTATCTAGACCTAAAAACATCTTAATACCTACACAACTAAGCTTAATTGTAAAACTAAACTATCTGGTCTTCAACCCCATCAGACACTTGGGAAGAATAAAACTGATTACCTGAGAATACAGGGGATTCAGGTTAATAGCTTTCCAAATAAGAAGGGAACAGAGACAGTTTGCTACCTGAGTAGTCACCAAAATCTCTCTATAACGTTGGAGCACCATTTTCAGATAGATATTTTAAGTTGATAATGACAAGATGTGATAGAGATTGATCTATATTCAGAATTTTGGATCACAAAGATAGAAAAGATGTTTTCTTCAAGGCTACCAAATACAAATAGCCAAAACACTAAGAATGTAACATTTATATACTTCTAGATTGTTTCATGGTTTTTCTTACTGTAGGTATTTTATTCTGTGTATGTGTAATAATATAAATGTATATGTAAAAAGTTAAAAAAATAATGACAAATATTTATTAAGTTGGTAATGACCTTTAGGAATAAGGGAGAAGTTAAACCTTTCAGGCAAAAAGTGACATTCTTCCTATTTTCTCTTATTGTTTTAGTTAAAGCAAAACCAAGTGATGAAATCATAGTCTGAACCAACCAAGGACAATACTTGCAGTAAATATCGAACCCCTACTCAGATCTAGCCAATGAACAGGACATTCTCCACAGTTGTGTGGAGAGTGAGGAATGACAAAGACATGAACTCTGGTGCCCCATATTTGACTACTTCCCAATGGTAGGGAGGCCTTGTGGCACTCAGAGAAAGAATAATCACGTTATCAAGGTGAGCCTTATAGCCTATGATCATGTAGTGGGAGAGGAGGTCCATCTCGGTCACAGACATAGGGGAGGGGAATAGGGTGAAAGTGGGAGGGAGGGAGGAATGGGAGGGTACAAGGGATGGGACAACAATTTAGATGTAATCTGAAAAAATTAATTAAGTGAATTAAAAATTATAGCCACAATAAATTACTGAGGTTGATGAGAAAAAAGTAAACTAAATTTAAAATGTAAATTGATTATAGTACAATTTCAAATTGTACTATTACTAGTGACCACATTATTTTATATGCAGTTAATACTGAAAATCTACCTTTATTGTGACCATTGCAAGTAAAGATCCAAAAGAAATCAGTATAGGTTTATTTAGACATAATTTTACTGATATCTGATAATCAACAGCAGCATATAAATGGTCAAAGAAATAAAAATCTGCGTATAATTTGATTTAACACTAAAATTGCCAGTCTTCTGTCTTTCAAAACCTAAAATTGCCAATTTAGTTGGATATTTATTAAAATTATATCTTGTTAATAACCAAAATGTATACATTACCAGTTTGTGAAGATGATGCAACCCATCTCGGTGGTAGTGGTAGTAAGTACATTGTTCTACTTTATCATGATTGTGCCCTCACACAGAAGAACAAGAACAAATACTATCTTACTTTTATTATGTAGCCTGAATGCATTTTAGAAAAAGGGTAGATATAACTGTTGTGCAGCTCAGCCCTTATATGGGTGTCCTAGCAAGGGGAAAGGAGGCTAACTCTGACATGGACTCTTTTGCCTGCTTTTTGATTACTTTCCTAGGACAGCCACAAGGGAAGAGGTTGTGGTCAATCCTGATGTGACTTGATATGTTGGGGTGAGTGGGTAAAGGGTGTAGTGGCTCCCCTTTTCTGATGAGTAGGGGAGGGGAGATAGAGGAAACAGGGGAGGAGGGGGGAACCAGGATGCAAAGTAATAGACTTTTTAAAAATCTGCTTCACACTGAGAAACTGTTCTGTTTTCACTTCTTAGTAATATGTGCCTCCTTTTTCAAAATGGACCCTTTATACTTACTGTCATACAGTATTCAATCACTGAAAAGAATACAGATAACAAACAAAACAATCATACAGTTAAAAATAAGGATGCATATAAATATAGAAAATACACATGCAGTTATCAATGAAAACAACAGCATTGCATAAGCTTTTCAGGAAACAAAGGCAAACTGAGAGTGAATTTATAAGAAGCACTAAGACAGCAGGGCACAGTGGCATATGTTTGTGGAAGCCAGCCTAGAATATGCATGGACTTGAGGCCTTGGGTGCACACAGAGGAAGGGCATGCAGGCTTGATGAGACCTAATAGAATATGATCAAATAGGTGGGGGAGGAGGCCCCTCATTAGATGTCTAGGGAAGGAGAAGAGGGTGGGAGAGGGAGGGAGTGTGGGAACAAGGAGATAAGAGAGATGGGATAGCAATCGGGATGTAATGAAAATAAATTATAATAATAATAAATTTATTTTAAAAACAAAAACACAATTCAAGAAACAAATGAAGATCAAATACATGGGAGAGATACAAGATGCTCAGCAGAATATGAATTCCCCTAGTAAACTAATGTAATTTTTGGAAGCATCCTAATACCCAGAGCAAGGCAATGTCTATAGCGAAAATGGCCTTGTCTGGATGACTAACTCCGGGAAGTAGAGACTGTGGACTGAGACATAGCATGCTGAAGATGCCTTTAACTTTTCATGTCTCAACCATCCTATATAAACCTCAAGTATCACCTTTAGCCTTTTTAGTTACTCCTTTCTGGTGAAAGAGTGTTTGCCCTTTACTTTTTTGAAATGAGCCGTGTCATCTTCTGAGAGTAGACTGGTCTGTTTCTGTCTTATCATTTTGTAAATTGCCACAGACATCTAACAATTGCAAATATTTCTAATGGTTGTATTCTGTTTCAGTCAGCCTACCTATGATGTCATTGCCTACCTGCCATGGGGGCATGGCCCTGCCCAAGATTATAAAATGCCAAAGTCTCCTAATGGCTTTCTTTCATGCTCACATTCTCTCTTTCATCTCTCTCCCTCTCTCACGCTCTACTCCTTTCTCTTCCTCTCTTTTTCTTTTTCTTTTATTTTTTATTATTAATTTATTCATATTACATCTCGATTGTTAGGCCTTCCTCTCTTTCCTCCTATTCCTTCCTCCCTCCCACTTCCTCCTTTCTCCCCTCCCCTATGTCTGTGATTGAGGGAGACCTCCTCCCCCTATGTATGTTCTTAGAATACTGAGTCTCTTCTTGGTAACTTGCTATCCTTCCTCTGGGTGCTGCCAGGCCTCCCGTCCAGGGGACATGGTCAGAAAAGGGGCACCAGAGTTCGTTTGAGAGTAAGATCTCACTCTCCACTCAACGGTGGAGAATATCATGTTCATCGGCTAGGTCTTGGTAGGGGTTCGAAATTTACTGTCTATATTCTCCTTGGCTGGTGCCTTAGTTTGAGGAGGACCCCAGGACCCAGATCTGCCTGTCATAAAGTTCTTCTTGTAGGTTTCCAGGACCCTGTGAATCCTACTATTTCCCCATTCTTCCATGCTACTCTCACCAAAAGTCTCAATAGGATGTCCTCTCCTCTGACCCACTTTCCTGGTAAGTAAGGTTTTTCATGGGACCTATCCCTTGGACTAGTGTCTTGATATAAGTGAGTATATACTGTTTGTCTTTTTTTGCTGCTGGGTGAACTCACTCATTATGATAATTTCTAGATCAATCCATTTTTCCACAAATTTCGGGAATTCCTTGTTTTTAATAGCTGAGTAGTATTACATAGTATAAATGTACCACAGTTTCTTAGTCCATTCTTCTACTGAGGGACACTTAGGCTGTTTCCATGTTCTGGCTATTATGTATAAAGCAGCTATGAATATGGTTGAGCATATGTTCCTGTTGTGTGGTAGAACATTTTCTGGGTATATTCCAAGGACTGGTATAGCTGGGTCTTGAGGAAGCCCTATTCCTATTTTTCTGAGAAAGCGACAGATAGATTTCCAAAGTGGTTGTACTAGCTTGCATTCCCACCAGCAATGAATGAGTGTACCTCTTTCTCCACATCCTCACCAAAATGTGGTGTCGCTTGAATTTTTGATCTTAGCCATTCTGATGGGTGTAAGATGGAATCTCAGTGTCATTTTGATTTGCATTTCTCTGATGAATAAAGAGGACAAGCATTTCTTTAAGTGTTTCTCGGCCATTTGATATTCCTCTGTTGAGAATTATCTGTTAAGTTCCAAGCTCCATTTCTCAATTGTGTTGTTTGGCTTTGTGGTGTTTAATTTCTTGTGTTCATTATGTATTTTGGATATTAGACCTTTGTCAGATGCAGGGTTGGTGAAGATCTTTTCCCAGTCTTTAGGCTGTCGCTTTGTTCTGCTGACAGTGTCTCCTGCCTTACAGAAGCTTCTCAGCCTCATGAGGTCCCATTTATTAATTGTTGACCTTAAGGACTGGGCTGTTGGTGTTCTGTTCAGGAAGTTGTCTCCTGTGCCAATATGTTCTGACATCCAGTTAGACCTGCACTATTTGTTGAAGATGCTATCATTTTTCCATTGAATAGATTTGACTTCTTTGTCAAAAATCAAGTGAGCAAATGTGTGTGGATTCATCTCTGGGTCTTCAATTTGATTCCATTGATCCACTAGCCTATTGCTTTGCCAGTACCATGCTGTTTTAATTACTGTTGCTCTGTAGTACAGCTTGAGATCAGGTATGGAGATTCCTCCAGAGGATCTTTTATTGTATAGGATTGTTTTTGCTATTCTGAGCTTTTTATTTCTCCATATGAATTTGAGAATTGAACTTTCAATATCTTCAAAATATTTTGTAGGCATTTTGATAGGGATTGCGTTGAATCTGTAAATTGCTTTTGGCACGATGGCCATTTTTACTATGTTGATTCTCCCGATCCACAAACAAGGTAAATCCCTCCATCTTCTGATGTCATCTTCAATATCTTTCTTCAGAGGTTTAAAGTTTTTTTCAAATAGGTCCTTCACTTGCTTGGTTAGAGTTACTCCTATATATTTTATATTGTTTGTGGCTATCGTGAAGGAGTTCCTCTCTTTTTCTGTCTCTGTCTCTGTCTTCTCCCCCTCTTTGTGATGTACCTTTCCCCACTTTCGTTCTCTCCTAATGCTCCTTTAATAATACTTTATATAATATACTTGCCTGGCATCTTATTTTTTATTTTAATAATTAAAATTAGACAACTATAGAAGTTTAAAATGGACTTAAACACTGTGTGTGTGTGTGTGTGTGTGTGTGTGTGTGTGTGTGTGTGTGACTAATTTGATTTATTTCAGGTTTACTGCTAATGTTTTCTTCTTTAGGATTGCACTGACCAACTGATTAGTAAATGTTTCCTCTTCACTTCTTTACAATGTATACATTTACTTACATGTATTCATAAGTTGTATCAATCATTTGTATAAGCAATAAAATAAGCATGTGAAAAGAATGCTTTTCAAAGCTTTAGAACAAAGCAAGATGAATAAGCAAAATATATTTACAACATGGTCTAAGTAATAAAGATAAGTGTTCTATGAAAATTAAGGAAACTATAGCTAAAATACTGAGAACAAACAGAACTGGTACAAGACAAGATTTGAAAATTGGTCAGGTAACAAGTTTTAAGATAGGGTGAAAATAGTAGTAATTTGTTAAGTGATTATAAAAATTAAGTTTCTTACTAGGAAATTGTTGTCATGTTTCTGAGTTAAATTCTATCATTAATTCAGCAAAAATGAATCACAGACAGCTGTATCAGAAAAGCACACCTAGAATAAGTGACAGCTCATCAAAGCTCCATCCCCAGAGTTTCCTGTACAACCTACAGCCCAGTTACCCTGAGTATGTCTTGCAGCAGTCCTTGCTGCTTATCTATTCTTGGATATGTAGTCTAGTGAATCTCGCTAGTTTCAGTATTTTCTAGTACCATTGAGTTATTGCTTCATGAGCTTCCCTACAGAATGGAATGTCTCACCTTCCCTTAGTACATCCTGCTTTTTCATTGCTTTGTTAACATGTGTTTAAATATGTTAAAAACTTCCCTATAAAAACTCTGTTTTCTTTTTCATCCTCTTCTTTAACATTCTGTGTCTTAATGAGCTTCCCTCTAAAATAGATTTTAATCTCAGAGGAAACTGCTACATAACAATTAAGCATAACAAATCCGATTGAGCACAAAAGTTTATGGAATTAATTTATTCTTTGTTGAGATTTGTGTGTGCAAAAATGTGGTAGTTCATGAATAGATGTCAGAGGTCAGCCTGCAAGACTGAGCTCTCTCCTTTTACCATGTGAATCCTGTGGATAACATAACTTCTACTTACTAAGCCATTTCCCCAACCTTCAAATAGTCTTTTAAATAGGTAAGAAAAGTGCACCCAAGAAAGACAAAAACACATACTTTTTCTTCTTAATGAAGAAATATATGAACATTAGTATATTCCATATACTGTATTATTATATAATGATAAATAACTGAATAATAAACACTTACAATCATAAGTCTTGTTTCCTTTTTAAAAAGAAACCTCTCATAAACTAGCTTATTTCCAAAAAAAAAAACCACCAGAAATTAAATGACTCTCTTTATTTTTACTCTAGAATCAAGTTCCCATTTTAATTTACCTCCTTAATCTTATTTCCAAAAAAAGTAATCAAGTTGTTAGATACACGAAGTTACATGAAAAGAACATTTCATTAAATTAAGATATTTAGAAAATTTTTATATTAGCATGCTCATTGGAAGTCACTTTCGTACTATTATGTATGTTTCTTTCTCACAAGCTTGTCACAGCTAAAACAATTTTTGTTAAACTGCACTGTCAGTATAATGTCACTTTAGCATTTTTCAGTGATGTGAATGTCTTAAGCCTGTTTAGCACACTTATAATTTAATGCATCTTAACTTCTACAGGACAAATAGTATTAATTTTGGGTTACATAAACAAATTTAGTTGCCCCAATGGCATATGTTCTTGATCACATGTAGGCAGGAATTACTTAGCATTCTTATCCTCTATGTTCCTATAGAAAATCCCACTGAGCTTTCAATACCCAATGGA
Organism: Acomys minous; assembly: GCF_964271855.1. NCBI lineage: Eukaryota > Metazoa > Chordata > Mammalia > Rodentia > Muridae > Acomys > Acomys minous. Next base: position 60,627,716 of record NC_140488.1, on the reverse strand, counting down.
TTTTCTAGCTCAATGTTCCAAAGTCCTTCCAGAGTACTCCCAAGAGTAGCAATATCTCACTTCTAGTACCAATATCTGATATAATATCTGATTTAAAGTTAGTTAATATGCTGTGATTACATATAGTAGTATGATATTACTATAGGATGATCATAAACAAGTAGGGAAAGAAACAGTTTATTTGGCTTACTTTTCCTTCTTACATTATCGAAGGAAGTTGGGACAGTAATTCGAACAGGCAAGGAACCAGGGGACTTGGGCTGATGCAGAGAGCATATGGCTTGCTTCAGTTTGCTTTTGTTTATAGAACCCAGGAACACTAGCCTTTCACGACTAGAACCACCAACATGGGCTGAGGCCTTCCCCATCACTTACTAATTTAAAACAATGTCTTCCAGATAGATACTATAGAGACATTTTTTCAATTGAGATTCCCTAGTTCAAATAATTCTAGATTGAATCATGTTGATATAAAAATAGCCAAGAGTACATGAAACAATTTCACAAAACTGTCTTCTTTTTATGTTTAAGGTATCAGTTTAACTTTAATATAAATTTTAAAACTGCTTTAAATATTTTTATGTTACCAATATTATCGCTTCCATTTTAAAAGATGATTTGAAATTCTAATTAAAGCTGACTGTCCACTTATAATTTTGTCTTTCATTTTATTGCACAAGACTTCTAGTTAAACATGGAAAACAAAAGATTTAGAGACAGTGAATAGTCATCATTGGGAGTGAAATCTCAAGCCAACTAATTTATCTTTAGTTACATTCCCCATTCCATTTCTAAAATGCATGTAGCTTGAATTAACACACTTGACAAACATACAGCTAGTTGGAGAATGTAATAATCTGTTTATCTTTAAATATTTTGTACTTCCTTAAATAGGGTATTGGAGGTATTTCAGGGACAAACAGAATAAATGCTCAGCAAGAAATCAAAATGCTTTCAGAATTCTAAAAACAAAACAGAACAACAGTTGAATATTTGATTGGAAGCCAAAATAACATGAAACAAATAAGTTGATACTTTGAAATAAAATACATGAAAAGACCCAAAAGCATGCATCAAATAGGATCCTAAGCCCCTAGCTCTGAATAAATAACAAACTGAAACAAAGGAGGACTTAGTCCCTGAAAGAATTCAGAACAATATACCTGTGGAGATAATTGCAGATCCTTTGACTACAAGTCATTTATTTTGAAGATGAGTGACTTTTATACAGGTGACTTCTTTGGTTAAAAGTATAAAAAGTGCATCATTCTTGAGGTTCCTGTGTTCAAGTGCCTAACTGTGGACACAAGAATAAAACTTTCAACTCAAAAGGCATAAGATATTTTATTCAGGAGTTAAATATGAGTAACAAAGGCCCAGAAACACATATTTAAGTCTGTATTCCAACATACTAACAGTTTCATAGTAACAAAACAAAGAAAATCAAAATCAATACTTATAACTAAGAGGTAAAATATAAATTAGGCACTGCAAGATTATAGTAATTTATTGGGTTTGCAATATTTTGATGCAGCTTTACAGAAAGCTAATACTATTTTTTGGATAACTGCTAAATATAACTAGAAATATGGAACTGACCTTGAAGATGGTTCTGCTTCAATTGGCTTTGTTAGAAACCAATGAAGGTTTTGTTATTGTTGTTGTTATTATTTTTGTTCTGTTTTGTTGTTGTTGTTTTGCTTTGGTTTTTTGAGACAGGGTTTCTCTGTGTAGCCATGGCTGTTCTGGAAGTCCTTTGTATACCTGATTGGCTTTGAAATCACAATGATCCACCTGCTTCTGCCTCTTAGTGTGCTGGGGTTAGGGGTATGTGCCACCATGCCTGGCTTTGAAACCATTCGGATTCTAAAGTAGGTTTTAGAAATACATTGAAATTTATTAGAAAATATGTTGGATTAAAGAAGCATATGAAAATTGTTATCACAACAGGTAGAATTTAAGAAGATGCTTTTATATGCTTGTGGTGTGGCCATTCTTGTTTTAAAGTGCTCTCTCAACAGGTAGAGTTTAAAAGTTTTTATATCATGGTGATGTGGCCATTATTGTTGGAAAGTATCTGAGAACAAAGCTGAATCATAGTTTAATCCAAGTAAAGAATTTCTTAATGATAAAATATTCCTAGATAGACTGAATTCTAAGAAAATGTACATGATAAAATTTGGGTTTTTTTTTTTTTTTTTGTCATGATGAAATGTGAATGATAAATTAACCAAGTTATTATACAGAAAGAAAATAATGAATATATGGGCATTATGTAACTAATCATATTGAAAATTAGGAGTTTATTCTGGAGTACATCAAGTGTGGGGGTTGACAATCATTGGGAATCATTTGATTGCTTATAGGTGCATTCAGCTCAGGAGACAGTGTTACCGCAGACTGTAAAAAAAAGGCAAAAGGAAAGAACCTGGCTGATTTTGGGAATACTTTGTAAAATGTACATTATATTGGTAAATTTTTGTGTGCTGTTTGAACTCACTGAAAAGCTAACTTTTGGAGGAGGAGGTCTTCTCTTTTTTCCTGAAGAGCACACTGCCCCATGGCAGTATGCCTCTAACACTGTAACAAAGAAAAAGGAAATAGCAAACAATGCCAGAGTGAAAACACGGTGTACTTAAGAGCAGCTAAAAGGTAAACTATTTTTAATAAATGCTACTATTGTTTTCCTTGATATAAAATTATCTTCAGTAGGAATGGAAAGCTGGAATTGCAGCCACAGAAAGTTTATCCATGAAGAGGACTCCATTAGGATATTTAAGTGACTGCTTCCACTGCCCCCATCATTTTCTTATGGATGTAGTAAATTCTTTGTTTGATTATATTATCTGTTGTTATTTGTTCTTTCATTTAGAAACATTACCCAAAGGTAATTACCTGGGATTGTCTCCTTTTTAGGGAGAAGGGACTCTAGCTGGCTATGTCAATGATAATTTCCCACTTGATTTCTTCTAGATGACTGTAAGATTCTGATTTCACAATTTTGCCTTTTGTTTTCTCTTCAAATTTGACAACATTAGTCATATCTGCTGCATGATGTAAACTCTCAATTTGAAAGAAATTTTCTGGGTATCTGCTGATTCTGTTCCTGCTAATCACTATTTATTACTTGAACTTTGTTTATTATATACTTCAAAACCAAATGCATAGGTGTCATAAGTCATTCCCATTCTGAACAGTTAAAGATATATAGTAAAATTAACTTATTAAATCATGCTGTCCCTTAGGATAAAAAGAAAACCAAAATTTCTCAGAAAGTTGTTTTAGGAATTTACGGGTTTTGACACCACAGTGTCAACCATAATAGCCTAGAACACCAAGCTAGATATATGTTAGTAGTCTAGGCCCCCTCCTTATTAATAGTTGGCTTCCTTAATTTTCTCTGGATATTTAAGGCAACTCTGATACTTGGGGCTTTGATGGCAAGTTTTGTTGCTCATTGTTGTTGATCATGGCCAATTCTGAACTCTTGTGGCTGTGGCAAACAAATGATGTTTATATATAAGTAGGCACAGAAGACAGTTTTTTACTCCAGGCAATTGAGGAATATCAAGGCAAGAAGTTTTTTTTTTTTTTTTTTTTTTTTTTTTTTATGACATAGTATCTGGCAAAAAATTTACTTTTTGCAAATTTTGTGAGATCAGTGTCTCATATCTTTCTTTTTTTAACATTTTTAGTATATTTTATTAATTTATTCATATTATATCTCAATTGTTATCCCATCCCTTGTATCCTCCCATTCCTCCCTCCCTCCCATTTCCCCCTTACTCCCCTCCCTTATGACTGTGACTGAGGGGGATCTCCCTCCCCTGTATATGCTCATAGGGTATAATTTCTCTTCTTGGTAGTCTGCTATCCTTCCTCTGAGTGCCATCAGACATCCCCATCCAGGGGATGTGGTCAAATATGGGGCACCAGAGTTTGCATGAAAGTCAGACCCCACTCTCCACTCAACAGCATAAATGCTCTACTGGAACCAACATCAAAATTAAGACTCTTAACACTCACTGGTCATTAATATCTCTCAACGTCAATGGTCTCAATTCTCCAATAAAAAGACACAGACTAACTGAATGGGTTCATAAGCAAGATCGAACATTCTTCTGCATTCAAGAAACAAATCTCACCAATAAAGACAGACATTACCTCAGAGTAAAAGGCTGGAAAAAATATTTCAAGCCAATGTTCACAGGAAGCAAGTAGCCATAGCCATTTTAATATCGAACAAAATAGACTTTCAACCAAAATTAATCAAAAGGGATGAGGAAGGACACTTCATACTCATCAAAGGTAAACTTATGTCTTTCTAATTTCATTATAGAATGGGAATGTATAGTCTATACAAGTCTCATCATGGCATTTTGGAAGCTGCTATTTTGTTTGGTTTATTAGGATTGAAGCTAGAGAGCAGTAATGTCTCATGATGAACCATACATTTGCATTACTTGTTAAATGGATGAACATTGTGAATGGAAGTCCACAATAGTATTGATAACAACTTGGTGGTAATTAAGATGGACATAAGTTCATTTCATGTACAAAAGCATAAAGTTTGGGCACAGATAGAATCTCTGAATGAACATATCGTTGGGAAAAATGGAATAACAAAAAAGTGGACATTTGCAAACTCTAGGACAAGATTGCAGAATAGATTACATAGGCTTTTAGCTTCATCTAGTATTGGCAGCAAGAAAACCAATGATGTAATCAATAGAATCTTTAGTAATGTGACAGAAATCACAACATACTAGTAGGAGAACTAGGGGTGTGAGAGATAACATCAAGTTTGATACTATATGCAAAGTGAAAGACACAAAGGAAAAATAGAAAAAGACAAGGATTTATTTGGATAAAATATGGGTGAGAAGTGGAGTAAGAAAATGAAGTTAAGACTAAGAAAAGGAAGCTAATATCAATCACTAATAGCATTTAGTGATCTTCTAAAGGTCCCAAATTCTGTCCCTAGCACCCATGTCAAGCAGCTCACAACCATCTGTAACTCCAGCTATAGTAAATCTGAAGCCATTGACCTCGGTGGGCACCTGCACTCATATTCACGTACTCACATATAAATGTATGTACCTATACAAATTTAAATAAAATAAAAATAAAGCTATAAATAAAGGTAAGTTATTACAAATGCTTTGGAAGACTGACAACTTCATATATTCTTAAAAATATTTGAAAAGTTAAGTAGATTTTCAATATAAGAACTGCTTATACTAAACAGAAATGTATAGAAGAAAAGGTTCACAATAATTGTAAACATATTTGAAAGTACAATCTAATATAGTGGTTTGAATAATAAATATGCTTTATGTTTCAATTTTTGGTCTCATGTTGGTGGTGTTTATGGTTGAAGCCTAAATATAGAAAATATATAATTGGAAAGGGCCTTTGTGAGAATTTGTGGTCTCACTCCACATCGAGGTCACACTTTGCTTCATGATTGCAGATGAATATGCTAACTCCCAAACTCCTGTTCTTCTTGCCATGTCTTCTAACTGCAACCATGTCATCTAAACATGCTTGACTCTTGTCCCTTGGAAGCCAGAGCTAAACTAAACTAAATTCTTTATTCTTTAAGTTTCTTTTGGTCAAAGTATTTTGTTATATCAAGGTAACTAATATACCCAATATTCTTGAAGAAGCAATATATTTCCTTACAGTATAAAAAGTTAATGGAAACTCCTGACATCCATTGAGAAAATATATAATTAAATGGTTGGTTTCTTAGCTGACAGCGATCATTTAGTTATACTTCACTACTAAAATCATGGTAAACATGATTGTTAAAACAGACATCAGAAAAAATAACCAAATTTCTCTGATTTTAATACTCCGAGTACAGGTTGTTCAAGCTACATGCAAAAATGAAGTTAGTCTTGTGATGAATACTTTACTGTATTTCATTAGTGTATTTGTAATCAAAGTGGACAAAAGTTTAATCTTAAAAGCAAATATGCTAAAGATCGCAGACTCCCTGGGGAACAGAACATCCTCATGGCAGCAGCTGTGGCACCAGCTGCAGCAGGCAGCTGGGAACAACAGTGAGGCAGGCAGTGGTGATCAGTGAGTGACCAGCAGTGAATGATACAATCGACTGGGGCAGTTGCAGGCTAGGGACTACAAACAGTAGTGAGTGGTACAGAGACCCACAAGGCGACTCAGCTGTAGGATGCAAACAGCATGGAAAAAGGGACAGCAAGCAGTGGCTACCAACCAGATGGCTCAACACAGCAAAACAGTTGTGAGAACAAATGGACCACATCCCAAAACGCAGACATGGGGGCTCCTCAGTCTAATCAAATAAAAAAATAAAAAACCCACTCTTCATCTCCACAACCTGGCTGGTTGTCCCATGGATCTGGGAGTAATAAGCTCTGAGCACAGTAAACTCTTTAGAGAACTTAAGCAGTGTGTATCTCCTGCAGGACAAAGGATTAACACAGATTAAACCACACAGCATCTGACATCCAAGCCATAGGTTTATTGTGTGGTAGACACCTCAGAGGAGAACAAGTAGCCAGAGGTACCCTACAAAATCATGGATCCTAGGTTGCAGAACTTAGAAACCGGAAAACAGAGTCTGCCAAGCCATCATGGGAAGCAGCTGCCTCCCAAAAGAAATCACACTTGTGACTACCAGCTCAGAAAGCCCAAGCCTTCTCAGCAGATGCCTAAAGGAAAGAATAAGAGATCAAATAACAAAAAAACAGGATATTATGGCTCCATCAGAAAGCCCAGACAGATACCCTAATACAGCTGAATCACAGGAAAATGACCTCAAAACTATGCTTATACACTTATTTGAGAATTATAAAGAAGAAATGAATAGATCCTTCCAAGAATTTCAGAAAAACACAAACAAATGAATAGAGGCCATCCAGGAGAAAAAAGAAACCACAAGCAAACACCTGAAGAAAATAAATAGAACAGTTCAAGACATGAAAACAGAAACAGACAATATTAAAAAAAATCACAAGTAGAGAAAAATCATGAAATGGATCAATTAAAGAAGGAAGCAGGAATCCTACAGAGAAGTATAGCCAATAGAATCCAATATACGGAGGTGAGAACCACAGGTGCAGAAGATACAACAGAAGATATTGATATGTCTCCCAAGGAAAATATAAAAGAGAAAAATTGGTGGCACAAAGCATCCAAGAAATCAAAGACACCAGGAGAGGGTATAACCTTAGGATTACAGGAGTGGATGAAAAGGAGGATGCAAAGTCCCAAGGTGCAGAAAATTTCTTCAAGTAAATTATAGAAGAAAATGTCCCCAATCTAAAGAAAGAGATACCCTTGAATATAAAAGAGGCCTACAGAACATCAAATATGCTAGACCAGAAAAGAAATGTCTCCTGCTACATAATAATCCAAACACTAAATCTGCAGAATAAAGAAAAGATATTAAAGGCAGCGAGGCAAAATAACATATAAATGCAGACTCATAATTACATCTGCCTTTTCAACAGAGTCCATGGAAGCCAGAAAGAACTGGTCTGAGGTTATTCAAATACTAAGAGATCATAGATGCCAACATAGACTACTATATCCATCAATACTTTCAATTACCATTGATGGAGAAAACAAGATATTCCATTAAAAAAAGTATCTAAACATCAAACCAGCTCTACCCAAAACAGTAGAAAGAAAAATTCATTGCAATGATGTCAACCACATCCAAGAAAATGCAGTATACAGATAATCTCACATTAGCAAAACCAAAACAGATACCGCCACACACAATCACCACTAACTCTACAATAAAGGATCTAATAACAATTGGTTACTAATACCCCTCAATATCAATGGCCTCAACTCCCCAGTAATAAGACACAGGTTAACAAAATGGATGCCAAAACAAGATCTATCAATCTTCCGCATTCAAGAAACACATCTCAACAACAAAGATGGACATTACCTGAGAATAAAGGGCTGGAAAAAGATTTTGCAAGCAAATGGACCCAGGAAGCAAGTGGGAGTAGCCATTCTAATATCTGATAAAGTAGACATTCAATTAAAATTGATCAAGAAAGATTGAGAAGGATATTTTGTTCTAATCAAAGAAAAGTTCCACCAAGAGGACATTACTATCCTGAAAATCTATGCCCCAAATATTAGGGCATCTGTATTTGTAAAATAAATACTTTTAAAGTTTAAATCACTCATGGATACCAACACAATAATAGTGGGAGACCTCAACATACCACTTTCACCAATGGACAGATCCTCAAGGAAGAAATTATACAAAGAAATAATCAAGCTAACAGAGGTCATGAAACAAATGGACCTACCAGACAGCCACAGAACTTTTTACCAAAACAAAAAAGAATATACCTTCTTCTCCACATCACATGGAACCTTCTCCAAAATAGACCATATAATTGGTCACAAAACAACTCTCAATAGATATGAAAAAATCAAATAATCCCCTATATCTTTTCAGACTGCCATGGATTAAATAGAATTAACAAAAACCCTATAAACACATGGAAATTAAACAATGTTCTTCTCAATGATAACTAGGTCAGGGATGAAATAAAGAAAGAAATTAAAGACTTCCTAGAATTAAATGAAAATTAAGGCACAATATATCCAAACATAAAGGAAACAGTGCTAAAAACAATGTTCATAGCAATAGGTCCCTTCATAAAGAAACTGGGGACATCACATACAAACAACTTAATGTAAAACCTGAAAACTCTAGAAAAAAAGAAGCAGACACACCCAAGAGGAGTAGACAGCTAGAAATAATCTAATTCAGTGCAGTCATCAAAAGTCTTCAAACCAAAAATAGCCGTGTGTCAGATGGATTAAGCACAAAAGTCTATGAGACCTTCAAAGAAGAACTAATACCAATACTGCTCAAATTATTCCACAAAATAGGAACAGGAGGAACACTACCGAACTCATTCATTGAAGTCACAGTTATATTAATATCTAAGCACACAAAGACCAAAAAATCAAAGAGAATTTTAGACCAATCTCCCTTATGAACATAAATGCAAAAATACTCAATAAAATTCTGGCATACCGAATCCAAAATCACATCAAAAATCTTATCCATCATGACCAAGTAGGCTTCATACCAGGCATGTTGGGGTGCTTCAATACATTGAAATCCAACAATGTAATTAATGATAAAAATAAACTGAAGGAAAAAACACATGATCATCTCTTTAGATGCAGAAAAAGCATTTGATAAAATCCAACACATTCTCATATTAAAAGTCTTAGAGAGAGCAGGGATACAAGGCACATACTTAAACAAAGTAAATGCAATATACAGCAAGCCTATACCAACATCAAGTTAAATGGGGAGAAACTTAAATCAATCCCACTGAAATCAGGGACACGACAAGGCTGTCTGCTCACTCCATTTCTCTTCAATATAGTACTTGTAGTCCTATCTAGTGCAATAAGACAGCTAAAGCAGATCAAGGGGATACATATAGGAAAGGAAGAAGTTAAAGTTTCACTGTTTATTAATGATATGATAGTATACATCAGAAACCCTAAAAATCATACCAAAGAATTTCTACAGATGATAAACAACTTCAACAAATTGAAGGATAAAAATTAACACAAAAAATCAGTAGCCCTCCTGTATGTAGATGGCAAACAGGTGAAGAAAGAAATTATGGAAACCATTCCCTTCAAAATAGCCTTAAACAATATAAAGTATCTTTGTGTAAATCTAACTAAGCAAGTGAAAGAACTATATGAAAAAATTTCAAGTCCCTGTAGAAGGAAATTTAAGAGTATATGAGAAAATGGAAAGATCTCTCATGCTTATGGACTGGGAGAATCAACATAGTAAAAATGGCCATCCTACTAAAAGCAATCTACAGATTAAATGCAATCTCTATCAAAATATCAACACAATATTTTACAGAACTGAAAAGATCAATTTTCAAGTACATGTGGAAAAACAAAAACCCAGGATAGCTAAAACAATCCTATACAATAAAAGATCTGCAGAAGCAATCTCCATCCCTGATCTCAAGCTGCATTGTAGAGCAATCATAACCAAAACAGCATGGTACTGGCCTAGAAATAGGCCAGTTGATGAACGAAATCAAATTGAATACCCAAATATACATCCATACCCCTATGGTTTGATTTTCAACAAAAAAGCCAAAACTATAAAAAAGATAGCATCTGCAACAAATGGTGATGGCTAACTGGATGTCTACTTGTAGAAAATGCAAATACATCCATATTTATTACCCTGTAAGAAACTAAAGTCCACGTAGATTAAAGACCTCAGCATAAAACCAGACACAGTTAAATTTGTTAGAAGAAAAAGTTGGCAAGATCCTAGAACTCATTGGCACCATAGACACCTTCCTGAACAGAACACCAACAGCTCATTCTTTATGATCAACAATTAATAAATGGGACCTCATGAGGCTGAGAAGCTTCTGAAAGCATAGGACACTGTGAACAGGACAAAACAATAGCTCACAGATTGAGAATAGGTCTTTACCAACCCTACATCTCAAAAATGGCTACTTTCTATAATATATAAAGAACTCAAGAAATTAAATACCAGCAAACCAAATATTCCAATTAAAAAATGATGTGTAGAACTAAACAGAGAATTCTCAATAGAGGAATATCAAATGGCTGAGAAACACAGAAATGCTCAACATCCCTAGCCATCACGGAAATGCATAGCAAAACGACCTTGAGATTCCATCTTACACCTGTCTGAATGGCAAAGATCAAATCTCGAATGACAATACATGCTGGAGAGGATGTGGAGGAAGGGGAATACTCCTTTATTGCAGGTGGGAGTGTAAGCAAGTACAACCACTCTGGAAATCAATATGGCACTTTCTCAGAAAAATGGGAATAGTTCTACTCCAAGACCCACTTCTGGGCATATATCCTAAAGATGCTCCACCATACAACAAGGACATTTGCTCAGCTATGTTCATAGCAGCTTTATTCGTAATAGCCAGAAAAGGGAAGCAACCGAGATCTCCCTCCCTTCAACTGAAAAATGGATAAAGATACTGTGGTACATCTACACAATGAAATACTACTCAGCTATTAAAAACAAAAAAATCTTGAATTTTGAAGACAAATGGATGGAATTAGAAATGATCATACTAAGTGAGATAAACCAGATGCACAAAGACGGGGATGGTATATACTCACTTATATGTGAATTTTAGCTCAACATAGACCTCTTCTGAGAGACTACACCCAGCAGGGGATAGGGACAAATATGGAGAATCAAAGATGGACACTGGACAGAGTGCCAAGAGTATAGGGTGGCCCTGCCAGGCCACAGAAGAAGTCATATGTAGTAGTGAGGACTCTAGATAAGCTAAGATCAGATATTAGGGAAGGAGGGTTCCCCATTCTTTTTACTAGGTGAGGGAGGGAAAGGGGATGAAGGAGGGAATGAAATCTGGAGTTGATGAGGGAGGGGATAGGATCAGGAGGGGTTGGGGATGGGGCTGCAGTTGATATGTAAATAATTCAAATTATAGAACAAGCAGGTAATTTATATCCCTAATCCCAGTACATGGCAATAGCTCTGAGACTCGCAGAAATACAATGCAAAAGTATAGAGAGGCTTCATATTGGCCACAGACTCTCTGTGACTTATTACTAGAAGCCATTCTAAATAAGGCATGAGGGAAGATTTTCAGATGCCTTACATCGGCTCATACAATGAGCAGAGAATTAGCCTTTATTGTTCGGTGCATTCCACACACCTCATAAAAATATAATGTTAGAAATATATAATTCTTCTGAGAAATTATGTTTGCACAATAAAAGAACTGGACACTGGTACTGGGGATCAGATCTGACAGGATCCATTCCTCTCAGCACATCTTCCAACCTCCTCGCTGTAGCTCCAGATGCCTCTGTTGCTGTTACTAATCAGATTAGGACAGCATCTAGGACAGCATTATAGAAAGCTTCCGATCCAATTTGGACCAGCACTTCAATCTCCTATTAAGTCTGGAGTCTCTCAACATTTAGAAACGGGACCACAAATGGAATCCCTGGCTTGCTTAACCACTTTCCCAAATTTTGGTGTCCTGTTCTAAAATATCATTTGCCCCAATTCAACCTGAAAAAAACCTAGAGAACGATGTTCCATTCCCTGTACGCGGTGTCGGGTAGGTTTGTGTTTGCTCTCATGGTCTACAAAATTTTATTTTTATCAGGAGTGGGTGGTTATAAGTTATTATTGGTCTTATACAGAGAAAAAACTAGGTAGAACTCAGGGACATCTCTCTTCTCCTTTATCTTTCATCCATAGGGAATGAGATAGGTACTGAAAAGAAAGAGAGGGAGAGATAGAAATATAGAGGGATGATACATCAAAAGTTAGATGATTGAACCTACTTCCTAATTCAAGGCCTTAATTGTTACTGGTAATGAAGGTAATATCTAAGCCATTGCTCTAGAATTTAGTATATTGATAAAAACATGTCATGTCAAATACCTGTCAGATTGTACCACAAGAATATGTATCTTAAGTCTAACAGATAGATACAACTGTATAGATACATGAGGTAAGATAGCAGGCTACCAAGAAGAGACTTGATGCATATACAGGGGGAGGGAGCCCCCTCAGTCACAGTCATAGGGGAGGGGAGTAAGGGAAAAATGGGAGGGAGGGAGGAAAGGGAGGATAAAAGGGAGGGGACAACCATTGAGATGTAATATGAATAAATTAATACAATTAAAATATAGTTAAATAAGGTCTTCAAAAGCCTCTGAGACACAAAGAATATGGCATTTAAATATATTTTTATTATCTTAAAGTTTCATTGACAACAAGACAAGTTAACTCCTGATAATACCTAGCCAACCTCAAAGAAGATAATGAGCATAAAAGAACCTCCTTATGAAGATGGCTTCAAATCTGGCAGACCAGTTTCTGGGCAAAATGTCCTCATTCCTGCCACAAACAGAATTCTGCTTGAAAATGGGCAGCTTAGATGCAGGCAGATTCTATGGCCAAATTCTGCCAAGACAGGGTATAAGCAAGTCCTCAATAGTTCTTGCCTTCCGAATAAGTCTGGCCGAGACATTATGGCAGAAAGCTGAAGACGAGGATCCAACATTATAAAGAGTGTTGGGTGACTGTTCAGGCAGTAAACTGTCTCAGTCATTTTGTTCATTTTGGAAGCTGCTAACCTGCACTGTTGGTTCACTGAGGAATTAAAGTCATATTCCTTCTCAAGTCTCCAAGGGGTGTTGAAGAACAGATAGTTTAGTTCTACAATCAAGTTTAATTGGTTAGGTGATAAGATCATTATAGATCAAGATAAAGGAGTTAAGTTAATAGAGATGGGATCAAAAGATATTGAATTTCATTCAGAAATTTCAATCCAACAAGTCAAGAAAGATGTTTTCTTCAAGTTTGACAAGTGCAACTAGCCAAATCACTATGAATGTAACATTTATAGATTTAATGATTGTCATATAATTCTCCCTGTTATATGTAGCTTGTTTTATGCATGTTTAATAAAATAAATATATATGAAAAATATATCAATGAAGAGCCTGGCTTTTGTTTCTTCACTTCTGTGCTTCCAGAAACCTGTGATTAAATGTGCTGGACTGGAAGAAAAAAAAGATTCCTGCAGAATTTTCATTGGGTAGTACATTATGGAAGATGGGGTGGAGGATGACATTCACTCTCAGATATAGCTCTTCTAGTTTAACAGCTCCTTTATTGATATGTCACAATCCCTCCAGTGGAGTCTATGTGACAAATACTACACAACACTGGGTGACAACCCCAACTCAGAGAATGCCTCTTAACATGGGACTGATGTTCCTGCCAAAAGTAATAGATTACAGTTTTCTTTCTCGCATTGTGATTCTGTTCCTATTCTTTTCCTTACTCTACTTCCATATCAGGACTTTTCAGGCATGACAGCATTGCTATGAGATGGCCCTAAGTTGGGACTGTAGCCAAGGACCACACAGGGCTGGAGTAGTTCTACTTCACTTCCACTTATTAAAAAACATGACTAAAAATTAATTACTAGTTAATAATTTATTTTACAGCTTAAAAAGAAGTAAAATATTTCAAAAGCTCCAGATAGTGGCCCTCAGATATTCAAAAGAACTAAAAAAAATCTGTCTTGACACACAGATATTAGGCATAAGTTCCATTTATGAAAAGCTATTGACCCTTGACAAAGAGGAAACATACATACTGATACCAAGCCAATAATTTAAGAATGATAACTTCTTTATTGTATATTCTGTACCCTGTATTGTTTCATTTAAAGTTGTAATTCAAAAATTGACTTTGCATTTTGTACCTGTACTATGTATGCTTGATTTCTCACTAACTTCTGTGAATCTACTTCATGGGAAATATAACCACAAATCCCCCTGTTTCAAAATGTTTGTATAAAAATTTAGACTGCTTGCCTACAAAATACAGCCAGATACAAACATTCCTCTGGGTTTGTCTCTGTTTTTCACTTTGTCTTATCTTTGTCCACCGACACTTCAAGAATTCCCAACTGAGCTGGTCCATGACAGTGACACAGATTCCAGTAATGCAGTGTCACAGCTCTTTGAGGGTTGTTAAAGGGACATGGGTTGGGGTTTTGGGGTAAGTGAACATCATTGGATGAAGCCAATGTGTTGGAACTGTTTCTTTTGCATGGAGAATAATTCCAAGTGCTAGGCTATATGAGCATCACACGCATTTTGAAAGTGGGGTTTGCAAGGCTATGTTCACCAGGGTATGCAGTTTACAGAACAGTGAGGGAGAGATCCGTATTCCTGTCACTCTCAATATTGGGATTTTTAGCGTTTGACACCTTTTGATTTCTTATAACTCCTGCCAGTTTCCCTGGTTTTAACGTCCATGTGCCCCATAAAAATATTCACAAGTTGAAAGGATTCTTGAACACTGGTTCTGAACATAAAGTCCATGACAAAACTACCATTCAGGAAAGTACACAAACATACAGACAGTCTTATCCTGTGTCATACTATTTCAGGTATTGTTTCTTTAGACTCTGAATCTCACATTATAGTAAAGGAAATGCCAAAATGAGCTCAACCATCTGAAATCTGGACATCTACATTCTGAAGAAGCAAGTTTGACAAAATGTTGAAATTGCCTTTTCATGACTCTTGTAAATTTGCTACTGCTTTGTCATTATGAAGAACATTCTTTCTGTATATAACTATTCTCTGAATTGTATTTGAATTGTAGTGAATCTCCTATACCCATCATTTATGAAACCAGTAATAGAAGTAGATTTTCTCCTTGTTACTTATAATGCTGTAGTGACAAAATTTGACTTATTGTCCCACAACAATATGCTCTACTGCTCTAGAAGTTTTGATTTCAAAAGAAAAAAAGTGCTTCTGACAGAAGAAAAATATATTGATTTTGAAGTCAATTTTCCATCCAGTCTCTCTGCAGTTGCTTCTAAATCAATAAGGAAAGAAGCAATTTAATGTGTTGAGTGGTGTAATTAAGTCTAACTATTGAAGAGACATTAGATTCCAACTTCAGATGAAGAAAAGGGATAATATATATTAAATACAGGATGTCCGTGGGCTTCTATTTTACCATGCACTGAGAAAGTGCAGCAATAAATTTTCACAAAATAATAGTATTATGGACTAGTCAAAGAAAGAATTTTTCACATCCTGTAAGCACATGGAGTGGGAAAATATTTGAAAAACATTAATTTGACAAAATATTAATCTGTAAATTGAATCTCTGAAGACACAAGAACATAAAAAAGCAATATCCTAAATATAAAAAATGAAGAGAAAAGTATATGAATAAAAATGTCTGGAAGAAGACAAACAGATGCATAAGAAGTACATATGAGAGGAGAAAAAGTGCATCATCATTGAATGATGAGGGGTATGTAAATCTAATGCACAATGAGTTATCACCTCCCTTCAGTAACATAGTATCTCTTGTCATTAGTAAAAGTAAAACTAGAGCTGCACTAAGACTACATTCATGCATTAAAATTATAATAGTTTTTTTTTATTTTTTCTCCTTTATTAATTTATTCTTGTTACATCTCAATGGTTATCCCATCCCTTGTATCCTCCCATTCTTCCCTCCCTCCCATTTTCCCCTTATTCCCCTCCCCTATGACAGTTCCTGAGGAGGACCTCCTCCCCTTGTATATGTTCATAGGGTATCAAGTCTCTTTTTGGTAACCTGCTGTCCTTCCTCTGAGTGCCACCAGGTCTCCCCCTCCAGGGGACATGGTCCAAGGTGAGGCACCAGAGTATGTGAGAAAGTAATATCCCACTCTCCACTCTACTGTGGAGAGTGTTCTGTCCATTGGCTAGATCTGGGTAGGGGTTTAAGGTTTACCACCTGTATTCTCCTTGGCTGGTGCCTTAGTTTGAGCGGGACCCCTGAGCCCAAATCTGCCTATCATAATGTTCTACTTGTAGGTTTCTAAAATACCAGTATAGTTGTAAAAAAGTTGTAAAAAAGTCGGCATAAATTCAAATACTTCAGTCATTTGGGAAAGTGACCACTGTTTGTTACTATATAAATTAAACAGAATTTATAACTATGTAAATACTAAAGAGAAATGAAACCAAAATTTAAAATAGTATTTGTATACAAATGTTCAAGGTCAGCACTTTTCATGATCACATAGCTCACATAAGTAAAGAATGGAATGAAAACACTTTTCAACAAAAAGCAGAAAGACAATTTGACTGACACCTAGAAAAAAGCTAGATTTTCACTTTATACTCTATGAGAAAGTTAAACAAGAATGTATCAATGGTCAAAATGCCAACTAAAATTATACAGCTCATTAAATTGTTATGACCTTGTCAAAGGTTTCTCAGATAATACCAAACCCATGAAAGACAGTTAAGGGAAAATAAATATTTTCAGGAACTGTGGTGCACTCGTGTAATCTCAGCACTCAGGGAGGCAGAGGCTGGACTGATCTACAAAGTTAGTCCAGGAAAGCCAATTGTACACTGGGAAAGCCTGCCTCATAAAAAAAACAAACAAAAAAAAAACAAAAAAAAAAACCAAAAAAACAAAAAAAAAAACTAAACAAACAAATAAAAATAAAAGAAAATGACGTTTACTTTATCTAAATAAAAATATTTGTGATTCAATAAGGAAAAAATAACTTTAAAAGCTTACACACTAATAAACTTACATTTAGGTGGATACAAATATATATGGGACTGGTGAGATGGTTCAGATTTAAAGGCATTTTTTTTTGCCAAGCCTGAAGTTTCAAATTCAATCCCTGCTACTCACATGGTAGAAGGAGAGGCTCCACTATCTCAAATTCTCCTCTGACCTCCATACCCATACAGAAATTTCCACGCACATGCACGCGCGCACGCACACGCACACACACACATACACACACACACACACACACACACACACACACACACACACACACACACACTAAATATAATGTTAAGAACATGAGTCGCTTTTGAAAATATAGCACAATACTGATTGAACAAATTCAGTGTTACCACAAGCTCTTTGGATGCTCTGGTCTTTGTCTCCTTAGCAGTGAAATTATAGGCATTTGTTTCTACATCTGACTTTTTTGTGCTTACTGAGGAGCAACCAAACTCAGTTCTTCATTCTTGCATAGTAAGAACTTTGCTGACTTAGCTGTTTCTGCAGTCTTGTGGTATTATTTTTATATTGTATTGATTATCAATTGGTTGGATTAAATAAATGTCTGTTTGTCAATTCTGGCATTTCCAGATATATTAAATATGGGAGCTCTGGTGTTATTAATAGATTAAACCCTTAGTGGAGTTTCTTGGGTGAATAGCTGTTTATTCTATTTGAGTGTATATTGTACTGTTTGCTTCCATTGCCATAGACTATATCCTTTTCCTTTTCCTATTGGTACGGTGTTATAGACCTCATCCAAAATCAATTTTTATTGCTCTCCTGTGGCTACATTAAAAAGATGTGTATTTGTTTTTGTGTTGGTTGCTTTTGGTTTTTACAGACAGGGTTGCTCTGTGCATCCTTGACTGTCCTGGACTTTCTTTGTGAAGCAGGTTGGCCTCAAACACAGACTTCCCCTGACTCTACTACTCTGAGTGCTAGGATTAAAGTTCTGTGCCACATCACTCAGGTGTGTTTATTTCTTGTATGGATTAAAACAAACAAATATGAAAATTTACAAATATAAAAATTAATTTTATGAACTCTACTAGAGAATTATTTTTATTTTTTAATTTAAGTTATTCATTCATCTTACATCTCAGTTTCTATCTCCTCACCTGTATCTTCCCATTCCTCCCTCCCTCCCTCTTTCACCTTATTCCCTGACCCTAGGTCTCTGACAGAAGGGGACCTCCTCCTACACAATAGGAGCACAGCCTATCAGGTCTCATCCTGGTAGCCCACTTACGCTTCCTCTGAGTGCCACCAGGTCTCCCCAGCAAGGTGAAGTGGACAAATAGGGGATACCATCGTTCATGTGATAGTCAGTCCCTGCTCCCCACTCAACTGTGGAGAATATGCTGTCTATTGTCTAGATCTGAGTAGGGGTTCTAAGTTTACTTCATGCATTGTCCTTACTTGGTACAGTAGTTTGAGCAGACACCCCTGAGTAGGATTCTAGGATGCTCTGGATCCTTCTGCTTCCAAATTCTCCCTTACATCTCTCACCTGGAGACCAAATAGGAAGTACCAATATCTATCTCAATCTTCTGCTAAATGAAGATTTTCAGGGGACATCCCTGTTGGGTTAGTGTCCAATTATAAGTGAGTATATACCATGTGTATCTTTCTGGGTCTGGGTTAACTCACTCAAGATGATCATTTCTACGACATCCATTTGCCTACCAATTTTGGAATTTCTTTATTTTTAAAGCTAGGTAATATTCCATTGTGTAAATGTACCATGGTCTCTTTATCCATTCTTCAACTGAGGGACAACATCTAGGTTGTCTCAAGATTCTGACTATTATGAGTAAGGCTGCTATAGATATGTTTGAGCATATATCCTTGTGTCCTTGTTTTGTGGTGAAGTATCTTGGGGGGTATATTCCAAAGAGTGGAGGTAGCCATATTTCCAGTTTTCTGAGAAATTGCCAGATTGATTTCTAAAGTAGTTGTACAAGTTTCCACTCTCAATAGCAATGAAGGAGAGTTCCCCTTTCTCCACATCCCCATCAGTGTGTGCTGTCATTTGAATTTTTGATTCTGATGGGTGTAAGATGGAATCTCACAGTCATTTTGTTTTGCATTTCTCTGATGACTAAAGATGTTATGCATTTCTTTAAGTGTTTCCAGCCATTCAATATTCCTCTGTTGAGAATTCTCTGTTTAGCTCTGAACCTCAATTCTTAATTGGATTATTTGGTTTGGTAGTGTTTACTTTCTTGACCTCATTATAAATTTTGGTTATTAATCCTTTGTCAGATATAGGGTTAGTAGAGAACCACAAGCCTATTGCTATGCCAATACCATGCTGTTTCAATTATTGTTGCTCCATATTACAGCTTGAGATCAGTTATGGAGATTCCTCTGGAGGACCTTTTATTGTACAGGATTGTTTTAGTTTTTCTGGATTTTTTGTTTTTCCACAGGAAGTTGAGAATTGATCTTTCAATGTCTTTAAAATTGTGTAGGTATTTTGATAGGGATTGCAATTGAATCTGTAAATGGCTTTTGGTAAGATGATCATTTTTACTATGTTAATTCTGATCCACAAACAAGGGAGATCTTTCCATCTTCTGTTGTAATCTGCAATCTCCTTCTTCGGATATTTGAAGTTTTTTCAAACAAGTCTTTCACTTGCTTGGTTAGAGTTACTCCAAGACACTTTATATTACCTGTGGCTATTTTGAAGGCTGTAGTTTCCCTAATTTCATTCTCAGCACTATTGTCATTTGTATATAGAAAAGCAATTGACTTTTTGAGGTAATTTTTTATATATCCACTTTACTGAAGGTGTATATCAGCTGTAGGAGTTCTCTGGTGGAATTTTGGTAGGTTAGTTATGTACACTATCATATCATCTGCAAATAGGGATAATTAGACTTCCTTCTTTCCCATTTGGATCCCTTTGTTCTCCATTTGTTGTCTATTGCTCTAGCTAGAACTTCAATAACTATATTAAAAAGATAGGGAGAAAGTGGGCAGCCTTGCATGGTCCCTGATTTTAAAGCAATTTCATTGTGTTTCTCTCCACTTTATTTGGTGATGGCTATTGACTTGCTGCATAGAGCTTTTAATGTGTTTAGTTATCTGCTTTTTATCCCTGATCTCTCCAAAACTTTAAACATTAATGGGTGTTGGATTCTTTTCAAATGCTTTTTCAGCTTCTAAGAAGATGAATATGTTTATTTCTTTCAGTTTATTTATATAGTGGAGTGGATTACATTGATAATTTCTGTATAATGAACCATCTCTCCATGCCTTCAATAAAGCCTGCTTGGCTATGGTGAATGATATCTTTAATGTGCATCAATATTCTTAAGACATATTAGTCTCAAATTCTCTTCATTGATTCTTTGAATTGTTCTCTTTATTTCTACCATATTGATTTCACCCCCCGAGTTTGATTACTTCCCACAGTCTACTCCTCTTGGGTGTCTCTGCTTCTTTTTTTCCTATGGCTTCTAGATGTGTCATTAATTTGCCTACATGAGATGTTTCCAGTTTCTTTATGAAGATACTTAGTGCTATGAATTTTCCTCTTAGTACTGTTTTCTATGTGTCCCATAAATTTGGTTATGCTGTACCTTAATTTTCATTGAATTTCAGGAAGTCCTTCTAGTAACTTTTGTAGGGATGAATTTGTGGATTGGTACTGTTTTAATTTGTTTTTTCATGAAATATCTTGTTTTCTCCATCAATGGTTATTGAAATTTTAACTGGGCATAGTAGCCTAGACTGGTATCTGTTGTGTGTCAGGGTTTGAAGGAATTCTTCCCAGGCCTTTTGGCATTTATGGTCTCTGGTGAGAAATCAGGTATATTTATGATAGGTTTGCCATTATATGTTACTTGTCATTTTTCCATCAACACATATAATATTATTCTTTGTTCTTTGTATTTTGTGTTTTTATTATTATTTGGCAGGAAAATTTCGTTTCAGAATCTATTCTATTTTGTGTTCTTTAGACTTCTTGAATGTTTATATGTATCTCCTTCTTTAAATTGGGGACATTATCTTCCATGATTTTATTGAAAGTAATTTCTGGGCCTTGGAGCTGGGCAATTTCTCTTTAATTTCTATTTCCTCATGTTTTGTCTTTTCATGGTTTAATTTATTTTTTGCATGTTTTGTGTCAGGATTTTTTCAGATTTAACATTTTCTCTGATGGTTGCCTCATGCTCTTTAATTGTATTGTCTACTCCTGAGATTCTTTCTTCCTTCTCTTGAATTTTGTTAGAGAAAGTTACCTCTACATTTCCTGTTTTCTTCTCTAAGTTCTCTTGTTTCTGGCTTTCTTCTTTCCGTGCTTTTATCGTTATATTCATTTTCAACTTCAGATCTTGAATTTTTATTTATTTCTTTTGTCTGATTGTATTTTTTGGAATTTCTTCCAGTTCCTCTCTGTAGGGCTCTTTAATGTCTTCAATATGTTTGGCTGCATCTTCCTGCATTTGTTTATGAATTTTATTAGTTTCCTCCATTATCATCTTCATTACTAAGGATTTGGGGTAATTTTCTTGTGCTTCAGTTGTGCTTGGGTTCAAGGATTGAATTCTCTGGGAAAGCTGGGTTCTGGAGATTATATATGGTTTTGGTTTTTGTTGTTTGTAGTTTTATGGTGGCCTTTAGTCATCTTTCTGTCTCTGATGTTGGGAGGTAGTTTCTAGTGTCCTTCACTGGTCTTTAAGAGCAATTCATTGGTGTGGGTCTCCAAGTCAAGAAACGTTACCTGTGTGCATGAGGGAACCCATCCCAGTATCAGGCAGGTGACCTTGTTTCAATTCTAGGGTAGTTTGATCCATAACCTGGGCTCACCACTGGGTCATCAGAGGCCAGTGCTGATGCTCTGCAGCCCAAGGATCAGTTTGAGTTAGTATAGGTATAGCCTGTTAGTCTGCCTTTGGCTGGGATTTGAAAACCCTGCACTCAGGCACTCAGGCTTTGGAGGCCTAGGTTCAGTCCTCCCTGAGAGAGCATATACTTCCATCTGGCTTGTGGCAGTTGGCTAGGTTTCCACCCAATACCTTCAGGCCGGTTCAGTCCTGCTTAAGTGTGCAGGAAAGGATCCCTGGGTTGGGGCAGCTGGGAGAGATTCCTCCTGATTCTTTCAAGCTTTGCTGCCTTAGATCAGTCAAGCAGAGATTGTGGCTATGGAGCTGGAGCTGGAGAACTTATCCACAGCCACCTGGGCCCCCGTGTGGGCCCAGTGTCTCTCCGTGGGCCTGAGGTGATGATCTGAGGTCAGATCTATCCCAGTTTCACATTCTCAGCTCCCTCTGGGCCAGAAGACACTGAAGCTTTTTCTTTGTCACCTCTAGAATTATATTTTAAAATTGTCTTAACTAACATAAAACACTTACCTCAATAATTATATAAGTTAATGGGGTTCTATGTCACATTTTAATTTTATGTGAAAATAATATAATGCAATATTTATATTAAGTTATGTAAATATTTTTTATTTTCTCTGATGAAGAGATGAGATGAGAACAATACTCAGGCTTTTCTAATACATGGCTTGGTCTGAGCCCAGAGCACTTCTAGGCCACGGCCTGGAAGCTTCTAATATCCATATAATCTAATCTTTTGCAAGATCTGACCTTTCATGTTTCAGCCCTTAATGGAATGCAGTTAATGAATAGCTATGTATTCAATTTGGGTGTATATTGTGCTATTTGCTTGCATTGTTGTAGCTGTGGCACACAACTGAAATTCCAGCACTCAGAGTAGCAGAGTATGGGAGAATCTCTGAGTTTGAGGCAAACCTGGTCTACAAAGTAAGCCCAGGAGGGTCAAGGCTATTTAGAGAAACCCTATACTAAATGGAGATTCTTTCAACTATTTTAGAAGTCACATGGCACAGTGTTGCATCTATTTTATATTTTATAATTTGCTATCAAGATACATAGAAAATAAGAGTAAGTTGAATTGCATTTTCAAAGAAAATCAGAGAAATAGTAAGTACATGTTATGTTTCAGGAAATAAAAGATTTACAATTCTTGTTGTAACAGAGAAAAAAGAGGCATACATAGATCATTTTTATTCACTTGGGAAACAAATTAGCTATGTTTGAAGTAGATTCTTATTTATATTCATTTTGCATATCGTTTTTGTAATGGAGAGCTTTTGAAATTAAAGAAGTGAAACAGGCAAAGAGTACAGGATGGATAGTGTACTTATTAGTTGTTAAAATATAAATTAAGAGGTTAAGCAAGCATGAGATAAATTTTCAATTTCTGTCTCTTGAAATCAATACTACCATGGATTAAATATATCTTTTACTTTTTCTTCATTTTAGAAGTGAAAGATATATCTTATCAATCATAAAACTGCTAAGATATTTACAATGGATAACATAATAAACTTAAATAAAACTATTACATTAGATGTATATTGAAGTCCTCTGAGAGTTGAAATGTTTGCCCTAAAAATGTGTAATGCAAGCATGGCACATTTACTTTGTACATTTACTTAGCTGATTACATGATGTCCACTGTAACTTTATAGAAAATACTAATGGCCAAATCATCTTGTAAATATTTATGTGAAAACTATAAATATTTGAAAAACAACATCCCAAAAATGTTAGATATTCCTAGAAATTTGAGGTTTTTTTTCATATGAAGTCAATTAGCTACCATGACTGATTTATGTCCTTTATCTATTTCATTCTATTCATAATCTTCTATATTGTACCTGTTAAAAATGCTGACCTACAGATAAAGCAAAATGTATGGGCCTCCAGTTTCTTCATAATTTCCAAAGAGAGCTATATACTTAGCTGAAAAAAGCAAGCAAGCATACTTGATTTATTATAGCCAAAATTGAGGCATCACTAAATGATATATAATACACTTTGGCAAAATTTATTTCTATCCACAGTACATGCCCAAACAAACCACTTTATAGTTTACTAAAGTTGTCTAAGCCCCTATGACCTGTTTATTTTTTGAGATTCATTCACAGCAATAGCAGGAAATATTGAGATAAATGGTTAAATCAATATAGAGTATAAAACAAATGTAAAGACAATTTTTTCTCAACTATGGTTTGTAATACTTAGAGTATCCCAACTTCCCAGAGAGAAAGGATAGAAATTTATGAAATGGCTATATACAGTAAGATTAAACTACTAAGGGAAGAGTTCTCAAGGACAGTCAAAGATGTAAAATACCTGGAAAAACCAACTAAGGTAGGATGAATAGAGAATGAGGCAAGGAGCCAGAGATAATGAACTGAGAAAGTACCCATCTCATTTCATGTCTCCAGACAAATATGGTGGAAAATATTTCTCAGAAAAAGCATTCTCAACATGATATTTATTAAGAATTTAACATTTGACATAAAGTTATGAGTATTTTGCCTCCATATATATGTGCAGAATTTGCATGATTGGCACGCAAACAGTCCAGAAGAATACATCAGATCCAATGGAGTTAGAGTGGTTTTGAGATACCCATAGATGCTGGGGACCAAACCCTGGTTCTTTGCAAGAGCACCAAGTGGTATTAAACATTAAGACATCAATGCAGATCATTATTCAGGATCTTAATATATACCCAAAGCTTGCCTCTAACCTATCTATATCCTAAGTGCTGGATTGCAGGGGTATACTAACACACACACAAACACACACACGAACATACACACACAGTTTAATTCTGATTCTGAAGTGTCTCATCACATTCCCCATTAACTGTTTTGTGTACCTTATATCAGATTTTGAATGCAGACCATATCATGGTCTCATGGGACTATATAATTATAAGTTTAACTCCACACAAAACATTATGGAAAAATATAGACAATTTAGTTCAGTAATTGATTAACTTGGCTTCTATAAGTATATATTGAGAATCTACATTGTATCTAATTCTTAATAATAGTTATTTCAAGTAAGCCAAAAATAATACAATTATTTTACTAAGCATAATGTGTAGGCATGTTCATTATCATAATAAAAATAACACAGAGATTTTTGTCTTTCAAATAACTTTATTTTTTTATTTTTAAATTTTAATTTATTATAATTCATTCAGATTACTTCCTGATTATTTTCCTCTTCATGTATCTTCCCATTCCCACCCTTCCTCCCACTTCTGCACTATTTTCTTCCTCTAAACTTCTGTCAGAAGACCTCCTCCCAATCATATGACCACAGGTTATCAGGTCTTATGTGTACAGCCTGATTCCTCTAACTCTGTGTGTTGCTGGGCCTCCTCACTAAGGAGAAGTGATCAAATCCTGGTCACCAGAGATTATGTCAAAGGTAGTCACCACTTTCCCCACAACCGTGGAGAATGAGCTATCCATTGGTTAGATTTGAGCATGTTCTAGGTTTACTGAATTCATTGCCCTTAGTTGGTGTAACAAGTTTTGCAGACCCCCTCTGGGTCCAGATCTACTGGCCATAATGGTAACTTTGTAGAGATCCTGAACACTCTGGGTCCTTCCATCACCCCCATTCTTCCATATCAGTCTTAGTGTTCCTCTCAGGGTCCAGCTAGAGTCCCAGCATCTGTCCCAATATCACTCTGGGTTGAGTCTCTCAGGCGACAGCTATGTTGGATTAATATACACTTATAAGTGAGTATATAGGATGTGTGGTTTTCTGGGTCTATGTTACCTCACTCAGGATGATCTTTTCTTGTTCTATCCATTGGCCTGCAAATTTCAAAATTTGCAATTCCACCAGCAATGGAGGAGTTTCCCCTGTCCTTAACATCCTTGCCAGAATGTGCTGTCACTTGAATTTTGATCTTACCATCCTGATGTATATAAGATGGTATCACAGAGTCATTTTGATTTGCATTTCCCTAATGACTAAGGATGTTGATTCTCAGTTACTTGATATTCCTCTGTTTAGCTCTGTACTCTACTTTTTAATTTGGTTATTTGGTGTTGGAGGTGTTCAATTTCTTGAGTTTTTTTAAAATATTGGTATATTAGCCCTTTGTCATCTTAAAGTTAGTGAAGATATTTTCCCAGTCTTTTGACATTGTCCTTTGTGTTAAAGAGGCTGTTCAGTTTCATGGAGTCCTGTTCATTTATTGTTGAACTTAGAGCCTGAGCTATTGGTGTTCTGTTCAGGAAGTAAGTTTTCTCCTTTGCCAATTCAAGGTTCTTCCCCATTTCTTCTTCTAACAGATTTAGTGTGTCTGGTTTTATGTTCAGGTCTCTAATACACTTGGACTTTAGTTTTCTGTAGGGTGATAAATGTCAATCTATTTTCACTTTTCTACATGTAGACATTCAGTTGGACAAGCATAATTTGTTAGATGTTATCTTTTTTTCCTTTGAATAGATTTTACTTCTTTGTAAAAAGTCAAGTGTCTGTAGATATGTGGATTTGTTTCTGGGTCTTTGCTTTGGTTCCATTGATCAACCAGATTATTTCTATAATTGCACCATGACATTTTTATTACTTTGCTCTAAAGTACAGCTTGAGATCAGGCATGATGGTTCCACTGGAAAATCTTTTTTTGTACAGAATTACTTTAGCTATTCTGGGTTTTTCCCATATGCAGATGAGAATTGGTCTTTCTATGTCTGTAAAGAATTATATACATATGTTATAGGGATTGCATTGAATATGTAGATTGCTTTTGGTAAGATTGCCATTTTTATTATATTGACACTCCTGATCCCTGTCTATGGGATTTCTTTTCATCTTCTATTATTTTTTTCAATTTCTTTTTTTTAGAAACCTGATTTTTTCAAATAGTCTTTCACTTATTTGGTTAGAGTTACACCAACATACTTTATATCATTTGATGGCTATAGTAGTCTGGACTTGCATCTGTCATCTCTTAGTGTTTTCAAAACCTCTGACCAGGCCCATCTGGATTTCTTTTGTGGCATCTAATCTGTGGGTGTTCTGCATGCTTCTTGTATGTTTATATGCATCTCTTTCTTTAATTTGGGGAAATATTCTTCTATGATTTGTTGAAAATATTTTCTGGGCCTAGGAGCCGGGTATCTTCTCTTTCCCTAATTCCTATTTTTCATAGGTTTCATTCTTTATGGTGTTCTTGATTTCTTGGATGTCAAGAATTTCTTAGATTGAACATTTTCTTGGATGGTTGAAATAACTTGATTTTTGCAAAGGAAATATTTGGTACATTTATTAAAATATTATATAAATGATTTAGGCAAATTTACAAGTCTTCTCAAAACTTTATTTGTTTCTATATCTGACTTTACTATTTTCTGATTGCATCATTTCTCCACTTGCCAAGTAAGTTACAGAATAGCCTTACTTCCCTAAGTATCTGTTGTGCTTCACCTACCGATCTTTCACTGGGACAATCAATGGCTTCCGTTTACCTTTTTCCTATTTCTATAATGTACTCTTACAATGAGAAACTCTTTGAATGTAGTTTTTTTCATATTAGCTTCTTGTATAGAGGAATTTTCACACATAGAAACTGGATACAACTCGATGTTATGGTGAAATAAGTTATATTTCAAAAGAAATATGGTATGTGTTTTCTCTGATATTCAGACTATACATTTAAACACACACACTCACACACTCACAACTCTCTCTCTCTCTCTCTCTCTCTCTCTCTCTCTCTCTCTCTCTCTCTCTCTCTCTCTCACACACACACACACACACACACACTTGAGGACTTGTTCCCCCTGTCTTTTCATTGTTTCACCATTGGCTCTGCCTGCATGCAAGCTTGCCCTTTTTTAGGCAGAATTCTGTCTGTGGTAGAAATGAGGACATTTTGCACAGTGGCTTGTTTGCTGCATTTAAAGCCATCTGCATAATTAGGTACTTTGAAGTTCTACATCTTCTTTGAGGTAGTATGAGTGTTGCCAGGATTTAACCTGTCTTGTTGTCAATGAATCTTTAAAATAATAAAAACATCATTAAATGCCATATTCTGTATATCTCTGAGGTTTTTGAAGACCTTATCTATTTTTACTTATCATTCTTTAGAAACTTATCTGTAAAACTTAGGATATATATTCTTGTGATAAAATTGTAATTGATATAACCATTATTTGTTCAACTAGCAATTAACTTCTATAACTTACTTATCCTAAACAGCCTGTAATAGCACTTTGAAAGTATTGGAAGTCAACCTTGCATTATAATTAAGTTGTATATGAACAATATCACATATTAGATAAGAAATATATAGAATGTGTGTAAAGAATAGTCTTAAGTTTGAATTCTATAACAATGTATCTGAAATTTTAAATTATTTTCATCAATATACAAAATGCTATACAAGTTAATTGAAAATAACCTTGTGAGTAATGATTAAGGCATTAAGTTCAGAAGTAGATTCACTAATCTACTTTTTGTCCTATCATCACTAGATAGTTCTATATTCCCCCTTCTTTCCTTTCAGCCCCTGTCCCCAACCTAAGAATGAAAGACAAATAAAAGATAGAAATCCACGAGTATGATCCTGTTTTCTCTCTAAATAAGACCAATGATAACTTATAAACAATTCTCACTGAAAATAACCCTCTATAGCCCAATAAAGCAACTAAAAACCTACCCAAACACCATTAATCTTTCTTCTGGTTGATTTGGAATGAATAATAACATTGCAGGGGCTCAAATAAAATTGGGGAAAATGGATAAGAAAGCTAGGAATATCATTTGTCTTCCAGTTTCTAAATTGAGGAAATCCATGCTTAAGTAGAGTCCTGTGTAGGACAGTCTTAAAAGCTGGATCAATTAAGATTGGAAGCTTTCTTCAAAGCTGTCCTTGGAGCTATATTTTTCTGATGAGGTGCAGTGACTGAAGTACTTGTGGCTAGATGATGAAGGATGCAGGATATCAGCATTCAGCATGCTGATAGGAGTGAATCCTGACAGGTCTGATCCAGTGTCAATGTCCAGTTGTTTGTCCTGAAAACAAAATTTCTCACAAGCATTATATAGTACTAAAATTGTAAATATACCAGATGTGTGGGATACGTAGAACAATTTAGGCTAGTTTTCTGATCTTTGAGAAAAATAAAGACATCTACAAATTTTGATTCAATCCATATGAAGAATATCATATAATAATAAATCATAGAGATTCTTTAGCTAACAAGAAGTATTGTCTATGCATAGACATTCATGTCTCAGCCTGTCTCAGAGCTATGCCCATGTTGTGGGATTAGCCATATAAGTTACCTACTTGTCTGCTGGTCAAATTCTTCACATCCCAATTTTATCCCCTTCCCTCATCTCCTTCTTATCCCACCTCCCTCCCTCATTACCTCTCCCTCCCTCCACTGGTCTTCAGAAATAAGAGCCCTATTCCCATAACATCTGACCTCAGCCTATCAATTCTCACCTGTACTACCTGTAACCTCTTCCTCTGTGGTCTGGCAAGTCCACCCTGCCAGGAGGGAGGTGATCAAAGTTACAGGGACAGAGGAAGTCCATATCAGATGTAGTCCCTATTCCCCATATTGTGGCACCCACAAGGAGACTGTAATACTAAATCTGAGCAGAGCTTCTAGGTCCACATCATAAATGGTCCTTAGTTGGTGCATCAGTTTCTTTATTATAGTATAGTTATCCTGCATTATGTGGGTAATATCCACTTATGAGTAAGTATATTCCATTTGTGTCTTTATGGGTCTGGGTTACCTCACTCAGGATTAACTTTTCTAGTTCCATCCATTTGCCTCCAAATTTCAAGATTTCCATGTTGTTAATAGCTAAGTAGTATTCCATTGTGTAAATATAACAGTATTTTTATCCATTCTTCCATTGTGCTACATCTAGGTTGTTTCCAGATTTTAGCTATTATCTATAAAGCTGCAATGAACATAGTTGAGCAAATATCCTTGTTGTATGGTGAGCATATTTCAGGTATATGCCCAGGATTGTTATTGCTGGGTCTCAAGATAGCACTATTCCCAATATCCTGAGAAAGTGCCAGATTTATTTCCAAAGCTGCGTACAAATTTTTATTCCCACTAGAACTGGAGGAGTGCTCCCCTTTCTCCACATACTTGCTACCATGTGCTCTTAGTTGAATTTTTTATCTTAGTCATTTGTGTAGGTGTATGATGGAATCTCAGGGTTGTTTTGAGTTGCATTTCCTTGATAACTGGAGATGTTGAGCATGTATTTAAGTGATTTTCTGCCATTTAATATTCCTCTGTTAAGAATTCTGATTAATTCTGTATCCCATTTTTTAAATTGGGTTATGTGTTTTGGTGGTACTTAATTTCCTGATTTCTTTATATATTTTGTATATTAGCCCTTTATCAGATTTGGGGTTGGTGAAGAACTTTTCCTACTCTGTAGGCTGTCATTGTGTTCTGTTGACAGTGTCCTTTGCCTTACAGAAGCTTCTCAGCCTCATGAGGTCCCATTTACTCTTTGTTGATCTTAGAGCCTGAGCTGTTTGTGTTCTGTTCAGGAAATTTTCTCCTGTGCCAATGAGTTCAAGGCTCTTCCCCACTTTTTCTTCTAACTGATTTAGTATGTCTGGTTTTATGTTTAGGTTTTTAATCCACTTTGTCTTTAGTTTTGTGCATGGTTATAAATATGGATCTATTTGCATTTTTCTACATGGAGATATCCAGTTAGACCAGTATCGCAGGCCCACAGGCCAATCTGCTAAAGGCAGTTTCTTAATTGAGGTTCCTCTATTCAAGTGTGATTCTTGTTTGGGTTAAGTTGGCAAAATTATCCCACATGTCCAATATATACAGAAGATGTTACTTTTAAAGCAAGTTATTTAGTTTTGAAAAATCATCTTAAAACAAAGTTAAATATTACAATCTAATTTCATACAAAAGACTGCATGTCTCTAAAGTATTCTGAAACATATTCACAAATGTGTGAATATATGTGGCAACAAAATGAAAACAATTTGATATATTTTCCTTAAAATTTAGTTCGCTGCATTTTTGAATTTTTATTAGACTTTTCTTAATCATTTCCTCCTTTGCTTTTGAAGCACAGTCCCATAGTGTTAACTATCCTAAAACTTTCTACGTAACACAAGAAAGCTGGCCCACAATGTACTATCCTTCTACCTCAGTTTTCCAAGTGTTAGTATTTCAAACTTGCACAACTAGTTTTGCCTTTATATTCTCCTTTACAAACCTTAGGTGTATCATACAATATCAACAAGAGAAGATATTTCTTTAATTCAGTCAGATGACAGAGTTTGAAGTATGAAATTTGGAATTTAAAATAATTATTAAAGCAGAAGGTGAATTCAATTCTATTATGATGGTCAGTAGAAAATAAATTTTAATAATAATCTCCATGATTCTTTAATGTGCTCAGGAATCCAAATATTTTCTATTAAAATATGCAAACCTTCATGTCCTAGCTAATTATGAATTAACTATTAAAATATCCCATGCTTCTAGCTTACCTAAATGAAAATGTAAATAAACAGGTTAAATTGTCAGTTCAACATGACTTAAATGAATATATTTTGCTATTGTTTGTATTTATTTTAATTATTTTGGTAAAATATTTCAAATGTTCCAAGACAGTACTGGAACTTGCTGTGTGAATAAGAATGACCTGAGTTCCGATCTTCATGTCTTTAGTTCCCACGTGTTGGAATTTTAGGCTTGAACCACAACACCTGAATTTATCTGTGTTTTGTACATACAATATCTGTGAGTTAGTTAGAACTTTTTAAGTATAGGAGTCTTAGGACTGTATAGTAGAACTTTAAATTTAATCACTTTTGTTTTCTTCTAATTTATAATATGAGAAATGATTCAGTATAATATTCAATGCTACACTGGCTAATTTATCCTGTAATACTCTACTTCTCCCTCTTAATCTTTTTTCTAAATTATATCCTTAATGACACAAGAGACCCCTCGGAGCTTGGTCTAGTATTTGCACACACTTGTACATATACACACAGAAAGAAAAACAACAAATTCCATATTAATAATTTATTTTGCTTCTAAGCAGTCTAGCTTATTTTTTTGAAATTATTTCTACTTTGTGTGTGTGAGTGCTTTAACTGCATGTATGTCTCTGTACCACATGCATGCCTGGTGACCATAGAGGCCAGAAAAGGATATAAGATCCACTAGTACTAGACTTACAAATGTTTATGAGCCACCAAATTAGTGTAGTAAACTGAATCTCAGTCCTCTGCAAGAAAAATGAATATTCTTAACTACCAAAGCATCTATTGAGGCCCTATAAATCTAATTTAAAAGAATGCTTGTGATGTAACATATAACCTCACATTCTTGACTTCTGCCTTTGAGTTCTAGTAATACATTACTCCTTATACTTACCAGTGCCTTTATATTCTTTATATTTTTCTACTTTCTGAAATTTCCTTGATTCTTCCCTAATTTTAAATACTTAATCCTAGTGTGATATTCCACAGTATGCATTTCCCATTTCCATTAACTAACAAGCATTCTCTGATCATTTTTATTGTTTTTGTTGTTGTAATGAACACCAAAACCAACTTGAGGAGGAAAGAGTTTATTTCTTCTATAGATTATACTGTGTCATGAAATAGAATGTGATCAGGAACTCAAGGTAGATGTGTTTGGGCTGGAGCTAAAGCAGAGACCATGAAATAACGTAAGCAAAAGTGCTTACTGGTTTCACTTACATTGCTTTTTCAACTTGCTTTTCTAGACATGCCAAGATCATCTGCCTAGAGACAACATTGACTATAGGTGGCTTGGCCCTCCCAAATCAAATAGAAAAAATATGCCACGCAGGCCAGTCTAATTGAGGCAATTATTTAATTCATGGTTCTTATTAACAGGAATGTTAAGTTGAAAACCAAAATTAGCCAACAAACACTTCTTCAATGTTCTTCTTCTCTCCCCCTACAACATGTTAAGAATATTCTTCAAGAAGAAATACCCAATGATATACTTGAAATATTTATTTAGAATATTTACAAGAGACATTTTGCAGTTTATGATTATCGCAGTGCAAGGCACGAAGTAGAAAATAAACAATATTTCCTCAATTTATCTGTATACTCATTTTAGAACCAATGACACAGTGGTTCTTATCCTGTGAATAGTGAACCCTTCGGTGGTTGAAGGACCTTTCTCAGGGGCCATGTATCAGATGCCCTGCATAACAGATATTTACATTATGATTCATAACAGTGTCACTATTGCATTTCTGAAGTAGAAAGAAAAATGATTTTATTCTTGGGGGTCACCACAACATGAGAAATTGTATTAAATGATGGAAACATTGCTAAATTTGATTACCACTATTTTAATGTTTCACAGAAACATTTTTTATTAGGTTCCATTTATTATATGCTTTGAAATTATATATATATTCTTTAGAAATGAAAAATATTTTAGAGGCACAAAAATTTATTTTTATTTATTTTTCAACAAAATTTTCTTTTTGCAAAACTATGATCTGTAGGATCTCAACAAAAAGGTCAAACATTAATGTCTTAAAATTGCTGGACTGAATAACAATCATTTTGAAAGATTTCTTTTTCCTGGGCTTTTTTATATGGTAGAAATATGTTTATTAAAATTCTGCTAGTGAAAAGAATTTTCTCTCTTTTAAAGAAGACAGATGTGAGAAAAATAGAAGAAATGAAAGAAAACATGACATACAAATTTGAGTGAGATGGTGAAAAGAAACATAAACAAAACCAATCAGGGGAGAAGCATTCCAAATCAAAGGAGGCTCTAAAATTAAGAGCGATGTGGGCATGTGTGTGAGACACAGAAACCAACTAAAACTCACCAAATCACCCAATTCTCAGAAGAGGCAAATTGTGCCAAACACATGATTTTTCAGAATTCTTGCATATCCCATATAATTTCCGTGAGAAGCTTTATCTGTCTCACAAAGAGAACATATTTTATATTTCTACTTGAAATACAGAAGTTACACTGACCTTATGTCCTCAGTCCAGTTGAAACTATCGCTTGTCTTATATGAATGGGTTTCATAGTGTATGGGATTGCAGACTTTTTGCTTGGTCTCCTCTGCCTGTTTGTACACACCATGGCTCTCTATTGGAAAACATACAGACAAGGACTATAATATTGACTCTGTCCATTTGGTTCTACTATCTTGAACAATGAATGTTCTTGGCTTGAGCTGAGTTTTTGTTTCTTCATAGTCACCACTGCTCACTGAGACTAAAATGATTTCTCATGAATTCTTGAAATGAAGGACCTATGTCCTCCTTTGCTCAAATCCCCATTTTACACACTACTTTGGACATGTTTAAATTTACACATGGCATGTATTGTGGCCACTGCCTACCAAAGCTTGAGAAGCAAATAAAACTTTGATCCTTCCTTGATGATATAGATAAATAGAAGGTGCTTTCAGTACGCTCTGAACAGTGACTGGCCACTCTGTGGACCTCTGCCACCATCCTTGACCTACACGGGAAAAGAGCATTATCCATAAAGTCCCAAGGTGCAGATCAGAATCAGGGGACATTTTTATGCTCAAATCATTGAAGGTATCTATCTGAAGCCATATTCTATTACAAATAGTCATATAAGTGAATCTTAGCTTTTCCTACTCAAGGAGGATTAGGAAACAATGGTGACAAAAAGGGCTTTAAATCTTCTAGTGTATGTGACCTGATGAAAGCTACTGAAATTCTCTGTTCTTGCCTTCAAGGAAAACCAAAAGATTCCACAGTGACTGTAGAGAATTAAGAGAAGATAGCAACAAGATTTTGGAAAAGCACTTATTTCATAGTATTGGCTCTATAACAGTAACATGTGATTCCATTTTCCCCCACTGCCAGACTGCTACCAAATGCTTCCACATCTCCCAAGATGCCCAGACACCCCTCTGCTGGTTCCCAAGGGAAGTTCTGAGCAAAATTGCCTTCCAGGTCAGAAAGGGTGAAGCATGGAGTCAAAGGTTTCACCTCTACGGGAAATGATGTTTTTGATGGTCTCCAGGCCAAAAAGGGTAGAACAAAGAGTCCTTGCCAGAAGATCGTCCGTTCAGCTGGAGTTGTACAAGAGATTATTTCTCTAAAATAAGTGTAACTGCTCTTTTATCTTAGGCCGACAGCAATTTGTGGCTGCTTCTGGATCAGCCAGTGGCTCATTACCACAGATAGATACTGTGATGGATGGGGCTGCATGAGAAATATGTTGACAGTGATCTGTGTTAGGATTCTGCTTCTGTCTGCCTATGTATGATGTCACTGCTTACCTGCCATGGAGGTGTGGCCCTGCCCAAGACCACATGAAAGGACAAACTGTTCATGTGGCACACCCCCCTCTCTACCCTCTCATTTCTTCCTCAACCCTCTTTTTCTCTCAACTCAATATCTATTCTTCCTCTTCCACTCTCTCCCTTCTCCTATTTTGTCTCTGTCTTTGTCTCTCTGGGGTACCACTCTTCCCTTTCCCTTTCCCCCCATGCTCATTTAATGAACCCCATATAAAATAGTATCTGCTGCCTCGTACCTTGTATCTATCATTATCCTATTTTAATATATAAAATAGGTGTCCCATATGTTGAAGTCTTTACCATTACTATTTTAAGTTCTTAAGACTGGAATCCTTTATATCAAACTCCATTCTTCCAAATTTCATTCTAAATCGCCATTCATTCCAGTCTTAACCCATCACTGCCCTGCCTTCAGACCATGTTTCTAAGCTGAGACAAATTTCTGCTGCTTTGCTCTCTCCTGGGAACCTGAACACTGGTAATTAACTCTGTCGCATGGCTGCACCTCCCCCAATGGCGCTGTTAGTAGTAACCCAGGTGTAGACCAGAGGACTGCCTCTGGCTTGAGTAACATCACTGTCCCTGACACTGCCTGTAAATTTCATCCCAAACCCCATCTATTTTTGGTAAGCTGTCAATCACACATGGACTTTTTTGAGGTTACCACGCACAGCTTTCCTCAGATTGTGCTGGGTATCCAGCCCCCCCCCCCCCAGTTATTGCCTGTGTTGCCTCAGATACTCTACTTTGATTCCAAGTGGGGCCAATAATGGCCCATCCCTGCTTGCCACTTTCAGCCAGCTGCATGCACTCTTAGAACCCTCCTCAGCTGTCCCCATTGCCCCTATCCCACATCGGACATGTTTCTATTTGGTTTGTTCGTGCTGTACAGGCTATACAAAGCCAGGATGGAATTGGACTACCACAGCTCGGCTTCTGTGTCTATACTGTGCTCAGCCATCATGAGTTTTTACATCCTCTTGGTTTTAAATCAGCTGCTACATGGTAGCCGCCGTGTTGCCCCTCCATGCCCACCACAAGAATGATGCCTGCTTCCCGCTGCTGCCCTGGCCCCTCCCCCTTCCCACCACAGATGTGCCAGAGATTCAGTGGATATGTGTATGTGTGGCTGAAACCCAGTCTGGCCAAGACAGGCCAGGCAGCCTAGGGGCAGATTTAACCTCCATGCAGTGACTGGCGATTTATAGCTGTACTGTCTGTATTGTACCCTGGTTCTAAATGTTGCTTATTTCAAAGTTATAAAGGTCTATTCAAATTAACAAGATAAATGCTGTTACTCCTCTCCTTGTCAGCAGCTACCCTGGATTCAAGCATTCCTGGCAAATGGGTTTGATGTGGTTTTTAAATTATTCTTTAATGTTCTACTGTATTAACATTAATTTGTTTACAATGTTAAATTTTTAAATCGCTGCCTTAAAACATGTTTAGCCTAGAATTCTAAATGTGATGTTGTTATCATACAAAACTTTTCTGCTTCTTTTCGACTGCAGTTGTTTTTTTTAACATTCCAACTTAATAGAGATAAAACCTACAGTCCTAGTCTTTAAGTATTAAGATAAACTATGTACAAAATTGTCTATTTTAACATTCTTATGATAGACAATAATGTGGTCTCCTTGCCATCTTATTTAAAATGCTAAGGATGTTTCCTGAGCCCCCATACAAAAATTGATAAAATATTTAAAAACTGAGAGGTGGCTTCCTTATTGGCTCAGTTATAGCAAACTATACTCGAGTCCTTAGGCACTATCCCTTAGGAAAAAATAGAAGCCTACAATACCCCTTCCCACTGTGGTCCATCCTAAGTCAGCACTGACAGAAATCTGTTTCAGATGCAGCCAAAAGGAGACACAGATCTCACAGCTGCTAGAGCCAAAATGGGACACTGGTCCCACAGCCTAATGTGTTGGCAAATTTGGCCTATGGATGTCAGTGCTCACATGCAGGCTTGTTCTCTGTGCCAAGCCACTGGAGGTTCAAGCAGCGCAAGAGTTTTAGACATTTCCAGCCTTCAAGCTCCTTGACTTGATGGAGTACAGATGGCTCTTAGATCCAGCAGCCTCGCTAGATTATACCCAGGGTAATGCTACAGGTCTGTTTTAAATTCATACTCGGGTTACATAGTCTCATGACCAGCTTCTATTATGGGAGACTTCAGGTACCTTTCCAGACTTCTTCATATACAGG
The DNA here is from genome assembly GCF_964271855.1 of Acomys minous. Classification (NCBI taxonomy): domain Eukaryota; kingdom Metazoa; phylum Chordata; class Mammalia; order Rodentia; family Muridae; genus Acomys; species Acomys minous. The sequence continues at coordinate 60,590,144 of NC_140488.1, read as the reverse complement.
AGACCAAACTTTAACTGTCAGTTCTAGATACAGTCTAACTTGTTACCATTCTTTTAGCTAAAGGATAGTAGCTACTTACAATTTCATCTATTGCTTAGAGCTTCCAAAAAGGTGTTTTATAAATGATAAAGGGTATAGGAAAGAGTTCTAAGTTGGTGAATGCAAGTTATGAAGGTCAAAAATGTCTAAAAATATGTTTTATTCATCCTGTTGCTATGATATTGTTGCATTAACTGTTCAAAGTATTGAGAGTGACCAATGGAGCTCTAGTTACATCAACCAGGATAGGCTCTAGTGGTGTTTCCACTCTGGCTGCCTGGTTGACAGTCAAGACTGGAGGTCCAGCAGTGAATCCTTTGTGGAGGAGGGGAGCCCTCCCTTCTCTAGAAGAAATTATGAGTCTCAGATGATCTTTGATGACATGGTACTCTTCCATTTCTTTCATATGAAAAGGGTCTTATAAACCTTGGCCAGTGAGGAGGGTGGTCACTGGGATGGATGGATGTCATTCAATGGGACAAGGATGCTGGCAATGCTATATTTTCATAGGGTAAGGATAGCAGGAGGCAAGATCTTGTGACTCACCACCTACAAACTTGAGTGACTACCTATAACCTTGGGGACTGTGTCACATTCTCCTGAAGCAGGAATGGCAAACAAGGAGGAACCTTTTTTCCATGCCCTCCAATCTCAGGATGAGATTTAAATCTCAAGTTTGATATATCGGGGATTTGAACATGTTCCAATTATGCTAAGCCAGTGCCTGTTCCTTGAGGCATGGTCCATGAGCCTCACAATAATGTTATTGTGGAACTTCTGCACCAGTCAATCCTAAAAAGGGTTTTCTATATTCATGTTGGAAAATCAGTATTATATATAACACAATTTTTATATAAATTGCAGGGAAGGTCAAAAACTGAGAAGATGGTAAACATAAAATGAACTACATATTTTGTATGCTTTTTTGTTTAGTTGTTTTATTTTTAAGGTTTGTGTGTGTGTGTGTTGATATGATTTGTTGTTTAAAATGCAACAAACAAACAAATTAAATGAAACTGCAACATTGGGCATCAAATTGGCTCAGGAAATAAAATTGCCTTCTGTACAAATTTAAGGAACTGATTTAAATCTGCTAATCCTATGTTTGAAGTAGAGAAAGAGTTGTCCTTTGGTAGGTAAATGTCAGGATTCATAGTAAAAATGAATAAATTAAATTTAAATAAGACTCACAATAAAATTAATATGTAAAAGTTAGGTGTTTGAAAAACCTGCTGACCTACTTTGGCTACCTGACCAATGGGAATGGCTTAACTCACTTCAGTTTCCTTCCACTGCATTAATTATTATTATTATTATTATTATTATTATTATTATTATTATTATTATTATTATTATTATTATTAATGTCTAACTTAAATTTAACTATAAGTTAGACTGAACTACGTGAACAAAAATAAATTCTGTTGAAATATTTTAAGTACTCCATAGAGAGTATTTTTCCTAAATATAGGTTTCTATAGTGTATTAGCTGAAAATAATTGCTTAGGATTATATTTATTATGTTTGTTGTCATTGTTGCTATTGTTTTGTTTAGGGATTTTATTTTTGAAATATAGTCATGCTATGTATCCCTGGCTAGTAGGAAAGTTGTCATCCATCTCTTTGGGATACAGGTATGTGTTGCAGTGCCAGAAATATGATGAAGCATTATATAAAATTTTGGACAATATAAAATTTATGTAATTTTTACTCATGTATATTTTCCCATATTTTAACTGAGTACTAAAATTATTACTACTCTCAGGGACAATATTGAATTGAAATAGGTATACTTAAATATCTAAATATGTTAGTCAGACATAATATGATCCTGAAGCTGTATGGATATTAGTTACAAATAATAAAATAACGATGTCTAAGAAAAGTTGTCTGAGAAGTATAAATTTCACTTTACTAATCACTAAGTAAAACACATACTGAAGTTTTTAACTGTCTAGGAATTACCTATTTACTCCACCCATGACTTTAGATACAGTAATGTGTGTGTGTGTGTGTGTGTGTGTGTGTGTGTGTGTGTTTATCTTAGACTACTAATTTTCAAACAAGTTTAGTAAAGTAGTAGGTACTTGAAATGAAAAATTTTTGAAGTACTCTTCAACTGTACTTGACATATATGAGAAATTAATTAAGCAAATAGCTCAAGGGTGTACTAAATTCTGGTTTCATATCCTGTACAAATTAGTCAGGAAGAAGAAAATTTGAAGAGCATAAAAAATGATATCTGTAAAAATTTACATAGTGTTAATACTCCTGATAAAATTAATGTCATAACTTTTCTCAAGGATATTTAGAAATATTTTTTACCAATTCAGTATAAATAAAAATGTACCTGGGCCACAGAATCAGCTACAGCAAAAACTATTAAAATAATATTTATTTTTAGATTGAAAAAGAATCACTTGTTGCTATTTACTTTATAGTAATTTGAAATCATACATCAGACTCCTAATCTTGACATTAATTTTCCCTGGCAGTATTTTTTTATTCCCTTATTAGAAAAAAATATTAGTCATATAGACTTTTAAAAATGGAGTACCTTAAATAAATTTAAAAAGTCAATGTTCTTTAAAATTCTATATGTCAGTTTTAATTTTTAGTTTTGTAAATTTTTATTGTATTTCTTTTAACATATGCATTTATATTATTACAAATAAGTAAAATAAACTACATACAGCAAGAGAACTATGAAACTATCAGGAATTATATAAATACTACATGCATAGTGTTTTGGCTATTTGTATTTGGGAACATTGACGAAAACATCTTTCCTATCTTGGTGAGTCTAGTATTCTGAATGAAAAAATCAATATTTATCATACTTCATCTCTTTTAAAATTAAAAGATCTATGTAGACCTAAAAACATCTTAACCCCTAAACAATAAAGCTTAATTGTAAGAATAAACTATCTCATCCTCAAACCTATCATAGGCTTGAGAAAGAATAAAATTTAATTACCCAAGTAAACCCAAGTACGGGTTAGAGCTTCCAAAATGAAAAAGTTTGCTGCCTCAACAGTCACCCAAAATTCTCTTTAATGGTGGAGTATCATCTTCAGCCTTCTGCTGTAGAGAGCAAATCAACTCCATTTTGTGTTAAGGGCCTGAGCATCTGAAAACTCCCCCAACCCCACCCCCCACCCTCCGCCCTGCAACCTCGGAGTTTCCAGGGAGAACCACACACTCACAGCTAGCAACTGTTGCTAGGAGCTTGCACCTGCACGAGGACAACCAATCAGAGCTACAGGTCACAGTGAAAAGTTCCCTCCTGTGGTCTAGCCCTGGCCCCCTCACTGCTTCTGCTTTTGCTGTTCAGGGTCTCCTCCTTCTCAAAGGTCGGTAGACCCCATTGTGATGGGTGAAGAAAAGCCTCTTGTGTTTGCATCGATCCATCTCTTATTGGGGCTTCCAGGAAAAGCCTCTGCTGACACAAGTCTTACACTGGCCCAATATATCTGAGAGTCATATTTGCAAGGCAGGAACTATTGAGGACTTGCTTTCTCTGTCGTGGCAGAGTTTGGCTGTCGACTCTGCTTGAATCCTGCTTGCCCATTTTTAGGCAGAAATTTGTCTGTGGCAGAAATGGTGACATTTTGCCTAGTGGCCGGTTTGCAGCATTTGAAACCATCTCCATAAGGAGCTTCTTTGATGCTCATCATCTTCTTTGAGGTATAATGGGTGTTGCCAGTAGTTAACCTGTATTGTTAAAGAATCTTTAAAATAATAAAAACATCTTTAAATGTCATATTCGGTACATCTATGAGTTTTTTGAAGACCTGAGCTAACTATTTTACCTTATATATCTATAGAATCATATCTATCTGTTACTCCTAGGATGTATATTCTTGTGGAAAAGTAGGCTATTAATTTATATAACCAGATATGATCAAGTAACAATTAGCTTATATTACTTAATTATCATAAGAAGCCTGCAACACCACTTTTGTCATATTGGATGTAAACCTTGTATTATGATTGAGATGTATGTCTACAATACCTCATATTAGAGTAGAATATATATATATATATATATATATATATATATATATGTATATATATATATATATATATATATATATATATATATATATATATATATACACATATACTATGTTTGAAGAATAATCTTAAATTTGAGGTAACTGTGACACAGAAATACACTCATGGTATATACTCACTGATAAGCAGATATTAGTCACTTAATAGAGGATAACCACACTACAATATAGAGACTGCTCTGCTAACTAAGATACATGTATGATGTGGACCTAGACTTTCTGCTCTGATGTAGTAGACAGGCTGACAATACAGTCTCCATGTAGGACCCACAATATGAGAAGTAGGGACTACTATTGATATTGACTCTGGGTTCTAAATGTTGATCACTTCTCCTCTGACAGGGCAGCCCTGACAGGCCACAGAGGAAGAGGACACAGGTAGTACCCATGATCGGTTGAGATTAGTTGTTAGGGGAGAGGGCTACCCTTCTGAGGACTAGGGGAGGGAGGAAGAGGGAATGAGAGAGGGAGAGAGGGATCAGGAGGTGATGAGAAGTGGCAACAATTGGGATGTAAAAAACTCGAACTGCAGAACAAGTATGCAATTTATATTGCTAATCCTACCACATGGGAATAACTCCGAGACTGGCTAAGACATGAATGTTTATGCATAGACAAGGATTCTTGTTGGTCACAGAATCCCTGTGACTTATTAATAGATACGATTCTACATATTGCATGAATGGATATTTGTAGATGTCTTTCTTCTGCTCAAAGAGCAGTGGAATAGCCTTAATAGTTCTGTGTATCCCACATACCCCATACATTTATAATTTTAGGAATGTACAATGCTTGTCAGAAATTATATGTATTCAGAACAAAAGAATTGGACATTGACACTGAATCAGACCTGACAGGATTCGTTCCTCTCAGCATACTGGTTGCTGACATCCTGTATCCTTCATGTTCCAGCACAAAGTTTCTCATTAGAACAGAACAGCTTCGAAGATAGCTTCCAATCCCAATTGGTCCAGCATTTCAGACTGTCCCACACAGGACTCCTATTATGCCTGGCATTTCTCAACATTTAGAAAGTGGACTACAAAAGCTATTTCTGGCTTGTTTAATCATTTCCTCAATTTTATTTGGGTCCCTACAAAACAACTGGAAAAAACCTTCAGTGAATGATTCCACATATTGCCTAAGGTTGGTTGGGTAGGCATTTGTTTACTCTCTTTGGCTACAGATGTTTATTTTCATTGAGAGTTTATTATAAGTTATTATTGTCCTTATTCAGAGAGAAAACTAGGTTGAACTCATGGATGTCTCTCTTTTCCTTTATCTTTCCTTACTAGGTATGGAGATATGCATTACAAAGAAAGAAGGGAGCATATAGAAATATATGACAATGATAGAGCAAAAAGTAGATTATTGATTCTACTCCTCAAATTAAGTCCTTCTTACTCTCAAAAACGGTTATTTTTAATTCATTGGTATAGAATTTTGTATATGGATGCAAAGTAAGTTCAACTTTGATACATTAGTATAGAAGTCATTTTTTATTGAATATAAGAATGTTTTCACTTTAGGGTATAATTAGAAAAGCATAAGTGTATTTGCTCTGTTTGGATTACAAATAGGCTCTGAACACTACATTTAATTTTCTTGGCAAGTACAAATAAAAATACAAATAACAATAATGACAACAACAACAACAATAACAACAATAATAATAATAATGTGTTATCAAACTAACAAGAATGAAAAATAACATGGAAGATCATCACACACAAGAACTGAGCCCTGAATATTAAGATTTCATTGCTTGTACTTTGTATGAAAAAAGCCAATCCTCATATTTCAGAGGTACCTGATACATGACTCACCACTATACTTTAATCAACACATTTGTTTATGCCAACTCTTCTTGATGAATTGTTTAACAAAAAAGGTTCTTCAAAATGCCAAGCAACAAGTTATACAATATTGAACTTCATTTTCACTTACAAAGTCCCAAATGCAGCACTATTGGAAAAATCTATAGTGAGTCTCAAGGGTAAATAACTGTGATATAAAGGAATGTTTTAATATTGTTTTCTCTTGAACAAGATTTGCTGCTCTAGGTTAAAAGAAACAATTTCATTGTAACTTTTTAAGGAAATAGAGTTACCTAAGCATAATCACTTCATTTCCTTTGTGATATAATAGTTCATTATATTTTTGTCCATAAATCATTTGCACAATATTCTGGGAGAGTAGAAGAAGGATGCTTTTTATCTTGTTCCATTTAAGTATTATTAAACAGAATGGAAAATTAAAGATATCTATCTTCAGTTTCTACTAACATAATTTCCAGCTAGCAGAATAACATTCATTAAGTTTATCTTGAGAGATACCAATGTTTTCTGACTAAAACTATTATACTGTCTTAAAGAAAATGTAAAGAAATTTTATGTTATGTTTTTCTTGCTTCAAAATTATGAATCAACCACAAGCTTCCTATTAACTCTACCAAAAGAAGATCTTGTGGAAATCTGTAGCATTTTTACATATATTGTTAAATTTTAATGACCATATGAACATAGTAGTAGATATCCAGACATAGTTGTAAAGAGATGGGTTGTAGTTTATGAAATATTACTATTCAATGGCTATGGGTTTTTTGGAGGGAATGTTTGTTTGTTTGTTTTGAGATGAAAAAGTTGTAAAAGTGGATGGTGCTATGGCCCTATAAAGGTATGAAGGCTCTCAGAACCTCTGAAATATACAGTTAAATAACTGATGAAAAATTGGAGGAAATAAAAATGGAAATATTATAGGAAATATTTTTCACAATTAAAAAGTAAAAGGAAAAATGAACATTCCATTGATAAACACCAAAAATTCATGACTAATTGACGTATGTAAAAATTTTTCATTGGTCTTATGCTATGATAATTGCATATATTTTAATGTGATATGTATGTATATATACATATACATGCACACCCCCACACATATGTATATATAAACACACATATATATATATATACATACACACATATACATATAATCATATAATAGTTTTTTCATTTATCCACAAATGGATGGAGATAGAAATGATGATAATGAGTGAGTTAACCCAGAAGCAGAAAGACTAAAATGGTATATACTCACATATATCTGCATACCAGCCCAAGGGGCATGTCCCAGGAAAGCCTTCACTTACCAGGAAGCTGGGAAAGAGGGGAGGACATCCTAATGGGACTCTAGATGAGAGAAGCATGGGAGAATATCAAAGTAGAAGGATCCAGAGGGTCCTAGAAACCTACAAGTAGAACATTATGATAGGCAGATTTGGGCCCAGGGGTCCCGCTCAAACTAAGGCACCAGCCAAGGACAATACAGGTGGTAAACTTTAAACCTCTTCCCAGATCTAGCCAATGGTCAGAACACTCTCCACAGTAGAGTGGAGAGTGGGATATGACTTTCTCACATACTCTGGTGCCTCACCTTTGACCATGTCCCCTGGAGGGGGAGACCTGGTGGCACTCAGAGGAAGGACAGCAGGTTACCAAGAAGAGACTTGATACCTTATGAGCATATACAGGGGGAGGAAATCCCCCTCAGGAACAGTCATAGGGTAGGGGAATAAGGGAAAAATGGGAGGGAGGGAAGAATGGGAGAATACAAGGGATGGGATAAACACTGAGATGTAACAAGAATAAATTAATAAAAATATAAAAAAATAGTTTTTTCAAGTTTTCATGTTCGTGTAAAATGTATGATGGTCACATTTACTACTTCCAACTCCATCTCCTCCATAACTTATCTTGTAGTTCCCTGCCAACTTTATAGTTTTTAAAAATGATCTGTTAAGTATAATTACTGCTATCCATATATTTATATGTTTAGGGTTTTCCACTAAGTAATATAAACCTAACAATTGCTGCTCTTTCCATACACATAAAGTATCTTTTCTTCTTTCCAAGCCATCCACTCTCATTAGTACCTCAGGTAGTAGTCAGGAATCGGGTGCTCCCAACTCCACCATGCTGGTGATAGATATAATTATTTTCAGACCACTTAAAAAGTAGCAAAAACGCATATATTTTAAAACTTATCAAATTTCAAAATGTGATTGAATTGATATAAATGAAGCGAAAAAGAACAATAAAATAGTAAAATGTACATGAGACATAAAAAAGAAAAATAAGTAAATAGATAATCTAAATTTATATATCTTTATATATACAGTGAATATATCAAAGAATCTAATAAAATGCAGATTTTTCCAGACTACACTAATAATGTACTTATTTATTGAAAAACCTTAGATACACACACACATATACACACACACACACACAAAAGTTTAATGTTAAAAAGAATTTTTTTCAGAACTGTGCATATAATGTTGAGTCTCTACTACACTACAACACTAAATAGATTTTAAAACAACTGACTACTATAGGTAAAATAAAATATTTTAAAGTAATAAAATAGTAAACCATCCAGGAACTGTAAAAGTAGCTTTTATTTGCCTGATGTAGTTATAATCTTGGAGCTTTACTGCCTTTTTCTGATAACCTAGGCCTAGTCCTAAAAACTCCTACCTTCTGCATAGTCTAATCTAGGCCTAAATTATTTTCGGCTTCTGAGATTTATTGTTTAGTACACTTCTTTCTGTATCATCGCTGGCTGTTTCAAGTCATTTTGTCTGGCTCAAACTCCTCTTTAAGCTGAATTATTCAATGTAGCTTCTCTTGGTTTCTGATTAGATTGCTCTGCTTCTGAACTCTATGCACTGAACTGCACCAGTCAACACTACTGTATTGTTTTTGCTAATGAAATGTCTAGTATACTCAACTCTACTCCTTTCCCTACCATACTGTCTTATGAACTCTCTACTGTACTCTACTGTATTGTCTTCTCTACTCTCTACTGTACCCTACACTCCCTTATCAACTCTTCTGTACTGCTCTCAATTAGCTTTTCTTTCCTGTCTGATCGCAAGAGAGTTGAGTATATCCTATTCTGTCCTATTTTTCTCTGATTCATCATTTTGCTGGTTCCTCAATGAGGCATCACTTTTAAACTTAGGTGCATTCTTCTAAAAGCTACCCTTACCTACATTGTTTAGGATTAAAAATATATAGTATGGATATGTCTGTATTTCAGCCAAAGAGATTAAATCTGTACTAGATTAAAATTACTTCTAAGGAAGCCTCACCAATCTTAAATACAGTAGTATTTAATTGCAGAGGTCTGCAACTTTTGACGTAGTTTCTAACCAGTTCTCAGCCAAAGCAAGCTGGAGGAAGAACTTTCATCCATAGATAGGATCTATTAAGCAATTTGAAAGAACAGAATTATGAAACATTTGAAACAAAACATGAACAAGTTAAAGAATAAAATCAACAGTAACTTTTGAAACAGTAATATTTCACTTTCTGTAATGTAGAAAAATATAAACAGAAAGAAGTGAAGGGAATCAAAGAACAAAGTAACATAACATGTCACCTGATATCATGTGATATCTATAGAACAATTTCTTCCTGGAAATTCTGACAGATTCTCTTAGATAGACAGCATGCTTTATTTTAAAAGACCTCATTAACAAATTTAAAATGAATTAAATAATACAGAATACATTCTGTGTTCAAATTATAATTATAAGGAAATTAAAGGAATAATATAAGACACTCTTTTATTAGAATTGCATAAACTATCATAATTTTGTTAAATTCTATTGGAAATGTGATATTTTCTTCAGGAGAAATCAGGTCAAGCAAATAAATGAATATAGCTGATTAATTTCATTTTATATGAAAAAGAGCATACAGTTAAAATTGATTATAATAAAATTAAAATATTTATCGTGTATATCAACAGGTCAAAGAAAGTTTTGTTTTGGGCAAGAAATGTAAATATGTTTCAAAAGAGTTGTTTTATGTATTAATGAAAAGAAAATATTTACAATTAGATAAAAATAGTTTGTTATATTCAAAATACGCATCAGAAGATTAGAAGAAATGCTACAAAATTCTTTCATTTGAATGTGACATGAGGTTTAATATTAACAAATTTGTAGTGCCTCTGTTAATGTGCATAATACTATACTAGTCAAGCCATTCAATATTCCTGTGTATTTGGGGATATGATATGATGATGTTACTGTTAGTTGAGAAACCATAGGTAACAGGTAGCTGCTTGAAGAGTAGGAAAGAATCATTCTTCCTGGAGAGTGTAGCCACCTGTAGGTTACCACTCCATCTTCCAGTGGATGGAATCTTATATATAGGCAATATTTATTGGATTTAGTACATTGTCAAAAATTATGAGATGAAGTTGGAATTAAATGTACTGGAAGTGAAAAAATGGGGGTTATATATTATTATGTATCATTGTATACATTTATAAAATTTTCAAGAATAAAGTCTACTTTAAAAATAAGATACCCTATAAGCATATACAGGGGGGGAAATCCCCCTTAGGACCAGTCATAGGGGAGGGGAATAAGGGGAAAATGGGAGGAAGGGAAGAATGGGAAGAAAAAAGGGATGAGATAACCATTGAGATGTAACAAGAATAAATTAATAAAAAATATAAAATAAAAAAACAAAAATAAAAATAACTCTGTTTGAATTTAGAGATAGACTTATATGCTTTGCATACCCATATCAAAGTTTTACACTTTATTGTTTATAGTTTCTCTGACTTAATTATAATTTTAATGAATTACTCTACTGATTAATAGATTTGATGCTTTCTGGTTTGTAATTTTAATCGTGATGAATTGAGCTACTATAATATAAATATAAAATTACTATCTTTGCATACATTTTAGTGTGAAATAAAGTAACATAGTTCTTAATTATGATATTTGGAAATGGTTTTGTTATATATTGCTATCCTTTACAGTTTATCCTCGACAAAGTTGTTATTTCATTATAAAGTGTGATTTTTGTTGTTGACAAAAGGAAGTTGATACAATTCTTTATCATTGTTATTAGGTTTATGGTTTTGATTCTTATATTTTAGGTTTCAAATTCATGGTTTAATCTTGGTATGCAAAATGAAATGTATATCTGTATTAGTTATTAACATGTAGCTATCCAAACAAACCAGAATCATTTATTGAGGGAAATTCAAGCTCATTCTCTATTCAAGGACAGTAGATTTTTTATTACCCTCACATTCTTTTTGTCTGAGATGTTGCAAGTAGTCCTGAGTATTTCATCTCAAATTTTCATTTGCACCACTCAGGTCACTTTCAGCAAGGGTAGTTCTTTTACTCCTAGAGGCTGTGAAATACTCCCCTTCTCTCTCTCAAAGTGAGCTGACTAAATGTTGTAAGAGCCTTTGCTGGATCCCTTCAAGTGTCTGGATTTGTTTTACAAAATCTCCTGCGATAAGCTCTTATAGGAATAATGTTGAAGGTTTTGCTGAGGAGGCAAGCTGGCGTGATTGCAAATTGCTGTTTACTGAGTGATTGCAAATTGATGCTTACTCTAAGCTGCACTCTCAACACATAGAGATGAACATTTTGCCAAACTTCAGGCTTCTTTGGCTTTTCTAGCTTCCAGTAATGCATTGTAAACTATAATAGTGGTGGTCTAACAATTTACCTCTCCAAGTAACCCAGTGCTTTGTAAAACATCATTTGATCTAGAGATATTTATTTATGTGAATCCGATTTGTTATACAAAATGAAGGGTATGACCCGAGGGAAATGAAAGACACTTTATTCTGGAGACAAATCTGTATAACCATGGCCCAGAAATATATATTCAGGGTGCTCGAAATTCCACGGAAGCAATTTCTTTGTGGTTTTATAGTAACAGATCAAAGTAAAGTAATAAACCAGGGCTATCTTCACATCTATTTTTTTAAAAAATGAAGTGAAGAGTTGAAATACATAGAAAAATATCATTCATGGGGTTCAGAGTCTATCTGAAAACATTCTTGGCCCTTGTATTAGTGGAGAATAGGGTTTTGATATGTTAATTTATTCCAGAGGTATTTACTTTATCAGGATGTTAGGTGCAGCTTTTTCTGCTATGTAGGTTACTAGGTCTTGATAAGGACTGGGTCTTTAGAGGGTTTAAGATAGCCCAATATCCCAGGGGTCCTGCTCAAACTATGGCACCAGCCAAGGACAATGCATGCAGTAAATTTTGAACCCCTAAACATATCTAGCCAATGGACAGGACGTTCCCCACTGTTGAGTGGGAAATGGAGTCTGACTTTCACAGGAACTCTGTTGCTCCATATTTGACTACGTCCCTTGGAAGGGGAGGCCTGGTGGCACTCAGAGGAAGGATAGCAGTCTACCAAGAAGAGACTTGATACCCTATGAGCATATACAGGGGGAGGAGTTCCCCCTCAGTCACAGTCGTAGGGGACCGGAGTAAGGGGAAAATGGGAGGCAGAGTGGAATGGGAGGATACAAGGAATGGGATAACCATTGAGATGTAATATGAATAAATTAATAAAATATATTTTTTAAACTAAAAAAAAAAAGATAGCCCAATATAATTTGCAATAGGCTTTAAATCTACAATATTTTCTCCAGAGTCATTAAAATTTTAATCAGGGAAACAGCTTTTGCAAACACACCACTTTTTCAGGTATTCCCATTGACAGTAGATGTCCTGAAGTCAGGTAAATGCAATCTTCAACATTTTTCTTAATTCCTCAGGCATGTCTTCATTATTCTATTTCATTTCTTTGTGTTAGCTATTCCTTTTTTTATTTGATGACTTTAAAACCTGCTTAGTGTCATTGATATAAATGTTTTCTAATATATTGCTTAGGTACTAGCTGATTCCATTCATTAAATTGTGAAAAAAATTAAAAATTATAGACTTCCAATTTAAAAACAAAATTGTCTTTCAATGACTGATTTTATTTCTGTATACATATTTCCATTATTTCCTTGTTGTTTTTGCAAATTTATTTCTTTAGTCAGTACACTTATTCGTTATAAGAAATGCAATTTACTTTTATACCCAGATGATATATTTTCTGATACTATGAACATATTGTTTTATCCCATGAGATTCTTTATTATTTTTATTGAAGCATTTTGATTTTTTTCATATACCTATTCATATAGCATCTACATAATAGCTATCCTGTACTTCCTTTGCATTTTATTTCTTTTTCTTCACAAATTAGCATGGGCATGGCTCCTACTGTGATATTGACTAGGAGTGATAACCGATGGCATGCTTGATTTGCTCCATAAGTTAAAGATAAAACACAGTGATTCAAAATAAAATATTGTTTAACTACAGATTGTTTAGAGACATCTTTTATAAATCAAAAGAAAACTTTTTTACATCCGATATGATAATGTTTCTTATTGTCATTGTAAAATTTATAGATCTTATCCTAAGTGGAATAAGAGACAAATTTTGAGCCATTTTGAGTAGTCATGATCTGTGAACAGATATAGGTTAACTGCAATTACATGTTTCAATGTAAAATCAATTTCATGAAATTTTAAAGTTTTATAGAACAAAGAATATAATCAAGACTTGCTTGAAATACAATAGTGAGTACATCAGAGAGACTGAGAAGGCTTTTCAATCAGCCTAAAATGATGTCTGATGATATTTTGGTTAATGGAAGCCAGTGGGTTTACTATGTCAAGAGACTTCAAAGCATTTTTTGTTTTGTTCTTTTAATCTATTGGTCACATAGTTTTAGTTCAGACACAGAGAACAGAGAGGTAGGCAAAGAATGCCAGTTCTGGTGGGCTAAAGCTAGTCAAAGATAACGCAATTGGACTCTGGATCTATAACATTCTGATCTCTTCACAGTATTTAAATTCTAATCAGTCTCCTGTAGACATAGCTTTTTTCAGAAGTTTTTCTTTCACACTATTATGAGTAGATACGAATTTTGTAGAGAATTCTGAATCTAGTAATATGAACCTTTTTCTTACATTATTAAAATGGAAATTGAATTGTTTAATATTCATGTGTTTAATCACCTTTGTATTTCTGAGACAAAATTGTCTTGCCATAATAATATATTGTCATTTACATATGAAATTTGGATTGATTTATTAAACATTTTTCTTAAAGGATTTTATATCTTTGTTGATGAGTGAAAATTAGTCTGTATTCTTTAATTTTGTTATTTTTGATAATTATGGACTCATAATAAGAGTTAGTATTTCCTCTTTTAGTTTCTGGAAGAGATTGTATATAACTAATGTTATTTTCTTCATAAATATATGGTTGCATTAATATCTTGTTGGATTGAATATGTTGTTTCATGAATATTAGGTTAAGGTGTTTACTGATACCATCTATTTATCTGCCTTTTCACTGAAAATCTTTTTCACTTTTATGCTTATTAGCAAGACTGCTTAATGTTTTAAATTTCAAATTTAGATTTGCCTGTCTATATATACATGACCACACAGTGGTTTTAGAAAAAAAACATAGGTCAACTATCCAATTAAATTAGAAAATAAGCAGACAACCTAGACTACTATGACACATGTAAAATTCAATTCACCACAATTGGTGAATATTATCAAGAGGTTGTGTAAGCATGCTGGCGATATATGATAATCATTTTTATGGCAGTTCATTGCATCTTTGTGTTTCTTCAAAGGAGTGAAAAGGTCAATAGATAGTGTGTGTCACATTTTGTTTGCTTCAGAAGCCCAGAAGTAATTAATAACCTCAATCAAATATTAAAAACCTGTAAAATGTCCATCACTGTAAAGTCCAGGAATTGTCACTTCAAATTGCCCCTTTCTCTTCTCCTTTAAGATTAAAATTTGCCCTGACCCATGCTATTCAATATTATGTAAAAGGCTGTTTTTCACATTGTATATTGCTCAGAGATGTTCCACTTTATAATAAATTAGGAATATAGAGTACTGATGTATATTAAATCAGATAAGGAAATCAATTCCTGAGAACTTATGAGACATACAAGAATTAAGAGGTAGTACAACACTTTCAAAAAATTAAGAAAAAGAAGATGAGGAGGAGGAAATGGAGCGAGAAGAGATCTTCTGGCATTATGGTGTCAATGGTACTGCATCTTTCCTCCAATCATCCACTGTATGGTTACATGTATCAAAACATTGACAGTGAAAGGAGCCAAACTCTACCAAGGTCTTTAGTTCAACTCAGTTACCACAGTTGATACCACTGACTAAAATTTGTACAGCAATTTTAATTCAGCAACATAGCTACTATGAAAAGAGCTAGGTGTGTTTGATCTGGCTCGAATGCAGACGTCCTTTTAGTGCACACATTAATCCAAAACAATGACATCTAATTGAAAGGCAGGAAAAATTTGGTTTTGAAAGAATTAATCAGAGATAGAATATGCCCAAATCCATGAGAATAGACAGGAAAGAGAGGCTATTTAAAAGAAGCCCAGAGAGAAAACAAGTAAGCTCATGGAATCAGTGCACTAGATTCCAGGAATATATTACAGTTTTGTCTACATTTTTGCAGTTAAGTTGAGTACAGTTGACTTCTGACTGTTCAGTTTGTGGAGTTAAGAGATTTTTTTCAAGCAAAGAAATTCAGTGAGAAGCTGAGAGAAGCCAATTTGAATAAGTCAGCTTAGAGATGAGTTTTGATCCAGAAAAACTGAGCTGAACCAAACAGGGAGAGTTCAGAAAGAAAAGGAATGTGTGTGCTTATTTTGAAGTTACC
Organism: Acomys minous; assembly: GCF_964271855.1. NCBI lineage: Eukaryota > Metazoa > Chordata > Mammalia > Rodentia > Muridae > Acomys > Acomys minous. Next base: position 60,574,411 of record NC_140488.1, on the reverse strand, counting down.
TCTCTGAAACTGAAATATTCTAGGTGTAGGTTAGCAGATGAACACTCTAAACTGAAGTCTTCAAGGTATTGGCTTGCAGAAGATTAGAATGAATACATACCAGAAGATTCGAGGCCTATGCCTAGGAATCATGAGATAGAAATGATACTGGCTCAGCCGAAGCCATGTATTTATTAACATAGCTTGGGTATGACTCTCTTCCATTCATCAAAGAAAATAAAAATGACGTTTACACTGAATGCTAACAGTTCACTTGCGCTTTCATTATTCACTACTCACACATTTGCCTATTACTTTATCTAGACATAGTTTTGCTCTGGTCTAAGCAGGTTTGACCCTGCTTCATTTCTGTAGTTTAGTTCCAACATGGCAGTGACTACAGCAGTATCATGGGCATTGGCCCCAACAGACTTCCGGTCTACATTCATTATCATGTTACCACAGAAACTCTTTTTCTATGTATAAATTACTGTTTCTCAAGCCTTTAGAAACTCCTATACTGTGTTGTGACCTCTTTAACTCCATTGAAATGATCATGTAACATACAGGTACAAATATATACAAATATATACAAATATATACAAATATATACAAATATATATGTAATGTACAATCTCAGTAGTTAATGATAATAATTGAAATTTGGTTAATTGCATCTGCATTTGCTGCAGGCTAGTGTATGAAGGGTATGAATTCTTGGCATATTGTTTTCAATAAGTTCTTTTATTGTTCAATAAATGATAACATAGTTAAAAGATAAAAATGCTTCTTTTTGTTTCTGATAGTATATTCTTACTCTGGACATTTTGACTACTCTTGTTTGGTTATTAAAGATTTTTTTTTTCTTTTTCCAAGACAGGGTTTCTTTGAGTAGCCTTGTCTGTCCTGGACTTGTTTTGTAGGTCAGGCTGCCTCTAACTCAGAGATATATTCCTACCTCTGTCACCCCAAGTGCAGGGATTAAAAGTGTGTGACATTGTGCCTGGCTATTTAAACTCTTTCTTAACCACATCTTTGCTATAATGAAACAGACAAAAATAACTAACCAATCCTCAGATCTAAGCTAAATACAATTGTTGCACCAAGTACTTTTTCCAATTAGAAATAAAACTCACAATACCTGATGGATATTATCTGGTTAATTTAATGAGTACATTAAAATCAGTCAATAGATTGTTTACGAGTTAATAGCACTGGTTGCTCTTCCAGATTATCTAGCCCAATATCTAGCATCCACATAATGATTCACATATGTATGTAACTCCATTGTCAAGAGATCCAATGTTCTCTTCTCACTTCCATGGATACCAGGCATACATATGGTACACAAACATATATGCAGGTAAAACACTCATAAACAGAAAATAAATAATAAATGAAAGAATAAATAAATAATTTTTATCTAGTAGGGTACCGAATAAGAGACATCTATGCAACAGATTCAAGTTGTAACAAAAGCTTTTCCTGCTAAACAATCAAGCAGACCCCATGGGTCTCAAACTGTGAATGGCAGAAAAGAAGAGCCTTCAAATTTTGTTCTATATGTGAATAATAATGAAAGTTACTCAGGTTTTTTCTCTTGAGTTGCTTTATTTGAATTTTCATTTGCTACTGCTTAAAGTAGCTTTTGATGTTCCTACTGAAACAAAAATATTACTTATCTAAGTGACAACAATGTGGCATATTAATTGAGCTGTTATCATGAACAGGTTTTGTCTGAGCCACAACACTGTAAATTTGGCAGTAAACAAAGCTCACAGCACCCCCTTGCTCCCATATTCCCAGAGGGCAAACTTAGTATTGCAGACCTAAAGACACAAGCATGTCTACTAATTAAGTAGTCCAATTGCTTACAATTTCTAGTTTCCTACTCCTGAAATATCTCTCTCTCTCAATTTGCACCAGTGTTTCTGTGAAATTCCTATATTATCAGCTGACACAGAAAGCAAAAGGGATCTATCTGCATAGATTGTTAGTAGTTTCATATTTACAATGGGTTGGCTTATGATGTGATCATTGGTGTGATGAAGTAGGTTACATACAAGTATAAATAACATGAGCAATATCCTGAGTGACTACAGTCCTTGCTGAGTGTTCCATTGGACACCAACAGAGATCATTATTGAGTTAGTAACATTACCCAGGATGATCACCCAGGTATCTAATGACAGATTCATTGTACCAAACCACTTTCACCACACATGGGACTGTGCTTATACTAATGTTTATTTATTTATTTTATGTGTATGAGTGTTTTCAATACTTGCATGTATATATAGATGCACATGCCCAGTGCTCTTAGACTAGCAAAAGACATCTGGTCCCTTGAATTGGAGTTACAGATAGTTGTGATTCACTTTGTGGTTACCAGGAACTTGATTTAGGTACTTTGCACAGCAGCAAGGTCTCTTAAATGCTAAGCTATCTGTTCATGCCCTTGTTTTATTTTTAGTGAAATAGATGTTTAGTTTGGATATGATTTTGTCTTTTTGCTTGTAGTCCTATGAACTTAGCAGTTCATGGACTGACTGAGAGCTTTATTCAGCATCAGAGTATCTCCTGAGTGTTTCTAGGCCCTAATTACAAAAGCCACTTCACAGCAGCAAAAGATAGAAGGAATTAGAATGGTCCTCATTGTATATACATGTGTAAACATATCCCTCAACATCATGAATCAAATGGCTTGTTAAAATTGTAAATTTGCTCTTTGGAGACCTAAGTGTCTGTACTACATAGCTGAAAATATCCACTTTCATTGAGACTTGTTTTGTTAATAGGATTTACATATTTCAAGATGGCAAATAGTATGCAACACACTTTCTTCATTGGAAAAATTTATTGCTTTACAAGAGATAAAAGTAGAGCATATACAGGGGAAGGTAATCCCCCTCAGGAACAGTCATAGGGGAGGGGAATAAGGGGAAAACGGGAGGGAGGGAAGAATGGGCGGATACAAGGGATGGGATAACCATTGAGATGTAACAGGAATAAATTAATTTTAAAATAAAAAAAAAAAGTATCCTACCCCATGTGACTTCTAGATTTTTAACTAGCAGAGTTTTACTTCTCATCATCATGACATTGCTTCAGGTTTACAACATCAACTGTTCCCTAACCTCTAGTCTTCAAACTTACCTAGGCAAAGTTTTGTCATGTCAACTTCATTGGTTTCTGCTTTTATTATATTTATTATATTTATTTATTATTTACTCATTTACTTCATTGTATGTGATATGGGTGTTTGCCTGCATAAGTACACATGTACCATATGTGTAGCTCGTACCAGATGTCAGAAGAAGGCATATGATCCCTGGAACTGGAGTTATGTATGTATTTGTGCCACCATGTAGGCACTTGGAATTGAACATTCATTTCTAACATCAAGAAATGCTCTTAACTGCAGAGCTATCTTCCCAGATCCAAACTGTGAACTCCAGTCTTCTGCAAATGCAGCAAGTACTATTTGTTAATGGCCAGCTGTGGCTCTGACCCATGGTAGGGTCTCTGGTGCTGGATGCTGATGCCCTTCCAGTTCACTTCATCTCTTGGGTGGCCAGATCTGATGGATCAGGATTGAAAGAAGAAAGAGAAAAGGGAACCAAAGATTTCCTCTGTAGGGACTGGTTAAAGGGCAGCTGAAGAGGAGAACTTAAACTGACCACAAGTTTCCTATGGCTGAGGATGTAGAAGTAGCTAGAAACTGCATGGGGGTCCTAAAAGGAGGCTCTTTGATCTGTAGATAGGCCTCCTTGTGGAGATCTCCAGTAAACCAATGTAAACTTAGCCTTATAAGGTTGGTGGCCCTGAGTCTGCTATCTTATTTGTGAATCTACAGGGAAATAAGTAAAAAAGAGACAGAAAATAAACCACTCACATACATGCACTCAAGAGAAAAGGTGGATGAAATTAGGCATCTTAACTTCAACTGAAGTCAGGTTTCCCAATATCTACCTGTTTATTGTAGATGACCATACTTATACTTCTGAGAAAAGGGTATTACCCCATAGTTGAAAAAAGGCAATTAATGAGAAAACAGACGAATTATAAAATACAACAGGTTACATGTTTTAATTCTAAACATTTCTTCTTATCTAAGTATTACTTAAGTTCACAGTAAGTTCAGAGTGACAAGGCCTAAAAGTTTCAAGAATATATGACTTATCAATTAAGATTGACCTAACTACACATTATCCAGATATCTCTTAGTTCATAATGAGTTCAGGACAATAATTTTACCTGTATTTCATTCTAATAAACAGAGTAAATTCAGACATCTCTAGGTAGCTTCATTACAACTTAAGTTCATAGAAAGTTTAAACAAAGTTGCTTATATTTATTGTGAAATACCAGGATTGGTGATGCCATCTGGAGTGGACACTTATCTGAAGCCACAAATCTGGTACAGGGCTATTATTAGTGAGGCATCTGGAAGTCCACAAAGGTATTTATTGCAGCCATAAACTAACTTTAACTTTTAAAACTATTTCAATCAAATTTTGAATTCCATAATCAGGGATTAATTCATCTGAATAACAAACAGTAGATCTTCAACAAGATTCTGTAGGAAGTTTGCTCAATGAAAGCTGGTTAGTACCCAGAAAATAACAGTTCACACCAATGACAGATGTATTTCTCTGTATTATCTTGGCTGTCCTGGACTCACTTTATAGAACAAGCTGGCCTTCGACTCATAGTGATCCACCTGCCTCTGTCTCCCTGGGTCCTGGGATTAAAGACATGTACCACCATGCCTGGCACTAGTGCCAGATTTTAGATGCAACAAAGCACAATTGACAGGGTAGGCAGAGCTTGGAAGCAATTCTGGGACACATCACAAAACAGACCTTACAAATACCAGATCACCTCCAGAGATCTCTCATGGCTCCTGAACTTACTAAAAACAATGGCTCCTGACAGCATGTCAGAGGCTAGAAGCAGTTTGGGGTGCATCATGGTACAAGGCCTTGCAAATACCAGATTACCTAGACATCCCACTTGCCTAGTGAGATCCCTTAAAAGGGTGACTCTTGGCAACTCTTAATTCAATCCCTTCAAATATGTCATTTATTGTTTATTTTTCACTGTGAACCAAGTTTGCACCTCTTTCTTAAGACACTAATGAAAATTCCCTTCTCAAACTTATCTGCTAAAGCTTATTTTATTTTATTTTTATTTTTTTAATACATTTTTATTAATTTATACATATTACATCTCAGTTGTTAGCCCATCCCATGTATCCTCCCATCCCTCCCTTCCTCCCACTTCCCCCCCCTACTCCCCTCCCCTATGTCTGTGTCTGAGGGGGATCTCCTCCCCCTGAATATGCTCATACGGTATCAAGTCTCTCCTTGGTGACCTATTATCTTTCCTCTGAGTGCCACCAGGCATCTCCATCCAAGGGACATGATCAAATATGGGGCACCAGAGTTTGTGTGAGAGTTAGATCTTCTTCTCCACTCAACAGTGGAGAATGTCCATCAGCTAGTCCGGGTAGGGGTTCAAGGTTTTTACTGCCTATTTTTTCCCTTGGCTGTTGCCACAGTTTGCGGAGGACCCCAGGGCCCAGACTCTCCTGTAGTTTTCCAGGACCCACTGGATCCTTCCATTTCCTCTTTCTCCCAGGCTTCTCACACCTAAAGTTTCAATAGGATGTCCTCCCCTCTTACCCATTATTCTGGTAGGTACAGTTTTTCATGGGGACGTACACCTTGGGCTAGTGTCTCGATATAAGTGAGTATATACCATTTAGCTCTTTTTGCTTCTGTGTGAACTCACTCATTATGACAATTTCTAGTTCAATCCATTTGTCCACAAATTTTGGAAATTCCTTATTTTAAATAACCCTTTTAAGTTGTCAATATTTCTTTCCTTGGAGTTAGTTTCTTGAATTCACATTTCATTAAGAATGTGGAAGCATCTCCTACATTTTTCTTACCTAGAGTCCCAGTGGGATGTCCTCATATTTGTCCCAATCTCCTGGTAAGTGAGGATTTTCATGGAACATGCCTTTTGGGCTAGTGCCCAATTATGAGTTTATACCCATAGGGTCCTAGAAACCTACACGAAGAATATCATGACTAATGGATCAGGACCCGGGGGGGTCTGCTCAAACTATTGCACTAACCAAGGACAATACAAGTAGTAAACATTGAACACCTACTGTGATTTAGCCAATGGTCAGGACATTTTCCACAATTATGTAGAAAGCAGGGACTGATTCTGACATGAACTCTGGTGTTCCATATTTGACCACCTCCTTTAGGTGAGGAGGCCTGATGGCACTCAAAGAAAGAATAAATAAGCTACCAAGATGAGATTTGATAGCCTATGACCATATAGTGGAGGAGGAGGTCCCCTTCGGTCGCATACGTAGGGGAGGGAAATAGGGTGAAAGCAGGAGGGAGGTAGGAACGGGAGGACACAAGAGATGGCATAACAATTGAGTTGTAATCTGAATAAATTAATAAAATAAAATAAAATAAAAAAGAAAGTGAAAACAATCTAATAAATATTTTATCCTTTCATTATGCAATATAAATGCACATGTGTCTGAACTAGCCACTACGGGCTTATTTTATTTTTATCTATGAATATGTGTTTTCATACATGACTGTTTGTGGATTTAGTTTCTAAATCATCCAAAAGAGGGAATCACTTCTGCTAGAACTGAAGTCACAGGCACTTATAATCCAAACCATATGGATGCTGGGAACTTAACTCATGTTATCTGAAAGAACAAGTGATTTATTCTCTGATCCATCTCTCCAGTCCCTGAATTAATCATTTCACTTGTAATTCTATTAAAAAATAGCAATGATATCATTCATAATTAATTCAAACTGTTAATGTTTACAACTATCATATATATCTGGCTCTTCTATATGTAACTGAACTCTCTATTATACTAATATATTAAGAAGCACAATGCTCATCTACCTTCTGATTTGCTGTGTTTCTTTTTTTTAATTGTTCTTTCATACCATATATCTTAACGGCAGCCTTCCTTCTCTATAATTTCCCTTGTTCATTTCTAGCATAAATTGAGGTAAATTACTCTTCTCTTATTAAATCTGATGATCATGTCCTCAAATTTTTCTTTGTCCTACACAAAACTTATTCTTTTTAAACTCACCAGTGAGTTACCATGAAACACTTTTAATTCATTTTACTTTGTAATGGTGTTAGATATGACAATTCCTGTTTCCTGAAATATTTTCTTAACTTGGATCTAATGACAACATCAACTCCACCATTATCTTTGCTAATTTTATTTTCATTCTAATTATATGCTAATTAGTTACAACTCTTAGAGATCAATTTGACTCCCAATATTTCTCCCAATAGTCCCTTAATATATGACCTCTTCTATTCTGGTCATTTAAATTCTATATATAAACTAATTAATTATGTTGTTTTCTGAACTGGATATCTCCAATGACCTCTAGACTTCAATAAAATTTCTATATGAAGTACATTTCTAAAATCCATCTAAAAATAACATGTTAATAACAGAATATTAGTATACACATGATTCCCCTTATCTTTCATTTCCATAAGCGATGTTGGCATTGACTTTGTGTTGTGAAACCCATGTGTTACTGCTGTTCCTTAAATAATTACAAGTGTTTTGCATTCAACCAATGCTAAGTATTTTAACTACATACTTTTGTTACTGATGAATACAAAATAATAATTGTATTTCTATGAGTGATATAAAATAATTTTTATAGCAAGAGTTTATTCAAATCTAGGAGATGAATTTGCTTCACAGAGTAGTTCCTTATACTTTTCAACTTTAGCTAATTGCAAATGAAGTTTTTTAATTTTTCATCAAAATTCTTTAAATAGTATTCAACAGCAACACAGTGTTTTTCTAGAAAAAGTTAAATACATTGATTACTGATAGCTCATCTTTGAAGATATCTCATCTTTTTTTAGGCAACTTTTTATTGACTACAAACATATAATTCTTGGGTGCAACAGAATCATACTGACATAGGAAATAAATATGTCGGCACTTACAGAGTATAATCTTAGATTTTTGACAAGGAGATTTACTGAAAAAAAATCAGAATCACTTGAAAATGTTATTAAAATTCACGTTTTCAGGACATGTATCAGACATAATTAAAATTTTTGAGAATTCAGAACATGTGTTAACGTTTTATAAAATTCCCTACATCAAACACACACCCAAAACTGAGAACCACTGATACATTAAAAATATATGACTCAGAAAGTCATGTGCCTGATTGCAAAACTCTCCTCGCTTTTTATGACTACATTTTTGGCATGCACTAAAAATGTTGTTTAACAAATACAATTTTTAATCAATGTATAACAATGCAAAGTAATGCATTTTCTTGGATGTTTTAGGACATAAATATTAGTTTCTTCAATAGTATATATTTACAGTTATCCAGACTGCTCCTCCTACCTACTCCTGCTAATTCTTTTCAGGTTGCTTAATCACCCTCATTATACATCCCCCTATTTTTACCCTTTTGACATCTCTTCTACACATTTTTTTCTTACAGCTTGTTGTAGTGTGCTCCAGTTGATTGTGACAAAACAATAAACACTATCAAAATAGGAGCAAAAAGGGTTTATTTGGCATACAGGTTACAGTCCTTTATTGAGAAAAGCCAAGGTGGGAACTCAGGGAAAGAACTGAAACAGAGACCATGAAGGAATGGTTACCACTGGCTTCCTTCCTCTTTCCTGTTCAGCAAACTTTTTAATATCATCCATTTGCGCCCACCAGATTAGGGACAGCACCTGAGCCTGCCAACATTAGTAAACAATTAAGATTTTACCCAGTATATATGACAAAAGACCATTCTTAATCAAGGTACCTCCAAATGAGGTTCCCTCTAACCCGAGTCAAGTTCTTAACCAACGTCAGTTATCACAAAATGACCATCTTTGTCTTTGTTTCTCAAAAAATACTACTGAATTTGTACTTTGTCTATTCATCTTCTGGTCACCATCTAAGCTAGTTTTATAATTTGGCTATTGTGAATAGTTAATAGTTTTCAATAAATGTGGATACACAGTTGTTTATGTGGTATATTGACTTTGATTCCTTTAGATATATTTTTCTGCTTTTTTCCATACCACATGCTCTCCAGAATTTTTTGTCAGGTGTCCCTTTCTAATTATTACTTTTTATTTTAATTTATTCACATTAAACCCTTATTGTAATCTCTTTACTTTTTCCTTCCTGTTCCCACCCTCCCTCCTCTTCTACCCAATACCCCTCTCTAGACCTCTGACAGCTGGGGTCCTCCTCCCCAACCATCTGACCACAGCATATCATGTTACATCTGTATATCCTAAATCCTCTTCCTCTCTGTTCCCACAGGGTCTCTCCTGCAAGGGACAGTGATCAAATTGCAGGCACCAAAATTCATGTCAGAGGCAGTCTCTCACTACCCTCCCCTTTCTCCCCACAAGGAGAATGAGCTGTCCACTGGCTACATCTGAACAAGGTGTCTGAGTTATATGCTTGCAGTGTCCTTGGTTGGTGCATCAGTTTGTGCAGGCTTCCCTGGGTTCAGATCCACCAGCCTTGATAATCTCTTTGTGGAGCTCCTGATACCACACTCCCCCATCCTCTGCCTCACCACCTCCTTCCATTGCCGAAATTCTAGAGCTTTTTCCCAGAGTCCTGCTGCAAGTCCCAATCCCCCACTGGATGTAGTCTGTAAGAGGGCATCTATGTTGAGGTGATATCAACTTATAAGTGAATATATACCATGCTTGGTAATAACCATTTCTACTGGATTGAAATTAGATTTTCAGTATAGTTTTAATTTGTATGTCTACTATGGTTAAATATGTTTAAAGCTTTGCATCTATCAGTAGATCTTTTGTATATCCTCTTCTGAATACTCTTTTATGTTTGTTTTGCTTGTTTGGAATTTTTTTATTTTGGTGTTTAGTTTTTTTTAATTACTTTTTTGCTTGTTTGTTTTGTTTTTTTTTTGTTTTGTTTTGTTTTGTTTTGAGACTGGGTTTCTGTGTGTAGCCTTGGCTATCCTGGATTCTCTTTGTAGACCAGGCTGGCCTCAAACTTCCAGTGATCTGCCTCCTGAATGCTGGGATTGAAGGCGTGTGCAAGCACGCCTGAAAATTCTTTCAAAATTTTTTATCACTCTGGATATTGATCCACTCTTAAATAAATACTTTTGATAAGCTGTGTCTTCGCACTGTTGTTTCATTTGCTCTTCATTAGCTTCTTAGTTTGATGCAATTCCATTTGTCAAATGTTGCTATTTCCTGACCCATCTGATTTTTATTCATAAAGTCATACCAAATGTGTGTAAATTGAATTGTTTTCACATAGTATTCTCACTATTTCAAATTTTCTGGTATTACATTAATGATTTTCAGCCTATTTGAATTAATTTTTGTGAAAGTTGAGGAATGTGTCACATTAAATTTTAATCTTTCAATTACAGATATATATTTTTCCAAGCCAAATTCTTTTTTTTCAATTTTTTTCTCCTTTATTAATTTATTTTTGTTACATCTCAATGGTTGTCCCATCCCTTGTATCCTCCCATTCTTCCCTCCCTCCCATTTTCCCCTTAATCCTCCTCCCCTATGACTGTTCCTGAGGGGGATTACCTTCCCCTGTATATGTTCATAGGGTATCAACTCTCTTCTTGGTAACCTGCTGTCCTTCCTCTGAGTGCCACCAGGTCTCCCCAAACTCTTAAAGAAAGTATTTTTTCTTCAGTGTGTCTTTGGGGAGTGTTATGGGTTTACTCCTGAGTTGTCTCTTCTATCCCACTGCTTTTCATGTTTGTTTTGTGCAAGCACCATGCTGGGTTTTTTGTTTGTTTGTTAGTATATCTTTTTAGAATAATTGATAGTCATGTGTTATGATATTACTGGATTTTTTTTTCTTTTCTCTCCCTCAAGTTTGTGTTGGCTATTTGAAACTTTCTGTGTTTCCATATAAAATTACTTTCTTATAGTTATACAATTAGTGACTTATGTCTATACCATAATTATGAATTCTTTAACTCTCTTTAAGTATATGATAACTCACTAATGTATGTATTTAATTACTTATTTGGACAAATTTTAGTGAGTTTCTTATGAGCCTTTTTACTATGAGACTTCATGTTTGAAGTGCCATATAATTTTAGCCTAGAGATTTGTGTTATTTTATTTTTTAGCCTAGATTTTTATTGTGTCCAATTTTAATAATAATCCATCTAAGCTCCTTTAAGAACAAACCTTTACCCCTTGGTTTTTATTGTTTTATTTTTTAATTTTCATTTTAAGTATATAGATATTTGCCTACATATTTGCATACCTGCATGCCACCAGAGTTCAGAAGAAGATGATAGATTCCTCTGTAACTGGAGTTACAGAAGGTTGTGAACCTGCATGTACATACATGGAATCAAATATTTATGCTCAACGAGAGTAGTCCTTGTCTGAAAGACTAAGCAATGTCGTTAGGCTTTAACTCTTGATTTTAATTCAAATTAACCTTAGCTATGTTTCAGTTCATTAGCCTCCCGAAATTGGATAGAAATTCCTAGTCCTTGCTGTATTTGAGTTGAGTCTAGTCATTCTAACTTACATTTGGCCATAGTCTTTTTCCATCTGGAAATTGTATTGAGAATAGTCTTCTGCATTTTAAAAATTGTCCTTCAGAGAGAGTGGGGTGTTGAAGTCTCCCACTATTTTTGTGTGGGGATCGATGTGTGGTTTAAGTCTTTTTAGCAGTTCTTTTACAAATGTGGGTGCCCTTGTATTGGGGGCATAGATGTTCAGAATTGTGATGTCATCTTGAATGACTTTACCTTTGATGCGTATGAAGTGTCCATCCTCATCCCTTTTGATTAATCTTGGTTGAAAGTCTATTTTGTTCGATATTAAAATGGCTACACCTGCTTGCTTCTTGTGACCATTTGCTTGGAATATTTTTTTCCAACCTTTTATCCTGAGGTAATGCCTATCATTATGGGTGAGAGGTGTTTCTTGAATGCAGAAGAATGTTGGATCCTGCTTATACACCCATTCAGTTAGTCTGTGTCTTCTTATTGGACAATTGAGACCATTGATGTTGAGAGATATTAATGACCAGTTACTATTAAGAGTCTTAATTTTGATGTTGGTTCCAGTCGAGCGTTTGTGTAGTTGTGTTCTTGCCATGGTATAGTTATCTAATTGTCCTATTAAATATTTTATTTAATAATAGATTTTTGTTTTCCTTTCTTCTACAGACACACACACACACACACACACACACACACACACACACACACACACAAACTTTTTGAATGTTATGACCCTTACAATCACAAAAGTCATATCTACAATTTATAACCAATAGTCAACTTTATATTATTTCATTCTGTTCTTAAATAATGTTGGGTTATTTTCTTCTTAGATGCTACTATGTTTGAGATGTACCCTTGTGATCCATTAAAGCCCTCTTTAGATAAATACTTGATATAACTTTATTCAAATTAGAGGTCCTATGTTAAATGTAAGACAAAAAGTCTTTCATTCAAAGTTATAGGATACACATAGACATACATATTATATCTACCTAGTATTTTCATTAATGGTATGCCATCTCTTGTGACAGAATTATTTTAGTTTATTGATTTCTTTTTATTTTTTATTGAAAAAAAATGTGTTTTCATACAATAAATTCTCACCACAATTTCCCCTCCCTCTACTCCTCCAAGACTCCTCACATCTCCCTTCTCCCCCAGATCCATTTCCCTCCAATTTCTCTTTAGAAAAGAGCAGGCTTCTAAGAAATAATAACTAAACAGCACAAAGCAAGATACAACAAGGGAAAGCAAAAGCCCTCATATCAAGGCTGTTTACAGCAACACAGTGGGAGGAAAACAGTCCAAAGAGCAGGCAAAATGATCAGAGATATGCCTGCCCTCATTGTTAGGAAAAGGGATATTCGGATATACTATATAATAAGACATGTGTGGAATATTGTCATAGTTATTATTCTTTTGCTGTGAAAAGACACCATGGCCAAGGCAATTCTTTGTAAAGATTATGTTTAACTTGAGGCTTGCTTACATGATCATCATGGCAAGAAGCAGACATTAACAATGGTAGAGTAGTAACTGAGGACTTTCCATCATTATTCATAGACAGTAGGAAGAGAGAGGAAAGAACACTGGGCCTGACAAGAGCTTTTGAAACATCAAGTGTACACCCAGTGACACACCTCCTCCAAGATTGCCTCTTCTCTAACAAGACCACATCTCCTGTATCTTCTTAAAGAGTCCCAGTAACCTGAGACCAAGTATTCAAGCATATTAATATGAGAGCCACTCTCATTCAAATCATCACAGATGTTTATGGTCAAAGAAAAGAGTACTATAATGTAGCTAAATGCAGCAAAAATTAATGATAAAAAACTCAATAAAATTACTCAAAGGGTAAAAACAGGATATAACATTGAGGCCTTATACATATGCTTCTTAACTATGGCACTTAAATTCCTTTTACATTTTGCTCAATAGACATTTGCTATATTCCATGTTATATTAGTGGTGAAGGATAGAATTCAGGAAAGACCTCAGGGAGGAGTTAGGATTGTGTTTATCATTGGAGGAAGAAAGGGATTTCTTTAGATGCAGGTGATAGAACAAAAAAGCATTTCAATAGTTTGAACATAGTTAGTGGTATAGATAGTGATGCAATATACTCTATAAGGATTTATTCAAATATTCCCAGGAAAATCTTATAGATCAAAGTCTTAAATAAGTTATGGTACTCACTGAATCTTATATTTTCTACAATGTAAAAATTTTAAATCTATTTTATAGTATGAAATGCCCTGAAGTCACAGAATGTATACTTAGAAAAGTATACTTTAGGTATAAACACCATCAAATCCATATATATGTTTTATGTAAACAAAATTAAGTGAATTCTAGGAGAACATGAAATCAAATAGTAAATATGGTGATACGAAGAGTCCCTTTCAAATGAACATCTGTCAAGAACTTTGGAAGTTAAAATGTATTTTAAACAATTTAGTGACTGTATTGCTTTTTAATAGTACAGGACTGGAGTAGATTTGTACTCTAATTAGTGATTTTCCTGTTTAAGAAAAATATTCTTCCATTTTTACACTCAAGTGATATACTTCATATTGTAGTTTTAAAAAAGACAGTATAAGGTATTACTCGATATGTCATCTGTTGTTATCTTAATTTTGTTTTAAAAGTTACACAATTCCAAACAAAAGTTTGAGGTTCTACATTTTATATTAGCATATGACTCAGTCATGATTTTCCATAGACGACAATATTCATCAGGCTTCACTTGTGAATACACAATTGTCGTACTAAATTCTTTATCAAATTTATAGCAGTAAAAACAGAATAATTCTTTTTTTTTTTTTTTTGGTTTTTTTGAGACAGGGTTTCTCTGTGTAGCCTTGGCTATCCTGGACTCGCTCTGTAGACCAGGCTGGCCTCGAACTCACAGCGATCCGCCTGCCTCTGCCTCCCGAGTGCTGGGATTAAAGGCGTGTGCCACTAATTCTTTACTTACTAAGTGTCTATATGAAGCATCATACAAAACACATAATAGCACTATATCTAATGTTTCTAATACAATCTTTTAAATGAGCAAAACAGAAATATCAACTGAATTTTATAGTATTTAAACAACTTACAAAAATTCCACTAACATAATAAACACATAACTAGATATTAGCTAACAAATCCCACACCATTAAAAAAATTTCATGACTGTACTGACAAAACCATGATATTTAGCTTCACATGTTAATGTTTAAAAAATAATCAATAAAATAATAGAAACACATTTTATTGAAAAACTGAAAAGTAAACATATGAAATAAGGGATTATTTCTCTGAAGGCTGCTTACATTTTTTATTTCACTATAAGTGTGATAAATTCGTGTATTGGTGCCTCAATCTTACTTTATCATTACTCTGGTTTATTGTCATTTATCTGCTATATTTCAAATACATATGCTATTCTTCTTAAAATAATAATAATTTTATTATATGTATATGTGTGTCTGTGATTGAGTGTGATATAAGGGTGTGTGGGCCTGCTGCGTATAGAATAGGGTACCAGGTCCTTACAGGTGGATTTGAGCCAGTCAGTGTGTGCTTTGGGAAGTGACTTCAGTCCTTTGTAAAAGTAGCCAGTATGCTGGATCACTAAGTGACTTCTGTATCTTCCACATTTGGAATTTTACTACCTTAGAATTATTTTCTTCACAATATTTTAATATTATTATAGTATGATTATATCACCTAATTTATTCTAGATTTTTCCACTTTTTCTCCTATTCACTGATTAAATGTTTTCTATATATATTACCTACTCACAGTCTTTTTCCTCTGTACATTCCTACATCTCAACTCAGCATAGTAAAGCTATATTCCTTTAACTCTATAGAACACATGTGTGTCAAAATGATCAAAGGCACACATTTCACTAGTGTCACTAGTTAATTAACTTGCCTAATATATTAGAACATATATCTGGAAAGGATGCGTTTTTTTTTTATCACACTAATTCTTGCTGTTGTTTTTGTGATATTTTATTCTAAAACTAAAAACTTATTTTTTCCTCACTGACATTTACAGTTCAAATTTTCCCAATTCTCCACTTCTATAAAAATGCTAAATTATTTGTTATTAATTAAATCTTTCTTCTATTCTTATTGATATCTAAGTGTTATATGCCATATATTAATTCAAACATTTTGCTCTCTCTTATATACATATGCATTTAGAGATATTAGGTGTGTGTAGTCCAAAACTTCTCTCTCTATGTTTATCCACTTTATACACTTAAGTGCTTGGTAGAAAGAAACACTTATGAGTTACAGTTATAATTTATTGCTAGGACATACATTTGGCATGCTTGAGGCTCCAGACATAATCCCTAGCCCACAGGAAAATAAACATACTCTTCATTTGAAGTTCCTCCTTTTCATGTCTTCATCAGTACCTTTTAAAACTTTTTATTGATGTTTTAATATGAATTCCATTCTTCTTTAGGACTAATTATTATAAGAAATGTAATCTGATAACTTTTTGTAGAGTTTATTGATGTTTCTTTTATGGACAATAATATTGGGTTTTTTAATGTATGTATTTATTGGCTAATTTAATTTTTTCTTTGAACCTCTGCCCACACAAGGTATTAACATGATTTAATTGGACTACTTGTTATTTTCAGGAAAGCACATAGGTTTAGAGATAATTATTTTGAGTTGCAGGAAGACAATATATAGAATATATAGAAAGACAAACATGACATGATATTTCTCATGTGTGGTAATTAAATGTTGGCCATGATATAAGATCAAGTTTCCTAGTAACTGAGGATTTGAAGAAAAATGGATGAAAAAAATTGGTTGTGTTCAGTATATACAACATGGATGCATCAAAATATATGAAAGAAATGCTACAAACATGTTCTTATTATATCACAATTAAAACTAAAATAAAATAATAAAAATTAAATGAGAATGTGAACATCTGATAATTAATCTTTCCAAATGGTCAAATTTATATTTCCTTCTTCATTTCCTTAATGCTAATGATATTCCAAAATACAACAGATTAGATAATTGCAGAGCCATCTCAGAACAGAAGAATCCAATAATTTTTTTTAAGTAACTCTACATTCTGCAGCCCATTTTATACTATGTGTATATTAGAAGCAACACTGCTACATTGTGCCATTCATATCTAACTCAAACCACTGTCATATTTTATCTGTGTTATCGTACCCTTTTATTAAATTAACACATATATTGTAGTCTTGCACCCATGCATTCTCATCTTAGGGCAGTACTCATAGCAAGTATTTGAAAATAGAAGAGATCAAAATCACTGCCTTACTAAACTATGTATGCCATATTACACTGAATTTAACATTATGATTTCCTTATTTTGATGTACATGGCCTATATGGCATAGTCTATGTATCATTCTTTGAAATATCTGCTTAATAATTGCTTTCATATTCAGTGTGCTCTAGCCATTCTATCATTCTTTCTGTCTTTCACATGTTAATGTCTTTCTCATGTCTTTGAACTTGATGCCATGTATTTGAAAAAACATTCTGCCTCTAAATATTGGCACGGATATTTCTTTTTATAAATTAGGTCATAAAAATTAATTCTTTTGAAAAGTCTTTTCAAATCTGCCTAGCTGAGTCGCATTTTACAGTCACTTTTTATAAAGCTAATTAACTTCATTTTTGACTGACAGATAATACTAGTGCATATTTATGAATACACTATGATGCTGCTATTCATGTATACATTGCATAACAATCAAATCATGGATATTAGCATATCTACCACGTTAAATCTCACCATTTATTAACAATGGCAAAATTTTAGGTCCTCTGTTCTGTTCATTTTGAAATATACAATGCATTAATTATATAATAGTTCTCCTAATCTAGAACACATACATCCAATCATTTTATCTTATAATGTTTCCTTTATAACAAGATATGAACATTAAAGATATTTATCTTAATATTTGATGTATTATTTATTTTATCATTCATTGTCTTCCACAGAGTATAATGCAATTACTATGTGATATAGCTACTATGTGAGATAGAACAATGTCTGCCTTTTCAATGCTATCCCTACAGTACACACAAAAATAAATTTGCATAGTAAATTAATAATATATGTGTAGAGAAAATAATAGACAATTTGTGCATTTTAAATAAGCAATTTTTATTTTAAAATTCTATAATTTTGGGGATAAAAGTTTTCTTCAAGGCTGCCAAGTACAAATAGCCAAAATACTAAGAATATATATATTTATACAATTCCTCATAAATTCTTGGTTCTTTATGCTGTAGGTAGTTTATTGTATATATGTGTAATAATATACATATATATGTAAAAATTTAAAAAATATCTGAAAATTATTAGTGATTATAAAGAGATTATATGCCCCATAAATAAATTGTGTTCAAAATGTCACTGAACACATTAAAAACAACAGTAACAAGATGAGAAAAAGCCTTTTAGAGCAATGTATATACTATCAATTCACACACTGCTTATTCAAACTATTGACCTATTTTCTTATATGTAATACTAGAAATTTGCCTTTTGTATGATTTGTTTTTTAAATAAATGTTTAAAAGTTACCAGTAGCTTATATTTATTGTTAATAATAGCTCACTCTCAATATGTAGTAGGGAGTCAAAAAAGTGACTACCATTGAAAAGGCCAACAACAAAACAACCTTCAGGAGTCTATAAATGGAGAAATGGAAGCAAATAGCTAAAGAAAATAAGAGTTGAAAATGTCTACTCTCTAAACTATAAGACTTGATTGCTGATGTTATCGGACATTCTAGATACTTCAGGGAGAAGTATACACCATGAATATAGAATATTTCTTACAAAGATAAAAGAGAGATGGTAACTGGGAAGAATATGACTAAAATACATGGTGTGCATATATCAAATTTTCAAAATAAAATCCATTGTATATAACTAATGTATGCTTATGAAAACACTTATAGAACACAAACAAACGCACAACAATAAATACAATCCAAAAGAAATAGTGTCCTCATTGTCACCGGATAGTCATGTTACTTATTTTTTTAAAAAAATCAAGCAATCACCTGAAGCGAAATTGGGTTGATACTGTTGTTCCCACATACTTTCCTACAGCCTTCTACTATTACCCTTTATTTAAGATGTGTTTGTACCTTATTTATAACATTGTACAATTTATAAGCATGATTCTGGACTCTCCCTGCTTCCCATCTAAGCATAATCTAGAGCAATTTTCCCCATGTTTCCTACATCTTATTTCTTAGATTGTATACTATTTTCTTTCATTTATTTTTTAATCTACAAAAAAATTTTAACATTCGCTTTATAAACACTTTTTCCTATCATATCTGTTGTCTGCATTCTCAGCAGTGTTTTGCATCTATCACTTTATTCCAAGTTCTTTTATGAAGGTAAATAGTTGCGGGGTTTTTTTGGCATTATATAATTCAGTGATTAACTTTAGGCATCATTTAAAAGTTGTTCATTAATGTTTTTGTCTTTTTGCTTCACTTAGTTTCTAAAATTTAAACCAGGCACTCCTGCTTCCATCATTTAATATTGACCTATTTTTTCATCTTTGGTGATTTTTTTTCATCTTTCCAGTCACAATTACTCCCTTAACGAATTTTTTGTTTTGTGGATTTAATTTCTGAACATTCCCTGGCACTTCATATTATTATTTCCATCTCTTTACACAATACACATGTATGGCTATCTGGTTAATGTCAAAAACTAGCAGACCAACAAAAAAAACCCTGAATTCTATTTTTTTCCTCAAAAATGTAATTTTTCAGTTTTCTCTGAGTACCTTTATTGTCAGTAGAGCCCAGATAGGATGAAATAAGCCATGAGAGGTGGAATAAAAAGAAAGAAGAAGGAGAAGACTTTAGAAGGCAGACAATGAAATACACAAAACATGAAAGTAAATGGGAGTGACACTAAGAGAAGATGGGACTGTATGTGGATGACGTAGAAGTATATAAGGGAATAATGAGGTAAGAAGGATCAACCAAAATAAGGAATATATGACAAAAAGCTAAATAGATACCTGCTACTTTATGAGAGGATGAAACATATGATTTTCATTAGAGAGAAAGAAAGAAAGAAAGAAAGAAAGAGAGAGAGAGAGAAAGATAGAAAGAAAGAAAGAAAAGAAAGAAAGAGCTTGAAGAGAAGTACTCTGTATGCATGGTTAATTCTGCTTCCAGAAGTTATAGGTTTTCAAATTAAAATCCTTGTGAGGCAATTCTTTGCTAGTAGATGGTTCAGGAAGAACTCCAAAAATATAAGTTATTGCCATGCTTCTTGGCTATACACTTGAATTAAGCAGCATGACTCTACTGAAGATATTGCTCAATCTAGAGAAAGCAAAAAAAGAAACCAGTTGAGAACTAAACTGGCAGCTTCATGGCCACATGATAGTACTCATAGTGATGGAAATGGTATGTAGAGTGTTTATGGAGAAAAATAATTAGTGATTAAACACAGTTATATTCACTCTGGTGCAATAGTGAACTGCCTGGGAAATAATTCAAAGTACAATAGTGTACAAAAGTACAATGAATGTTTTGTCAGTGAGAACCCTTTTTAATTATATTTGAGCCCTGTTCCTTAGGCAGGAATACATACCTGTCATGGTAGAACTGATGAATACTCCACAACTAAGAAAATCATGCCATCATTGGGAAACTACATTTTGTCAAATGGATATGTAGTTATGTCTTATAGATATTTATATTCATGCTTTTAGATTAGTACAGTTCTCAGCCTTTGTCGGAAATCCTGGGAACACCATGTAAGAGGAAATTAAATGACTGTGGGATTCAAATGATACGGAGAGGTGTAGCAGGGCTGTGTCTTCTGGAGAGGATATGGCTGCTGCAATCACAAACACGCTGCAGCTGTGATCATCTGAACCACAGTTAAAAATGTCAGAATATCTGGACCAAAAGCCATCTTAACCCCTAAACAACTAAGCTTAATTGTGAAACTAACTTCTTTGGTCTTCAACACCATTAGAAACTTTAGAAGGAATAAAATTAATTACCTGAGTAAACAGGAAGTGCAGATGAGCAGCTTCCAAATTGAAAAAATGACAGAGACAGTTTACTGCCTGAACAGTCACCAATAACTCTTTATACATGTTTTACGTTGATAGAGATGAGATATGATAGATACTGATTTACAATCAGAATTTTAGCCTCACCAATATAGTAAAATGTGTTTTTCAAGGTTGCCAAATACAAATACTCCAAACACAATGAATGTGACATTAATATAATTCCTGATTGTTTCTCGGGTTTTCTTGCTGTGGGTATGTTTACTTTATATATGTATAACACTTAAAATTCACATATAAAAATTTAAAAGCTATCAATAGAAATTTAAAAATATAAAGACAAGAAAGGTGGTACCCCAGGATGAGAGGGGTACTAGTTGGTTACTACAAGGGAATTTGAGGAAATGAAAAGGGTTGAAGGAGTTGAGTGGGAGTAAAAATGACTGCAGTGCATTGTATATGAGTATATTTTCAAAATACTTTAAATTAAAAAAAAATAAAAAAATATTTTTGACTTCTGACTTTAAGTGTCTCAGGCAACAAAACAAATAATAAACAAACAAACAAACAAAAAACAACTCCTGATGTTTTTCTCTAATAACCCATGTTCCAAGATGTATTTAATTTTACATCCACTTTTGCTCACACTTACCTTAACTAATAATTATTTTAATATACTTATTTTTGTAGTTGTTTGCTATTACTCTACCACTGTATCCTTTTATCTATCCCAAACGAGGAAAATTTTCTTAAATTTATTAGTCCCTCAATATCATTCTATTTCTCAAAAAATAATGTCCTATAACATAATCAAGACAGCAAAAATGGTTTACCATTATCTGAAGTAGAATATATATTATGGGTCTAGTTTTTGTATGTCCTTTCCACTTGAAAGTAAATTTCACAAAACTGAAATTCACTTATTTATTATTTTTCTGTAACTGTTATACTTCTAAAAGAAGATCTAGGATTGGTACATGTTAGATGAGTATTTGTCAAAGAAATAAATGTAGGATGATTGTACTTTGTATTACAGAACAAAGTGTAATTTTTTATTATTGATGCAATAGTTAGGCTTCTCAAATAATTAAAAAAGTTCTAATTAATGAAAAGAAAATAAACTGAAGTCAATGTGGGTTCACAGAGGTCAGGAACTTAGGTCTTCTGTTTATATTTTATAGCTGTATAGCTCAGTGTTCTTGTTGGATTCCAAAAAGTGGGAGCAGGGTCTGTATCTGACACTCTAGTATGCCTTTGAAACCTTTTTCCTCCTACTGTGTTGTCTCATTCAGCCTTAATTTGAGAATATTTGCCTGGTTTTTATGTAGCTTTTTATGCCTTATTTGATTGTTGTCCATGGAAGATCTTCTCTTTTATAAGGGGAGGTGAAGGGGCAGTGGATCCAGAGAAGATGGGAGTGGGGAGTCTAATGTGTGAAGAGGAAGGGAAATGCAATAGGAATGTAATATATGAGAGAAGAATAAATTTAAAAAAATGAAAACAAAGCAAAACAGCAAAAAAGCAAACAGGACTTTTCAGCTGTGTGACATTCCTAATAAAATAGTCATTTGTCATGATCTCCAACTTGCCAGCATTTTAACAACCTCTTTAAGATAAATAAGGCTATTGTAAATGAAATATGTCACCTTCTTCAACTATATAAAACCTAATTACAGTTTGCCCAAAGATTTAGAATTATAGAAGCCAGATTTAAATTATATTTATTGACAGTGATTGAAAGTAAATTAGAAATGATAACATGGTTTTCTGTTTTGGAAATATGTATTTTTAAACATCATTTAGAAAGTCAATAAAGAAAAGCAGTGGGGATGCATGCCTTTAATCAAAGTATTAATTAGGCAGATGCAGGCGGATCTCTGTGAGTTTGATGTCATTCTAGTCTACAGAGTGAGGTCCAAGACAGCCAATGCTACACATAGAAAACCTGTCTCATAAAACAGACAAAAAAAGAATGTGAATAAAAGATAGCCATAAACATAAAATATGTTTTGTAAACAGTGCATAATTTTATAAGTTTCATATGAAAATAAATGTAGTTCTTTGTGAAAAAAATATTTTAAGTAATAAAGTGATGTATCTGACAAAATAAATAAATGTTTAAGTTTTTATTTGGTGGTTTTGTCATTTTCCAAACGTGGAATTAAATATATTAATGTGTTAATCAATATGAATATTTCTGAGCATTTATATTAGTAAGATAAAAGATTAAATGTAAACTTTAAATGAACTAATTACTGTATAATATAATTAAATTATATTATAAAATTAAATATAAATATAATATTGATACAAAACAGACCAGTTGAATATAAATTCAATATAACATGATAAAACAATAGAAAATGACAAATGAAATATTTTGACTCCATGAATATTTTACTTAAAATTTAATTAAATATTTTTGCACTATCACAGTTTACATTAAAACCATGTTAAAACTCTAATAGGTGCTGTTATAGTGGAAATGGTCTATTTTTTTTCAACTCTGTGATACATAGACTTAACATAGTAAACATCACTATTCTCCTAATAAGCAAAGCATGTATTTTCTATTTAATAATATAGTTTATATTTCTGTACTATATGGTCAGTGCATAGAATATTATTTTTCCTTTTATTTTGTTAATACCTTGAAATGGACAACAGACAGAGAAACAGGAAGAAATAATTCTGCTAGTTTTGTAGTCTCTGTGGAGACAATTGCACACTAATAACTGGCTGTAGGATTTCAGGCCTATAATCATAGTAGTTGACACGTGACTGCAAGCCAAATTCCATCCAGTGCTGTATGATGAGGTTTTATCTTGAAAAAGAAAATAGGAGAAATTATAACACAGCTACCTTGGTATTTAAAAGGAAAGAAGTAAAAATGAAGTGCAAAAGGAAAAAGAAATTGTATATAAAAGTTGAATAAAATAAAGGTTAATTGTTGAAATGTTCAGTGGAAAAAAGTGCTTGCTGTGAATCTGATATCCTGGGTTGCACCCTGAAACTGAAATGATTGAAGAAGAGAATGGGTTCATGAAAGTCATGCTCTGATCTTCGTATTTGCATGGTGTGACATACCCCATCACAATCACATCATTTACATATATCTAAATTGATCCTAATACAAATCCATAGAAAGACAAACATTCAATACTAATAATTAGTATATTATCAGACTCAAAAATATTGCAAAAAAAGCTTGCTTCCTAGTCATCTAGGGAGGGCAGCTGTGAAGGGTTTCTTTCTATGTTATTTCTTCTGTATCTTCTTAAGGGTGTATGACTTTGAAGGAGCAGGTCTGTGATCCTTTTCTTATCCATTGTGGTGCCTGCCAGCCTTGGACCTAGAGGTTACAATTTTGTAGCAGAGCTGGGTATAGTTACTTGGTGCTCTTCTGTGTCTCAGTATAGATCGACATGGACTTCAAGCTTTCTGTACTCTACTTCAGGAACTTTTACAGGAACATATTTTGAAGCAGAGATGTGGAAACATTATAAGGTACAACAATCAACAAGAAAGGGTAGCAGTGGTCAAAAACACAAGTTCTCCATTGATGTTCCATCAATTTTCTGCAACTTAGCACAGGAAGTAATAATTTGCAGCCACTTGATCCCCACGTGTGGAACACTGGTGCATAGTTTCCCTTATTGGTTTTCCTAAATGGAATTTGGGTTCGATTCTCCCAGGGGCCCACAATTTCTCATTGTGCAGATCTCTCTGTGGAGCAGACTGGAACTTTCCTCTGTTCTGAAACAATTTTTTCAGGAAAACACGTCCTTGGTGAGTTCACAACCCTGACTGAGCTCTTACATACAAGAAAATGCTAATGACTTTGACTAAAGAATTTTCAGAATTAGTTAGGACTACTTAAATTCACCCTGAAACTGCTCTGTGAGAGCCCCAAAACCAAGAGAGAAGCTATGCAAATTCAAAACTATATTCTTATCACACCATCCATTTCTGGTTAGACTGCAAATCTTTGACACCGAGTCCACTATTAATTGTTTTTTCCAAATAACTCTTATTTTTCTCTTTTTCTCAATTACCTACATTCCTACCTGAATGAATCTTTGATTCATTTCTCTTTCTCACCATCTATCACACTTTCCAATATTCTCTAGTACTACTGTGTTTGTGCATAATCAAAACAACAATGAATGTATTCTGAGGCTTCAGACTAATTTTTTTGCCACAATGCTCTTGTAACCTCAATGCACTGAAGTTATCTTTCTGTATGTTCATCTCTCCCAATGTAATAAACATTTATTAACATTAAAAGAAAAAAGACACCATAAATATGAAAGAAAGCAAAGAGAGTATATTAGAGAATTTAGGAGCAAAGTGAAAGGAAGATAATTTAACTGTATTATAATCTCAAAAATCAAAGGCAAACTAAGGCCTGCTCTCTACTACTGAAAACTCACACCCCTGCTGCTGTCACAGTTTTCTAAGAGTAGCTGGTGTCAAGATTTTCTGCCCATTTCTCTAGTGATGCTGCTGTGAGTGTATGACACTAGAGTAGACTATTTTCCCCTTCACATCTGACTATAAAGGCCTGTGCTTTCAATTATTTAACATCAAATGTCATTATGTGTGGGAAGATGCTAATGAATAGAGGACTCCATTTCAGGAATAAATGAGGAATAAAGCTGAGAGAAGCTTCATCAGTCACCACCAATTAAGCATTGCCTTTTTGTCTCAAAGCTTCCATTAAATTAAGTTTTCTGTGACTTGTAAATATTAATTATGTTTGAAGGTGTAAACTTCTTAACTATCCTGTATGTAGTAGCCCTTTGAGAGATTGTAGTTGCATACATATGCCTTCTAATAATTTCAAAAGGAACACAATATGTCTCTGCATATAGAAATATGCTAAGAAAAAAGATAATATTAGAAAGATTCTATTTCTTTGTGAGGGAAAGAGCAAATCCTTTGGATTAATACAAAATCTAGAACAGAGTTTTATATATATGCAATTGATGCATGTTTATAAGTGCAAGAGATAAAGTTAATGAAAATTGGTCAGAACACAGAGAATGAGCAAGAAACCATGCAACTCCTAGTATAAGATTAGTGTAACTATTTATTTCCAAAGTAATATTTTATTATATGATATTTGTCATTAAATTTTGGAATTAAATTTTCATTTTCACTCTATTATTTTTATAATGTGCTTATAGATTCTTGGTGCAAAAGACTGAATTTCTAAAATGCATTCATTTAAAAAGACATTTTTGAAAAATATCAAAGACAAATGGTAAATAGTAAGAATCTCAAACTTGAAGTATGGTTTGAGGAATTAAACAAAAATTGCTATTTAATTAACAAGATAAACCTCAGGATGAAAGTTAGTGATAGCTTAGTTGCCTGTCATGCATGTGATGCATCAATAGATATTAACATACTGAATTTGACTGTCAACTATTAAATAATACGCTGGAAATTATTTTGGATTTAGTTTTTTTTGCTTGCAAGCCTCAACTGAAAACCTTCTTTGACCATGCTACATGTTTATGTGCATATAGATTATGTGATTGCTCGGAATTGATATCGCATGGCAAATCTCAAAGTGAGAAATGCCAACTGGTTTTTGGATTTTTACATAACACATAAAAGTTCACATCAGTTGTATAAATTATTCTAGATGTAAATTTAATTTAAAAATTTCTCTGAATGTATTTAAAACTCTGAGTCTAAATATCAAGTTTCATTAATTTCCACAAAAAGAAAATGTCATAACAGCTAATGATTGTAAAAGTTTTATTTGATTTCAAAAACATTAATAACTGTTAAATATCAAACATGTTAAAGATTAATATGAATATTAAGAAGCTGGGTAGCCCTGAAATTTTTGACAATACTCCTTGAAGATAAGAATTTTTAAAGTAATAAATGAATAGGGGAATATAAGAACTTTTACAAACAGTTTTAAACAATATGCAGTAGTGCCTCAACTATGAAAATCAGTGTGGATGTAATTCAAAAAGTATAACTACCATATTACCCAACTTTACCATTTCTGGGTATACACCTGAAGTAATTTATAATAGTATGCAATAAATATATCTGTAGAGCTACTTTTATTGTAGTACTACTAAAAGTAGAGTAGTAATTTGATTAAACCAGGTGCTCATAAAGAGATCAACAGATAAAGAAAATATGGTAATATAAAGAGTGGAATTTATTCAGACAAAACACTAAACTGTAGTTTGAATGCAAATAAATAGAACTAGAGAGCATCATGAGATAGGCTCAAAAAGGCAAATACTATATATGTTTGTTACTTTATAGAGTCTAGTTTTCAACAATAAGACTTGGAAGCATAAGGTGAAAATATATGACAATAAAAAAGTCATAGAAGTAGAAGGTGACTTGTAAAATAGATATAAGATAGGTCATCAGGACCCTTTGCTGCTAAGGTTGCAGTTTGTGATTATGAGAAAGCCCTGAGCTGGGTGCAGAATGTGTTCTCATTCTGAGGTTCAGGTGACTTGGAACTTCTATGTAGCCCAGATTGAACCTGAATTTGAGACAAGCTTGTCTCATGTTCACAGGTCACCATATTCAGTTGCCTTCATTCTCTCTCTCTCTCTCTCTCTCTCTCTCTCTCTCTCTCTCTCTCTCTCTCTCTCTCTCTCTTCATCTCCTTTTGTGGTTATGTAGTTCAAATCTGTAAATGTTCATTTGAGCGTGCAAGTATGCATGTATGTGAAATGTGAAAGGCAGAGCTCAGTGATATGTGTGTGTGTGTGTTTCCCAGCCACACTTCATATTGAAACAGTTTCTTACTAAGCCTGGCAAATGCCAGTTGGTTGCCTAAGCTATTCAATGAGCTTTAAGGATTCTCTTCTCTATGTCTCCCCAAGTGTTGGAGTTGTAGATACACAGCCCTGCACTTGGCTTTCATACAGGTAGAACAGATCTTAACTCAGATCCAAGGGAGTATTTTACCAATCTTCCTACTCCTATTCCCTTTTTCTTGGTAATTGTGTTTAAGAGTTATCCATTTCATTGTTATTGTCATTGTTATTTTAAAAGCTGCTTTGGCTAGTTTGCACTATTATCTGTTTCTCCTTTAGTGATTTTTGCTTTTATCTATATGTAATCTTTCTATTTGTCATGTAAATGATCTATATTTTTATTCTATATTCTAAGTTGGAAAATTTAATTATTTTAAAGTTTTCTATACTTATTATATAGGCACATAGGGCAAAACATTTTCTTAAATACACATTATCCTTTCCCATTTGGATTACCTTGATCTCCTTTTGATGTATTATTGCTCTGGGTAGAAATTCAAGAACTATATTGAGGAGATATGGAGAATGTGGGCAGCCTTCCCAGATCCCAGATTTTAGAGGAATTTCCTTGAGTATCTCACCATTTACTTTGATTTTGGCTATTGGCTTGCTGCATATAGCCTTTATTATGTTTGGGCATGTACCTTGTATTCCCGATCTCTCCAAATCTTTAAATATGAATGGGTGTTAGATTTTGTTAAATGCTTTTTCTTCATCTAAGGAGATGATCATGTGGTTTTTATTCTTTCAGTTTGTTTATGTGGTGGATTACATTGATGAATTTCCATATATTAAACAATCCCTGCATGCCTGGAATGAAGCCTACCTGGTCATGGTGAATGATATCTTTAATATGTTCTTGTATTCATTTTGCAAGTATTTTATTGAGAATTTTTGTGTCAATGCTCACAAGAGAAATTGGTCTGAAATTCTCTTTTTTTTTTTTTTGTTGAGTCTTTGTGGGTTTAGGTATCAACGTGACTGTGGTCTCATAGAATAAATTTGGTAATGTTCCACCTTTTTCTACCTTTTGGAGTAGCTTGAGGAGTATCAATATTAGCTCTCCTTTTATGGTCTGGTAGAATTCTGTGCTGAAACAATCTGGATCTGGGCTGTTTTTTGATTGGGAGACTATCAATGATTGCTTCTATTTCTATAGGAGAAATAGGATTATTTAATTTGCTTATTTGTGGACACATGGATGGGACCAAAAATGGTCATGAGTGAGTTAACCCAGAAGCAGAAAGAATCACATGGTATATACCTACTTATAATTGGGTACTAGCTTAAAAGTCACATCCCATGAAAGTCTTCACCTACCAGGAGATTGGGATAGATGTGAGGACATCATACTGAGACTCTAGGTAAGAGAAATATAGGAGGTGAGGAAATAGAAGGCACCAGAGCATCCTAGAAACCTACAAGAAGAACATCCTGATTGGTGGATTGGAGCCCAGGGGGATATGCTCAAAACATTGCACTAACCAAGGACAAAAAACAGTAAACATTGAACCCCTACTCTGATATATCCAATGGACAGGACATTCTCCATAGTTATGTGGAGAGCAGGGACTGACTTTGACATGAACTCTGGTGCTCCATATTTGACAACCTCCCCTTGGTGGGGAGGCCTGGTGGCACTCAGAAAGAATAAGCAGGCTACCAAGATGAGACTTGATACCATATGACCATATAGTGGGGGAGAGGCTCCCCCTCTGTCATAGACCTAGGGGAGGGGAATGGGGTGAAAGCTGGAGGGATGGAGGAATGAGAGGATAAAAGTGATGGGATATCAATTGAGTTATAATCTGAATAAATTAATAAAATTAAAATTAAATTAAAAAATAAATAAATACACATTATTGATATCTGAAAAACTGTGACTTTCTATTTTAGATATTCTCATTTATCTTGAAAGCTTTCTGATTTTGTTTTTAGCTATTAATTACCTTGTAGTTTCTATTTTAAATTATTAGTAGAGATTATGTGGTTTTCTTTTTGCTTTTTGATATTTCAGGTGTTTTTTTTTTTTATTAAACTTAGTGCCTCATGCATAGTAAACAAGTATTGTACCACTTAAGTACACCAATAAATACTTTATTTACTTAGAAATCTTATTAATTATATAATTGTATTTCTTGTATTCCCTTAATATACTCAGAAAGGAGTGAGTCATTTGACATTTATCAATAAGTATTTTAATCTTCCCCTTCATACATATTTATTTATTTTTATTCTTTTGCAACTAAGAATTGAAATACTAAATAAAAGGCAAAAGATTTATAAGATCTGAAGAGAAACCATAGAATAGGGCAGAGATTGGAGGAGTGTCCAACCAATGCCTGACCCAACCTGACACCTACCCCATGGGAGAAAGCCAACCCCTAACACTATTAACAATGCTGTGCTTTCAGACAGGAGTTAAGCGTAACTGCCCTCTGAGAGGTTATACCCAGCAGCAAATCCAAACAATTGTGGAAACTCATAGCCAAATATTGGGCAAAGGGTCGGCAGTCTTGTGGAAAAGTGGAGAGATGGGTAGAAGGACTTGGAAGTGACAGAAGCTCCACAAGAAGACCAACAGTTCCAATTAACCAGGGTCCAGAGAGGCCTGCTGAGGACTGAAGCACCCACCAAGGACCACGTGTAGACTGGATCTAAGCCCCCTATACAGATGTAGAAGATAACCAATTTGGGCTTCATCTGAGTCTCCTAGTAAGGAGAGGAGAAGCTGTCTCTGAAATGGACTCTGTAGCCTGCTTTTTGATCACTCTTCCATGGAGGGACTGCCTTGCCAGACCACAGGGAAAGAGAAAACAATTAGTTCTGATTCCACTTGATGAGCTAGAGTGGGTCGATAGGATGGGCCCCTATTTCCTGAGGAATAGGGAAGGGGGAAGAGGGAGGGAGGGTGGGTGGGACCAGAAAGATAGGAGGGAAGGGCCTACAATTGGGATATAAAATGAATACATTAATTAATTAATAGAAAATAAATATCTAATAATGTATGAAGAGTATTAAAATATATTTTTAATTTTTAATCATGTACACACACACGTGTGTGTGTGTGTGTGTGGTTGTGTGTGTGTTTGTGTGCATATATGTGTCAGATTCTGCACATGAATGCAGTGCTTAAGGTGACCAAAGATATTATCAGATTACCCTTGACATGGAGTTACAGGAGGCTGTGAGACATTGAACATGGGCACTGGGAACAAAGGGAACTCAAAGACTAAGTCATCTCAGCAGTACAATAATCTTGAAATACTTTGGCATACTATTTATAAATGAGTGTATCTTCAAATCCAAGATGGCACTGCCGAACATGCACGGTATCTGATCTGCAGGACAGAGACTACAGAGAGCTACAGACCGCAAGACCATGAGAGTCCTAGGTGAGAGGGATCCGCACAGTGCAGATCACAGGTGATCCTGACTGACCCCATAAAACTGGCCCAGGGAGGATGGGTGCCCAATCCCCAGAGTCTTGACCCATACCTGCCTGTCAACTGCAGTATCAGAGACCTAACTGTGGGTGGGAAAGCACCAGTGTCTGTACCTGCTGGCCTGGGTAGAACCCAGGGATAGTATCCAAAGCCCAGAGCAGCCTATCATGCCATGACATAACTGCTCTCTTTCTCTCTTCCTCTCTGACTGAATGGCAGGTTTCAGAGAAATAGTTTCAGTATCTGCTGGCACAGGGGAAGCAAAGATTGTAGATATGTGATAGATCTGACCTCAGATCATCCCACCAGTCCACAGGGGGACTCAGGGCTGCCCAGTTTCTGCATATCTCTACAATATAGTTTGTGAAGGTCAAGCCAGTAATAAGACAACAAAGGGAGATGAAAGGGCTCCAAATCGGAAAAGAGGAAGTCAAAATTCACAGATGATATGATAGTGTACGTAAGTAACCTCCAAAATTACACCAGAGAACTCCTACAGCTGATAAACACCTTCAGCAAAATGACTGGATACAAAATTAACTCAAAACGTCAGTAGCCTTTCTGTATACAAATGACAATCATGCTGAAAAATAAATTAGGGAAACTATAGCTTTCATGATAGCCAAAAGTAATATAAAGTATCTAGGAGCAACTCTAACCAAGCAAGTGTATGAAAAAAAAAAAAACCTTCAAATCTCTAAAGAAAGAGATTGAAAATGACAGCAGAAGATGGAAAGTTCTCCCTTGTTCATTGATCAGAATTAATGTATTAAAAATGACCATCTAACCAAAAGCTATTTACAGATTCAGTGCAATCTCTATAAAAACACCTATACAATTTTTAAAGACATTAAAGGATCAATTCTCAATTTCATTTTAAAATGAGTTTACTTTGTTCAATTTTCATTATATTTTAATTTGGGTGGAGGCACTTACCTACCAGATGCATGTGCCAAAAGTCGATTCAACTTACCTTATTATAGTTTATAATTTCTTCTTATCATGTTGATTCTGGGGATCAAACTCAGGTCATCAGGCTTATCTGAAAATGTTTTACCAACCACCTTGACCGCCCTTTGTCAATTTATTTTTCTTTGTCAAAGAAAATAATATAAATGTATTTACTCAGTTGTACAACTGATACTAATTCTGGCTTGTTTAACTTTAAGCTATAGAAAACAATTTTAAAGGCAAATAAATTAGAAAAAAGACCAAACTGTAAGAACCAAAAATAGGATGTAAAGATGTATTTAAAGAAAATTAATAATCTTAATAACAATGGAAAGATAAGAATTAGAGTCTGAAATCAACACATACAGAAATTTGAATGAAAAGAAAATGCTTATTTTGAAGACATGACATTAAATTTTTCATGGAGCATTTTAAGTGGAATCATAAAATATGATGAGGCTTATCAATCTACACAATGATTAGTATACTTTATGATATGGCCTAATTAATATATTTTAAAACATATTAAAGTTATAAACAAACAAACAACAAACCAGGTCTTTCCTCCCCATACCAGATCTTTACTCCCTAACCCCACACTCTGGCCCACCGATTCCCACTCTCCATCTAGACAGAATGACTTGAGTCTCCTCAATGAGATTCAAACATCCCTCCTCACTCACCTGGGTACTCGATGTTACTGAGCTTCTATGGGTCTCTGGTTTGTATCATGATTATCTTGTACTTTATGGATAATATCCACTTATAATTGAGTACATGCCATGTTTGTTTTTCTGGGTCTAGGTTACCTCATTCAGAATGATCTTTTCTAGTCCATCCATTTCTCTGAAAATTACATGATGTTCTTGCTTTTAATAGGTAAATAATATTGGATTGTGTAAATGAATCACATTTTCTTTTCCATTCTTTGGTTGAGGGACATCTATGTTTTTCCCAGATTCTGGCAATCATGAATAAAGATGAGACAGGTGTTCAGATGTCCTTTTGGAATGTTGGAGCATCTTTTAGACCAGGAGTGTTATATTTGGGCCATTGGTAGAGGTATTCTTAAGTTGCTGAGAAACTACTTACTGGATTTCCAAATTGGTCATACAAGTTTGTATACACACAAGCAATGAAATAGTTTTGAGTGTTTGACCTTTCCCATTCTCATGAGTGTAATATGAAATCTTGTAGTCATTTTGATTTGCATTTCCCTGAGTACTAAATACATTGAGCATTTCCCCCTAGTGACTCTCAGCCATTACAGATTCCTCTGTCCAGAATTCTGTTCAGCTCTGTACTCCATTTTAAAATTGAGTTATTTAGTTTGTTCATGTCTAGGTTTTTGACTTCTTTATGAATTTTGCATATCATCCATCTGTTTGAGTAAGAGTTGGTAAGGAACTTTTTCCAGTCCATAGGTTGCATTTTTGTTTTTTTGTTGTTGCTCTTCTTTGCATTACAGTAGGTTTTCAGTTTCATGTTCATCTCAGTGCCTGAGATGTTGGTATTCTGTTCATAAAGTTGTTTCCTGTATTAATGCATTCAAGGTTACTTCTCCCTTTCTCCTTTCTCTTCTCTCTAGTTCACTGTATCTAGTTTTATGTTGAGATCTTTAATTCGCTTTGTTTTGAATTTTGTGCAGGGTGAGAAATATGGATCTATTTGCATTCTTCTACATGCAAACCTCTAGTTAGACAAGCACCATTTGTTGAAACTGCTTTATTTTATGCACCGTATTTTTTTTATGTTTTTGTCAAAAATCAAGCGGCCATAGATATATGAGTTTACTTTTAGGTCTTTGATTTGATTTAGTTGATCAAGCTGTCTGTTTTATTCTGTAAATACAATGTATTTTTTATTACTATTTCTCTGTAATACAGCTTTAAATCAGGGATGATGATACTTCAAGAAGTTCTTTTATTGTACAGCATTGTTTTAGCTATTCTGGTTTTTATGTTTTCCATAAGAAGTTTAGTATTGTTTTTCATGGTCTGGAAAGAGTTGTGTTGGAATTTTGATGGGAATTGTATTGAATATGTAGATGAGTTTTGGTAAAATGACCATTTTTACTATGTTAATCCTATTAATCCTAGCATGAGAGATATTTCCATCTTCAATTTTTTTTCCAAATTCTTTCTTTAAGGCTTGAAGTTCTTGTCATGCAGGTCTTTTACTTGCTTGATTAAAGTTATACCAATCTATTTTATATGTGGCTATTGTGGTGAGTTTGGTTTCACTACTTTCTTTTTTAGCCAATTTATCATTTGTATAAAAGAAGAACATATCATTGTATGTTGTGAGGGGGCATCTCTGTAGTGAGCTTGAAACTAAGGGCAATGGAAATTCCCAATAATCCATTAGGGTGATCCTAGGTAAGACTCCTGGAAGTAAGGGGATATAGAACCTGAAATGGCCTTCTCCTATAAATAGACAAGGCTTCAAAAGGAGTAGTGAGGGTACCAATCCAGACACAAAACCTTTGACCCACAATTTATCTTACCTAAAACACGTGTAGATGGATCAGAATTTGAGGGAATGGCGAAACAATGACTGACCCAACTGAGAAGCATGCTATGACAGAGAATCCACCCCTGACACTATTAAGGATATCCTACTATATTTTCAGAAAGAAGACCAGCATGACTGTCATCTGAGAGCCTTCACCGAGAAACTGGTGAAAAGGGATGCAGAGGCCTGTAGGCAAGCACTAGGTGGCACATGGGGGAAATCCTATAGGGGGAGGAAGGATTGAAGGAGACAGCGAACTCAAGGACACCACCAGAAAACCAACCAAATCAACTAACCAGGTCCCATATGGGCTGACTGTAACTAAGCCACCATCCAGAGAGCATAAATAGGACTGACCTAGGCCTTGTGCATATGTGTAACAGATAGATAGATTGGTTTTGATGGGGCATGGCTAAGGAAGAATAGAAGCTGTCTCTGAATCTGTTGCCTGTCTTTGGATTTCTTTCCTCTAACTAGGATGAATTGTCTAGCCTCAAAAGGAGAAGATATCCCTATTCCTACTGCAGCTTGATATAACAAGGCAGGTTAATATCTATCCAAGTCCTCTTCTTTTCTGCGGAGAAAGGGTTTAGAATAATGGGATGTTAGAAAGTTGGATTAGTAGAAGAGGAGGGATGGGAAGCTGTGATAGTCATGTAAAATTAATTAATTGATTAAAAACAACAAAAGAAAAATTAAAAAGAACAGTTTATGGAATGTCACTAGAAAAATTACTAACTAGATTAATTTGAGAGAAACTAATTAACTTGAAAAAGTTTAAATGACAATACATAGCCATTAATGTATCAGTTCAAAACAATTATAGTACATGGTTTTATTTCTCACTACTGCAACAGCATAGACCAGCCACAGAAGTAAAGTATTAAAATGATAAGGAAATTGTATTAATTATTTAAATGTTCTACCATGATGCATTGACTAATATGTGGTTTGTTAAATTTCATATTTTATTTGCTAGTTGAATTAACCCCAATTTAGCTTCTGATAGGTTTTAAAATAAACAGTATTAAGGTTATAAAATATCTGTGTTTATATATAGAGTAAAACATATTATATAACACATACCACATAGTTACAAAACTATGTGATTGTGCTTAAATTATTATAGCAATTAGATAAATAATCGCAATTTTGATGCATTCAATTTGACAGCTAAAGATAATTTTTTGCTTTTATTAAATTAGTTTTTTAAGTCTTCTGAGAATGAGATCCAAGATGATGGCTCTGAGTAAGCTTCATTATTAAACAGCAGGACAGCAGTGATACCAGAAAAACTCACAGGCCTGAGATGGACCCCAAAATCACAAACAGCTGCCTTTCCCAGATGAGACAAAAGCCCATATTGTGGGAAAATCTCAGGTCCAAGCTCAGGTCACCCAGCTAATCCCTGGGGGAAAATCTCCTATATTCCCGACTAGCATGGCCTCAGCTTCAGGCCTTCTGGTACCTGGGATGCATAGCACCAACTACAGGTCATCTCTATCAGTAAGAGGAGGCTTTCTATCCTACCCTCAGACCATTTCATGAAATGGCTATCTTCTAGAAGGGGACACAAAGTTCCTACCTCAGGTGCCCACACTCACCACCAGTTGGTGGTGATATTCAGTAATGGCCATGTCAGCCCTTCCAGTGGAGAAATAGATACCCTTTGGCACCCAAGCAGGCAGACCCAACCACACACTTCCCCAAGTCAGTGAGCACAGTGTCTGGACGCATTGACTGACTATAGTGGCTGTGCTGTGGGACCTCATCAACTTTGGAGAAAGCCAGTAGCTAGGTAGCCAATTCTGAGACTTTCCTTTGTGACAGAGAAGGGGAGGCCTCTAAGGTGGTATAAATCCAACCTGGCACCTCAAATCACAGCAGGAAAAAGTACATTTTCTTCCAGTGAAACCAGTCAAAGCCTTCTTTATAAAGGTTCTTAGTGCTATGCTGTTCCCTCTTAGCTCTGCTTTCATTGTGTCTCAAATTTTGGGTTTGTTGTCCCTTCATTTTCATTTAAATTTTGAAAGGCTTTAATTAATTAATTTATTTATTCCCTGATGCAGTGGTAATTTAGTAGAGAGT
Source organism: Acomys minous (assembly GCF_964271855.1). Classification (NCBI taxonomy): domain Eukaryota; kingdom Metazoa; phylum Chordata; class Mammalia; order Rodentia; family Muridae; genus Acomys; species Acomys minous. The sequence continues at coordinate 60,537,944 of NC_140488.1, read as the reverse complement.
TGTTAAGTTTTAATGAGTTTATAGGCTTTCTATTGTTTCCTTTGTTAAAATCCATCTCTAATCAATGGTGGTCTAATAAGATACAAGGGATTATTTCAATTTTCTTGTATCTGTTAAGACTTTCTTTGCAATCAACAATGTGGTCAATTTTGGAGAAGGTTTTGTGAGGTTCTTAGAAGAAGGAATTTTTTTGTGTGTTTGGATGGAATGTTATGTAGATATGTTAGGTCCATTTGATTCCTAATATCCATTAGTTTTATTATTTTTCTGTTTAGTTTCTGTTTTGATGATATGTCTATGAATATTGTGTTAAATCATTTCTACTTCCTGTGATATCTCCTCAATATCATCTCAAATTTATTACCTCTTTTTGCTTAATAATTATTAGTACAAACAGATAGAAGTATGAATATGCACAAAATATATACATGTGTGTGTGTGTGTGTGTGTGTGTGTGTTTGTGTGTATGTGTAACCATTGCATCCTTGGTTGGAAAGTTGATAGTAATAGGAATTTCTGTTCTATCACGTTCCTAAACAACTATAATTCTTAGCTACACTCTAAAAACAACCAGATTTTCCTAGAAAATCACCAGATCTCTCTTACTTCACTTATATGTTTTCAAACAACACTACATACATGTTTAACTTGCCTGTTTCAAGTATTTTGTGTTATAATTTGTTTTTTTTCTTTTATTTATTCATTTGTGTGTGTGTGTGTGTGTGTGTGTGTGTGTGTGTGTGTGTGTGTGTGTGTTTGTGCCACTGCACATATCTGGAGTAGTCCATTCTATCCTACCATATTGGTCAGAGAGTTTGAATTAAGATAATCGTGTTTGTTGGTATGTGACCTACCTATTGTGCCTCATTTCTCCAATTTTTGTATTTTAACTTTTAAATACCTTGTTTTTTATAGTCTTATGTTATCATTTATAATAAAATGTTTTCTATTTTATGGAAATAGTTCATATTTAAACCTGTATACAAATAACAAAATATATTTCATTCTCTTTGATGTACATTTAACTACTTGAATTACATTTTGATCTTCAAAGATGTTCAGGGTTTTAACTTTAAGAACATACCTGCAAGACAAGAGGCATTTCAGTTGTCAGAGTACATGTAGAACACATAATTGTGAGATATTATGCAAGGAGTCACTGTGAAACTATGCATGGCTCTGTTTCTAAAATGAGGTGTCATTTTAAGAAAATTCACTTAAACTCATTGTTGTTCTTGATTTCTTTATAAATTTGAGGCTGGTATGTAATTTAGATGTCTGTGCTTCATGTTGAAATAAATTTTCTTCATTCAGCAAAGCATAAAACACAAAGAGAAGGAAAATTAGAAATAGAAAATGTAGAATAGCATTTTTGAATCAGGAAACTGTACAGAAGATGAATAAAAGAGAATGATAGTAATAAATATCCTGATGTAATTCAAAATTATCTTAATCACTCAATGTGATATATTAGACAAATTATATAAAATATCTCCATTTTATAAGGGAGTCTTAAAATGTCTTTGAAAGTGAGACTATATTAAGACTATATTTCAAATTTATTATATCTAACATGATGAAATGAAGACAGCTTTCTGAAAACATGTCTATATATGGTTCATATGTTTATTCATCACTCTACTTGCAAAGACTTTTGCAAATAGATTTACTCATTCAACATCAATGTAATAATAGCTTATTACATATTAAGATTATTAATTATTTGAAAAATTACATGGTTGGTCTAGAGAGATAACTTTGTATATTTGTAGATTAAGAGCAACAACTCTTGGTAGTCAACTTAATGAATATCAAATCCTTCACTGAAGATATCACAGGTACTATTCAGGATAGAATATTCTGTATTTGAATTCACACATCTGGTAAGCTGCTTAAGTAGAAATTAAACATATGCTTTCTTTCCAAAAGCTCATCTCTTTCTACTAACCCTCCTGTCAGTTAATGTCATTTCACTATTGGAATAGTGCTTAGAATATATTTTATCCAAAATAGCTTATGAATACAGCAATAATGATTTTTTTGATTAGGTGACAGAACAACAGTTCAAATGTCTTGAGAAAGAAATAAATTGATTGTTTCATGCAAATGAAGAGCCCACCATCTGTGGCATGTGTCACTCTGTATCTAAGTGATCCAAACATATCATGAGAGCTCTGTTTCTAAACATCTGTGAGCTCTCTTCTTTCCTTTATTCTAGCATAATTGTGGTGCTGGCTCATCTCACTAGGTGGCAAAGAATCTCAGAGTAATATAATCCCAGGAAAGTATTTTGGCCAGATTTGTTTGATAAACACTTTTTGTAGATGATTGGTGCATTAATGTGTAGATGTTTTGGACAGTTATGAATCAGTGACCACTCAAAAGCATTCTTTTTATTGATAAAATTTGTTCTTTGATAATTTCACAGATATTCATAAGGCATATTGACTACTATCACCTTCACACTCTAAACTCTCCATAGCCCCCTTTCTATTCTTGCTCCAGTCTACAAATCTTTTTTTTGCACATTGATGTTTATCTTATTTTTATCCCTCTGAATTTAACTAGGGCTATCTGAGCAACACTGGGTTTATAACATCTGTTGGAGCAAAATAGGCTCAAAAGTGGGTACATAACTGATGGCAATGACTCTTACTCTCAAAGGATATATCAATAGCAAACATTTTAGCATTAACTGGTAAAGTACTGCATACACCTCCATTTCCATTATTAATTGTTGACAGGACAGTCTTATAATGGATATAATATGGGCAACCACAGTTATTGATAACTCATGATTAAAGTTCTATTTTAAGAGTATAATGGGTGAAATTTTGCAGCCCTTCACCTATCTTTTACCTTTACCCTTGCAATCTTATCACTTACAATGTTCCCTTAGCCTTACAAGAAATTATATGAATGTCATCTTTAGGGTTCATCCTTCAACAGTAACTTTTTTGCAGCATCTTGGGTAGCAATGAGTCTGCATTCACTGTTTTCCATTGTAAAATGAGATTTGTGATTGGTTTATGGTTTTGAAATAGATCTATAGAAGACAATATGATGCTGTGAAAGTTTCAGTAAGGAGTAGTATTAATTTCACCTCCTTGGACTATGATCTCTGCAGACATAGTTTATTCACCAAGTTCAGTGTACCCTGCAATATAGTGTACCTCAAATCATATCACAGCATTTTGCTTAACTGCCTCCATCAAGAGTTGTGCTACTACTGCACAGGAAGTAAATCTTGTAGCTCATGACTTTTATACTGATTTTATTGTTAACATCCAAGTAGTACCACTGGCTAGTTTTATGTGAAACTGAAACATGTTAGAGTTAAAGTCATCAAAGAGGATGTAATCTCAACTGAGAAAATTCCTCCAAAAGATACAGCTGTAAGGCATTTTCTTAATTGGTGATTTTTCAGAGCTCCTAGATCATTGTTGATGATGTAACCTCTGGCCTAGTGGTCCTGGATTGCATATGAAAGCAGATTGAGGAAGAAATGATGAGCAAGCCAGTAAGCAGAAGTACTTCATGGCTTCTGCATAAGTTCCAGGTTCCAGTCTAGACTGAGTTCCTGTCCTGACAGCCTTCAATAATGGACTAAGATATGAAAGTGTATGCCAAATAAACCCTTTCCTTTCCAGCTTACCATTGGTTATGATGTGTCATCATAGCAAGAGTAACTCTAATTTGGATAACAAGTAAAGCATTTTCTCACTTGACAGCCTGAATAGTAACTATGAACACTAAGAAAGCAACCCACAAAAGAAAAATTTTCCAACAGAGTTCTAGCTTGCTATTTCTGACCCTTTACATTAATTGTGTATTATCTTCAAGCAACAGAATATTTTAAAATCCAAATTTCTATTACTTATTTGGGAATTTTATATCTGCATTTAATGTATTTTGATAGTATTTACCACCTACTGTTTTTTGTAAAATCCTCCCAGATCTACTTCCCATTTTCTCCTAGTCCTCCCAACTTCACATCTTTTCCTTTTTTTTCTTTGTATTTAAAAAATCCGCCTAGTGGAATTTGTGCTATTAAACTATACATGAGTTTTGGACCATCTCCTGGAACACTGGCAATCTACCAGAGGACAGAGCATTAAAGAAAGCTGATTCTTCTTCTTTCAGAAGTCATCAACTGCCAAAACATCTTCAGCTATTCATGGGAAATCAGGACCCTCTCCCTGTTCCTGAATGACTTGATCTTTTCCAGTCCTATGCCTCCAAGTAGAACTCTTATTATAAGTTCACGTTGCTCTAGGCCTGTAATATTCAGAAAATGTTGTTTATCTCTGGTTATCTCTGACCACTGTCTCATACAATATTTCTGCCTCATTTTCCACAGTGTTTCCTAAATCTTCTAGGAAAGGGGTGAGATACAGATATTTCATTTATGGTTATGCACTCCATATAAAATTATTCTCTACACTTTAATCAGTTGTGAGTTTCTATGTTAATCACTGTCCATTTCACAAAGAATCTTTTCTGATAAGAACTTATATTTTTATGGGTACATGCATAAAAATATATATTTTATGGGTACATGCATATTTTATGGGTACATGCATATTTTATATTTTATATTTTATATTTTATATATTTATATTTTATATTTTATATTTTATATTTTATGGGTACATGCATAAAAATATATTTTTTGATAATATGTTCATTGGAAAATAAATGTAGCATTTACACCTATAGGCTCTATGATATTCCCATTCTTGGGTTCTTGGTCAGTCAATTTTGAAGTACCAGGTGTGTATTTCCCAGTGGATACCAGGATTTAATCAACCAGAAAGTAGTTGGTCACACACACAAAATTCATGCTACTATTTCAATGGACATAAATTACATGTTTGTTTGCCAGAAATGTGTTCATAAGTTCTAATGGACTTCCAAGAGGATTAGAACAGTCTGTAATGTTTTGGAAGCCCCTTTAAGTTAAATGATTCAATTTATTTGTAATGTTATGACTCATGTTGCTTAATAAAAAACCCAAAATACATTTAAGCAGAAAGCTGATCTATTAGACAAATTTTATGTAAAAATCTAACTATATTTATATAAAATACATTTATGGCATTTTTGTGTTATAAGCCCAGAAGTTTTAAAGGATATTAACCACATGTAATCACAATTTCATACCTACTTTAATTTACTTGGCACTTTATAAATTGCTTACTAAATATTCTGAAATAAATAAACAATCACAGGTAGAAAGAGCATTGAACTAAAATATGTTAAAATTAACAAAATATATTATCTGTCTTAGTTGCTGTTGTACAAGAGAGGCTATGATCAAGGCAAACCTTATAAAGTAATTCATTTAACTTGTAGTTTTTTGACAGTTTCAGATTAGTCCATGTTCATCATGACAAAAATTAGGCATATTGCTTGAACACTAGCTCATAGCCTTACATCTTCATCTGAAGGTTATCTTGTCAACAGAAGATGACAATAGGTTTCATGTGGGCTTTGGGGTTTTTAAATTAAATTTATTAACTTATTCATTTTAAATCCAAATTGCACCCCCTTCACCTCATCCTACACTGTGAACCTCTTCCCTTTTCCACAATCCCCTTCACCTCAAGAACGTGGAGCCCTCCACTGCCTTATAAACCCACCCCTGAACTTAGTGCATCCTCTTCCATTGAAGCCACATAAACAGTCTAGTTAGGGAAAAGTGATCCAAATTAGGCAAGAGAGCCTATGACAAAGGCAACCTGCTCCATTTGCTAGAGGACCCAGATGAAGACCAAGCTGCACATCAGTTTCATATGTATTTGAGGCCTAGGTTCAGTCCATTCATGATTTTTAGTTGATGTTTCAGTCTCTGTAAGCCCACATGGATCTATTGACTCTGTTGGTCTTTTTGAGGAGTTTTTGTTCCCTCCAGAATTGTCTATCCTTCACGCTACTCTTCCACAAGACTCTCTAAGCTCCGCCCAATGTTTGGCTGTGGATATCAGCATCTGTTTTAATATCCTGCTAGGTAGAGCCTCTATGAGTACAGTTATGCTAGCTTCTTGTCTGCAGGAATATCAAAGTATCATTAATTGAGTCAGGGGTTGGCTTTCTCCTGTAGGATGGATCTTAGCTTGGGCCAGTCTTTGATTGATCATACCCTCAATTTCTGCTCCATCTTTATGCTTTCACATCTTGCAGGCAGTACAATTTTGGGTGGAAAGTTCTGTGGGTTGGTTGTAGTCCCCCTCTCTCCACTAGAAGTCTTGCTTGCTCAACTATGTTCAAAGGTGCTTTATTTGTAAAAGCCCAGATGTCACTCAACAAAAGAATAGATAAAGAAAATGTGATACTTTTACACAATGTAGTACTACTCACCTATTAAAAACAATGAATTCAGGTAATTTTCAAGCAAATGGATAGAACCAGAAGATCATCCTCAGTGAGGTAACCTGAAAGACACTTATAGCATGTTTTCACTTACAAGTGGATATTATCCATATAGTATAAGATAAACATGCTATAATTCACAGAGCAAAAGAAGCTAAGTAACAAGGAGTGCCCAATGGATGATGCTTGAATCTAAATCAGAAGCGGAAATAGAATAGATATCAGAAGTGAATGAGGAAAGGTAACATAATGGTAGAGGGCGTAGGGAGGGGAGTTAGAACGGGGTTTAGCTGTGAGGAGATCAGGGAGTGGGAACTGAGAGGTCTGAGAAATAGAAGGGAAATGAAAGGGAGAGAACACCTCTGAGAAAAGCAGGATATCTGTGACATGTGGCTTTTTGTAACCCCAAAGCCTGCTTCCAGTGTCACAACTCCTCCATGATGAAACACTTTCTGATACTTCTTAAATATTCCCACTCCCTGGTGATTAAAAATACAACCATCTGGTCTTACAGGACGTATTACGGCTCAAAAAAATGAGCATATGCAATTTTCAAAATTCTTAAAATGACTAATTGTATTGTACATATTTCTAAGAGAAGCAGAAGAATGTACACAGACGAATAATTTGTAACCACATTCTAGCTATTCAGTGATTTCTTACACATTTGTGAAACATTTACTATATTATAAAGTCTCTATAAAATGCCAATAAAGATATAAAGAGTAAGCAAAATTATTTATATCAGTTTAAAATATTCATGAAGAATATTCCACATAAAGAGGTACCATTTATTAAAATATATATGCTTGAAGAATGATGTGTTGCAAAGGGAAAACAGAAATTGAGCCTTGTTTTTAATCAACTGATAAAACCTAGGGATTAAATAACAGATGGAGACAAAGAGTTGCTAAGTTACAAAGGTCCTGGCAAGGTCAACAAATATTTTGACATTTATCTTGCAACTTTAGGAGAACAACAGAATGTTTGTAAACAGAGGGAAATATAATTCTTAATATTTGTTAGGAGATCCATTTTTTGATCTAGATGGAAGTAAAAATTAGCAAGTTTATCCTAATTCTAGTAAGAAAAAATGAAGGACTTGGAAACTCATGAATCAGAATAAAGAATTGGAGTATTTTTGTTGAAAATATTTTCATACAGTATTTTCCTATTATAGCTTTCCTTCTCCAAATTTCTCACAGATCTCCCCTAACTTCTTATCTACCCAATTCCATACCTTCTCCCACCATAAGTTAGAGTCTATTTTAAAACATTATTAGGAAATAAGTGTACTACAACTTTTTGATGTTTGAAAATGTTCTAAAATTTAAAAAATACAAATACGTTTGAAATAATTATAGTCATTGAATGTGATCTTCAAGTAGACATGACAATTTGTTTTGCACAATGTCATTTATGTCTACAGTAATTTCCTCTGCTTTTAAATTTGATACATATTTATTAATATATATTTCTTTTTATTTGTACCAATGAATAAGAAGGCTTGAAGACTATCATGTATAGTTGTTATTTTTTGAAATAAAATTTTCAAAACTATATTTTGACTATTTCAATTTAAGGTAATTATAAGTAGTTTAGAACTTAAAACTCCCAGTTGTTTACAACCCTAAGCTTCCTTTGGTTCTCACTTGGGTATGTTTTCCCTTGCCTCACTGTGATATAATTAAATACAAACATTACCTAGGTTACTACAACAGTTCATTAATATTTTAAGGGCTATTCCATAAAATTCAGACATTTACAATTTTTAATTATTTTTATGTATTCATGTTCTGAAATTATCACATTGACATTTTTGAGAAGATTCCTTTCCTCCTAAAGAATTTCTCTACAACTTAACTGTCATTTCTTTTTTGTTTGTTTGTTTGTTTTTGTTTTGAGACAGGGTTTCTCTGTGTAGCCTTGGCTGTCCTGGACTCACTTTGTAGATCAGGCTGGCCTCAAACTCACAGTGATCCGCCTACCTCTGCCTCCCGAGTGCTGGGATTATAGGTGTGTGCCACCACGCCCGGCTTTAACTGTCATTTCTGGTTTCCTATTGGCATCTGGCCACAATTATCTACTTTTTAAATCATTTTTATAATTTTTTACATTTTAATATAAGCAAATCATGCTACTATATTATGTATTTAAGTGTTTTCATAACTATTTTTTACTTTAAATAATGATTTCAAATTGAATGTTATACAATTAAATGATATTTAGTCTAATTGCTTACCTATTGATGAACTAATAGACATTTGGTTTATTTCTACTACTTTATCGCTATATGCATTATATAGCTATTTTTGTTTGTGTACAATTTTAGTTTGTATAGTTCATTTTACTGAGTATTAGATTTCTAGATCATATAACTTTATTTCAGATGTGAGATAAAAATAAACCAGTTTCAATATGGACTATACCCTGTTTACAATCTTACACCCCTCCTGCAATGTATAGTTTTATTTTCCCATATGAGGTGATTTTTCTTTGTTTTTGTTTTAGAGCTATCATAGCATATGTAAGAGAACTTTGTTTGGTTTATTCTGTTAATAATAAACAATAATGAGAAAAGCAGTTTATAAAGATAAGATGTTGTCATCATTCTATATACTGGTAAGATCAAGAACAACATGCCCACAAACAGAGTCTCGACTGAATATGTAGTGCACTTGTCTAATGTGTATGTTTTCTGGATTTCATCTTTAGCACCTTAAAAGACAAGACTATAGATATTTGATATAAACTTTCTTTTCTCAGTAACTTCATATGTCTCATATAGAATAATGAAGCACCACAACTCTCTTGGACTTGTTTTAAAAAGTTACTTAGCTTATTGCACATATTGTCATTGGCTGGTGCTATAGTTTGAGCAGGACCCCTGGGCCCAGATCTGCCCATCATAATGTTCATCTTGTAGGTTTCTAGGACCCTCTGGATCCTTCTATTTCCCCATTCTCCCACGCTTCTCTACACAGATCTAGCCAATGGACAGGACATTCTCCACAATTGAGTGGAGAGTGGGGTCTGACTTTTACATAAACTCTGGTGCCCCATATTTGACCATGTCCACTGGATGGGGAGACCTGGTGGCACTGAGAGGAAGAATACCAGGCTACCAAGGAGAGACTTGATACCCTATGAGCATATACAGGGGGGAGGAAATCACCCTCAAGAATAGTCATAGGAGAGGGGAGTAAGTGTGAAATGGGAGGGAAGGAGGAATGGAAGGATTCAAGGGATGGGATAACCATTGAGATGTAATATGAATAAATTAATAAAATATATTTAAAAATAAAAAAATAAAAAAACAAAGTTACTTAGCTATTTATGACAGGGAAGCTCTATTTTTTTAATAAACCCTCTGAAAGGCTTCATTTGCCAACATGATCATGTTGGATTACAAAATTTCATCACCTGATCTTTGGAGGCCATGACATTCAAACCAAAGCAGAGATGGCATCATGGTGTGTGTTTATATTTGTGTGTGTGTGTGCGTGTGTGTGTGTGTGTGTTTCTATGATTGTTTGGCAGTGAAAGGAATCAGATAGGACCTTGTACACATTAGGCAAGCATTCTACCACTTATCTTTCTTCCCTCCTGAAACTGAGTCTTTAAAAAATATATTTGCTCTTTAACCTCCTTTAAAGTAGTGAATTGCCATTATCATTCACTGGTTTTACATAATGAGTTTAATGGTGGCAATATGGGCAAAGAACTAATACTGTGATGGAATTATTCTTTGACATATGGTTTGTTGTTGTTGGTGGTGGTGGATAAGGAGAAATAGAGAATCTTTTCTACCCAGATCATGGTTGAATGATAGATTGAATGATAGGGTCTTGACATCTAATTCTGGTGGCCAACCAAAAACAATGGCAATATCCTGAGTTGAATTTTGGTTCTTTGGTGGAAGAAAATCTCCCTGAACAATAAGTTATCCTATGCTTTGTAAATGTTGTTTTTTTTTTTTTTCAAATGAGGGATAGAGATGAGAGCCATATCCAAGCTGTACAAAAAAACATGGCTAGGGCTGAACCCAGAGCTTTTTATCTAACGCTCTCTACTCCTAGGCATGGAAGCTTCTAGTCTCTCTATAATCTTATTTTCTGCAATCCTGGGACTTATAGAGTTCAGCCTCCAGCCTCTGTCTGCTAACATAGGCATAAAATGTTTTCAGCCTTTAAGACTTACACACACACACCTTTTTTTTCTATTTCTAAACTCTGATTCAAGTCAGCTGTTCGAGCTCAAACTCTTTTCCAAGCTCACTTATTCAAATTGGATTCTCTCTGCTTCTTACTGAATTGCTCTGCTTAGAAAAAGTGCCTCTCAACTTCATAAATTGAACTGCACTGACTACACCAACTGTATGGAACTGCAGTAACACAACTGAACTCAACTGCATTCAACTGAAATGCACTGAACTCAACTCCTGAACTCTATTGTACTGTCTCCTGTATTCCTGTACTATAATCTCCTCCTTTCTCTCTGTACTGTTTCTTAGGTAGCCTCTGCTTCCTGTGTGCTCTTGTGAGACCTGGACATATATTTTTCATTAATTAATGAATGTACATTATATCCTGTTAGTAATTTCCTCCTCCCTCCTCTCCTCCCAGGACCCCATGTTCATTTGACACTTACCTGGGTTGTGGGTATCCTAACTCTGGTTTTAATGTTTGAATAGAAACTTTAATCACTATCTCTCAAGATGCTGATTTAGACTAAAGTTTTTTTTTTTAATAGTGGGGAACTACATGATGGCACTTTAATTGGTGACAGAAAAACTGATGTACTTATATTACTTAGAGCTAAAAAGAGAGAATTCTACTTTTGAGAGTTGTATGATAGGATAGGGAAACAATATACTAAAACTGGGGTATGAAGTTGCACATACAAACCACAGGAGAATTAGGTGAATTTCTGCAAGATTCCTGAGGATTGATTAAATAACTGTGGAGGCTCTGGAGCTTGATAAACACTATCAAGTTGGTTGTCTAGTAACTGGTCCAAGGTCCTAGAAGAAAAGTAAACCAAGTGGTTATTATCAATATTTAATGGTTTCAAGAATATAGGTTCCAAAAATGAACATTTATACTGTATACAGAAAGAACAGTATTGTCCTAATAGTATGAAAAATCCTTTATACAGTATTGAATTTAGAAGAGTTCCATATATATTCTAATGTCTTATGGTTGATGATTTATAATTTTTGATAAGGTTTTAACAAGAGGAAATTATTTTCATTTTGAAATGAAATGAAGAAATTCAACATTTATATAGCCTGTTTTGTTACCTCTTCTGTTTTGACAAACTGCCTTTTTTGTATGATCGTGACTGAATGTGGTCTAGGGAAATATTTTGAGACATAAGATTATTATACTTTCTCCTGCACAAAGTTCATATGCCCCACACTTCTGTCAGTGCCACCAATGTAGGCTCAATTTCCTTAACAATTACTTTATTATGAACTTATTAAATGAATGTACCTCCCTTACAACCTGACTACCTTAAACAAGAAAAAAATGGAGATTAAGGAAAACAAGAATGAAAACTTTTGGGTATCAGTTCCTAAGATCAAGTTTCCTGGCATAGTCAGCAAGATTTCAGCAGACCAGGAATTTCACCAAAGTTGCTGCTGGAAACTGGAGCAACTGGAACTCAGAGCCTAAGCTAGAATCCAAAGCTTTGAAGCCTTCCCTTGAACAGTTCTCTCTAGCAGTGTCTCGAAGTGAAGCAATGAACAGCCAAACAATACCAAGTCCCAAAAACGCCACCTCCTGTTTATAAATATCCTCTCAGAGTCTGTACTAGGATGTTTTTCAGCTGGCAGAAACCAAGCACCTCCAAAAGTGGTTCGTCTTCTAATGGATAAACATCACCTGCTATCTCACACATCTGCTCCCATCCCACACTTGGGATCAAAACAGAAACATGTTTACACCCAATACCTATCACACACTGGGGATCAAAACAAAAACATGTTTATCTCTACTGCACACCAATCCAGAAAGAACAACCTCATGTGGTCTCATGACTTAAGATTTCCTGAGACGTCCTAATTATGAGGCTCATAAACTCAGTGGGGATGTCCTATCCTCATAATTACCACTGCTCAGTATATTCTCAACAACACATCACTGTTATTATGGATTTGTAACAAACATGGGTTGAAAATATCATCTCATTTTCAAACAATGCCAACACAGTGATGATCCACTGGTAATAAAATTATGTTTTGGTAATGACTTCAAGTAGAAATAGTAATAGTGACCACAGGCCAGGAGAAAAGAATAAGCAGCTTTCTAGGGATTATTGAAAGTATAGATATAAGCAAAATTATTTGAAAAAAAACAATAATTGATTGTGTAATCATTCAATGAACAAAAATTGATATATACAAACAAATATTAGAAACTTTAGGGAGGTGAAGAAAAGAGAATTCTCAGTAGCTCACAGGTCATCTTGCCTGATCTATGCAACTGAGAACAAGAAGAAACCCTGTCTTAGAGCTCAAAGTAAAGCAAAATATCTAAGGCTATCCCCGGACTTTCACATTTGTGCCATGGCAGGTATGCACATATATTTGTGCATATGCATACACACATATACACAGGCAAAATGATGTCTTATATCTCATTAATAAAAGAGCCACAACAGCATCTTTATTCCAAAAATATAGAGGAGACGAAAGACAGTGATTAATAACATCATATCTCTAGATGCCTCATAGAAATTAAAAAATTAACTGCATAGAGTTGAAAAAAGGATTAAAACTGAAAGAGACAACTATTGCAATAAATGTTCAATATACAACTGGGGAACAAAGAATGTATAATTGCCACCTACTATGATATAACCCGTGCCTCCCAGCTCCTGTACAATGAAAGGCAGAATTACTGAAATAGTCAGCAAAGATACATTATAAAATTAATGGAGAGATAAGAACATTTCATGGCAAATATTAATTAAAGAAATAAATGAAAGCTCAGTCAGCACTGATGATATTTTTTTGTTTATTTTTGGTTTTGTTTTGTTTTGTTTTGTTTTGTTTTCGTTTTTGTTTTTGAGACACAATATCTTTGTGTAACAGCTCTGGCTGTCCTGGAACTTTCTCTGCAGACCAGGCTGGCCTGTAACTCATAGAGATGCACCTGCCTCTGTCTCCCTAGTGTTGGGATTAAAGGTCTGCATCACCACTGCCTTGCTAATAATTCTTAAATATTATAACAATGAAATACTTCTTCAAGAATGAAAATACATGAAAGATTATACTAATTTAAAGAAACATGTGGATAATCATTTTGGAAAGAATAAAAAAGAAAAACCATAGCAATTACAAAACAAAGGAGGAGGAAGAGAAAAATCAACAATCTTGCTGACCTGAATTTTGATGAAATTCTGTTTTATGATATATCTTTCTCTTGCTTTCAATGTTCTTTTTTTTTCTCTTTTTTTCTTTTGAGAGCTTTTACACAAGAACATTCTCTATAACAGTCACACTCTTTCCTTCATTCAAATTCCTCCCATGCCTATCCCCAAATTCATGGTCTCTATGTGATTTTATATATATGAGGAATCTTAAATGTGAGTACCTTGACAATCAAATATTGGAGAATAAATGAAGCAACTTTATATTGACTCCAAGAAATACTTAAGAAACATACTGAATAACTGAGTGTTAAAGGATTAAAATCAATCTATTAAGCAAGCATACAGAAGCTATAAATAAGCACACATAGCTATTTTTATATTGAGTAAAGCTGACTTCAAACTGAAACTATTGAGAAGTAACAAAAATGCTACTGCAAACTGATAAAGCGAGTAATGCATAAGACACCTCAAAAATTATAAAAATGTTATGCCAAATGTTGGAACTCTCAATTTCATAATAAATATATGAAAGCATATATAAGGTAAAATAAGTACTGAAACCATATATACAAGACTTTTATTTACCACTGCTTTATTTAAGAAGCTCCTCCAAACATAAAACTGCCAAAGGAAATTCGGGATAATTTAAAAATACTGATAAATTGGGTTAAATTTTTTCCATTTGATAGATAAGGACAACACATTCCTCTAATTAGCCATTCATCATTTCCATTCATCTAATGGAAAGATTACCAAATTTATCATCTCGTATGCCATAAGTCAAATCCTAACAAATACAAAAATTTAATATGCAATTTGTATCCTATTGAAAAAGATAAATATTTCTAGTGAGTCTTGGGAAGCCACCTTTATGTTTTCTCAATGGACAAAAAGAGAAAAATTTGAAATTAAAATTAAAATATGTAGTAATCAATTATTTATAAAATGCATTTACAAATATAATTTCTAGTTAGAATAATTATATTTCAATATATACCTATATGTAATCATAATAAATATATATTTGCAAATCAAACCCAACACAGAATAAAACTGTTTGTATATTAGCGGTTCTCTCTTCAGGATAGATAGACAAAGATCTTCTCATTGAATATTTGAGAAAGTCCCTAACACAAAGAGTAAAACCTTGAATTTTTTTGTTCTGAGTAGAATCCTTAAAAAAGCAACATATTAGCCATCACATATTGCTCTACTTAAATGTCTAATATTTCAATGTACAAATTATTTTATCTTAAGCATCCATAGGTTTATTAATTTTCAAACTGCTACTTTTTATTTTTGTCATTCATAGACTAATAAAAAGTTGGGATAAAATGATAAACTAATGGTAATCCAATATAAAACATTCATTTTTCAAGCATATATATATATATGTATATAACAATTATAATAATTTTTATACTTTCTATGAAAACTAAAATAAAACTAACTGGAAAGCAAACAAAAGATTATTTTCATGTCTTTTGGGACAACATTATATAATTGCAATAGACTTGAAATAAATAGAAGTTTCAGGCAGTTTTTTAAAAGAATCATTATGTTTATTCATGAGCAGGAACTGTGTCCTTCCATTTTCTTCTTATCACTAAAAAGGAAATGTAAGAATAAAACCTTTGTCAATGATGTTTTTGAGGCACATTGTTCACAAAAAGAGGTCTTTCACTTTCAATGCTGAACAGAAGCTAGCAAATGTTAGCTTTAATTCTAAGAATAAGTATAGTTATATTGTGAGATAACAACTGAGTTGGGAGATACAATCTACTTTGCTTAACACTGATTACAGCTGCCTTTTAAATATCCAAAAAGCTCACTAAGTCTCTCTATTGTTATTGTGAATCAGTCTTTCAGGATTGAGGGAAATTGGCTTTTGTGTGATTTAAATTATCTTACTCTCTATATAATAATATGAATAAAATACAATGTATTTTCTTCCGGAATTAACATTTTCTATTACCTAATTTCTCTCTTGATACAGTTTTGAAACTGAAAATAATGAGAAACTCTAGAATCTCTACCACTGATGGAAGGAATAAAGCCATTATTTTAGTTGTTAAGGAAAATAAATACTAATGGGCTTATGAAGATAAATGGAATGATTCCACCACTTTGGCATATTCTTGTCCATAGAAGATGAAGTGTAATTTAGTACTTTTTAGTGAACATAACCATGTAAAGTACATTTCCATCAAAATACCAGTGCAAACATTTTTTTGGGAAAATCATCAAAAAATAAATGCATATAGATATTTAGGGTATATGAAAAGTGTAGAAAAGCATTTACTATGAAAAATACAAAGCATATATACTATATAAAATAAGAACATCATAAATGTCAATAGCTCTAGGGAGATTACTTGGATCTTCCTGAGAAGAAGAAATGTAGTAGATTTTACAGGTGGATTGTGAATGGATGTGGACAGGAGCAGGGAGGATCACATGTGGACAGATGGAGGGGGAGAGTTCCAGAGAAAGATGGCTAGAATTGGGGGTCATTTGGGAGGCAATGATGAAACCTAATGCAGTGGGCATTTCCTTGGAATCTATGAAGGTGATCCTAGTGTGGACTCCTAGTAATGAAGGTACAGAATATAAACTTGCCATCTTCCATAGCCTGACATGTCTTCCTGTGATATTCTGTGGTGGATTGGGTTGAGTTGTTGGTCTGAGGGGTCCCATGGAGATCTCCAAATAATACAGGGTAATTCTAGAAAAGGGGGTCATCTTCTAAATACTGCCAATGGAATCCCACTGCTAAGGATGATATCCATATAGCTCACTGAATGCAGAGAGGTCAAGCTGATGACAGCATGGTGCCTTCTTAACTATGTTCTAGTCTCTTTAGTGAGGGATGATACTTTGCAGGATATTGGAAGAAAAACCTGGAAAATACACCAGACACAAAACCTTCAACTTACTGTTTGTTCTCCCTGCAAGATGTGCTGGGGCAATGGTAGTTAAGACCTCACAGAAGAGGCCAACCATTGTCTGGTTTAACTTGAAGGCCATGTCACAAGAGGGAGTCCATATCCTATACTTCCTGTATAGACAGGAACCAGAGTCCTAGGGTAGAACAAATACACACACACACACACACACACACACACACACACACACACACACACACACACACATATATATATATATATATATATATATATATATATAATGATTACTATGGTGCCTTTTCCAGTCATGATCAGAGAGGTTTCCTCTGACAAGCACATGGAAATGCATGCAGAGACCATGGGCCAGACATTTTGTAGAGTCTAAATTGAAATTTTCCATCTGGTCTTCTTCTTGGAGCTCAGGCAAACCCATAGAAGATGGGGAGGAAAGACTATAAAAGTAAGAGGGGATGGAGGACATAAGCACAACATGGCCTACTGATTCAGTTATGCAGGGGATCATATGGGCTCATAGAAGCTTATGGCAAACATGAGGCTTGAATGGATCTATTTGCAACCAGGTCTTTTGCATTTATGCTATGGTTGTTACTTTCTGTTTTAGTGAGACTGCTAAATGTGGGAGCAGGTGTATCTTTCACACTTTTACCTACTGTAGTGACTCTTTTCCTCCTATTAGGGTACTACATCTTGCCTGGATATGAGGCCTTTTACCTCATCTTATTTTATCCTCTTTTTTTATATTTGGTCATTGTTTCTTGGAGGCCTGCTCCCTTTTGAAGGGAGATAGAGGGCGAGAAGATGTCAAGGAAAAGGGAGGTAGTGGTGGTGGTGGGGATCTAGCAGGTGTTGAGAGAAGGGAGAGTATTTGGAACATATTTTGAGAGAGAAGACTCTACTTTCAAGTACAAAGAAAAAGGAAGTAAATGATTCTATAAATGAAAGAAATAAAACCAAAAAGCAAAAATAAATAAATAAATAAATAATAATAAATGACCAAGTAGCACTTAACAGACAACTGCAAATTTGACAGACATGCCCTATTGTTATCTTTTCAAAAAGATTATTTGTCTAGTGTACTGCAAACTTTGGAAAATATTTGCTAACTTGAACTAGTCAATATTAAATATATGCTCAATTCTATTATGAGTAATGTAACTTAAATGCTATACATCTATATGAAGTATTGTAAATTTAGTTTGTAACTTTAATGAACATTCTGGCATCTTTTCACTCTTTATTTAGACTGTAATGGTAAGATATAAACTGCTGTTATGATATTAATTCAACTAACTGTTCATTCTATCAGACATTTATAGTGCTTTAAACATTTTTAAATGTTTGACATGCCAAGGCGGGTTGATATATATGACACACCTCCCCTTCTATGAGCAAAAAGGGAAGACTGAAGGATAGGGGAATATGAGATGAGAGTAGAGGGGAAGCTGTGATCGGGATGTTAAGTAAACAAATTAATTTTTAAAAGATTGTTAGTTGTTATCTCTTATGAAACTAATCTACTGACAAGAATGCATCATACCCTTCTTCTTCATCTACTAGAGAAAATCCTTTGGGATAGAAGTAGTCAGGACATTAATATAAAGCCACATGAAATATAAACATCTCTTGCAAAGACTAATACATAGATTAGTATTTCTAAAATTACTATTGAAATTCTTAGTAGGATCATTTTTATATTTTACGGAATTTAAATGAATAATTCAAAAACTATAAATCTATATAAATGATACAAAAATAAAAAGATGTATACTTTATAGCAGTAATGCATAGTAAT
The DNA here is from genome assembly GCF_964271855.1 of Acomys minous. NCBI lineage: Eukaryota > Metazoa > Chordata > Mammalia > Rodentia > Muridae > Acomys > Acomys minous. The sequence goes on along the minus strand of NC_140488.1, from coordinate 60,519,473 downwards.
AGAGAAGAAAAGCAAAAATGCAACATTTTATACAAGTAAACTCAATGTGGTGCCAAAAAAGAATTTTGTCGCTTAAGAAGGCTGGGTGAAATCACTGATGTAACTATAAAATAATGATGAAGTAGACACATACACAAATGCAAATGCACTGATAATGAATTACAAATAAACCCTACCCAAAAGAAAGTGAAATGATTAACATATTTGGAATATTCAAAATAAATAACATACTGGCAAACAAGTTTTTTCCTTATCAATAATTACATCAAAAGTAAACAGATTTATCTTCACCATTCCAAAGACATCTACAAGCAGATTTTAATTTAATTTCAAAATGAATATAACTATATATTATCTACAAAATTCTAGTTCTATATAAAAATGCATCTAGTCCTTGAAAATTAAAGAAGTTTTTCAATATCATGGCGTCTCATTTATTAATTGTAGATCTTAGAGCCTGAACAGCACTATTCTGTTCAGGAAGTTTTCTTCTATGCCAATGAGGTCAAGGCTCTTTTCCACTTTTTCTTCTAAAAAATTTAGTGTGTCTGGTTTTATGTTGAGGTCTTTAATCCATTTGGACTTCAGTTTTGTTCAGGGTGATAGATATAGATCTATTCTCCTTTTTCTACATATAGCAATACAGTTAGACCAGCACCATTTGTTGAAGATGTTATCTCTTTTACATTGTAAGGATATGGCTTCTTTGTCAAAAATCAAGTGCCCATAGGTATATGGGTTTATTTCTAGATCTTCAATCCCATTTCATTAATCAACCAGTCTATTTCTATGCCAGTAACATGCTGTTTTTATTATTGTTGCTCTATAGTACACCTTGGAGTCTGAGATGGAGATTCTTCCAGAAGATCTTTTATTGTACAGGATTATTTAGTTATTCTGGGTATTTTGGTTTTCCATATGAAGCTGATATGAACTTTCAAGATTGATAAAGAATTATATATGTATTTTGATTGGCATTGCATTGAATCTGTAGATTTCTTTTGGTAAGATGGCCATTTTTCCTAGGTTGATTCTCCACATCCATGAGCATGGGACATCTTTCAATCTTCTGAAGTCTTAAAATTCTTTCTTCAGAGATTTGAAGTTTTTTTTTTCATACCAGTCTTTCACATTCTTTGTTACAGTTACACCAAGATACTTTATATTATTTGTGACTCTTGTGAAGGGTGTAGTTTCCCTACCTTCTTTTTCAGCCAATTTACCATTTGTGTACAAGAGGGCTACTGATTTTTTTCATTGATTTTGTGTCCAGCCACTTTGTTGAAGGTGTTTATCATCTGTAGGAACTTCGTCATAAAATTTTGGGGATAACTTATGTATACTAATATATCATCCACAAATAGTGATATTTTGACTTCTTACTTCCCTGTTTTTATACCCTTAACCGCTTTAGTTGTCTTATTGCTCTATTTAGGACTTCAAGTACTATTTGAAGAGATATGGAAAGAGAGGGGGCAGCATTTTCTTGTCCCTGATTTCAGTGGAATTGATTGGAGCTTCTCTCCATTTAGTTTGATGTTGACTATAGGCTTGTTGTCTATTGCCTTTATTATGTTTAGGTATGTGCCTTGTATTCCTACTCTCTCCATAACTCTTAACATGAATGAGTATTGGAATGTGTCAAGTGCTTTTTCAATATTTAATGAGTTGATCATGTGAGTTTTTTCTTTCAGTTTGTTTATATGATGAATTATATTTGTGTATGTCTGGGATGAAGCCTACTTGGTCATGGTATATGATATTTTTGATGTGTTCTTGAATTTACTTTGTGAGGATTTTATTGAGTATTTTTGCATCAATGTTCATAAAAGAAATTGGTCTGAAATTCTCTTTCTTTGTTGAGTCTTTCTGTTGTTTAGGTATCAAGGTGACTACAGACTCATAAAATGAGTTTGGTAAAGTTACTTCTGATTTTATTTTGCAGAATAGTTTGAAGATAATTGGTACTACTTCTTCTAGGAAGGTCTCGTAGTCTTCTTCTTTAAATCCATCTAGTCCTGGCCTTTTTTGTTGTTGTTGTTGGTAGAATTTTTATGAATGCCTATATTTCCTTAGGTGTTATAGGACTATTCAATTTGTTTACCTAATCTTTATTCAATTTTAGTAGTTGGTAGCTATCAAGAAAAATGTCCATTTCTTAGGTTTAGAGATGGTATATGTACAAATAGTACTTGTGTAACTGGATGGCTGCATGTAGAAAAATACAAATAGCCCCTTATTTATCACCATGCACAAAACTGAAGTCTAAATGGTTTAAAGACCACAACATAAAACCAGAAACAGTAAATATGTTAGAAAAAAGTGGGAAAGAAGCTTGAACTCATTGGCACAGGAGACCATTTCCTGAACAGAACACCAACAGCTCGGGCTCTAAGATCAACAATTAATAAATGGTATCTCATGAAAATTAAAAGCTTCTGTAAAGTGAAGGACATTGTGAACAGAACAAAATGACAGCCTACAGACTGGGAAATTTTTTCACTAACCCTACAGCTGACAAAGAGCTAATATTCAAAATACATAAAGAACTCAAGAAAATAAACACCACCAAAATAAATACAAAATTAAAAAATAGAGTATAGCAATGAACAGAGAACTCTTAATAGAAGACTATCAAATGGATGAGAAACACTTAAAAGAAATTGTTCAGTACCCCAAGTTATAAAGGAAACTCAACTCAAATAGGCAAAACACTATGAACACAACATTCTTCTTGCTATATGTAGTTTATTGTATATATGTATAACAATATAAATGTATATGTAAAAATAAATCATATTTAATAAAGAGAAACAAAATAAAAAATATAAAATAGCATAATTTGACACCATTAAAAATTCATTTTATTCATCTTATCAAAAAAGAAAATTAAGGGATAGAAAACATATTCATGGATATAGTGATTAAAAGATTGTATTATACATGGTGAATAATTCCTTGATTAGAAAAATTTACACATTTTAACGGGAACTAGCACCAATCTTGCAAATTCCTCCAAAATTTTGAAGAAAAAAGTTAACATTTCTGAATTTATTAACTAAGGTCAGCATTGTGCAGATCATACCAGATAAATATTGAAGAATTGATTTTCTTAATATGTCTAAAACCAAAATTAAGTTTTATAAACCGAAGAGAAGTGAGATTCATTACTAGAATGAAGGACAGCACATACTCTTGCTTTATATAATGTGCCTTAACAGTTGAATGAAGAAACAAGGACATTGTCTGTATAAATTTTATACTAAGAAATATTTTAATATAATCAATATCACTTGATAAAATAATCTTAATTCATTAACTCATATTGATCATTTATGAACTTGTGAGGTTTTCCTAGATTTTCTTGGAACGTATGTAGACTCCAAGATTCCTGTGTTGTCAACATACAAAATTGTTCAGTGATGATGCCAGTGCCAAATTCACTCTTAGGTCTCTGTACTTTTTAATTGGTTTTATTATTAATTCAGTGTGTGTGTGTGTGTGTGTGTGTGTGTGTGTGTGTGTGTGTCCATTTGTCTGTGTGTGATGAGTATTTCTAAACTTTGTAGGAGTTGGTTCTTTCCTTCTGTCATGTGGAATCTTGGGATCTAAAACTTGGTGTCAAGCACATGTGTATAATAAGCTGTCTAAAAATTATTTTGTTGTCATTGTTTTTGTTCCATGTTGGTTTCATTTGGTTTCTTCTGATCTTCCTGGCTACAAAACTTTCTTCTCTTCACCCCTTTATCGAATTATCTAGTATTTTTCTTTGCCTAAAACCATTAGTCCCACTTGGCAGCTGAACTTAGCCAATAATAGGAGCTAAGCACTGCAAAATTTGCACTCCAATTGGAACTGTAACCTCTAAAAGAGATTCTAGAAACTTTGTTCCACTTTTTAGAATTTTCTTTTGTTCTTTGCTGCTAAAATTATGTTGCTTTTATCTTCACACACTTCATCTAATAGAACCTCTCCAACTATTCCCAGTTTATTCCCCAGAATTTGATAGTCTTTTTATGGCTGACATCCACTGTCTTCTGCATCTCTCAAAATGTCTTGCAGGAAAGTAATCAAGAACAAATGAAAAGAAAGATAATGAAGTGTGTGTGTGTGTGTGTGTGTGTGTGTGTGTGTGTGTGTGTGTGCACGTGCATGTGTAATCTCAGCATCAGTACAGATAAATGTTAACTTATAAACATAACAGCACAGTTAGTGAAAAAATGACAAAGAAAAGCAATAAACTACCAATACCATCAATGTTCTCTATAATAAATAAATAAAGCAGAATGGCTAAGATCAAAAATTCAAGCAACACCACCTATTGGCGAGGATGTGGAGGAAGAGGAACACTCCTTCATTGCTGGTGGGAATGCAGACTAGTGCAGCCACTTTGGAAATCTCTCTGGTGCTAGCTCAGAAAACTGGGAATAGAGCTTCCTCAAGACCCAGCTATTCCACTCCTTGGAATATACCCAGAAGATGGTCCAGCATACAGCAGGGGCATATGCTTAACCATGTTCATAGCAGCCTTATTCATAATAGCCAGAACTTGGAAACAGCCTAATTGTCCCTCAGTAGAAGAATGGATAAAGAATCTGTGGTACATTTACACTATAGAATACTACTCAGCTATTAAAAACAAAGAATTTCTGAAATTTGTGGATGAATGGATTGAACTAGAAATGATCATGAGTGAGCTAACCCAGAAGCAGAGAGACTCAAATGGTATATATTCACTTATAAATGGACACTAGCCCAAGGAGCAGGTCTCATGAAAGTCTTCACTTTACCAGGAAAGTAGGATAGAGGTAAGGACATCCTATTGGGACTCTAGGTGAGAAAAATATAGAAAATGGGGAAATAGATGGATGCAGAGGGCCCTAGAAATCTACAAGAAGAACACTATGATGGGTGTATCTGGGCCCAGGGGTTCTGCTCGATCTAAGGCACCAACCAAGGACAATACATGCAGTCATCATCAAACCCCTACCCAGATCTAGCCAAGGGAAAGAACATTCTCCACAGTTAAGTGGAGAGTGGGGACTGACTTTCACACGAACTCTGGTGCCCCATATTTGGCCATGTCCCCTTGATGGGGAGGCTCAATTGCACTCGGAGGAAGGATAGCAGACTACCAAGAAGAAACTTGATACCCTAGCATCATATTCAAGGGAAGGAGGTCCCCATCAGTCACAGTCATAGGGAAGGGGAATGGGGTGAAAGCAGGAGGGAGGGAGGAATGGGAGGATACAAAAAATGGGATAACAATTGAGATGTAATATGAAAGATTTTATTTTTCAATAAAAAAACAAACATATTAAGTAGAAAACATGGTTTAAATTAGGAGAAAATAAAGATTTTTTTCAATTGTAAAAATAAATAAAGAAAGAAATTTTCTATAATATAACAATAACATATTTGTGAACTAATTAACAAACAAAAAATGGGTTAATGAACTATACAAGTAGATTCAAACAGTGAAATACAGAGAAGATATGTTATATTATTAGGAACATTAGTGCTTTATATAAACAAGTATAAAACAACTATATAATTAAACATATTGAGAAGATTAGATGATTACTTTGCAAAAAATAAGTCTCTATTTTGTAGAACAAGGAGTCAGAAGTTTGAAGTTATATGGTACAAAGCAGTCAGAAATAGGCAAAATGTGACTAAAGATAACAGAGATAACATGTCATTTTCATTTTAAAAATTTACGACACTTAATCCAGTTTTAATAAAATGATTGAGGTATTTGGCTACAAAGCAATCCATTTTTCCAGGCTAATATTTACAAATAAAATTGAAATTTTGTCTAAAATAGGAAGAATAAATATATTCAAAGAATCACACATTAAGTCTTTTGGGGTCTTTTTGGTGTTTGGGGTAGTTAGGTTTTTTTTTTCAAAAACAGATTTTCTCTGTGTAGCCTTCGCTGTCCTGTATTTTCTTTATAGACCAAGCTGACCTTGAACTCACAGAGTTCTGCATTTCTGTGCTTCGCTGAGTCAAAATTAACTCTTTTGAAACTAGAAAAAAATCATGAAATATATTACACATGTTGTAGAAAAGATATTTTCACATATAATACAAATGGAGAAAATTATAAGTAATAAAAATAAAAACAACATTTGATAAAACTTAAAACAAGAAAAACATACAGAATATTAGTGTGAGGGGTAATTTTTTATTGTTTTTTATTTTATCTTATTTCATTTTATTTTTAATATGTTTACTTTACTTTCTTAAGGAGCTAATTTCTACTAAAAATGTTAAAGTGCCTATCATTGACTATATATATACCATTACATAAATATTATATAGGTTGATGTGAAAATTCTATTAAAATAAGCTTACCCAGGAATCATATTTTTATGAAATTTTCCTTACAAACTGTGCAACTATTATAAATAAAGTATATCTTTTAAGTTGTTATCATTTAAAATAGAAAAATATATGTTCAAATATAGGAATCTTTTAAATAAAATTTTATTTTATAAAGGTTTAATAGGGAAAATTCCTAAAATCTATTGCAAAATGTTGAATGAAAAAATTTATGGTTATTAGTTGATAAACAATAAAATTGTTTTCTGTGCCAGTTGGGATGAACTGGATCCAGTGTCATAATCCCTTTTAAAACTCTGTTAAATATTTCTGTATAGTAACATGAACTCATTCCCCACTTGTTGCTTTCTATGTTGTTCCCTAGTGAAGTCCTTTGTTAGGTACATACCCAACCATGTAAATTTCTACACATATACTCCATAGAAACATGACTCACATACAACAGGCAGACATACTTAATGAAAGATACATACAGACAAGAGAGCCTTCAGAGAGGCACAGATTCACAATCATGTAACAGACAGGGAAAAAAAGGAGAGAAGACATGGGGAACATGAAGCAGAGTATTCAAATCTGTTCTTGCTTTTGAAAAAACAACTTTAAAGGAAAGTCCTTTCATTTCTTTTCTCAATGTTATAGTCATTCTTGTAATATTTGTGACTCAGTATTAACCACTAAGTCATTTGGATCCATTCATGCTTGAATGACAGGCAAGCATCTAAAGTAATAATTTCAAGGAAAAGAACTTTTCTAAAATGTTTGTATAAATTTTGCAAAACTTTAAAACACACTAAGGTACTGTGCAATAACAGGAAAATATTCAGAAAACAGGAAATGACAAAAATTGTAAAATACATTCCAAGTAATCTCTCATAAAATATTTAGAATATTTTGCCTTATTTTTGTTTAATTATTAGTTTTTCTATAAAGGCACTTTAACAAAAATGTTGCATCTACTTACATATTCATTTTATTGTATTTTATATAATTATTATTTTTCTTAATTTTTCATTTCTATGTTCTTATTTTTCATTTATTTATTTTTCCATCAACTTGTTTATCCTTCTTTTGTATTTCTTTTTTCTACTTACTTTCTAATAATTTCTTCTAAATTTTGTTTTTCTTCTTTTGTTATTCTCTAGTATTTTTTCTTATTTTCTTTCCATTCTCACCAATATCAATATTTTATTTTCAATGGATTATGATGGCAATTGATTCATTTGGTGATTAGTGTGCAGGATAATTTATGTGAATAGACACAAGCTAAAGTCATTTGAGAGGAGGGAACCTCAATTAAGAAAACTCCTCTAGCTGGGCTTGTTGGTGCATGCCTTTAATCCCAGCACTTGGGAGGCAGAGGCAGGCAGATTGCTGTGTTTGAGGCCAGCCTGGTCTACAAAGTGAGTGCAGGACAGCCAAGTCTACACAGAGAAATCCTGTCTTGAAAACAAAAAAAAAAAAAAGAAAGAAAAGAAAATTCCTCTATAAAATAAGGCTAAAGGCTAGCCTGGAGGACATTTTTCTAATTAGTGATTGATGGCAGACAGCCTAGCCCATTGTGGATAGTGCCTTATCTGGCCTGGTGGTCCTGGGATCTGTAAGAAACTGGATTTCTGGCCCTCACTGCTTTTGATGATGAACTATTACATGGAACTGAGTAAAATAAATTTTTTCTTCCCCAATTTATTTTTGATCATGTGGTTTGATCACAACAAAAATAATGTTAACTTAGACAAGTTGCTACCAGAAGTGGGGAGTTGCTGGAGAAAGACCTAACCATCTTGTTATGGGGTGGAATGTAGAAGGACTTTGGTACTCTATTTGAGAAAAAAAAAACTGAGTATTCAATGCTTGGTGAGCTGTTTCTGTAGGAGCTTGAAAGATAAGAATTTTGAAGGCAGTGCAGATGATTAAGGGCTTGCTTCAGAAGTTTCAGAGAGAAGTGAAAGACTCTTTCAGGGTCCTTTGTTATTCTGAATTAAGATTCTATGGTTCTGGTTAGCTGGGGATCAAGAATCAGCTATGATTAACAAGAGCCCCAAAAATATTATAGTGAGACCTTGGCTTTGCTGGGATACTCAACGTTGGTCAGCTGGAGCTGAGAAATTAGTAGTGATTATGAAGAGGTCAGTATCCTTGAGGCGAAATTTTTTGGGAAGTGTTTCTCGAGAATCAGTTCACATAAGCTGTGATCCAGAGGCAGCCTAGGTTGTATTTTTGTAAGAGTCACTCCTGTGACACTGCTTTTGAAGGCATGTAGGGGGTAATGGAGAGCAGCTAAGGCTTGTCACTATGAGAGGCCAGTAGCGGCTATTGCTGAAAATGTAGCCTTAGAAGAAGTTGAAGGCCCAGAATTGAACAGGTCATGCAAACTTGAGGATTGGCACTATGAAGAGAACCTAGGGGAGGCTATTTGTGAAGGTGCAGTCTAGTTGCAGCAGAAAACTGCAGCATTTTGGAGAAAACAGTAGCATAAGATAGTCACAAAAAACAGCAACAATAGTGGAATGGAGCCAGCTGGAACTTAAAAGACAAGTTGTGTGTGTTGCAGAGGGCAAATCTGGAGAAGTAACAAAGCTCCTTGGAGCACAAAGATCATAAGTGAATCTCAGTCATTGGATAATGTGTTCATTACTGTAGGAACCAGGCCCGACTGGGCTGCCTATCTGTCTTGCTGCTTCATGTCCTGTTTCCAGCAGTTTCCATGTCTGTGTTTATCTTGGTTATCTAGTCGTGTTTATTGCTCTGAGAACGAGCCTCTCCCTTCCTCGAGACTTTTCCTACTGTGTGTGATCACCGCTTGAGGGATTTCACCTGGGAGGAGGATTCCTGTTTTGCTGCCTATAAGAAGGCTCTTTGGAACTCTGGGGAAAGGAGAATAATAAACTGCTGCCACGTCTGCTGCTCTCTTAGCACGAAGGACCCGCTTTGTTAGTGTGTGTGTGTGTGTGTGTGTGTGTGTGTGTGTGTGTGTGTGTGTGTGTGTGTGCCTGTGTCTGCATGAGTTAAATCCGCAGTCCCTCGCCCTCGACTCAGTATCGCGGTGGTGTGGGCACCACATACTACACATTTTGTGTTTGGCTTTATTTCTATTTGACAGTGACCTGCCTTGGTTCTTTCCTCTTGAAGCAAAGACTATTGAATTTTGTTCAGTTAAGAGACTAAACTTTTAAAGATATTTAAGTTTCTAAAGAGGCATTTAATTTAAAATTATAAAAGACTGAATTTTAAAGTGTCCGAAGTTTTAAATACTGTGGAACCTTTTAAGTTCATAAGGTATTGAGATACACATATTAACTTGTCATCTTGGGGATGAACAAGAAAGAAAAGGTTGTGGTTTAACAGTGCTGTTTCTATGTGTCAAGTTGCCAAAGAGTCAATTGTCCTGGACATTTATGTCAATTGACACAAGCTAAATCATTTGAGAGCATGAGATGAGGTTCCATAAGACTCCTGAGCTCTGCCCTAAGTTCAGCTGTGAGTCTCAGCATCTGCTTCAATCCACTGCTGTGTGGAGTCTTTCAGAGGACACCTATGGTAAGATCCTGTCTTGATCCTTCTCTTGAACTGCTTCTAGTGTCTATTCTATTTGCCCTTCTGAATGAGAATTAAACATTCTCCAAAGGGTCCTCCTTGTTATTTAGCATCTGGGATAAGTAATCAGTTTTCATCTGTCTTTACAGAGGCAATTTCTCTGCTAGATGTGCTATTTCCCCTAAACTAGTTTTCAACTTCCTTGTTACTTAGCTTGTTTAGGTAGGTGGATTGTAGTATGGTCATTCTATACTTTATGGCTAATATCTGCTTATTAGTGAATATATACCATGCCGGTCCTTCTAGGCCTGTATTACCTCACTCAGAATGATCTTTTCCTTTTCCATCCATTTGGCTGCATTTACTGATGTCCTTGTTTTTAGTAGTTAAATAGTATTCCATTGTGGTGATATATCATAGTTTCTTTATCCTTTCCTTGGTGGTTGAGGGGCATCAGGGTTGGAGGCTTATGGAAGATTAACAGAATAGAAGGACGTGGACAGTATAGGTGTTCCATAAGATAGCCGACACAGACAACAAATTTGAAACCAATGCACCAACCATGTATCATGTATGGAGGGGACCTAAGGATGCTGCCCAGATGTAGCCTTATAGGCAGCTTAGTATCCATATGGGTCACCTCATGAAGGGAGCATGAGCTGTCTCTGCCTGCTCTTTGACCACTTCACCCTGGCAGGGCAGCCTTGCTAGACCACAGAGGAAGAGAATGCAGGCAGTACTGATGAGACTTGAAAGGCTAAGATCAGTTGGCAGAGAAGGAGGGCTCCTCCTTTATGAGGACTAGGGGAGGTGTATGGGGAAGTGGGAAGGAAGGTAGGACTGAGAGATGATGGGGAGGGCTATGATTGGGATGTAAATTGAATAAATTTAAAAAATATATTAATTTAAAAAACAATGAGATTCCTCCATAAGACTGCCAGAGGAGTACCTGGATAACTTAAGAAAAAGGAAAAACTTGAGATCCAAGATGGCGGTGAGCAGTGTGGACCGTGTTTGAAAGCTCCAGTGAACAATTCAGGGAATTGCACATTTTTCTGAGCCAGGAACACCAAGGTCCCCACACCACGGCAGCAGAAGTGCTCCACGGTTCGGAGGTACCAGGGTGCGGAGGACCGGCCTGCCCCTGCACACGGGAGGAGCGAGGAATTTCTCGGATCAGAGCGGCAGCGGTGGAGACAGCAGTGCCACCAGCAGCACCGGCAGCACCAGCGGATCCAGCAGCGCCAGTGGCGGTTGCTGAGGTTTGCAGCTCAAGGCCTTCCAGTGGAGGCGATTAGTGTGGTGGACAGTGGGAAGTGCTGCGGGAGAGGGGACTCTGGACAGGATTTGGGTCGCATGGTGCCTTGAGACCCAGGCTGGACTCAGCGGAAGGTTCGGCCCCAGAGTTTTGGGTTTGCTCAGTGAGCTGTGCCATGGAGAGGCTGGCTCAGCTCTGCAGGCAATTCTGCCCGAGGCACAGCTCCCCTGCTGTGACACAGGCTAGGCAGTGTGCCTGCTTCCACCCTGGGCTCGGGCTCAGTGCAGCCACAGTTTTCCTGCTGTGACGCGAGCTGGGCAGAGCACTCAGTTAAACTCTGGGTGCTTGCTCAGTGCAGCTGCGGTTTTCCTGCTGCGAAGCAAGCTGGGCGGAGCGCTCGCTTCTACCCTGGGTGCTTGCTCAGCGCAGTCGCAATTTCTCTGCTGTGATGCAAGCCGGGCAGAACGCTCACTTCTAACCTGGGTGCTTGCTCAGCGCAGCTGCAGTTTTCCTGCTGTGACGCGAGCTGGGCGGAGCGCTCGCTTCTACCCTGGGTGCTTGCTCAGCTGGTCGCAATTTCCCTGCTGTGACGCAAGCCAGGCAGAGCTCTCACTTCTACCCTGGGTGCTTGCTCAGCGAAGCCGCAGTTTTCCTGCTGTGACGCCAGCTGGGCAGAACGCTCAGTTATACCCTGGGCACTTGCTCAGTGCAGTCGGGGTTTCCCTGCTGTGACACAAGCTGGGCGGAGCACTCACTTCAACCCTGGGTGCTTGCTCAGTGCAGTGGCAGTTCTCCTGCTGTGGCAGACAGTTCAGGCCCTGATAAACTAGCTGAGCTCGACGCGTGGTTCAGGCCCAATATCCCTGGCTGGACTTGGCAGAGGACCCAAAAGGTTGTGGATACGTTGGCCTGACCCAACGATCATTCAGAGACCTAGAACGATTGCAGGACCCACAGCAAAGGGGAGCTGAGGATCACTGGCTGTGAGAGCCCAAAACTACAGGGCTAACCTCCTGCCATCCACACCAGTGAAGTATCAGGGCTTCCAGCCTACAGAAATCATGAGAAAACAAGTGAATCTATCATCAGACTCCCTCCATTCAACTCTGGAAGTTACCCAACAAAAACAGAGACGGCAAGATGTCTAAGGGACAGCGTAAAAGCATACGCAAAAAACCCCAAAACAACATGGCGTCTCCAGTTCCCAGCTATCCCAAAGAAAACAACCCGGAGAACTCAAATACAACAGAAACACAAGAAAATGACCTCAAATCGTTGGTAACAAGGATGATAATGGAGGAAACAAATAAAATTCGAAATCAGATGCAGGAAGACGCAGCGAAGCAGGTGCGAGACATAAAAGAAGCACACAGAGTGGAACTGGAAAATTTTCAGGAAAATATAAACAACCAAATGAAAGAAATAAAAAAATCTGTTCAAGATATGAAGATGAAAATGGATTCAATGATAAACACACAGATAGAAGAAAAACGAGAATGTGAGGCCTCAGAGAAGAAGGCGAATGACACAGCGCTGAGCTTTTCTAACAGAATCCAAGAGATGGAAGAACAAATCTCAAGTCTAGAAGATACAATAGCAGATCTTGAAGCAACCATTAAAGAAAATGCCAAATCTGGAAAACTCCTGACACAAAACATCCAAGAAATTAAGGACACCATGAAAAGAAGAAATCTGAGGATAATAGACATTGAAGAAAGAGCAGATATCAAACTCCAAGGCCCAGAAACTCTTCTCAACAAAATCATAGAAGAAAATTTCCCCAATCTAAAGAAAGAGATGCCTATAAACATACAAGAGGAATACAGAACACCAAAAAGAATTGACCAGAAAAGAAAAACTGCCCGTCACATAATAATCAAAACACAAAACATACAGAACAAAGAAAAAATATTAAAAGCTGCAAGGGAAAAGGGCCAAATAACATTTAATGGCAAACCTATCAGAATTACACCCGACTTCTCAGCGGAGACCATCAAAGCCAGAAGGGCCTAGACAGAGATCCTGCAAACCCTAAGAGACCACAGATGCCAGGCCAGACTACTTTACCCAGCAAAACTATCAATAACTATTGAAGGAGAAAACAAAATATTCCATGACAAAACCAAATTCAAACAGTACCTATCCACAAATCCAGCTTTACAGAAGGTACTAGAAGGAAAACTCCATCCCAAAGGATCAAGCTACAACCAAAACTACTCAGGAAATAGATAACTATACCATGGCAAAAACACAACTACACAAACGCTCAACTGGAACCAACATCAAAATTAAGACTCTTAATAGTAACTGGTCATTAATATTTCTCAACATCAATGGTCTCAATTCTCCAATAAAAAGACACAGACTAACTGAATGGGTGCATAAACAGGATCCAACATTCTTCTGCATTCAAGAAACACATCTCACCCATAATGATAAGCATTACCTCAGGATAAAAGGTTGGAAAAAAATATTCCAAGCAAAAGGTCACAAGAAGCAAGCAGGTGTAGCCATTTTAATATCAAACAAAATAGACTTTCAACCAAGATTAATCAAAAGGGATGAGGATGGACACTTCATACTCATCAAAGGTAAAGTCAACCAAGATGACATCAAATTCTGAACATCTATGCTCCCAATACAAGGGCACCCACATTTGTAAAAGATCTGCTAAAAAGGCTTGAACCACACATCGATCCCCACACAATAATAGTGGGAGACTTCAACACCCCACTCTCACTGAAGGACAAGTCATCGAAACAGAAACTAAGCCGAGAAATAACATCATTAACCAATGCCATGGGTCAAATGGATCTAACAGATATCTATAGAACCTTTCACCCAAACAAGAAAGAATATACCTTCTTCTCTGCACCCCATGGAACCTTCTCCAAAATTGATCACATCGTAGTTCACAAAGAAAGCCCAAACAGATACAAGAGGATTGAAATAATACCTTGTATCCTATCAGATCATCATGGGCTTAGGCTGCAATTCAACAACAACAGAAATAACAAAAATCCTACACTTATGTGGAAACTAAACAACTCTCTGCTAAATGACACCTGGGTCAGGGAAGAAATAAAGAAAGAAATCAAGGAGTTTCTGAAATTCAATGAAAATGAAGGAGCAACATACCCAAATTTGTGTGATACATTGAAAGCAGTGCTAAGAGGAAAATTCATAGCACTAAGTGCCTTTGAAAAGAAATTGGAAGCATCACACATAAACACCTTAACGACACAACTGGAAGCCCTAGGAAAAAAAAAAAAAAAGCAGAAACACCCAAAAGGAGTAGACGTCTGGAAATAATCAAACTAAGGGCTGAAATTAACAAATTAGAAACTAAGAAAACAGTCCAAAAAATCAACAAAACCAAGAGCTGGTTCTTTGAGAAAGTCAACAAGATAGACAGACCATTAGCCAAACTAACTAAAAGGCAGAGAGACAGTATTGAAATCAACAAAATCAGAAATGAAAAGGGAGACATAACAACAGACACTGAAGAAATACAAAGAATCATAAGATCCTACTTTGAAGGCATATATGCCACAAAATTTGAAAATCTAAGGGAAATGGACGATTTTCTTGATCAATTTCACTTGCCAAAGCTGAGTGAAGAACAGATAAGCAAACTAAATAGTCCCATTTCCCCTACAGAAATTGAAGTAATCATTGATAGTCTCCCAACCAAAAAATGCCCAGGGCCAGATGGCTTCAGTGCAGAATTCTACCAGACCTTCAAGGGCGAGCTAATACCGATACTCTTCAAGCTACTCCAAAAGATAGAAAGGGATGGAACATTACCAAATTCAGTCTATGAGGCCATAGTCTCATTGAAACCTAAACCTCACAAAGACTCAACAAAGAAAGAGAATTTCAGACCAATTTCTCTGATGAACATTGATGCAAAAATACTAAATAAAATACTTGCAAAACGAATACAAAAGCACATCAAAGATATCATTTATCATGACCAATTAGGCTTCATTCCAGGCATGCAGGGATGGTTTAATATATGGAAATCCATCAATGTAATCCACCACATAAACAAACTGAAAATAAAAAAAACACATGATCATCTCTTTGGATGCAGAGAAACATTTGATAAAATCCAACACCCATTCATGTTTAAAGTTTTAGAGAGATCGGGAATACAAGGCACTTTCTTCAACATAATAAAGGCTATATATAGGAAGCCAATAGCCAAAATCAAAGTAAATGGTGAGATACTCAAGGAAATTCCTCTAAAATCAGGAACAAGGCAAGGCTGCCCACTCTCTCCATATCTCTTCAATATAGTACTTGAAGTTCTAGCCAGAGCAATAAGACAACAAAAGGAGATCAAGGGTATTCAAATGGGAAAGGAGGAAGTCAAATTATCCCTATTTGCAGATGATATGATAGTGTACATAAGTTACCCTCAATATTCCACCAGAGAACTCCTACAGCTGATAAACACCTTCAGCAAATTGGCTGCATACAAAATTAACTCAAAAAAGTCTGTAGCCTTCCTATACACAAATGACAAGCTTGCAGAGGAAGAAATTAAGAAAACTACACCCTTCACATTAGCCACAAGCAATATAAAGTACTTAGGAGTTATTCTAACTAAGCAAGTGAAGGACCTGTTTGACAAAAATTTCAAAACCCTAAAGAAAAAAATTGAAGATGACATGAGAAGATGGAAGGATCTACCTTGCTCATGGATCGGGAGAATTAACATAATAAAAATGGCTATCCTACCAAAAGCAAACTATAGGTTCAATGAAATCCCTATCAAAATACATACAAAATTTTTTAAAGACATTGAAAGTTCAATTCTGAACTTCATATGGAAAAACAAAAACTCAGAATAGCTAAAACAATCTTGTACAATAAAAGTTGCTCTGGAAGAGTCTCCATACCTGATCTCAAACTGTACTATAAAGCAATAGTAATTAAAACAGCATAGTACTGGCACAGCAACAGGCTGGTTGATCAGTGGAATCGAATCGAAGACCCAGATATGAATCCACACACATATGGTCATTTGATTTTCGACAAAGAAGCCAATTCCATTTGATGGAAAAGGGATAGCATCTTCAACAAATGGTGCTGGTCTAACTGGATGTCTATGTGTAAAAAAATGCAACTGGACCCATATTTGTCACCTTGTACAAAACTCAAATCCAAGTGGATTAAAGACCTCAACATAAAACCAGAGACACTAAGCCACTTAGAAGAAAAAATGGGAAAGAGCCTGGAACATATTGGTACAGGAGACAACTTCCTGAACAGAACTCCAACAGCCCAGGCATTAATGTCAACAATTAATAAATGGGACCTCATGAGGCTGAGAAGCTTCTGTAAGGCTGGAGACACTGTCAAGAGAACAAAGCGACAGCATACAGACTGGGAAAAGATCTTCACCAACCACACATCTGACAAAGGTCTAATATCCAAAATATATAAAGAACTCAAGAAATTAAACACCACAAAACCAAATAACCCAATTGAGAAATGGGGCATGGAACTAAACAGAGAATTCTCAACAGAGGAATATCAAATGGCTGAGAAACACTTAAAGAAATGCTCAACCTCCTTAATCACCAGGGAAATGCAAATCAAAACAACTCTGAGATTCCATCTTACACCCATCAGAATGGCTAAGATCAAAAATTCAAGTGACACCACATGCTGGAGAGGATGTGGGGAGAGAGGAACACTCCTTCATTGCTGGTGGGAATGCAAACTAGTACAACCACTTTGGAAATCTATCTGGTGCTATCTCAGAAAAATGGGAATAGGGCTTCCTCATGAACCAGCTATTCCACTCCTTGGAATATACCCAGAAGATGCTCCAGCACACAGAAAGAATATTTCCTCAACCATGTTCATAGCAGCCTTATTCTTAATAGCCAGAACATTGAAACAGCCTAAGTGTCCCTCAATAGAAGAATGGTTAAAGAAACTGTGGTACATATACACTATGGAATACTATTCAGCTATTAAAAACAAGGAATTCCCGAAATTTGTGGATAAATGGATTGAGCTAGAAATGATCATAATGAGTGAGTTAACCCAGAAGCAGAAAGACTCAAAAGGTATATACTCACTTATATCTGAATATTAGCCCAAGGTGCATGTCCCACGAAAGCCTTCACTTACCAGGAAACTGCGACAGAGGAGAGGACATTCTAGTGGGACTCTAGATGAGAGAATCATGGGAGAAAGGCAAAGTAGCAGGACCCAGAGGGTCCTAGAAGCCTACAAGTAGAACATTATGATAGGCAGATTTGGGCCCAGGGGTCCCGCTCAAACTAAGGCACCAGCCAAGGACAATACAGGCGGTAATCCTTAAACCCCTACCCAGATCTAGCCAATGGACAGAACACTCTCCACAGTAAAGTGGAGAGTGGAATATTACTTTCTCACATACTCTGGTGCCTCACATTTGACCATGTCCCCTGGAGGGGGAGACCTGGTGGCACTCAGAGGAAGGACAGCAGGTTACCAAGGAGAGACTTGATACTCTATGAACATATACAGGGTGATGTAATCCCCCTCAGGAACAGTCATAGGGGAGGGGAATAAGGGGAAAATGGGAGGGAGGGAAGAATGGGAGGATACAAGGGATGGGATAACCATTGAGATGTAACAAGAATAAATTAATAAAGGAGAAAAAAAAGAAAAAGGAAAAACTTGATGCATAAAAGTGTATTCAGTAAGATACTTCTGCATAGCAAAATAAAATCTGTAACAGAATAAAAGCAAATGTCACATAGAATGGAAGCAAGTTGATTTCACAGTCTTCATTAGCAATCTCACAAGTCTTGATTATCTGTCTTTCATTTGTTTCATGCCATTGCTGAGGCTTTCAACTGTTTTGTCTTTTGTTGTTGTGCTTGTTGACTTATTGAAATACTCCTATCCAAATTCAGCTATTGTTTCTTCTTTTTTTAGACTATATAGGCTCTATTGCATATGTACACACACAGACATGATTGTAATGATAATTTTAAACTGCCTTGAATTTGAAAGAAAGCAAGAAAGGGCACAGGAGAGGACTTGGAGAGAAGAGAGAGAAAATACAAATGAGAAATAATGTAATTTCATTATAATTTCAAATTTTAAACAAAAAATAATGTAATATTAAGTAGTAACTAAAACCCAAATGCATGAGTCCGAATCAACACTACTTAGAACATGTAAAAAGCTCACTAAATTAAAAACTACACACAATCACACAATTCAGTTGACAAATTATCAAATTAACCTAATGAACAACTCTAAGAAAAAGGAAACTGAGTCATACTGGATGGCCAATAAATACATAAAAATAAAATCATTTCTCATTATCAAGGAAATAAAAATCAAGATTAGATTGATATACCAGTTTATTTTTGTCAAAATGAATATCACCAAGAAACTGGGGTAATAATTCAAAGAATATTGAGTGAAAAGGACATGTAATTATTGTTGCAAAGAATATAAATTAATTAATCAATTGTAGAAATCAGCGTTTAGAGTCAAAATATTAATACTAGGACTATTATATTATTCAGTATTGAACTATATTCATTATAGAACTTCTGGGTATTAGCAAAAGAATCAAAAGCAGTACACCACAGAGATTTTCACATAGTATTTTTTTTAAAGACCTATTCACAATGCCCAAGGTACATAATCATCCTACATTTCTGTTAAAAGAAGGATGGATAAAGAAATTGTTTCAAATTGAGAAATCATAATTGAATGAATTAAATTATATCATTTACAGGGTAGTAGATACTATTGAAGACCATAAATAAGTGAAATAAGTCAATCACACAAAGAAAAGTATTACATACTGTTTAGTCTGTTTGCTGTTGCTGTAATAAAAATACTGACCAAAACCAATGTGGGACAGAAAAGGTTTGTTTTATATGTCCTGATCACAATTAATAATTAATAGAAGCTAGTATAGGAAACCAGAGACAGTAACTCCAGCCCAGAACATGTAGGAAGGGTTTACTGGCTTGCTTTCCATAGCTTGCATGGCTTCCATAGTCAGCTTTCCTTATGCAGCTTAGGCCCACCTGCCTAGTGATAGGCTCTGCTTTCCCACTTCAATTAGCAATTACAAAAATTCTGTTCATCTCTGACCACATAACAACCTGATAAAAGCAGTTTTTCAAGAGTTTTGTGAACTCTGGTTCCCCATATTTGACCACTTCCCCTTGGTGGGGAGGCCTGGTGGCACTCAGAGAAAGAATAAGCAGGGTACCAAGATGAGACTTGATAGCCTATGACCATATAATGGGGGGGGGAAGAGGTCCCCCTCGGTCTTAGACCTAGAGGAGGGGAATAGGGTGGAAGTGGTTGGGAAAGAAGAACGACAAGGCAAAAGGGATGGGGAAAAATTGAGATGGAATCTGATTAAATTATTAATATTAAAAAAGAGTTTCACTCTTCAAGTGGACCTTTGCTTGAGTCAAGTCGACATACAAAATAAAAAATGGTATATGAATACATGAGAAACTACTAATGACATGAAAGTATGAATAGAAAAGCAAAAAGGGGAAAAAACATAAGAGAACTTAGCAAAATGGTTAGGATAGTAAAATGTTTTATGCATTGATTAATGTATTACATTTTACAACATATTTATAAAATATATTCATATATTTTATTCTATATTTATATTATCTTGTCATTAATTACTATATTTTAATAAAATTTTAAAATAATGACTTACTGGAAATGAAGCAGTACGAAATTAAAAATCAATAATGACCATGCATGTACCAAGACAAAAAAAATAGTAAAATGTAGGAAGTTGAAGATTTTGATTGAACTTCTCTAAATTCATGAATGTAAAAGACATGTTATATACGGAAGACAACATTTTATGGCACTATTCTCCATCTTTCCTTTCTTCTTCCTTGTTGTTCCCATAGCCTTGGGGGTAGAGTGAATATAAATATCCTATCTATGGTTGAATTCCTATAAGCACTTTAATAAGCCATAAGTCTTGCCATTGACCACTGCCTACTTTAAGAAACATTTTCTCTGACCAAGTTTCAAAGCAGTCCTAATGTACCAAAATTCTGATATATATGGGGTAGATGATCTTTGATCTCCACTACTTATGGAGGAGCTATTGGCCTTTTGATACTTACTGTGGAAAGGAGAATTATTTCTTGAGGGTGTGCCTAATTGATGGGTTCCCCATTCTCCAGATAATGGCCCCATATCTATGCACATAAGGACAGCAGTAATTGAAGAAAGAAATTTCTCTCTGTCTCTGTTTCTCTCTGCCTCTTTCTCTCTCTCTCTCTCTTACCAGCTACAGACACACACACACACACACTCAGAAACACACAAACAATCAAGCACATGTATACCCACACATACGTACAAAAGAAAACATTGAACACGTTAGAAAATAGATATAGGAAGAATTGGAGAGGGTGGGGGGAAATTTCATTGTATATATTTGTGAAATTCTAAAAAGTAAAGAAAAATATAATAGAAGAGTCATAAAATTACAAAACTATTATCAAATAATTTAAGTTTATCCAAGTAAATATGTAATTTTGAAAACAGAAGCAAACACATATTTAGAAGATGAAGGTGCTCCCAGAAATTTGTCATCGATAGAAGTGCAAGAATTGCTTAATTAAAACTCAAACTTTAGTATTGTTATGCCACATGGTACTTAGATCATGAGCCAAGAAAATAATATTTATATGTCAGTAACTCAGTGCATTTTTCCTATCCTTGTTCAAGAAGCACAAAACAATATACACCATGCACTCATCCCTAATACTCATTAGAGTTCCTATGTGAGATTATGGGAGATAGGAAGTGGGAAAAGAGGGAGAGATGAAGAATAGATGTGTTTTGTGGTGGCCAGACCCCCAAGGTAGAGTCAGTAGAAATAAAATCCTGTACTTGAAATCTGAAATAAAATTACCTAAAATAACAGCTTCTCCTCACCACTCCACTGCTGTCTGAAAAAGACACATTCACAATTGACATATGGTTGTTAGCTGCTCTTGGTTACAGTTTAAAATATGCAGTGTGTTAATATTCCCATATTGGATATTCCTCCAAATATAAGTGTGTGTATATATGTATGTATATATGTGTAAGTCTCTGTGTGTGTGTGTGTGTACATGAAAGATGCAGTAACAGTTCTCTAATGTTTTAAAACTGAGCTCAAACATCATATTTCTTTTTTTTTAAATCTTTGAGACATTGTTCAAATTATTCAAGTTGCCCTTGAACTCACATTGTACACATTTTATATTTTGAATTCATAGACCCAAGTGATATATAGTGATAGTGACTGGCTTTGTTTAATATGTGGCTGTGTAAACAGTGATTTTTCTAATTTCTCACAGGCCACTCCTTAAACTGCAGTAACCACATTCTCAAAGCCTTCAGAAACAAATTTGACAGTGTACACAATGTTGCTGACCTAAAGGACTCTCTGTAAGAATGACAAATAAATGATGAAGAAGGTGCCACAGATGAAAATAAGGAGAACAGCTAAATGAGAAATCAGGATTACACCAGAGTGAAATATCAAACTTACAGCATATATTTTTCTGCAAGTAATAGAAAATCATATATTAGTACTATGATCAGGCCTTGGATATCCAGGAGTACCGGATGCACGTGAAACCCATTTCTTCAAGAGTGAATCACAGCCTTATCAGAAGAAGGCAAGCAATGCAGATATAAGGACTAAAGAATAGCATTACCAAGAACTTTCTGGAAAAACTATTATACATTTTAATGGCATGGATGGCATTCTTTTCTATCTTTATATACATAGTAGCTAACTGTGCAATTCTCTGACAAACATGTTTGGCAGATTATTGTTTGTGGTTTTTCAATATTATTGTCTGGAATTGATATTAATCAGAAATGACAATAAAACAAAACTTAAGAACAAAACATGGTTGGTGAATAGGACAAATATTAAAATGGTATGAGAAAATATAACTGTTACTAGCTATATCAAAAATGAAAGCACATTTTCCTATTGTTCAAACAAGCTAGATCAATACTATGACTCTGATAAGAGATATAAATAATGAATATACAGGGATTTAAGGCATTCCTAAAAAATCAAGATGAATTAAAGCTATAGATGCTTACCAGGTAATACAAAAAAATTATCTAGATGACCTTAGGTGTCTACTTTTATGGTGCTAGGAACTGATCTTACTGCATCTCTCAGGCTAGACAAGCACTGTATCACTAAGCTGTAACATCAGCCCCAAACTCCATTTTTGATAACAATGTTCTGTGAAAAGGATATACATGATTCACAAAAGAAAGAGCTGATAGCATGCAAACCTTTTTATTTGAAAAAATGCTAAGAGATTCAGAAGATAGAAACATGGTAGAAAATATTTGCAAATCATGTATCTTATAGAGAACTAGTATTCTAAACACACATTTAAAAAACTAGAGCTCCAGAAAAAATGTCAATAAAGAATTGAAATGATTTAAAAGGAGTAACATATTTGAACAAACAGGAGAGCAAAGAGTGGTGAATTAATAAAAGCGACATAAGATTTACTGTCTAGGAAGAGTATTAAGCTCAAATGAATGACAAGGTCAAATGCTGGTAGAAACTTGGAGCAAAGGCATTCTCATTGATTTCTGGTGGGACTATTAAACAATACAGAACTTTGCAGAACTTTACAGAACTTTACAGAACAGTGAACACTTTCTTATATAAATAAAAATGACCTTGCCATAAAATCATTGCTATGTATCCACATCAGTTTAAAAACCCATGACTCAACAAAAATCTACTTATAGATTTTGTTTGTTTGTTTGTTTCCTTGCAAAACATGGAAACAATCAAAAGGTCTTTCTACAAGTGTCTAGTTGACAATAATATGGTAAGAGAAGAGGACTAAACTGAAAAGATTTTCGACTTGTGGGGAAAAAAGCGAGGAGGAACCAAAAATACTTTTGGCCAATTGAAAGATGCCCATCTGAAAAGATTGCCTGCTGCATTACTTCAATAATAGGTAAATGAAGAAATTATAAGGTCATTATAAATATTTCCATTGTTTGGGAAGAAGGAGATACTCTGGTTGAATGGGGGAAGAATAATTGAGACACAGAGGATTTGTAGGTCAATTAAACTATTTTATTATGCAAATTATCATAAATGCTTATTAGTACACATTTATGGAAACTGTTAAAATATATAACTTTCAAAATTGCTAGGAGTTCAATCTATGGAATTTATTAATGATAATATGTAATGTTGACTTATAATCTATAACAAAAACACTTCAATAAGACAAGATTCTAATAAGATCAACATCAGAATATTAATATACAACATTTTCTGTACTTGTAAGTAAATTTTTTTGGAGTGAATAATTGCTCAAAAAAAAGAGTGCTTTATATAAAAGAAATCTTTATTTATGCTATCACATGGTTTGAATACAATATCATTTCACTAAATTAGCCCTAATATATCATGATATTAATTTCCTTTTACAGGATTGAGTTTGTGAGATTTTCTTCATATCAATTTCCTCATTATCAAATATATGGTGACCTTTGTATTAAGTATCCTTCTCTTAAGGACACAATCCCAAGAATGACTCAGAAAGCAGAAAACAATACATACAATCATAAACATAAAATTAACAAAATATAAAACTATAGCACAAAGCATGAATGCCAAGATTCCATTGAGAACAGAAAGAACAAAAGGGGGGAAAAATCATGTAAATTTAAAAAAGAAGATTAAAAAATACTTAGGCCCCCTATACTTATGGAGCTGATGAAAAGAAGAGGAGGAAGAAATGGGGAAACAGAGTAGGAGGGTGGGACTAAGAGGAGGAAAAGGTGGAGGATGTGACCCATACATTAAATAAATAAATAAATAAATAAATAAATAAATAAATAAATAAATAATAAAATTAGAAAGTAATAAAAGATGGTAAAAAATATAAAAAATGAAAGAAATATTGTGATAATGAGTAAGCATAGATATGGTAAAAAATAGTGGGTGCAAACACACTAACACATGTCTTAAAAATCAGGGTAATACAAAAAGAGAAAAATAAATCCTTACTATAGAAAACAAACACTAGTTTCCTAGGTGTCTGATTTTGCCACTCATTCTTCTCAAATGTATTTAAACCAGACCATACTAGATAGAGACTAAGTTCTGCCTTCATCTGCTTCCTGTAACCAAGCCAAGTAAATTCTCTCCATTGGATGATATTCATACCTCTACGTGATCCCATGGTGGCCCAAATAGTGAACAAGCTGCTTTTGCAATAAGGTAGATGATTGTTTCCGTCACAAGGCCACTCTCACTTGAAACTAACTTACCACTTATATTGGTGGGAATATCCTCACTGTAGTAGTAGAGTGGTAGATATCGGAAATGCATCTCTGCCTCTACACATGGAAAAATCAAACAAAAATCATAATATTTACTGGAGTGTTATCTTGGTCACCAAGATATTTTCTAGTACCGCCTCTTCTTCTCAGTTCATAGAATACACTCGTCTCTCCCAGACCCCTCAAAATATGAATACTCCTAGGTGGCATCATTCTCTGTGTCAGAGGTTTGACTTCATTTTTGGGGTTCACAGAGATTTTATCTGTAGTTCTCTTAAATAATTTTTAAGGGAGGTAGCTACCTCCATAGCCATGTTTCTAAGCACCTCCTATTTCTTGCACTTCTTATTTCCAGTAATTTAGAGTTTCAAGTGATCAAGGACTATTGTGTCATTCCAGTTATTTTTAATGACACAATTCCTTTCCCTGCAGTAATATACTTATTGCTTTGCATCAGTCACATGAAATCACAGAAATGTATTCAATATTTTTAATGTACCATGTTCCCTCTACAGGATGTGTTCAACCTGACTGTTTCTCTTAGCTTTCAACAATTATAACATAACATGAAATGAAGTCTAGTACCAAAACCAAGATATTGACATTGTATAATGGTAATTAGTGGTATCACTAGTTTTCAGTCTAAGAAAGTAGACAATTTTGTTCCACATATGCATGTTCTTTCCAATTTCCATGATTATTTCTGTGGCAGTCATTTACGGAAATAAGTCCTTATACCACCTTTTTAAGTGAATAAAGAACATTTTGAAGATTTGTTATTTCTAGTCCCATTTAAAATCCTTTTCCTGCCACCAATTAAAATGGTTGGAAACTTACATATCTGAGTTTTTGTTTTGTTATTGTTCTTTCTTCAGTGCTAAGGATGAAAACCAGAGTTTTGGACATGTGAAGTTACATACATCTGTAGCATTTGAAGATTTATGATCAATACCTGCTTTTTAAAATAAGTCTTAAGTATGTGAAGTTTCTCCTGACCACTTTTAGAATAATTCATAACTTGTTTTTAAAAATCAATTCATATAATACCTTTGATCCTTGCCTCCCCATTAAAATGAAATATTAAATTATTAATATTATTGTACAAACATGCATACACACAAAAAAGTATATATCATAACCATTTGTATGTATATATATACTTGGCTCTCCTTTGTTTCCCAAAACGAATTTTATGCTTGGTTTCTATAATGCTTTTTTCTCTCAATTCATAGCACAGTAATATATGTAGTGGTTAGATTTTTTAAATATAAAAATATTTTATGCAGATGGATTCTAATATGACAGCGCTCAGTGTGTACCATGTCTAGGGAGCAGAGAATCAGTGGCTGTGAAACCGGCTGGAGGGTAAACGTTGGGGAATCTCCAAACCAGCCTCCCCTCCTCCATCCTGGGCCAGATGTGCCCCAGGTTTGACAGGCTTAGAGCATCCTCCACTCCTATGAATAGTGAGGCAGAGAGCAGGCCTCCTGAGGAACAGAGAATTCTCACAGTGAAACCAAGTTTGGATAGCTGAGTCAGATGTGGGCCAAAACCCACATTAGATGATATCCTGAAGAGATCTGTAAGACACCAGAGCATTTTTGGGTTTGGATCTCTCTCCTCTTGCCTGCTGTTTACCAGCTTGGCCCATCTGTGATACAGAGAACTAACAGGCAAAGGTGAGTCTGAGCAAGCCACAACCAAGGTTAGCGGATGTCCCTAAGAGGCCTGTTGAAATCTAGAGCAGTTTTGCTCTTATTTCTCTCACCATACACCTGCTGCTTATTGGCCTGGACAATCAAGGACAGAAAGTGTGAACAAGCAAAGGTGAGCTAGGCACAGGCCAAAACAAATATGAACTGCTAACCTGAAGAAACTATGGGACACCCAAGCATCTTAGAACTTGGATATCTGTCTGCCCACTGCTTACCTGTCTGATCCATCTGGGTCACAGAAAGTGAACCAGCAGAGGTGAGTCAGACTTCAGCCAAAACACACATTATCCACTATACAAAGGAGGAATAAGGAACAACCTAGCTGCTTTTGCCTTCATGTTTTCTCAACCTTCTCCTCTCCAGCCTTACACAACTGGGACACAGGCAAGTAACCCAGTAGACTTGACCTGGGAGGATGCTCCAACACCCATTTTTCCATGATCTTGAGAAGGCCTCTGAGGAGCTCTAGCAAACCACCTTCAGCTTGGAGCTCTCTCTCTCTCTCTCTCTCTCTCTCTCTCTCTCTCTCTCTCTCTCTCTCTCTGCCAACTCCTGACCTGTCTGGATGATGTGGGTCCCACACAGTGATCCCATTGGAGGAATCTCCAGGCATGCTAACACTAGAAACAAACAGATGGATAGAGGCCAGCAAAAGAAACAAGCAACAAAACTCAGAGCCATATAATACCACCAGAAAACAGTGATCTTACCACAGCAAGCCCTGGACTTATGCACACCCAGGAAGCACAAGAAGATTTTAAGTCTGAGGTGATGAAAATGATAGAAATCTTGAAGGAGGAAAATAAATCTCTCAAAGAAATACAGGAATATACATTCAAATAGATGGAGGAATTAAACATGTCCTATAAAGAATCACAGTAATATTCAAACAAGAGAAAGAAATGAATAAAACAATTAAGATCTAAAAATGGAATTAGAAATAACAAACAAAACACAATATGGGGAAATCTTGAAGTTGGAAAACCTAGGGAAGAGAACAGGAACTGCAGACACAGCAACAACAACAGAATACAAATGTTGGAAGAAACAAATCTCAAGTATGCAAGATATTCTTGAAGACATCAAGACATTAGTCAAATTAAACATTAAAACAGTCCTGACACAAAACATCTAAGAAATCTGGACACTATAAAAAGACCAAACATAAGAATAACAGAAATAGAAGAAGGAAAATATTACAAGCTCTGCCTCTCAGGAAACATTTCCAATAAAATCATAGAAGAAAACATACATATTCTAAAGAAATAAATGCCCATAAACATACAGGAAGCTTACAGAACTCTGAATAGATTGGACCAGAAAAGAAAATAATCCTGCCATATAATAATCAAAAAATTAAATATACAGAAAAAGAAAGATAATTAAAAGTAGCAAGAGAAATAGGCCAAGTCACAGATAAAAGCAAACCTATCAGGCTTATACCTGACTTCTCAAAAGAGACTGTGAAAGCCAGAAGGGCCTGGATGGATGTAATACAGACACTAAGAGACCACATATGTGAACCCAGACTACCATCCCCAGCAAAACTTTCAATCACTGTAGATGGAGAAAACAAGATAAAGATATTCCAAGGAAAATCAAAGTTTCAACAGTGTTGAATCACAAATGCAGACATTCAGAAGATATTAGAAGAAAAACTTCAACTAAGTAAGGCTAACTACATACAGAAAAATGCAGTAAGTAAATAATGACACATCTGTAAAATTGAAAAAAGGAAACACACACACATACACACACACATACAAACACACTCTAAGACTATCAACATAAAAAACCAGAAACTAACCAGCACTTGTCATTTTTATCATTAATATCTTTCAACATCAATGGCCTGAACTTCCTAATAAAAAGACACAAGCTAACAGAATGGATATGAATGTGGGACTCATCATTCTGCTTCATACAAGGAATACACCTTATCTATAAAGACAGACATTACCTCAGAGTAAAAGGCTAGAAAAAGTTATTCCAAGCAACTGTACCAAAGAAGCAAGTTGGAGTAGCCATTTTATTATTTAACTTTAAATCAAAACTAATAAAAAGAGATGGGGAAGGATACTTCATTGTCATCAAAGGAAAAAATACAGCAACAGGATATCTCATTCCTGAACATCTATGCCCCAAGTTCAGGAGCAACCATATTTATAAAAGAAACGTTACTAAATCGTAAATTATACATTGAACCCCATACATTAATAGTGTGAGACTTCAACACCCCACTCTCTCCAATAGATAGCTCATTATGGCAGAAACCAAATGGAGAAATAATGAAATTAATAGACATCATGAATCAAATACAATTAGTGCATATCTACAAAACATTTCACCAAACACAAAAGAATATACCTTATTATCAGCACCACAGGGAACCTTGCCCAAAGTTACCCATATACTTGGCCACAAAGCAAACCTCAGATGCAAGAAGATCAATACAATCCATTGCATCTTATCAGAACACCATAGATTAAAGCTGGAACACAACAATAAAAAGCCTACAAATGGAAACTGCACAACTCCCTAGTTAATGACCTCTGGGTAAGGGACAAAATAAGAAAAAAAATTAAAGAGTTCAAATAATTTAATTAAATTGAAAGAACAACTTATAAAAATTTATGGGACATAATAAAAGCAATGGTAAGCATAAAGTTTATAGCAGTGAGCACTTTCATAAAGAAATTGGGGCTATCCCATACTAGCAACTTAACAGCACACATGAAAGCTATAGAACAAACAGAATCATACACACCCAAGAGGCATAGATCACTGGAAATCATCAATCTTAGAGTTGAAACCAATAAATTAGAAACAAAGAGAACAATGCAAACAAAGAGCTGGTTCTTTGAGAAAATCAAGATAGATAAACCCTTAGCCAATCTAACTAAATGTCAAAGGAAGAGTGGTCAAATCAACAAAATCAGAAATGAAAAGGGGAATATAATGATAGACATTGAGAAAATACAAAGTAAAATGTGTTGCATTAACACAATGGAATGCAACTCAGCAATTAAAACAAGTACATCTTCAAATTTGTAGGAAAATGGATGGACCTAGAAAAAAATCACCCTGGATGGGGTAACAGAATCCCAAAAAAGAGACGCTAGGTATGTACTCATTTATAAGTGGATATTAGTCATAAAATACAAGATAACAGTGCTACAATCACCAGACCTAAAGAGGCTAAGGTCCAAGGAGAACTCAAAGGAGGTTGCACAAATCCTCCTCAGAAAGAGAAATAAAATAGACATTGGATGTGGGTGGATGGAGGGAAATGGGTAGGAGAGGGGATAGGGAATGGATCAAGGGTAGAGATTAGGAGTATAGAGAGCAGGGGAGAAAGGGCCAGGTAACAGAATGCAAGTGGCATGTGTGGGCATCTCTGGGATCTTTCAGACATCTGGGATAGGGAGGCCTCAAGAACTCTATCAAGTTCACCTTAGCTGAACTCCTAGTAGCAGGGAATATGGAGCCTTAAGTGGCTACCTCTTGTAGCCAGGTGGGACTTCCACGGGAGAGATAAGGACACCAATCCCACACAAAACCTTCCATCAGAAATATGTACTGTCTATAAGATGTGAATAGACAAAGATGGAGCAAAGATTGAGGCCTACCAAAGTCTGGCCTTACTTGAGACCCACTCCATTGGATGGACTCAATCCATGACACTATTAGTGTTACTCTACTATGCATATCGACAGGAGCATAGCACAACTCTTCTGTGAGGCTTCACCCAGCAGCTGATCGAAAAAGATGCGAAGAGCCATAGTCAAACATGAGAAAGAGCTTGGAGAGTCATATGGAAGAGCTGAGGAGAATGATAAAGGAGCTGGAGGGCTCAAGGTCTACACAAGCATATCTACAGTGTCAACTAAGGTGGGCTCATGTGGGTTCACAGAGACTGAACCAACTATCAAAAGCAAATATGGACTGGTCTTCAGCCCCCTACACATATGTAGCAGATACATGTGGCTCCCCCACATGTGGATTCTCCTATATCTGGAACAGGGATACTCTCTCACTCTGATGTGTCCATTTGGTTCTGGTTCTCCTAACTGGGCTCACTGTCTTTTCTTACTTGGAGAGGATGTACCTAGTATATAGTGACTTAATGTGCCAGGGGGGACTGCTATCCATGGGAGACTTTCCTCTTCTCTAAGGAAAATGAGAATAAAAAATGGAGGGAACGAGTGTAAGGGGGCTCTAGAAGGAAAAGAGACAAGTTGCAATCAGGATGAAAACTGAACAAATAAATAAAATTTACAGTATATAGCCAGGAATATACTTATAAATATAATCAAGAATATTCCTCTTTAGAATCTGTCACTATGGTGACATTCTAAGTGAAAACCATTCAAAATTTTATATTACATGCATGTTGTTGATTATTATGAAAGTTAACTGATTTCTTGTATATTCATTGTAGTAGCATTTGGAGTCCATGAGGGTCAGGACATTGAGGAAAGCAAGTACAAATGCCATGCGAGAAATGTTTATTAAGGCTTACAAATAGGACAGCTTACCAACAACAAGAACAATCCAGCAGCTGACAAACTCAAAGAAGCATCCACAAGTAGGCTGTATGGCTCCAATGGCATTTCTTAAAATGCACATTTGAAAAGGCTGTCAAACAAAAATATTTTTGAAGGTCAAATGGAGCATGGCTACACAAGCAAAATTTACTTTCTCGTTTACTTCTCTGGTAATAACCAGCAGGGGGTATTTCAGACTAGAATACATAAGCAAAGGCTTGCTAGCTTGCCTCTGCTCAGAGCACTGCTGTTCTTAAGAGATGTAAACCTTATCAGGACATTCAAGTTTTGATCCACTTCCCCAACATCTACTGTTTTATTGCATTAAGAGGAACCTTTGTACCAAAACAGAAGCTTCTCATAGGTAGTAATTTTGATATACTACTTTTGTAGGGGCTATACAAGTAAAAATTTTGTTTTGTTTGTTTTTTGTTTGTAAAATTATTCTTATGGTTCACTCACTGTTTTATTAGGGCAATCTTTTTCTTAGTGATTTTTAAAGGATATGGCACTACCACATTTTTTACCATAAATATTTCCAGTTGTGGTGACTGTACTTTAAAGTGACACTAAAGGTATTATTTAACTTAAGATTTTTCTTCAATTTATGTACAAAGACAGACATAAATATGTCTTATATTATTAAACTTTTAAATAATTTTGTCAATTATATGAGAAAATCATTAAGATCACATTTATACACACATGTTCATTGAATGTCTTAATGACATTTAGGAGCTAAAAACTCTAGCAATCAACTTTACATTATGGTTATAGAAAATCCATTCCTTTTGCCCCTAATATCTAGTTATTTGATACATAAATAAATCACTCTCATTTTCTTATGTTATAACCAAACTATATTAAACATACATGCCATCATTTCATATGGCCCACAATCACTACCATACATTCAGTACAATGAACTTGTAGCTCTCTCTGAATGGTGTATATCTATACAAATAACAAAGTATACAAACTTAAGCAAAATTTCTAAACTTCACTGTAGTTTTTTGGTAACATTATTTTCAGAGGCAAGGATACAGTCCTCATCAATACTACTAAAAGCCCAAATTGTCATGTAAAATCTCATTAAGTCTTTGAGGCTATTGTCATTTCTGTTTCTTTCATTTTTTTGCTTATGCCTGTTTGTTTATATCACTTAATATCTTATCACTTAAAATAGAACATCAAATTGGATAAATGTTTTGTATTACTTTGATGCTTAAAAATGCAAATGCATCACACTTTCATGCCTATAGATGAATTTTATAAACATTTTTCAATATACTAAGGAAGATGAAAGGTAAATTTCCAAATCACTTGAGACTTTGATAGGTATTAGACATTAAATAGAATTATTTGAAAGTATATTAATGCAATGATATACAGAATTTAAGAATACAGTGAACATGTAAGTTCAAATACTCATGAGGTTGAGTAGACAAGTTGCAAGTTTAACTCTTGCCTGAGCTACAGTCTGAATCCAAGGTTAATCTGTGCAATTTTGTAACTGTATAAAACCAAAAAGTAAAACATAGTTGTGGTATAAAAAACAAAAGAATGCAAAGCATATATCTCAGTGGAAGAGTACTTGAAGATACAGGTTCAATTGCAAACACCATTGAATGAGTGAGTGAATTAATGAATGAATGAGAAAACAAATGACTATTGTTCTTTTTTTTTTTTTTGAGAGGATGTCTCCATGTAGCCTTGGCTGTCCTAGATTTGCTTTGTAAACCAGACTGGCCTTGAACTCACAGAAATCCATCTGTCTCTGCCTCCCCTAGTGCTGAGATTACAGGTATGTGCCACTGAACCCAGTTTATATTTGTCTTTAAATAATTCACAGTAATAGGTCTTTTGCTCAGTATTATTATTATGAATTATTCATATATGAAGTATCTAACCCTTTTATTTTGTAAGTGATTATAGTTAATGTAAGCCAAAGTTAGGATTTATTTGTTTATGACTTATGACAGGCCAGGTCATTTAATTGTCATTATTTCAGAGATTGTTAAATAACTTTAAGTACTTTCTAATCAGCCAATCATCACATCAACGCAATTATTTTATTTTGTATTGAGTTTGTGGACACAAATATGTAAGCCATGTTATATTAGGTTAAAATAAATATCTTTGCCTTACTTGTGAAACATCAGAAATAATTTTGGTTTTAGTATTAATTATGAAAGTTGATATTGCAACCAGATATGTCACATACCTGTAATCCCAGTATTCTGGGAGGCAAAGGCATGCAGATCTATGTGAGTTTAAGGCCATCCTGGTCTACAAAGTCAGTCCAGGATATCAAAGGCTACCAATAAAAACCCTGTCTCAAAAAAAAAAAAAAAACAATCAAACAAACAGTAAGAAAGTTGATATTGCATATTTATGAAATTTCTAATGTGATGGTATAATTTCATCCATTGATTGTAAGCATTAAAAAAAGTATATATTATAATGTTCAGTCACATTCATAATCTTGAAATGCATCTGTCGTTATTACAACTAAAAAGGAGACAGTATGAGTATAGATTTTATTTACTAATATTGTAGGATTTTGTAAATGAATCTGATATGCATTCTTACTAACCTTTTTAATTTTTAACATCAGGTCATGGCAGATTAATACAATATAACACATCCTATAAAGTAATTTTTGTGAAAAGATTCAAAGAAAATGAAAATTAAGAAGAGTAACAAACAACCTACCTTCAATCTCCATAAGTCTTACTGGAGAGATATTTCTTTGATATTATCTTTTATTTCTTCCTTAATTATTGCTCCTTTAATGTTCTTAGTGTACATTTCTAGTGAATTAAAGCTTTCTGTGGTGAAATTGGTCTCTACTTTTTGTAAGGTTATAATAAAGGTACATTATTAGAAGTTATTAAGCAAAGTCCTTGTGTTCTTAAAGACAAAGACTTCATGTTCTCTAAAGTATATATGAATGCTATATATATATATATATATATATATATATATATATATATATGTATATATTTACACACATAAACAAACAAACACACATATATGAATATGTATGAAAAAGGAGTATTGGAATCTTAAAGAGAAAAGCAAGTATTGATGGGAAGAGGGGATAAAAGAGGGTAACAGAATACCTGAGACAAAAATGTGCAATGGGAGCCACAGGGGAAGAATAAGGACACATGAGGTGGTCAGGAGGAAGGAGACACGCAGTAGGGCACTAGGAACAATAAAAACAATGTATGAATATGCTATAAGGAAAATCATTACTTTTTTGTTGCTAATTTTAAGATGTAACCTGCTTTAAAGTATTTTAGTTGAAATGCCAGAAATTCCTTTATTTCATATTCTGAATATGCACCACTGTTTCACATAACATAGCTTAGTGAGTTTTACTCACATTAGAACACATTTGGTAAATATAATCTTTGTAATTTAGCAGGAAAAGTAAAAATAAAATTTTATTTTTAGAGTTAGACAAGTTTAGTTATCCCATCATTCATTTAAAACATTCAGCTCACAATTTACATATTATAATTATAAATTAAGGAATGATTTTTCCATATATATGAACTGTCAAGAGGCATGTACACAAGCTCAAACTATAATTTCTATTATGTTTTCCAAACTTACCATTTTACATTTTTCTACAACTTCCCTGAATTTTTCACCAACTCTTCCTTGAGGAATCACCAAAAGCTGCTATTAGAAACAGAAATACAGACACCAAAACAAGTTACAGTAAACTGATACCAAAATCAAAGATTTCATGACCATTGAGAAGGAAACTTAGAGCCATCTGGTTTCAAAAGGAAATCTTCTTTAAAATTATTCTTTTCTTAAAGTATACTATGGGGTAGAAGAGATGCCTCAGTGGTTAATATTGCTCTTCCAGAGGATCCCAATTTAGTTCCCATTAGCCACATCAGACATATAGCTCAGAACTGTTATTAATTATAACTCCAAGATTCTGAAGCTTCTGTCATCCAATGTACCTTAACGCATCTGTAGACATGTCCATGTGCACAGGCAAGCATGTATAAACACACATACTCACACACACTTAAAATCATTTTAAATAACATGCACATGAAGTTTGGAGAGAAGAGCCTTATATATGGCAGGTACTGGAGTAGAAGAAGGGGGAATGAATTCTTTCAAGATATAGCATAAACTAAAACAAAATTCTCAACAATTTAAAAAATACTAAGTTTGATTTTCCAAGTCTTCACAGCACTTTCCTAAAAATCATAGCATAAATTCATTTTGAAGAGACATTTATAAGAATAACAGATAAGGAATTACTCAATTTACAAGTAACAATCAGCTCTATCTTCCCACTCATCAAATTTGTAACAAGAACAGCAACAACAATGATGACAACAACAACAAAAAACATGAAAAATAATTATCCTAAACAGCCTGCAACAGCACTTTCAAGGTATTGGAAGTAAACCTTGTATTATAATTGACTTGTATGGGTTCAATACCTCATATTATAATATAAATATATATAATGTGTGTGGAGAATAATCTTAAATTTGAATTCTATACCAATGTATCAAAATTAAACTTATTTTGCATCAATATACAAAATTCTATAACAACAAATGAAACATAAGCTTATTTCTGAGTAAAAATTAAAACCTTAGGTTGAGGAGTAGTAATACAAGCTAATTGTTAGTTGATCAAATCATGGTCATGTCAATTACTAGTTTATATTTATCACAAGAATATGCATCCTAAGTTTATCAGATACATATGATCCTATAGATAGATAAGGTAAAATAGTTACAAAAAGTTCTTCAAAAGCCTTTGAGACTTACAGAATATGGCTTTTAAATATGTTTTTATTATTATAAAGATACATTGGCAATAAGACAAGTTGACTCCTGGCAGCATCCAGTCTACTTCAAAGAAGATGTTGAACATAAAAGAACCTCCTTATGGAGTTGGCTTCAAAAGTGGCGAACCAGCCACTGGGCGCAATGCCCTCATCTGCCACAGACAAAATTCTGCTTAAAAAAGGGCAACCTTGGGTGCAGGCAGAGTTGACATCCAAACTCTTCCAAGACAGTTTAAGCAAGTCTTTAATGGTTCCGGCCTCACAAATATTCTTTCAGATATATTTTACCAAAAGGCTGAAGAGGATGCTCCAACATTATAGAGAGTTTCATGTGACTGTTCAGTCTATTTCTATCATTTATTTCATTTTGAAAGTGCAGATTAGTAGCTTTTATCTGAAATGCTTTAAGTAGATTCTTTTTTTTTTTTTTTTTTTTTGGTTTTTCGAGACAGAGTCTCTCTGTGTAGCCTTGGCCGTCCTGGACTCACTTTGTAGACCAGGCTGGCCTCGAACTCACAGCGATCCGCCTGCCTCTGCCTCCCAAGTGCTGGGATTAAAGGCGTGCGCCACCACGCCCGGCTTTAAGTAGATTCTTAATTTACTCTTCTAGTACTGGTTTAAATATAATTCATTATGTATTTTAATAACTATTCAAAAAGAACACATTATTATAACAAAGATAACCATGTGTTCATCTTACTGTTTCCTTTCAATAAACTTTTACAATCTAAAAAAATAAATAAGAATAAACATACTAATTTAACTGAGCACAAACCAGAATCAATATATTTTAGAGAAATGGCTTCATTAATGAGCCACTAGTGCAGTTAATAAGAATAGCAGAATATGACAACATTATAACATTTTAAAAGAAGAAAGTTCACAGTCTTCTAATTTACAGTGCTCACTCATAAACAAAACAGTTAAAACATGATAAAATAAAAACACCAAAAAGAAAAATATTAGTGGGCTAAGAAGATTGCTTATTGAGTAAAATCACTTGCTTCTAAGATTGACCACCTGAGTTTAATCACCAGAACCCACATGACAAAAGGAGAGAAAAACACAGGTTCTCTGAACACAGTATGAATCCATGGCACATGCACGTGCACACAAGTGAACACACACACACACACACACACACACACACACACACTGAGTAGTTGCAATTTTTAATTAATGGTAAGATTATTAATGGATTTTGGTGCCATATGAAGAGAGATTTAAGAGCCATTAACGGGAGGGATAAGAGCATGTACATTAGAATCCAGTAAAAAAAAAAAAGAAGAAAAAGTAGGTAAGGAAGGAAGGAAGGAAGGAAAGGAAGGAAGGCAGGAAGAAAAAGAGTAAAGCCATGTTGAGCAAAAAGGGTAGGAGGGTGGTTCAGGTCTGGCATTAAGAGGTTGTGACATCACAGAGCCAGCTGGCTCAGGTGTTAGCAACAATCAGCCTGACAACAGATGAGAATTTAGTTGAGAAATCCTTGAAGACCTTCCCTTGATCTCCTGGAGCTTCCTTGTTCCTATTTCAGATATCTCTGTTTTTAAAGGCACTGAAGGCAGTATTTGTGAATATGGAGGATGTTGA
The DNA here is from genome assembly GCF_964271855.1 of Acomys minous. Classification (NCBI taxonomy): domain Eukaryota; kingdom Metazoa; phylum Chordata; class Mammalia; order Rodentia; family Muridae; genus Acomys; species Acomys minous. The sequence goes on along the minus strand of NC_140488.1, from coordinate 60,482,288 downwards.
TGGTAATCCAGAGGAGACTCAAAGTGCTAATAAGAAACGCACCTCAATCAGGATAGGGCTTGAACGGATCTCCAAGAACCAATTCGAGAGCCAGAAACCTCGGAAAGAATACAAGCTACCATCTGCGTCTGTGAAGATTCTGCATGACTGGCTCTATAAGCACCAATTTAATGCCTACCCTACTGAAGAAGAGAAGTTAATGCTGTCCGAGAAGACAAATCTATCTTATTTGCAGGTCTCCACCTGGTTTACAAACACCCGCAGATGCCATCTCCCAAAAATTCTTCAACAAGATTCCCAAGAAGCCCAGAAGCAGTACTTCGGTCCACCGGAGGTTAAGGCACCGGATATGCCCCTGCCAATATGCGAAGTATCGCAAGAGATGCTACCAGATCCGGAATCTTCTCCAGAACCTGTATTGCTAGAAGAAAAGCCCGATTTTAGCAGATTCTACATGTTGGTTGAGGTTGCTGTACAGAAGGCAGCAGAAATGGAGGAGGAGAAGAAGCAAGTTCCCAATCTGTAATCTCCCCCACAACAGTTCACATAGTACTTTGTACTTTGTACTCTGGTGGTTTCATTTATGCTCAACCCAGTTTAACTTGACCTGTCATCTTATAATAGCATCTTTTTCTATATTTTTCTCTTTCTTTGAAATATTTTACATTATCACATCTCGTTTTTTTAAATCAGTATTTTCTATACGATGTCACTAACCATGAAAATCAATTTTAACAAATTTCAAAATGTTATTCTCTTCCCTGGGGCTTGAGACCTCTATATCTGATATTAAAAATCATACAAACATCGGACAAAGATGTTCATGGCTAATCTCAATTTCAACACGCCAAATATACTCTGGATGTCAAGACATCCTTCTTTCTCTTTCTGTGGCTATTTTTATAATAGAAAGGAAAAGCTCCAAAACATAGTTATGACATTGCTGGTCAGATTTTAATGGGTGATTACTTTTAGACTTTCAAGTGTTTCCTTTTGTATAATTTCTTTTGAGTAGGACTGTATCTCTGAATGAATATGATTATGAAAACCAAAGTAAATTTCATTCACCATTTGGGGGGTAATAAGGGTAATATCTTTAGGTGACTAGTAGGGAGCATTTCACATTGTAGGTAAGTTCATGGAGAACATCAAGTAGTGGACTACCAGTGCCAGTTCTTCATTTGTTCACTGGTTTTGGAGAAAGCATTTTGTTGATTTTTATTATCTACATCAAAGGAAACCTGTGACAAATTCCCTAGAAACAAACTGTAGATAATGGAAGGAATCAATCTAGAACATTTTAGGTAAACAGAAGTTAGACACAGTATTCTATGTTTTATTTGTTTTACCTCTTTAACATATTTATCCTTCATTTTTAAAAGCTTGAGTTGGTGGGGTTTGAACAGAATGTAAATTCTCCTCATGAATGCACCTTCTCCTGTTGCATCACACTCAGAGATTTTCAAGAGTAACCAAAACTTAACAAAGCTAGTAGCTGTAATTTTAGTTCATTGATTTTGTGAAGCTAAAATCAGGTCAATTTGGCCTCAATTTTTGTTCTTGCACAAACACCAAACAGTGCATTTTGGTGTTGTTAGTTTTTTGAATACCTATCTCATTATTGAGAGTTTTCAATAAAATGTATTGATGCTTCCTAAAGCATCTTTAGAAACTGTGTTAATCTGAGCAATTTCAGTTAACATATAAGAATGGAAGAGGTCAACCAACTCTAACTGCCATTTCTGAAATATGTAGGCTCTGTTTCTTAACAATTAAACTTTATTATACAACCCAACTAGCTTACACAAGAGGAAAAAAAGGTTAAAGGAAAACAAGAGTGAACCTTCCAGTATCCGTTCGACGGGACAGGTCCCTTGGTGTCTCTGGCCTGTGTGCTGGTCCAGCCTGTTCGCTGATCCATGTGCACTCAAGCCCGGTCTGAACCTGCTGATGCTCTCTCCTCTCCTTGTCTGTGTCAAGTGCAAAAGGCTAGTCTCCTCCCAATGAGGGTCAATTAGAAAAACAATTGTCCAGGTGGAGTCCCCAGGTCTGCTTCCTGAATTCCAGGCCCAGGATGGCTCCACCCAGTCTATCTCAGAGTATCCAAGGGGTATCCAAAGGTAAAGCCTTCTAAGACTTCTTTCATCTGTGACAAAGCTTACAATCTTTCCCACGGAAATAGAGTAAAGCCAATTCATATTTTCTTTCATATTATTGTTGTTTGACAGTTCTATATATTTATATAATGAAATTTAGTCATTTTCATCACTGTTTCTCCACTATCTCCCTCCTTTTCCTGTTCTAACCCTTCTTCCCAACAAGTCCCCTTCTACTTCCTTGTCTTCTTTTTATATCATCTAGTGTGCTGAACTACAGATTTTTGTTTTGTTTTGTTCTTGTTGGTGGGAGCGTTTGTTGTTTCCTTTTTTTTCTGGAGTAAAGGCAGTTTATCACTAACTAGACCATTGATCACAGTGACAAAATCTCCAACAGCTGTTAACTGTCAATAGTCTTTCAGGCATAGATAGAGTCTTATAGGCTCCTACCCAGTTAATGACAAAATGCTGATTTGTAGATCTTATGCAGAAAAACATATCTTCAATGAGTCTATGCCTGTTACACCTATATCATTAACAAAGGTAAACTAAAATCAAACAAAAATAAAATCAACAATAAATGATGAATAAAATAAGGGTGAACCAAAATATATTGAAGCAAAGTCCTTAAAGAAAAAAAACCCTTGTTTTGTATTGGCCACTTACTCTTTGACAGGTAGCCTGCTCTGTAATGTGTTTATTATACCTAATGGCACTTCATTGAAGAAAATGGGTCTTCCTTTTCTAAAAGGGTATCAATTAAAAAGAGCTTCTTGGTTAGAGGTAAAACCACTTGTCAATAACACTTTCTCAGCAGTGAGATACGCTTAGGTTCGAACATATGCACATCTTGTCAGTGATTTAACACTGTCTGAGAATTCTTATTTGAATCAGCTGCATTATGTCTAAAAGACAGTTTCCTTGGAATTCTGCATCACCTTTAGCTCTTACAATTTTTCTGCCTCCTATTTTATAAAGATACCTGTATTCTGAGGGAAGTTTTTGGAAAAGACATTCCATTTAGACCTGAATGATCCAAAATTTCTCACTTTTTGCACATTACCCTGTTGTGGGTCTCTGCATTAACTGCTATCTTCTGCATATTTCTCTGCTGAGATATAAGTGATTCTCTGGTCTATCAGGTATATCAATATGCCACTCGGAGTCATTTTATTGCTGTGTTCCTTTAGAATAATAATAATAGTTGTTTCCCCCTAAGCCTATGACTTAGTATCAGGTTCTTAGACATTTTAACAGTATGAGGCATGAGTTTTATGTCATGTAGTGGTCCTTAAATTTAATGGAAAAATGGATGGTTACTCCCCTATCATTTATGCCATTTTTGTTGGCATCAGTATATCTTTCAGAAAGAGAATTGTAGGTGCATTAGGGGGATATTTAGCTAAGTGGAATTGATGATAACCTTTCTCCTATTGCATAGTTTAAAATATTTTCCAAGATCACAGACACTAGTGAATAATAGTGAACCTCACAATTGGTCATCAACTTAACTTTTCCATGTTTGAATATATAAGTAAATGTTGCCTTCTTGAATAGGGCTTTACCATGAAGTTGAGGATAACCTTGGCTCTGACCAGTTATATTTTGGGAAATCTATGTTGCCTTTTGGACCAATAACTCAAAAAGATGATGGATGTTTTACTTGGTGACATAAGATATAACCAGTCCCTCTTTCCAGTGGCGTGTGTGTGTGTGTGTGTGTGTGTGTGTGTGTGTGTGTAAGAGAGAGAGAGAGAGAGAGAGAGAGAGAGAGAGAGAGAGAGATTTTCTAAAGTATTAGGTTTTCATATTGTTCTTCAAATGTCTTTTAGTATTATTTTTCCTTCTCAGACTCCCTCTTTTATCCTTCTCTCTCATCATTCTACACATTGAATCTTCTTATCCTGCCTTCCATTTTATCTCCCCATGCTATTATATTCTATTTCTCTTTCCTTGGTAAATCCTCTCCTCCCCTTGAGTTCCTTATAAGCTACTTAATCTTTGTGGTTACTCATATTGTAGCACACATATTGAAAACTTAAAAAATATCAACTGCAAATAAGAGAAAACTTAAGATACATACATTTCTTTTGAGGCCTGGGTTACCTAACTCAGGAAGATCCCTTCTAGTTCCATCTATTTACTTGAAAATTTCATGGTACAATGTAGCTGTGTATAATTGTACCATGTTTTCATTATGCATTAATCAATAGAGAACTCTGCTGTTTCTTTTTTTAATATATTTAATTAATTTATTCATATTGCATCACAATTGTTATCCTATTCCTTGTGTCCTCCCATTCCTCTCTCCCTCCCATTTTCTCCTTACTCCCCTCCGCTATGAATGTGACTGAAGGTGACCTCCTCCCCTGTATATGCTCAAAGGGTATCAAGTCTCTTCTTGGTAGCCTGCTATCCTTCCTATGAGTACCACCAGGCCTCCCCATCAAGGGGACATGGTCAAATATGGGGCACCAGAGTTCATGTGAAAGTCATACCCCACTCTCCACTCAACTGTGAAGAATGTCCTGTCCATTGGCTATATCTGTTTAGGAGTTCGAAGTTTACTGCACGTATTGTCCTTGGCTGGTACCATAGTTTGAAATTGACCCCTGGGCCCAGATCCGCTCGTCATAATGTTCTTCTTGTAGGTTTCTAAGACCCTCTGGATCCTTCTATTTCCCCATTCTCCCATGCTTCTCTCACCTACAGTCCCAATAGGATGTCCTCCTCGCTGTCCCACTTTCTTGGTAAATGAAGACTTTCATGGGACATCTGCCTTGGGCTAGTGTTCAGATATAAGTGAGTATATACCATTTGACTCTTCCTGCTTCTGGGTTAACTCACTCATAACGATCATTTCTAGTTAAATCCATTTGTCCACAAATTTTGGGAATTCCTTGTTTTTAATATCTTGGTAGTATTCTACAGTGTAAATGTACCACAGTTCCTTTATCCATTCTTCTACAAAGGAAAACTTAGGCTGTTTCCAGGTTCTGGCTATTATGTATAATACAACAAATATTCTTGTTGTGTGCTGGAGCATCTTCTGGGTATATTCCAAGAAGTAGAATAGCTGGGTCTTGAGGAAGTCTTATTTCCAGTTTTCTGAGATAGCGTCAAATAGATTTCCAAAGTGGCTGTACTAGTTTGCATAACCACCAGCAATGAAGGAGTGTTCCTCTCTCTCCACATCCTCACCAGCATGTGGTGTCGCTTGAATTTTTGATCTTAGCCATTCTGATGGGTGTAAGATGGAATCGCAGAGTTGTTTTAATTTGCATTTTCCTGATGACTAAGGAGGTTGAGCATTTCTTTAAATGTTTCTCAGCCACTTGATATTCCTCTGTTGAAAATTCTCTGTTTAGTTCTGAGCCCCATTTCCCAATTGTGTTATTTGTTTTGGTGGTGTTTAATTTCTTGAGTTCTCTATAGATTTTGAATATTAGACCTTTGCCGGATGTAGGGTTGGTGAAGATCTTTTCCCAGTCTGTAAGCTGTCGCTTTGTTCTGTTGACAGTGTCTCCTGCCTTAAAGAAGCTTCTCAGCCTCAGGGGGTCCCATTTATTAACTGTTGACCTTAAGGCCTGGGCTGTTGGAGTTCTGTTCAGGAAGTTGTCTCCTGTGCCAATGTATTCCAGGCTCTTCCCCACTTTTTTCTAACAGATTTAGTGTCTCTGTTTTTATGTTGAGGTCTTTGATCTACTTGGATTTGAGTTTTCTACATGGTGACAAATATGGTTCCAATTGCATTTTTTAAAACATAGACATCTAGATAGAACAGCACCATTTGTTGAAGATGCTATCCTTTTTCCATTGAATAGATTTGGCTTCTTTGTCAAAAATCAAGTGACCATGTGTGTGTGGATTCATATCTGGGTCTCCAATTTGATTCCACTGATCACCCAGCCTATTGCTATGCCAGAACCATGATTTTTTAGTTACTGTTGCTTTATAGTACAGCATGAGATCAGGTATGGAGATTCCTCCAGAGGATCTTTTATTGTACAAGATTGTTTTAACTATTCTGGGTTTTTTGTTTTTCCATATGAAGTTAAGAATTGAACTTTCAACGTCTTTAAAAATTGTGTAGGTATTTTGGTAGGGATTACATTGAATCTGTAAATTGCTTTTGGGAAGATGGCCATTTTTAGTATGTTAAGTCTCCCAATCCATGAGAAAGGAAGATCATTCCATCTTCTCATGTTATCTTCAGTCTTTTTCTTCAAAGGTTTGAAATTTCTTTCAAAAAAGTCCTTCACTTACTTGGCTAGAGTAACTCCTAAATATTTTATATTGCTTGTGGCTAATATTGAAGAGTGTAGTTTTCCTAATTTCTTCCTCTGCATGATTATCATTTGTATATAGGAAGGCTACTGAGTTTTTAATTTAATTTTGTGTCCATCCAATTGGCTGAAAGTGTTTATCAGTTGTAGTAGTTCTCTGGTGAAATTTTGTGGGTCACTTATGTACACTATCATTTCTTCTACAAATAGGGAAATTTTGCCTTCCCCCTTTCCCATTTGGATACACTTGATCTCCTTTTGTTGTCTTATTGCTCTGGCTAGAACTTCCAGTACTATTTTGAAGAGATATGGAAAGAGTAGGAACTCTGCTGTTTCTAATTTCTAGATATAATGACTATAAATAACATCACTGAACATAAAAATGTATCTATATAATAAGATTTAGAATCCTTTGGGTATACATCCAAAGGTAATGTAGCTAATTTCAAAGTAGATCAATGCCTTACTTTCTGAGGTAGATCCACACTGATTTTAAAAGTGGCTGTAAGAGTTTATACTACTATGAGCAATGAATAAGTGTTTACTTTTTACTGCATCCTTACCAGCGGGTGTCATCACTCATTTTATTATTCTTGGCCACTTGTACTGGAGTAGGCTACAATCTCAAAGTAATTTTAATTTGCATTTCCATGATGAGTAAGGATGTGAAATATTTATATGCTTCTTAATCATTTGAGTTTCACCTTCTGACAACTGTCTTCTTAGTTTTGTACCCCAATTTGATAGGGTCATTTGTTTAATTGCTGTTAATTTTTTTTTTTAGTTCCTTATATATTCTACACACAAACCGCACTATTGATACATCATTGGTGAAATGGCTTACCCAATCTGCATGCTGCCACCTTACCAGAATAAAAGTCTTTTCCTGTGCCAGTGAATTCAAAATTATTCCCCAAATTCCTTTCTATATGATTTTGTGTATCTAATCTTATGTTGAGGAATTGCATATATTTGGCATTAAATGTGCAGGTTTAAGAATCAGCATATACAGGGGGAGGAGGTCCCCTCCAGTCACAGTCATAGGGGAAGGGAATAAGGGGAAAATGGGAGTGAGGGAAGAATGGGAGGATACAAGGGATGGGATAACCATTGAGATGTAACAAGAATAAATTAATAAAGGAGAAAAAAATTAAAAAAATATGAATTCATTTTTATTTTTATGATTGTAGCCACCCAGTTTGACCAGCACCATTTATTGAAGAGACTTTCCTTTCTTTTTCTCTTTTTCCATTTTTTCCTTTTTGTTTTTTTTCGAGACAAGGTTTCTCTGTGTAGCTTTGGCTGCCCTGGACTCACTTTGTAGACCAGGCTGGCCTCGAACTCATAGTGATCCACCTGCCTCATCCTTCCAAGTGCTGAGATTAAAGGCATGTTATAACACCGACCGGCTAGACTTTCTTTTCTTTATGATATAGTTTTGTCTTTGTAAAAACTCAGTCAATACATGTCAAATTATGTCTTGGTCTTTATTTTGATTCCATTGATAATGCTGTTTCTTTTTACACCAATATTATTATTTTTTATTACTATAGCTCTGTTGTACACCTGAGAATCTGAGATGGTGATACTTCTAGCATTTCTTTTATTATTTTGGGTTGTTTTAGATATCTATGTATTTTTGGATTTCCACATGAATTTGAAGATTATTTTTTCCATTTCTGAGAATGAATCATTTTTTAATTTCAATGGGGATTGGATTTGAACCCATAAAGGCCTTTTGATAGGATGGCCATTTTTACATTTATCCACGGGCATCAGAGATCTTTGATACCTGTGTTGTTTTGTTCAGTTTCTTTGTTTTATTCTTAAATTTTATATTCCATTAGTCTTTTACATGCTTGGTTAGTTATCTCAAGATATTTTCTATGTTTTGATGCTGTTGTGTAAAGTACTGTTCTCTTTATATCTTTATTAGTCTTTTTGTCATTAGTATTAAGGCATGGTATTTATTTGGGGATATTAATTTTGTATCCTGCCTCTTTGCTAAGCTGTAATTGTTTAGTGGAGTTTTTGGGTATTTTTTTAATATATAAAATCTTAGCACTTGCCAATAAAAGTTTTTGTCTTTACTTCCTAGTGGTACCCACCTTGTTTCCTTCACTTGTTTTATTGTTCGTGCAAAGACTTCAAGTAATATATTGAATAAGTACGAGAACGGAATCCTTATCTTGTTTTTTATTTCAGTGGAAATCCTTTAAGATTCTAACCTTGCAGGTTGAAGTTAACTGTGAGCTTGCTCTATATTGTTTTTATCATGTTGAGGAAAATCCCTGATAATACTAGTTTCTCTAGCAATTTTATTATTAATATAATTTGGATTTTCTCAAATATATTTTTGCATGTAATGAGATGATCTTATGGTTTTTGTCTTTCAGAATGCTTATATGGTGGGTTACATTTATTGATTTATGTATGCTGAGCTATGCTTGAATCTCTGGGATGAAGCAAACTTTGTAATGCTGGATGATCTTTTTACTGGGAATTTCATTAGGAAAATTCATCTATAGTGTTTTTGTTGTGGTGGTTTTCATGTCAGGGTAATAGTGGTTTCTTTAAAATAATTGTTAGCTCTTCTCTGAAAGTATGACAGAATTCTTCTCTGAAACCATCTAGGCCTGGGCTTGTTTTACTTGTAAAAAAAGTTAAATTATTGATTCTATTTCACTATGTTTTTACAGGTTTGTTTAAATTGCTTATCTGATTTTGATTTATCCTTACTGCTCATGTATATTAGGTAATTTATGTATTTTTTTAGGTTTTCTAGTTTGTTATAATATGAAATTGCATGTATTTCTTTATGAATCTCTGAGTTTCCTTGATGACTATTGCAATGTTTCCATTTTCATTTTTTATTTTATTTATTGGATCTCTTTCTTTGCATTTTGGCTTATTTGGCTAAGAGTTTGCTAAGTTTATTTTCTCAAAAAGTTATTTATTTGCTTTATTGACTCTAATATTTTTGTTTTTCTTTATTTTATTGATTCTTTACATTATTTTTTATTTTTGTTTCTTTGGTTTCAGCTCTGTGTTTGATTATTTCTTCCAGTCTAATCTTTTGAGGTATTATATGTTTTTATTTTTATAGACCTTTCATGTGTGTTATTAAGGTACTAATATGAGCTATTTCCACTTTTTGTAGGTGCTTAGTGCTATGAACTTTACACTTAGATTTCCTTTCATCATATTTCATAGGATGGGGTGGAGTTCTTCTGGAAAAGTCAGGGTTCCAAATAGTCTCTGACCTCAGCATTATAGTGACAACATTCTCCTTCTTATCATGGTCCCCTCTTTGAGCCCTAGAAATTTTAAAGAGCATCACATAGCCTTCAGGGAAGATAAAAAGCAAGACACTGTCCTGATAGGAAACCTGTTCAGCAAGCACCTAGGGATTCCTGGAAGTTCCTCTGCCACCTATAGGGTAATTAAGCACTGTGTTTTCCTTCTTGTGATAGAAGACCATGCTACTTCATGTAAATAGGGTACTGTGCCACTGAACGTAGATTAAGTATCCTGGCACCCCTAAAACTAGCAAATCAGATACATTCAAACACAAGCCCCTCCCCATTCCCCAGGGTTTATAAATCATGAATAAAGGCTGCCTGCCACTTGGGTGCTCTAGCCATTACTGATGATGACATTCTGAGACTCCATTTATTCTCGAGAGAATTGCCGTTGAACAACCAGGTCTTGACTGTCCCAGGCAAGGACAGTCAAGGCAGTGATGACACAGCTTCCTTGGCAACTGAAGCCTACTCCTTCACTGCCAACTCAGTACTGACCACTGGTGAAGAACCACAGGGGCTGAATCTCACAGGGCCCGTCTGCCAGCTGGTTTCAAACAATTTTCTCTGTCATGCTAGCATGGCACAAAAGACTATAACACTGGTATCATTGTGGGCTTGTGGAGCTCCTGAGTTTCCACTGCTGTCTGATACCAGCAATCTCATGATAAAAGAGATAACTAGCAGTAATATTCTGTGGAAAGCTCATTTTCTACCTGCCTACTGAGACTGGGAGGCCTTGCCCTAAAGTACCCTAGACATTCCTGTGATAGAAACTGTACACTTGACTTCCAGGTCCATCTGTTTTCCTCTGGAATCAAGGAAAACCTGCCCTGGTCATCCAGAGGTGGAAGCCAGGCCAACCTGCAGGAAACTGAATGACTACTTTGGGTATGATAATTTTTTTTTATTTTAATCATGTCTAAACATCTTTTAAATATTCCTGATATATATCTTGGCACAATATTTATTTAATACTGAGTTGTGTTCCATTAGATTGTAAACTTTTGCCTTTTTTAAAATTTTGATATTTTATTTTAATTCATGTTGGTGATCATCAATGATAGAGCTTTGTCTTTCATTTTTCTTATATCTGTGAACATTTTCCTTGTACTTTTGAAGAAAGTTCAATTATCTGCTGTAAACAATGTATATTATTTAGTATTTGTATAGAATGTTCTGTAGATGTCTAATATATCCATTTATTTTTAATATTATTTAATCCCTATGTTTCTTTATTTTGGTTTTCTTTAGATGACTTGTCTATTGGCAAAAGAGGGATATTCAAGTCCCCAAAAATCATCATGTTAGTGTCAATATATAATATTATTTGTAGCAGTGCTCTTTCCTATTTCTTCTGATTACATTTGGTTTTTGTCCATTTGCTTTGAATATCTTTTTCTATATTTTACCCTTAGGTGACGCTTATTTTTAATGGTAAAGTGTGTTTCTTGGATGCAGCAGAAAGATAGATACTGTTTTCAAATCCAATCTCCTGTCTCTGTCTCTCTCTTTTATTTATTTATTTATTTATTTTGAGGAATTGAAACCAACAACAATGGCATTTATTACAGTTTTGTTTGGTATAGTAGTCTGGACAAGAATCTGTAGTCTCTGAAATTTTGTAGATCATCCTTTCAGTTTACATAAATGGACAAATGAACTCCATTGCAGAACGTTGACTAACTTGAGCAGGTCTTATGTAAACAACTACAATTATTATAAGTAAGTTCATGGAAATAACAGTACTGTTATGGTCAGAAATGTTTTGTTTGGGTCTTCCATAATCACTGTCTCTTAAAATCTTCTTATCCCTACTTCTGTAATGGTATATATATATAATTAATTTTTTCCTCCTTTATTAATTTATTCTTGTTACATCCCAATCGTTATCCCATCCCTTGTATCCTCCCATTCTTCCCTCCCTCCCAATTTCCCCTTATTCCCCTCCCCTATGACTGTTCCTGAGGGGGATTACCTCCCCCTCTATATGATCATAGGGTATCAAGTCTCTTCTTGGTAACCTGCTGTCCTTCCTCTGATTGCCACCAGGTCTCCCTGTCCAGGGGACATGGTCAAAGGTGAGGCACCAGAGTATGTGAGAAAGTAATATCCCACTCTCCACATTACTGTGGAGAGTGTTCTGTCCATTGGCTAGATCTGGGTAGGGGTTTAAGGTTTACCGCCTGTATTGTCCTTGGCTGGTGCCTTAGTTTGAGCGGGACCCCTGTGCCCAAATCTGCCTATCATAATGTTCTACTTGTAGGCTTCTAGGACCCTCTGGGTCCTGCTACTTTGCCTTTCTCCCATGATTCTCTCATCTAGAGTCCCACTAGAATGTCCTCTCCTCTGTCGCAGTTTCCTGGTAAGTGAAGGCTTTCGTGGGACATGCCCGTTGGGCTAATATGCAGATATAAGTGAGTATATACCATTTGAGTCTTTCTGCTTCTGGGTTAACTCACTCATTATGATCATTTCTAGCTCAATCCATTTATCCACAAATTTCGGGAATTCCTTGTTTTTAATAGCTGAATAGTATTCCATAGTGTATATGTACCACAGTTTCTTTATCCATTCTTCTATTGAGGGACACTTAGGCTGTTTCCATGTTCTGGCTATTATGAATAAGGCTGCTATGAACATGGTTGAGCAAATTTTCTTGCTGTGTGCTGGAGCATCTTCTGGGTATATTCCAAGGAGTGGAATAGCTGGGGCTTGAGGAAGCCCTATTCCAATTTTTCTGAGATAGCACCAGATAGATTTCCAAAGTGGTTGTACTAGTTTGCATTCCCACCAGCAATGAAGGAGTGTTCCTCTCTCCCCACATCCTCTCCAGCATGTGGTGTCGCTTGAATTTTTGATCTTAGCCATCCTGATGGGTGTAAGATGGAATCTCAGCATTGTTTTGATTTGCATTTCCCTGATGATTAAGGAGGTTGAGCATTTCTTTAAGTGTTTCTCAGCCATTTGATATTCCTCTGTTGAGAATTCTCTGTTTAGTTCCATGCCCCATTTCTCAATTGGGTTATTTGGTTTGGTGGTATTTAATTTCTTGAGTTCTTTATATATTTTGGATATTAGACCTTTGTCAGATGTGTGGTTGGTGAAGATCTTTTCCCAGTCTGTAGGCTGTCGCTTTGTTCTCTTTATTTTTATTTTATGTGCATTGGTGTTTGCCTGCATGTATGCCTCTGTGAGTGTGTCAGATCTTGAAGGTACAGACAGTTGTGCGCTGTCATGTGGGTTCTGGGAATTGAACCCAGGTCCTTTGGAAGAGCAGTCAGTGCTCTTAACTGCTGAGCCATCTCTCCAGCCCCAATGGTTATTTAATATTGGGGAAGGAAATACATGCCCGATATCACAAATATGTCCAAGAACCAATGTTTGCAATATTCATAGTATGTATATACAAATGTAATGTTATTATTTTGCTAAGTAGGAATAAAATTGAGTTTTCCTCTCAATTAGTATCTGGTGATCAATAGATTTCTACAACTTACAGATCTGATCAGTTTCTTTTCTCAATAGAAGTTGGTTAATGTAGAAACACACAACTGGCTAAAGTAGAGAAAATAAGGGACTGTTTGCTGATCATACATGACTGAGACATCTATTTTATACTCCCAGTTTACGTTTTAAGTCTTTTACACATACAAATATGATTTACTGTTTTTGTCATTCCTCTAAGCTTAAAATATGATGAAGATTCTTCTTCGATACTGCTGTAACTTTAAAGAGGGACGGTGTTCTGGTAGCTTAATCTCTTCACTGAGTTTTTCTAATAACACTATATTTAATAATTCTTAATGACTAAGTTTAGGACACATTTTAATGATATAAATGTTATACCAAAATAAATGTTTCTGTTAAAATGACAGGTTGGTGAATAAAAAGGTGGACCTGGATCTGGGAAATGATACTAGTAGACTTAGAAATGTGACAGTGAAGAAAATAGAAGTTGTATCTCTTAATGATTAGAATGTCATTACTGGTTAACCCCTCATACTTTTGCTTTACCTCATTGATTTCCTAATCTCATAATTATATATATATATATATATATATATATATATATATATATATATATATATGTGTGTGTGTGTGTGTGTGTGTGTGTGTGTGTGTGTGTGTGTGTGTATATATATATATATATATATATATATATATATATACATATATATATAATACATTTATATGGAGGAAAAGGTTATTTTTCATATGCTTTCCTTCCTGTAACTTCCTGTGCCTCAAGTAATTTACTCTCCCTCCAGATTATTTCATGTTCTAGATATTATGATTAGAGTAGATATAAACATGGGTACATATACATCTCCGTAATAAGAAATAGAATTCCTTGATTGTAATTCAAGGAGGAATAAATCTTGGTAATATGTTCAATCTATTTTAGTTATTTGTAGAATCATCACATTGTTTTCTAAAATGTCTGCTCCAATGTACACTTTAACTAGCAGACATCATACGAGGGTTCCCCATCCCCAATCCTCACCAACATTTAATGTCTTTTGTTTTTAAATCTTATTCTGTGTCAAATATTTCTCAGCTCATATATTTCACAATATTTTTCCCCTTTTATTATCTTTTTTCTTTTTTTAAAAATTAATTTATTCTTGTTACATCTCAATGATTATCCCATCCCTTGTATCCTCCCATTCTTCCCTCCCTCCCATTTTCCCCTTATTCCCCTCCCCTATGACTGTTCCTTAGGGGGATTACCTCCCCCTGTATATGCTCATAGGGTATCAAGTCTCTTCTTGGTAACCTGCTGTCCTTCCTCTGATTGCCACCAGGTCTTCCCCACCAGGGGACATGGTCAAATGTGAGGCACCAGAGTACATGAGAAAGTCATATCCCACTCTCCACTCTACTGAGGAGAATGTTCTGACCATTAGCTAGATCTGGGTAGGGGTTTAAAGTTTACTGCCTGTATTGTCCTTGGCTGGTGCCTTAGTTTGAGCGGGACCCCTGGGCCCAAATCTGCCTATCATAATGTTCTACTTGTAGGTTTCTAGGACCCTCTGGATCCTCCACTTTACCATTCTCCCATTCTTCTCTCATGTAGAGTCCCAACAGGATGTCCTCCCCTCTGTCCCAGTTTCCTGGTAAGTGAAGGCTTTCGTGGGACATGCCCCTTGGGCTAGGATGCAGATATAAGTGAGTATATACCATTTGAGTCATTCTGCTTCTGGGTAACTCACTCAAGCGACACCACATACTGGCAAGGATGTGGGGAGAGAGGAACACTCCTTCATTGCTGGTGGGAAAGCAAACTAGTACAACCACTCTGGAAATCTATCTGGTTCTATCTCAGAAAAATGGAAATAGGGCTTCCTCAAGACCCAGCTGTTCCACTCTTTGGAATATACCCAGAAGATGCTCCAGCACACAACAAGAAAATTTGCTCAACCATATTTCACAATCTTATTTGTAAATATTTATTATATATCAAGAAAATAAACATGATATATATCAAGGAAATGACTTTAAAATGTTTTTATTTTGTTAATATTTAAAATGTCACAAATCATTTCGTTCAGTTTTCCTCTTTAAATAAAGTTAATGAGGAACTATACATTAAGATTTTCTTAACATTTCTCTGATTGTTGGATATGTAATGTTCTTTAGACCAGAAAAAATGTAAATTAGAGACAAATCCAAAAATAAGATTTTCATACAATTGCATTCAACTATTTGTATTGTGTGATTTTTTTCTCTTCATGATAAATAATATATTAAAACCTAATCAAAAAAGACTTTAAAAGTCATAGTCAGGCAAAAATAAAAAACTATACAAAACTTCACAGAATTCATTTTATGTTTATAAGTAAATTTCAATGAAGTCACTAAACAAGACAACTCCATGAGAGAAAAGCAGTTCATTTGGAAGCAAACTGTAAGGCTGTCCCTTGGGAGCTGAGTACAACACCTTTAGTGGGCATGAAGGCAGGCAGATTTTATAAGATAGCCAGAAGGGTAGAGAGTTTGAGTTGACACAAGCTTTCTGGAATTATCAAGAACAATATGTGTTTTGTCCTTGCAAAATGACTGTTAGGGGTGGAACAGAAAGAGTATTTTGTAAGATAAGAAGATTACCTCACAAGATTTCTGAAGATACAGGGCTTAGGTTTTGCTTTCCTGGAAATAAACACCCAAAATGAGATCTATTTACCATCTTAAGACATTATTCTAAGATCCAGCCCTGCCATTTTGGGGCCCACTCTGAGATTTAACATTGTTTAATAACTATTCCTGTGTATGTGTACTGCCCTGCTATGTTTGTCTTGATTTTCCTTTTTCGTGAATTTTTAAATTTTAATTTTTTAAGAAGAAATGGAGAGGGAGAGAGAGAGAGAGAGAGAAAGAGAGAGAGAGATAGAGATAGAGACAGAGACACACACAGAGAGAGAGAGAGAGAGAGAGAGAGAGAGAGAGAGAGAGAGAATGAAGTTAAGTCAGGAGGCAAGAATTCTGGGAGTAATTGGCAAAGGGAAAGACTATAATAACATATTTTGTATGAAAAAATTAAAAATCACAGAAAGTGAACTAAAATCAATTGGAAAATAAAAGTAAAATTCATGGTAGAAAGGATTAGGGTTGCACCTCATAATGAGTTAATTTTCTTCTTCTCACAGTATATAGTGATTAACATAGAAACTAACAACTGGTGAACCTGCAGAGACTAAAATATTTTAGGTTTCTCTCTTAAATGCTCGTTGTTCTTCTCAGAGTAGGAGAAGAACGATTATTAGCTGTGATGGTGACTTCAAGGAAACATGATTCTCTGTATAAAACAGACCAATTGTACATATGAACTCCAAGTTACAACATTCATAAGACTAATAAAGGGTCTAGTCAGACAAAGCCCTAGAACGTAACAGGGTAAAAAGGCAAAAAGTCAATCACTACCTGAACAAATACTTGTATTTCCAATTCTGGGATAGTGATAATAAGTGATTCTCGGTAGATTGGCTATTATTATGCCAAGACATGCCTCTTATTCAAGAATATATTCTAGACATAATGAGTTCAAAAGAGAGAGAGAGAAAAGATAAGTTTCAGATAGGGAGGTGGGTATGTATCTGAAAGAAGTTGGATAAGGGGGTTGAACATGATCAAAATTTATTCTTTTAAACTATCAAAGAATTAATAAAACCATATTTTAAAATCTTAAGCATCCTTTCACTATACAGCACAGTGAATGTTTAATAAAAAATACTACATTTGGTGAAACAGAAAACGTTGAATTAATGTATGCATGCATGTGCTCAGCTGTCATTGTTCTTTTTATCCAGTCCCTGACCCAAAACCCAGAAATAGTAAAACCCATAGTGATAGGACCTCCATCACAAACTAGTATAACTAACTATCATAAGTAGTCACAGAGGCCAAGTTAATCTAGACAAGCCATTATTGAGATTTCCTTGGCAGGTGTTTGTGTATTGTGTCTAGTTGAAAACAGTAACCATCACAGTAGGTCATAATTTCTTTTTACTTTCAGGTAAAAAGAAAGGACTCCTTGGCTGTCCCATGCACTGAATTAACAAGGAAGGCTATTACAATTCACTTTCAGCAATAGGGGATGCTATTGTAAATGTTATTTTTTTTAATGAGATCTTACAATATAAGTACAAAATTTTGTCTCTTTATACAATTGTAATAGGATTTGGACCAAAGAACTAGTATTTGTTCAAAAAAAAATAACATGGTATAAAATAGCTAGAAGGCCTGAATCCAAAGTTTTTCCACGAATAGTACCAAATACCACAAAGTACTAATTATTGTACAAATGTGTACAAATCTTTAATAAAATTATAAAATGAAAATTTTACCATTGATCAGTTCAAAAGAAAACATTGCTATAGTTTGCTCTTTTGACTATATGGTGTGTGTATTGGAATGCAGAACATGTGCAGCATTGAATGTATTACCTGTCACAACATTTCCTCAAACCAGATAAATTATGTCCCTCAGTTGGGTAGTACAAAGGTAATTCTGTTGCCATATGTTGTTCGAAAGAGCTACTGCTGTGAAGGACTATATTATTGATCATCTGTGTCTATGTGATACCCATATTCTTTTTCCTCTACTGAAATATCATCTCTACAAAGTTTGTGGCTTTTCAAGGTAAAGCCTTTGTCAGACTTAGAAATTTCAATCTATGTATGAGATATATTTCAAGATAGAATCAAATCCTGCTGTAATCATCATACTCAGATTTAATAAATGTACCTTAATCATTATAACCAGATCATGCAGAGTTTCAGAATAGAAGAAAAAATTTAACATTTAGAAAGCTTCAAGCATAAAAGGAAGGTTTTAAAGATTCACTCTTTTATAATATATTTTTTTATTTCTCTTTCTTTCTCTTTTCTATCTGATGCTGTGACTTTGTTTATGGAAAAATATCTAAATAATAATTTCAACGTCATAAGACTATATCTTAAGTCATAAAGATAGCAGTCTCTGCTTAATAATAATAAGGCCATGAAACATACCACAGTCTCCATGCCTTAGTGTCTCAATAGACTAAAGAATTAATAGAATATGTATCTTCCAGGAGAATCCAACATTGGAAATATTTGGCAGAAGGAAGAGAATTAATGATCAAGGAAACATCAAAATGAATCCAAATTATTTTATAAATATTTATAAATGGCAATTTAAATTTTAAAAGTTTCTGAACCCTTAGATATGGTACTATATTTTACATGGAAGTACCCCTGGCTAAATGCACTGGCCCAGTGTTTCAAAATACCTTGAAGAATTATTTTTAAACATCAAAATAAAATAATACTCATAACAAAATACTTAAAATATCAACTCTTCTTTTTAATAGCTGATAAAAAATCAGTAAACTCAATGTCATAAAAATGTATTTTGGGGAGCTGGACATATGGATTAGCTATTTAGATCAATAACTGCTTTTCCAGATGACTAAGGTTCAAATCCCAACAACTAAATATCAGCTCACAATTGTCTATTACTCCAAGATTTGATATCCTCCCCTAGACATACATGCTGGCAAAACACCAGGGCACACAAAGTAAAACTAATTTAAAAACACATATGTTTATTTTGGTGGTAACATTTACAGTCTTGACACTAAAGAAAATGAATAGTATTCTGGCTCAATAAAATACTTCTATGTACTTGTAAATCAAACTTCTGGATTCTGTCACTCATCTACAAATGGGAATCAAGAAATTACAGGATAGTTCTCTTTTTAGTCTTGCACTTTGATGCATTGTCTTTCTTTTTACATAAATGCAATAGAAACATTAAAAATTACATATGTAGAGAAGTTATTTGAAATAGATAAAGATGTTGTCTACCGTGTTAAAATTATGATGTGTGTCCCCTGGCAATGAAAACCTCAACATTTTAAACATGAAGCCATCATCCTGCTAGGTGACTTATTAGAAGGAACAGAATAACAATCCAGCTTTCATGAAATGAGTATGTGTCTGGTAGAGTAGATCATAAAATACTTCAATATTCTGCTTCAGGTGTCTACCCAAAATGTTTAAAAGAAACTTAAATCACCTAGTATGCAATTTGCGATAAATCATATTGGAATTCTTTTTTTAATTTTTTTCTTAACTTATTCTTGTTACATCTCAAAGGTTAACCCATCCCTTGTAGCCTCCCGTTCTTCCCTCCCTCCCATTTTCTCTTTATTTGCCTCCCCTATGACTGTTCCTGAGGGGGATTACCTCCCCCTGTATATGCTCATAGGGTATCAAGTCTCTTCTTGGTAACCTGCTGTCCTTCCTCTGAGTACCACCAGGTCTACCCCTCCAGGGGACATGGTCAAATATGAGGCACCAGAGTATGTGAGAAAGTCATATCATACTCTCCACTCTACTATGGAGAATGTTCTGACCATTGGCTAGATCTGGGTAGCGGTTTAAAGTTTACCATCTGTATTGTCCTTGGCTGGTGACTTAGTTTGAGTGGGACCCCTGGGCCCAAATCTGCCTATCATAATGTTCTACTTGTAGGTTTCTAGGAACCTCTGGATCCTTCTACATTGCTATTCTAGCATGTTTCTCTCATCTAGAGTCCCAACAGGATGTTCTCCCCTCTGTCCCAGTTTCCTAGTAAGTGAAGGCTTTCGTGGGACATGCCCCTTGGGCTAGGATGCAGATATAAGTGAGTATATACCATTTGAGTCTTTCTGCTTCTGGGTTAACTCACTCATTATGACCATTTCTAGCTCAATTCATTTGTCCACAAATTTCTGGAATTCCTTGTTTTTAATAGCTGAGTAGTATTCTATAGTGTATATGTACTACAGTTTCTTTATCCATTCTTCTACTGAGGGACACTTAGGCTGTTTCCATGATCTGGCTATTATGAATAAGGCTGCTATGAACATGGTTGAGCAAATTTTCTTGTTGTGTGCTGGAGCATCTTCTGGGTATATTCCAAGGAGTGAGATAGCTTGGTTTTGAGGAAGCCCTATTCCCAGTTTTCTGAGATAGCACCAGATAGATTTCCAAAGTGGGTGTACTAGTTTGCATTCCCACCACCAATGAAGGAGTGTTCCTCTCTCTCCACATCCTCAGCAGCCTGTGGTGTCACTTGAATTTTTGATCTTAGACATTCTGATGGGTGTAAGAACCAGAGAAACTAAGTGACTTAGAAGAAAAAGTGTGGAAGAGCCTGGAACATATTGGCACAGGAGACAACTTCCTGAACAGAACAACAACAGCCCAGGCCTTAATGTACAATTAATAAATGGGACCTCATGAGGCTGAGAAGCTGCTGTAAGGCAGGAGACACTGTCAATAGAACAAAGTGATAGCCTACAGACTGGGAAAAGATCTTCAGCAACCCTTCATCTGACAAAGGTCTAATATCCAAAATATATAAAGAACTCAAGAAATTAAACACCACCAAACCAAATAACCCAACTGAGAAATGGGGATTGAAACTAAACAGAGACTTCTCAACAGAGGAATATCAAATGGCTGAGAAACACTTAAAGAAATGCTCAAACTCCTTAGTCATCAGGGGAATGCAAATCATATTGGAATTCTAAAACATAGAATATCAAGATGTTACCATTCATGGATATAAAATATATAAAATGATAACTAAGTTAGAATAGGGTCCTTAGTGTTAGGCCGAATCTATCACTACATATTTTTTATAAAAGAGAAAAGAGGAGAAAAAAATATAAAGACACTAGATGAATGCCTAGAAGCAGACATTCAGAAGTAATAATCTCTGCTAACACTTCATTAAAATCTAGCCCATAATAGCAGGAAAAATACATCTATTTAACTGGACATGCTATAATTCTTGCATTTGGGAAAGCTAGGTAGTACGATTTATAAGTTTGAGGCTACATGAGACACACTTTCTTAAAAAACAAACAATAAAAACAAAAAACATAAACAAATACAAAAACCCCAAAAACTTCACAAAGCCAGTTACTTGTTATTGTTACAGAAGATTGGACCTAACATCACACTCATACTAATCAAGCACTCCACCCCTGGGATCTACTCAAATCTCTGATTTCTGTTTTTGTTTTTTCATTCAGACAGATGCTTGCTAAGTTGTCCTCATTTCCCTTAGTTCATATCTATCATTTACATGGGCCTATTGCAGTCATCTGAGTGTCTGGGATTACAGCTAGTACCACTAACTTGGTTTATTATAATTTTGTATGAGAAACCTAGAAAACTTCGTTACTTCCATGTTACAGAACATCAGATCATCCTAGCATATTCTGTTATATCAAATATGATAAAAATAAAACAATCATAGAAAGTTATTAAAACCCCAACTATCATCTAAACAGAGTTGACTACGGAAAAGTTGTCAATTTGAACAGTTATTTATATGCAGCATAACTTCTCCAAATACATACAGTAGACTTATCACAACAGCATATGAAATAAGTGGCAGACAATCAAGGTCACACTCCAATGTCATGAACACCCAATTGAAACAACATGTCAATGAGTAAGTGACAAGATATAGTCAATACATGAGATCATCAATAATTACCTTGTTTCATAAGGGCATCAGTAGAGCAAAGCATGATCAGAATAATTACATAAATGACCTGAATGATTCTTCTGTTTTCTTCTGTATTTTTAATTGGCTCCTTTTTTGGTTCTCAGATTCATATGCATTACTTTTGATACTTATGTAAATCAACAAGGTGAACTGCTCAACTTCACATTTTGAAGTATGGCGGTCACATAAATGCATTGAAAACTGCAGTTATATGTTAAAGTAATTTAAGCACTCATTGCATAATTATTAACTTTTTTTAAAAGCCAAAAGAAAGGAATCATAGCTTGTTGCTTTAGTTTATGCATATCTAACATTGCACAATATTTTTATATTTCTATTATAATACCAAACGGTTTTTGTTTATAAATATCTTGTGCAATGATAAAGACAAGGAATAAATATTGATGTAAGTTTCTGATAATATATTTCAAATTAAAGACACATATACCCTTGATTATCTGTCAATAGTGTTATCATTTCATATAATAAATGAAACCAAAAAATTGCTCAGTTCTGGGAAAAATGATTGTGTCCAACTGGTGACCTCTCTTAGATTAAGGGAAAAGGCATACTGTTGTTAAATTTGGGGCAGAGGTCAAAAAAGAATACAAATTAATGCAAGCCAGTCGATATTTCCTGTAATAGGAAGTTGAAGAAAGAATATTTATTTCAGTGACTATGTGTTGCATAATCAGTCTTCAATGGCTTTTATATCAAAATATCATGTACTAGTGCAGAGGGCATTAGGTCTTCAAATAGCACTAGGGAAACCAGAAACATTGAATTTGTCATCAATGGAATGGGTAATATCTCTAGAGGCAGGCCTGACAAAAATCACTCGCTTTTATAAAAGAGATGCCATACACTTTGTTGAAGAAAATACTATTCTGTTTATTTCAGACCCTTTCTCTCTAGAACTTTATTCTGAGCATTGATTCTCAGTCAGTCAGTGAGTCAGTCAAAACTATTCTTATGGAAAAGGTTACAGGTACTTTGCAAAACATGCATACTATACAGAGAAGATTCAATGTAGTTGTTTCTTAAGCTTTATTATGATAAT
The DNA here is from genome assembly GCF_964271855.1 of Acomys minous. Classification (NCBI taxonomy): domain Eukaryota; kingdom Metazoa; phylum Chordata; class Mammalia; order Rodentia; family Muridae; genus Acomys; species Acomys minous. The sequence goes on along the minus strand of NC_140488.1, from coordinate 60,459,493 downwards.
TATAATACAGAATTTTTTCCAAAAGTGGGAGGGAGGGAAGAATGGGAGGATCCAAGGGATGGGATAACCATTGAGATGTAACAAGAATAAATTAATAAAAAAATTTTTAAAAAGGTTTAAAAAAGGTGGTACTATGCCAAATATGAACTTCTCAGTTTAAGACTGTAGAAGTTGGAAGCAACATTGTCTAACTAAGCCATGTTAAATTGGATTTCCCTCTTGGTTCACAGGAATTATTTCCCTGCTGGCCATAGTGTTCTCATAGATTCCCTCATATGAGGCAAGCCAAACAATGTAAATTCACCTTCTCACAGTTATGGTAATACAGAGTCCAAATTCTAATTGAAAGTACAACTTAAGTATATTTTTCTGTAGTTCCCTTTCTTGACTTATAGAGATATTTGTCTTCTTCTCAGTGTTCATTCACTGTAGTCACAGGTCTATGATGTCTCTTCCTTTTCTTATAACAATACCATCGATACTGGATATTAATCTTAGTTTTTGAAATTCATTTAACCTTATTTTTAAATTATATTTCTTCATGAATTCACATTTTTGTTAAGCAATTTAAATTCAGAACAGTCTTATCATAATCATTAAAATCAATATTAAGTTGATAAATAAAAGGTATGACAAGAAATTTGAATAATAGCCATAGTGCTATTATGTTACTTCTAAAGGTAATTTGTATGACCTTTTGAAATGGACCAGAGAAGTGGGAAGGATATAAAGTTGTAAATGTCTACTACATGACTGTATTCTGTAAGTACAACTTATATTAGAGATTCCATTTATTTTAAATGTCAAAGTTTAAATTACTTGATTTTTAAGACCATTGTTATTGTTGATAAATAACAAATTCAAAGTGTTAATCATGCTTATTATAAATACACAAAACATATTTAATAACTACTTATTTCTAATTAGTTTGAATAGAACATAATTCATGTTACTGAATTCTATGAATTTATCTGTATGATTGAAAACTCATTAAAATTTTATAATTGTATAATTGATACAGCTGTTTAAAGTTCACTATATATATTAAGTATTACGGATCCATATAAAATTTCATTACATCCTCCTACTGAACCAAAAATAGAGAATATATGGTATACCATATGTATGTGTAATGTGTGTGTGTGTTTGTTTGTGTGTTTGTGCTTGTGTGTGTATGTACATGCTTGTGTTTACACAGACAATGAAAACAGAGACAAAAAAGAGAGAAAAACATGGCTTATATTTTTCTATTAGGAGAAATTTCATACACTCATCAGCTGGAAATGCATTTCAAGTATGATTCTAAGTCATAAGACACCTGATGAAATAAAGTTCAGTCAAAGAACAGGAGACAAATATTCTCAAACTCAGAAACATATCTCAGTACCTGATACATGAAATTAACCATCACACTGTCTTTGGGCAAGGTTTATTCCCTGTCATAGCAACAAAACAATGTAAAGGACCAGAGAATACATTAAACATTGAAGTAAAATTAACTTACTTAGTTAATATACTTTAAATGCATGAATTCATGTGAACAATGAAATTGGATTCAGTATTCAACGCTTTTCATAACTGGTTCAGTACAAGTGTGTGTTTATAGAAAACAAATTAGTAGAGGTATAAAATACCTCAAATGTAATCTAGCTATAAAATAGGAAATAATGTAATTATTGTGGCCAATGTTATGTGCTGATGGGAGACATTTACAAGACACATGATAGTGATATTGACAATTTTCATTTTCATTCAGTTGTAACATTTTTAAAAATCTGTTCTGTATGCAAATTTTCACCCTGAGTTGTAAGGCAAAGTGGCAAAATACCAAGAAAACTGTTCTTACTCCCACTATTTAGAAGTGCTAAACAGATTTTAGAAAGTCTGAATTAAATATTAGGCAAATGGATATTAAAGTCAGTTTTATTATCATTGTTAGAATCATGATGTTTTAGTTAAGACAGAAAATCGATGTTGCTTATTACTAGGATGGACACTCTATATTTATTTTTTGAAATTTCTTTAATTAATGTATTTAGATTACATCTCAATTGTTATCCCATCCCTTATATTTTCCCATTCCTCCCTTCCTTCCACTTTTTCCCTATTCTCCTGCCCTATGTCTGTGACTGAGGAGGACCTCCTCCCCCACTATATGATCATCGGCTATCAATTCTCATCTTGGTAGCCTGCTTATCCTTTCTTTGAATGCCATCGGCCTCCACACCAAGGGGAAGTGGTCAAATATGGGGCACCAGAGTTCATGTCAGAGTCAGTTCCCACTCTCAACTCAACTGTAGAGAATGTACTGTCCATTGGCTAGATCTGAGTAGGGGTTTGATGCTTACTGCATGTATTGTCCTTGTTTGGTGCAGTAGTTTGAGCAAATTCCCCAGTGCCCAGATCCACCCATCATGATGTTCTTCTTGTAGGTTTCTAGGACCCTCTGGATCCTTCTATTTTGCAATTCTCTCATACTTCTCTCACCTGGAGTCTCAATAGGATGTACTGACATCTATCCCAATCTCCCAGTAAGTGAGGACTTTCATGGGACATGCCTTTTGGGCTAGTGTCCAATAATAATATACCATATGAATCTTTCTGCTTCTGGGTTAACTCACTCACTAGATTCATTTCTAGTTCTATCCATTTGTCCACAGGTTTGGGGATTTCCTTGTTTTTAACAACCTAGTGATATATTCCAAAGTGTGGATACACCACAGTTTCTTTATCCATTCTTCGACTGGGACACTGTTTATTTAATTAGATGTTTTCATATAAGTAGGAAGCAAAAAAATGCCACTTGAACTTTTCATATTCAACTAAAATTGGTTTCCTCCAATTTCAAAAGAACTTAGGTCTTAGCCATTTGATTTGTTTCAGTGTGAATTAAGGTATGTTAAGGTCTTTATTCATATGAAGTGTCATGATATTTTGCCTTATAAAGGCATTGCATTCTATAACTTCATAAAAAATGAAATGTGTCATATTAACTTGAGATCACATTCATGACTATGCCACTTGGTCCTTTGTCCTTTTGATTCTTGAAGGAATATGCTTAGTCTTTGTAATGCCTTGGTTATATTTTTACCGTTTTTCATATTGTATATTGCATAGCTTTTCAATCATACAGTTCAATAAGTCAATAGCAATCATTGGTTAAAAAGTCACCAGTAAGTTTTTTTTTTCATTTCTCTATTCTTTCTTATGATAAAAATCAGGCTGGAGTACATTGGAAATACAAATAGCTAGCTACTTTAGGAATTACCAAATACTACCTCATAAGTAAACTTCCTTAAATTTTTTGAAGTGCTTATTAACATTGAATTGTCTTTTTGTTTGATCTGAGCTGACAATCTAGGGAAGAAAGAAGGCAATGGGAATATGAAAGAATAAAGGGTGGCAGTAACTAGAGGAGTGGAGAGAGAGTAAACCATGGTCACGATGTTTTGAAAACAAAAAGAAATAAATAAGTAAATAAAATAAAGTTTTAAAGTTCAGGTTCTTTTATTAGAAGTTAATTCAGTATAGGTATATGCAAATTAGAACTCTTTATATTTAAGAGACAACACAATAATATAAATATTTCTGTCATATTTTAGAATTTGGATTACGTATCTTTATGAATCAATAGTGTTAAAATATCTACAAAAAGCAATTGTGGTGTCATACAACAGTGACAACATTCAGTAATCACACATGAGAATTTCCATGAATGCCATGCCAGTGAGGACTATGTAGTAAGACCTTGTTTCAAAACAGACAATTTTTAAAACATAATTTATGAAAAATTTTATCAATTTAATATTACTTATCTTCAAATAATTTTGATATTCCAATTTTATTTTTGCCTAGCCAATATAATATTTTGCTTTCAGTTAGCGTAATTGTTTCCTCTGTTAGCAGTTTATATAATACTCACTCTTTATTTTTTTTCATTGTAATTTTCTCAGCATTTATTTACTGTATAGGTTAAAGAATTTAATAGAAGCATTTTCTTTAAAATTTATCATATACTGTAATTGTTTTCTGTCCAGCACTATCAAATATTAGAGGATGTGATATAATGGAATTCAGGTAGTAGACACAACAAGCTAAGAAGATATATAAAACTTAAAAACGTACTGTTTTTCTAACACTAATTTTATCCTGAATTTTTTATTTAATAAAATTTTGTTTAATAGTAAAAGCATAAAATAAAGCATAAAAAGCCAACAGCTTCAGAACATTTACTTTTATTGTATAGAAGTTTATTTAGATGCACAGATTTTGGGTTGGATTAATTAAAGTACATGATTTATTATTATTATTATTATTATATTATTATTATCATCACCATCATCATTATTAGCAGGGGTTTTATATAATAAAGTTTATTTAAAATAGAAAAAAAAAAGGCTGGTACTAAGATTAGTCTAAATTTTCTCAAGTTTCTTCTTGAGTTAAACCATGGTTTAACTCTGAAGAAGATTCCAGTGCATTCCTAACAGGGACCAGATCACTCCATGGGTGAGGCTACTATAACCCAGAAAAAGCTTTGGTATCTCTCCCATTCTGTTCTACTTTTAAATTTTCTTTGTTACTGAATCTAGTGATTTTCCTCTTTCAACCAACCAATAGAACAGCTGCTTTTTAACTATCCTTAGTGTATTCTCTGGAGATTCCACATTTTCTATATTTTTGCTGTCCACCAATATCTGCTTGCCTTTATTAAATTTGAGAAAACAAGTCATTAAAGCAGAGTAAGATTTTGCTCTTTGATGTAACAAAAACCCTTGACTGAAAGAGAAGGATATAAGAACCACACGTCTAGTTTATGCTTTGACTTGTTAACAGATTGAAAGATATTCTTCTTTTTGTTGCTGAAAACAGAAATTTCTACAGAGAAAAGATTAAGTATTGCAATCAAATTAGCATTGATGCAAAGTTTGGAATTGTTACAGTAGTAAAATTTAAAAGCTATGATTAATGTTAAATATCTAATAAAAAAGTGAATGAGAAAAAGGCAATAAACAATGGATGGGACATATTCCATGACATGCATGGATAGGAAATAATATAATTTTAGGCAATCAGTTCTCTCTTTACACTCAGAAACATTTGTTGAGGATTGAACTCAGGCAATCAGGCATTATAAGCATTCTCTTATACCCACTGAAACACTTTGTCAGGAACTAAGATAATATAATTTTGTAAATAACTGCTATGGGGAAATGCCTCTGTCATGAAATCTAGTGTCCACCATTTGAACATTGGTAGAGAGGCCTTTGGTAACAGAGAAGAAGGGCATGCATGCTATCTAGATGAGACCTGAAGGTGTTCTCAATCAGTGGGGGAGAGGAAGAGGACCCAAGCTGTCAGAGGTCTGGAAGAGGGGAATAGGGCAGAAGAGGGAAAAAGGTGGGAATAGAAAGATAAGAGCAAGGGGACTACTATTGGGATGTAATGTGGATAAAATATAATTAAAAATAAAATTTAAAAAATAAATGAATACTCTACTTATTTTCAAGATTTTACAAGACATATTTCAGTCTTAATAGGCTGTTATAGTACTTTATTTCAGATTTACTATTTAAAAACACATGACTAACTTCTTGTGGCTATGGAGAAATTGAATGTGAATATTCTGACTAGAATGTATCTAAAGTGCACAGTGCATATTGGAGTGCAAAGAAAAAACAAGAAAAAATATGCAGTCACATTAAGTTTTTTGTGTTGTTTCCATGTTGAAGTGGTTTTGGAATATAGTGAACTTAATACTTATATTATTATTTTTGGTTGGGAGCCTAGTCTTTAAGGGCTGAGCCATCTCTCCTCGGACCTGATAAGTGGCATTCCTCTCAGCATTCTTGACACTGACATTCTGTACCCTTCATGTCCCAGTGCCAAGTGTCTCAATTGCTGTTCTTTATCAGAACAAGACAGCTTGCAGGATACATTCAAAGAAAGCTTCCAATACCAGTTGATCCAGCATTTCAGACTGTCCCAGACAGGACTCTAATGAAGCCGGGAATTTCTCAACATTTAGAAACTGGACCACAAATGTGATTCCTAACTTGTTTAACCATTTGCCCAATATTATTTGGACCCTTACTACATATTATTTCTCCCAAATTAGCCAGGAAAAAAGTTAAGAAAACGACGTTCCATTTCCTTTGAGGGGGTTCAGGTAGATTTTTTGGTTGCTTTCTTGGGCTATAGAGGGTTATTATCAATTGTGTTGGTTACAAGTTATTGTTGAATATATTTACAAAGAAAACAAGGTTAGACCCTCCAATGTCTCTCCTTTTCTTTCTCTTACATTCTTAGGTTTGGAGATAGGGGTTAAAAGAAAGAGGGGGGGAATATAGAAATATATAGGGAAGATAGAACAAAAAGTAGATTAGTGAATTACTCCTCAACTTAATGCCTTAATTGTAACTCACAAGGTTATTTTTAATTCACTGGTATAGAATTTTGTATATAGATGCAAAATAAGTTGAATACTAGGTACAGTGGTATAGAATTCAAATATAAGGATATTTTTAACACACATTATATATATATATAAATATTTCTACTCTGATACGAGGTATTGTACCCTTATAGCTCAATTATAATACAAGGTTTACTTCCAATACTTTGAAAGTGCTTATTGTAGCCTGTTTAGGATAAATAAGTTATACAAATTAATTGTTAGCTGAGCAAATCATGGCCATGTCAATCACTAGTCTACCATTATCACAAGAATGTACACCTTAGGTGCAGCAGATAGATATGACTGTATAGAAAGATAAGGTAGGATAGTTAGATAAGGTCTTCCAAAAACTCAGAGAGATGCAAAATATGGCATTTAAAATGTTTTTGTTTTAAAGATTCACTGACAATGAGACAGGTTAACTCCTGGCAATACCCACGCTACCTCAAAGAAGATGATAAGCATCAAAGAACCTTATTATGGAGATGCATTCAAATGTGGCAAACAGGCCACTAGGCAAAATGTCCTCATTTCTACCACAGAAAAATTGTGCCTTAAAAAGGGCAAGCTTAGATGCAGGCAGATTTGAAGGCCAAACTCTGTCAAGACAGAGTAAGCAAGTCCTCAATAGTTCTTGCCTCACAAATGTGTCTGTCAGATATATTGGGCCAGAAGGCTGAAGAAGATGCTTCAACATATTAGAGTTTTGGGTCAATAATTAGGTAGCAAACTGTCTCTGTCATTTTCTCATTTGGAAAGGTACTAACCTGCACTACTGGCATATTCAGGTAATCAAGTATATTTCTTCTCAAGTCTCTGATGGAGTTGAATGCCAGGTAACTTAGTTTTATAATGAAGCTTAGTTGTTTACGGGTTAAGATGTTTTAAGGTACAGATAGATGTTTTAAGTTGATAATGACAAGGCGTGATGGAGATTGATTTGCACTCAGAATTTTAGACACACCAAGATAGGAAAGATGTGTTCTTTAAGGTTGTCAAATACAAATAGCCAAAACACTAAGAATGTAACATTTATATAATTCCTGATTGTGTCATGGTTCTTCTTGTTATAGGTAGTTTATTGTATATACATGTAATAATATAAAGGTATAAGTAAAAAATAAAAAAGGGTAAAGGGAAAGAATATAAACCACCTACACAAAATTGCAAAAAAATAATAATTATGTCTTTATCTCTCAATTATTGTTTCTTTCTGTCACATGCTTTATATAGTTATTTATAATCCAAATAGCAGACTCCCCTGTCTGGTCTTGTGCTAACACTTGAGATTTGGTAAGGAAAATACCTAACTGAGGTTCCATTGCTGGAATCTCTTTGTTAGATTCTGTTTTTAAAACATCTTCCATAAATGTGATTATGATCATCAATCATAATATGTATATATGAAATTAAGGAAATTAAGAATTCTTGATTGTTTCATGATTCCTCTTCCTGTAGGTAGGTAATGTATTTTATACATATATGAACTAATATAAATGTATATATAGAAATATTTAATAAAAATTAATATATATGAACTAGTAATAATGAGGTTTTCAATCAAGAAGCATGTCAATATTTTATACTTTGTTAAGTATATATACATATATGTGTGTGTGTGTTTGTGAACACAAAAGTGTTTTATTCCTTTTTTTGTTTTGTTTTGTTTTGTTTTTTGTTTTTTGTTTTTCAAGACAGGGTCTCTCTGTGTTAGTCTTGGCTGTCCTGGACTCACTTTGTAGACCTGGCTGGCCTCGAACTCACAGCGATCCACCTGCCTCTGCCTCCCAAGTGCTGGGATTAAAGGAGTGTTTATTCTTTTTGTCATGTTTATTCTCAAGTGTTCAGTTGCTGCTGAAAACTTTTGATTTATTGTATCTTAAATACTTGCTGAATTCATCTGATCTTTCCTCAATGTAATGATTACAGGTATTAGCCAGTATGTACAACTAGATTTTTCAAGTTAAACCAACAATACATTTTTGGGCATAAAACAAACTTACTCAGAGTATATTGTACTTGAATATTTTATTGGATTAAGTCTACAAATATTTCTTAACTAAGTTGATGGCTATTAATAAAAAAATTGGTGTGAAAAGTTCATATTTTATAGTATTTAACATTCAGATTTTGAATTAGACATTCAGGTAGACTCAAAATGAGTTGGTATGCATTTTGTGAACAAGTTCAAGCAATATTGGTGATAATATTTGAATATTAGAAAATTGAAGTAGTCACTTCATATAGTTTAAACATCCTTTCATAAAGTAGTTCAAAAGACAAGCATTACTCTTTAGATTTTGTATTATTCCTCTGTCCATATTTATCAATTTTGGGTTTTAAGAAGTCTATATATTGCTTTATATATTAATTTTCAGCATTTGCTTTAGATAACAATCTCTTACTTTTTATTGTCTTTGAATATATGCTAATGATCTTTTTTTAGTTACTTTGGATTTGATGTATCCCTTCTACTTGAAAAATATTGTATCTTGTAGGGAACTTATTTTTGATGTTCATAATCTATTCTATTAATCTGCTTTCATTTGAGAATATCTTCATACAATTTTTTATTGTGGAAAATATTTACCATTACATAAAGATGAGAATTCATTACTAATGTTTCCAGTATTTTAATGATGTTGTTCCATCATTATCTGTATTCTTTCTCCTCCTGTCCCCAACCTCTCTTTTAAGTTAGAAGTCTTTCTGGAGGTACATGGTGATCCTTCTTTGTTCAGTATGCACTTTTCTCTTGTTAGATTTTTCTTTATCATTTTGTCAAATTTGAGTTGTTCTGACCATAATCTCCACTCCTGATTCTTCCCTTTCATTCACAATGCTTATTTATTTTTCTGTTATCTCATATATCCCTGAAGCTCTGTCCTTGCTTCATCATTTATTTAACATACTAGATAATCCATTTTACAACATAAATTTGGCTAATTGTTTATTACTTCATTTAGACAATTAATATAACAAATAATACTATAAATTTTCTCTTATTGCATATTTCAGTTCTAATATCCTAAGCTTATTTTTACAGTAGAAATCATTATCTTTGAAATGACTTCAAATGTGTTATTTTTCTGTGTAACAGATATAGATTAGATGACTATGCTTATTATTCCATGCATTGAGAATATTTTAAAATTGGTATTACTGAATAGTCTTTTGCTTTGAAAATTGATAGTGTTTTTAATATTTATTTTCCTGTGCTCTTTGTTTGTCAAGCTATTTTGGATTATTTCCTACACTTTTTGGATATTAGTTTGTTTAAACTCTTTATACTATACTATTCCCCTTGACAATATGATTTGTGTTTGCTTGTTCAAGCAGGTAATAAAAACGCTTTAAACTTTCATTCAGTGCGTCCTCTTCCAACTTCATTTCAATCCTCAAAGACTTTACTGTGTTTTTGTTTCTGTTCCATGTGCACATAGCTCACTAGGGAGCTAAAAACTTTTGCTAGTTATATATACATGATGCAGTATACTTCTGTAGTTCAGACGTTTCCTCTATGTTTTTTTGGTCCTGAAGTTGGAGATGTGTAGAGCTTCAATGTTAACTCTATCCAAAAGAAAAAAAAAGTATTTTCTATTTAAAATAAAAATTGGAGTGTAAGTCATCTGTATCATTGCTTTAAAGAACAACTCCATGACTAAAATGTTCCACCAGGATAGTCATGAGAAAAGAGAAAAAATGCACAAATAAACAACTGAAAACAAGTAATTCACTCATGCATTTTACCTATTCAAAATTTATATCCCGTCTATACTTGTTTGCTTACTTTTTCTATATTTTTCAAAATCTTGGCTAGTTGCAGTTAGTACTTACTGTTGGGTTCTCATTGTAAACAGAAGGAAACATATACTTCCAAGTATTTATTTCAGTGCAAAATTACTGGAAGTTCTGTATACATTTGTAAGTAATCAGAAATTCAATATATACTTTTGTAAAAATAGTCTACTCATCTTCTTTTATCCTAGTCATGTAACATTCAGAGAAGGACAAGTATAACTTCCTATTCAAGATCTATATTCACTCAATGGTTGTCCTCCCTGTCTGTCTGTAATTCAATTATTCTTGGTAAAAAAGTATTTTAGCACATGGAAGAGTTATTGTAAGAAGTAAATCACAGATAATCAAATACTTTACCTTTCTTATATATAGGTTTATAATTTTTATTTCAAGAACATAATTATATGAGAATATACAGTCTTTATTCTAAGCAGGAATCAGGAATAATATATGTCATAATTAAAATGGAAGAGATGATATAAACAATTTTCCTTCTTTAAATTTTAAATGACAAAGAGAGCAAACAAAAACCTACCCAACCCCCCTTAGAGGACATGGGAAATCATTCTTTTAAGGTTTCTTCAGGCTGATTTAGGGTGAATAGTACATTTGAAGGAGCCAAAAAAATTGATGAAGATGGTTAAGCAAACCAGGGATAGCATTTGCGGTCCATTTTCTAAATTTTGGGAAATTCTAGGCTTAAAATGAGTCCTGTGTGGGACAGTCTAAAACGCTGGAGCATTTGGGATCAGAAGTTTCAACAGTGCTGTCCTGGAAGCTGTCTTGATGGGTAACAACAACTGAAATGTCCGGGGATTGAACAGGGAAGATGCAGGATGTCAGCATCAAGCATGTTGAGAGGAATGAATCCTCTCAGGTATGATCCAGCATCAGTGTCCGGTTCTTTTGTTGTGAAAATATAATTTCTTACAAGCCTTATAGAGTTCTAACATTATAACTGTATGAGGTGTGGAGGTTTGTTCTCTGCTCATTGTATGAGCAGAAGTTAGAAATTTTCCAATCTTCATTCATGCCATTCTAACAGTGGCCTCTAATGCTTATTTTCATGAGGAATTTGTTATAAGTTATTATTGGTCTTATACAGTGAGAAAACTAGGTCTCTCTTTTGCTTTATCTTTATTTTGTAGATAAACATATAGCTGAATAGAAAGAAAAGGAGATATAGAAATATACAAGGAGGATAGAAAAAAGGTAAATTATTAAATACACTCCTCATCAAACTGAAGACCCAGAGATGAATCCACACACATTTGCTCACTTGATTTTCGACAAAGAAGCCAAATCCATTCAATGGAAAAATGACAGCATCTTCAACAAATGGTGCTGGTCTAACTGGATATCTACATGTAGAAAAATTAGACCCCTATTTGTCACCATGCACAAAACTCAATTCCAAGTGGATTAAAGACCTCAACCTAAAACCACAGACATTAACCCAGTTAGAGGAAAAAGTGGGGAATAGTCTGGAACTCATAGGCACAGGAGACAACTTCCTGAACAGAACACCAACAGCCCAGGCCTTAACATCAACAATTAATAAATGGGACCTCATGAGGCTGAGAAGCTTCTGTAAGGCAGGTGACACTGTCAAGAGAACAAAGCGACAGCCTACAGACTGGGAAAAGATCTTCACCAACTCTTCATCTGACAAAGGTTTAATATCCAAAATATATAAATAACTCAAGAAATTAAACACCACCAAACCAAATAACCCAATAGAGAAATGGGGGCGCAGAACTAAACAGAGAATTCTCAACAGAGGAATATCAAAATGGCTGAGAAACACTTAAAGAAATGCTCGACCTCCTTAGTCATCAGAGAAATGCAAATCAAAACGACACTGAGATTCCATCTTACACCCATCAGAATGGCTAAGATCAATAACTCAACTGACACCTCATGCTGGTGAGGGTGTGGAGAAAGAGGAACACTCCTGCATTGCTGGTGGGAATGCAAACTAGTACAACCACTTTGGAAAGCTATCTGGTGCTTTCTCAGAAAAATGGGAATAGGGCTTCCTCAAGTCCCAGCTATTCCACTCCTTGGAATATACCCAGAGGATGCACTACCACACAACAGGGATATATGCTCAACCATGTTCATAGCTGCCTTATTCATAATAGCCAGAACTTGGATAAAACCTACGTGTCCCTCAATAGAAGAATGGATAAAGAAACTGTGGTACATTTACACTATGGAATACTACTCAGCTATTAAAAACAAGGAATTTCCAAAATTTGTGGACAAATGGATTGAACTAGAAATTGTCATAACGAGTGAGTTCACACAGAAGCAAAAAGAGCTAAATGGTATATACTCACTTATATCGAGACACTAGTCCAAGGTGTACGTCCCCATGAAAAACTGTACCTACCAGGATAGTGGGTAAGAGGGGAGGTCATCCTATTGAGACTTTAGGTGTGAGAAGCCTGGGAGAAAGAGGAAATAGAAGGATCCAGCGCGTCCTGGAAAACTACAGGCGAGTCTGGGCCCTGGGGTCCTCTGCAAACTATGGCAACAGCCAAGGAAAAAATAGGCAGTAAACCTTGAACCCCTACCCAGACTAGCCGATGGACAGGACATTCTCCACTGGTGAGTGGAGAAGGATATCTAACTTTCACACAAACTCTCGTGCCCCATTTTTGAACATGTCCCTTGGATGGAGATGCCTGATGGCACTCAGAGGAAAGATAATAGGTCACCAAGGAGAGACTTGATACCCTATGAGCATATACAGGGGGAGGAGGTCCCCCTCAGACACAGACATAGGGGAGGGGAGGGGAGTAGGGGGGAAGTGGGAGGAAGGGAGGAATGGGAGGAAACATGGGATGGGCTAACAACTGAGATGTAATATGAATAAATTAATTTAAAAAAATAAAAATTAAAAAAAAATTAAATACACTCCTCAACTCAAGGCCTTAACTGTCACTCACAAATAAGGGTATTTTAATTCATTGGTATTGATTTTTATATAATGATATGAATCTTGGTCATCTCAAATACTAGTATAATTTTATCACATGACTATACATCCTAGGTCTTACAAATAGATATGATTCTATAGATATATAAGGTAAAATAGTCAAATAATGTCTTCAAAAGCCTCAGAATATGGCATTTAAAGATGTTTTTAGGAATGGGAGGGTACAAGGAATGGGATAACAGTTGATATGCAATATGAATTAATTAATAAAAATTACAAAAATATAATGCAATATTGAATATAAAAAAGATATATTTAATATTCTAAAGATTCTTTGACAACAATACAACTTATCTCCTGGCAAAACCCAGCCTACCTCATAGAAGATGATGAGCATCTAAGAAGCTACTTATGGAGTTGGCTTCAAATGTGGCAAACAAACCACTGGGCAAAATGTTCTTTCTGCCACAGACAGAATTCTTCCTAAAAATGGGCAAGCTTAGATGCAGACAGAGCTGACAGCCAAACTCTGTCAACACTAGGAAAACAAGTCCTCAATAGTGCCTCCATTGCATATATATCTGTCAGATATATTTTGCTAGAAGTCTAAAGATGATGATCCAACATTATAGAGAGTGTTGGGTGACTGTTCAGGCAGTAAACTGTCTCAGTCATTTTTTTTTTCATTTTGGAAGCTGCTAAACTGCATTTCCTATTAACTCAGGTATTTAAGTTTTATTCCTTCTCAAGTCTCTGATGGTGTTTAAGACCATATAGTTTAGTCTTACAATTAAGCTTGCTTGGTTAGGAGTTAAGATGTTTTTAGATGTTTTAAGATGTTTTAAGTTAGTAGAGATGATATATGATAGATACTGATTTTCATTCTGAAATTTAGACCCAACAAGATAGGAAAGATGTTTACTTCAAGTTTGACAAATACAAATAGCCAAATCACTATGAGTGTAACATTTAAATAATTTCTGATTGTCTTGTGGTTCTTCCTGCTGTATGTAGTTTATTTCATTCATGTGTAATAATATAAATATATATGTTAAAAAGGAACATAATAAAAATCATGGAAAAACTTAAATGAAAGTAAAGAATTTTAGTTATTTTTTTCTTCCTGTATGGAGTATTCCCTAAATGATTTATCCTAAATAATTATGCAATAGAAAGTAACTTAAAAAGTTGTCAGGATATTTATTTTCATGGAAAACAGAGTAATATTTTATAAGGGAACAGCTTTCAAAATACTTGATTTCTAAATAAGAAAAAAAATGTGCCTTTGTTTTGTTGAGTAGAATAGGTGAAGGGAAGAAATGATATTGGAATTTAGAGGACATGATATTCAAAGGGAAACAAAAATGCAGAGAAACGAGCTACCATAACTTAAGGAGAAAGGGAATTTTTAAAAATTATATTTGGTAAATTATTAGTATTTTGTTTGTCATATTCTTGAATCAATCAAGTTAGATGGCATTTGAGATTTTAAAATAAAACATTATAAAAATATTAATAATTTGTATCTTCTACCTTCAGTATGACATAAAATCTGGAATACTATGTTGCAATACAAAATCTTATGCTTAGAGTGGTTCTGTGCCTCTGCCCCGAGCTGTGAGAGGGCTGTAAGTGTGATTAGAAGACATGATATGTAGAATCCTCTCTACCTACTCCCTATCTGCCTGATATACCAGAGACACATCCAGTACATGTGAAAGCAAACACCTATGGACAAAACCATATAATAGAAAAAATAAAATATCTTCAACAAATAGTGCTTGTCTAACTGGATGTCTGCAAGTAGAAGAACTCCAATACATCCATATTTATCACCCTGCACAAAATTCAACAAAATACCTCAACATTACATTATGTATACTAGTTCTATTAGAAGAGAAATTAAGGAATAGCCTTCAACACATTGACACAAGGGACAACTTCCTAAGCAACACACCAACAGCTCAAGCACTAAGATCCACAATTAATAAATGGGATGTCTTGAAACTGAAAATCTTCTGCAACACAAAGCACAAAAAGACAGCTCACCAAATGAGAAAGAAAAAAACTTTCACGTACCCTTCATCTGACAGAGTGCTAATATATATATATATTATATAAAGAACTCAATAAATAAAACACTAAGAAACTAAATAATCCAATTTTAAAATGGGATAAAAAGGTAAACAATTCTCAAAAGAGGAAACTCTAATGGATGAGAATCTTATAAAGAAATGTTCAGCATCTTTTGTCATCAGTGAAATGCAAATTAAAATGACTCTGATATACAATCTTATGCCCAAAAGAATGCCTAAGATCAAAATACTCAAGTGACAATACATTCTGGCAAAAATGTGGCACAAGGGGACTACTCCTCCATTACTGGTTGGAAAGCAAACTTATACAACCACTATAAATCAAGCTAGAAGTTTTCAGAAAATTGGGAATAGATCTACCTCAAGACCCAGCTATACCACTCTTGCACATGCACCCAAAATATGCTCACACCATACCACACAGACATTTATTCAACTATGTTCATAGTAGCTTTATTTTTAATAGCCAGAAACTGGAAACAACCTAGATATCCTTCAACTGAAGAGTGGTTAGAGAAAATGTACATTTATACAATTGAATACTACTCAGCTATTAAAAATTAAGGACATTATGCAATTTGCAGGAAAATGGATGGAACTAGAAACTGTAATCCTGACTGAGGTAACCCAGACCCAGAAAGACACATGTGGTATATATTCACTTATAAGTTGACATTAGCCATAATATAGAGGATAAACAGGCTACAACTCACAGACCCAAAGAAGACAAGGCAAACCCAAGAGAGGATGTTTGAATCTCATGCAGAGTAGGAAATAAAATAGTAATCTAAAGAAGATAGAGGGAAGGAGGTGTGTGGGAAAATGGGGTGGGAGGTTGTGAGGGGAGGTCCAGGAAAGAGAAAAATCATTGTGGAGTGGCATCTATTGGAAAGGGAAGACACCAGGGAGTCTATGGGCATGGACATAGCTGAGATCCATACAAGCATGGGACATAGAGCCTGAACTCGCTAACCTCTGTAACCAGGTAGGACTTGCAGTAGAGGGTGGGAGATACCAACTCACTTGTAAAAGTTTGTACCCAAATTTGTCTTCCCTACGGGAAATGCAGCTATAAAGATGAAGTAGAGATTATGGAAAACCTATAACTGCCCCAACTTGAGACCTACCTCATGGGAAAGGGCCAACTACTGACACTATTAATGATACTCTGCTCTTCTTTCAGACAGTAAGCTAGTGTAAATATATTCTGAGGAGCTTCCTCCAATAGCTGATGAAAACAGATTCAGAGACTCACCACCAAACATTAGGCCAACATCAGGATGTTTTGGGAAAGAATGGGAGGAAGGATTGAGGTAGTCTGTTTGGTCAGGGACACTACAAGAAGACTAAAAGAGTAAACTAACCTGTGACCATGGGAGCTCAAAGAGACTGAACCACCCAACCAAAGAACATGCATGGGCTGGACCTAGACTCCTACTCATATGTACCAGATTGCTACAAGGTAATCATGTGGCTCTCCTAAGAACAAATATAGAGGCTATATCTGACTTTGTTGCATGCCTTTGATCCATTTCCTCTAGCTGGGCTTTCTTGTCTGCCCTCAGTGGGAGAAGTTGCCTATAGTCCTATTGTGACGTGAGGTGACATGGTGGGTTGGTACGCCTTCAGGGCCTGCCCTTCTCTTAGAAGAGGGAAAGGATAGAATAAGTGGAATGGTGGGTGATGTGTGTCATGGAGGCACTCAGAGGAGAGTAGAAAGGGGCTTAGGATCAGGCTGTAAAGTGATTAAATAAATTAATTAAAAGAAACATTTCCAATTTTAAAAATCTCATGATAATATTTATACTAAGACTTCGATTGCCTTATTTATTAGGAATTATTTGTACTAAAATGATAAATCCTATTAATTTTTATGAGAAAATATTCTGTTTTCCAGTATGTGTCACAAAAGCAATGATTAATAAAAGAATCATATTTAATGTTGTAGGGGACAAATTGTTTTAAGCAAAGTAGCATAATTTTTACGGTAATACAAAATAAAGTATTAATGAAAGCAAATAAATTTAATATTCAGAAAAATTATCTTTACTCAAATGTAAAGCTTCTCACAAAATTTCTGTGGAATAATACCATTAAATCTTTTTGATTCTGTTTACAGTCTCTTACATTCACATAAACTTGAAGTCTCCTGTAAGTCAGAGGCCACTCTTCTCATATTCATGCTTTCCTTATTATTTATTAATACTGCTGTTTAGACCGAAAGAAAGGATTTGTTGTGGGCTTAGCTTACAGTGGTCTACGAACATATTAGATATTACTATCATCTTTAATTTTCTCTATTATTTCAAACTGTCTCAAGGACAGTAGAAATGTTAATTTTGCAGTTAAATGTTTATTTTCTCAATTCTTTGTAAACCTACAAACTCACAAAACAAATATATAAGGGTTTATCATTAGCCAGTGTTTTGTTTTGAACATTAACATTTCAATCCTGATTTTGCTTTGGAATACAAAAAGTAAATCCATGTTTCTGGCCATGTAGAAATTTATTTTTCTCATTCTTCCTTTTAAGATTAGATATATAACAAAGAACATTTTGGAAAATTACATAAATAAGGCTTATTACTATAAAATGCCAAATTGAAAAGTCAGATGACTATGTGACTAAAAGCAATATCTGCTATTCCAGAGGACCCAGGTTCAATTTCCAGCACCCACATGGCTCCTCACAGCTCTCTGTAACTCCTGTTCCAGAACATCTGAGTTCCTCACTTATGTAGGCAAAATGCAAGTGTACATAAAACAAAAATAAAAAATATTTTTTAACAAGTCAATATTTAATTGTAATGGTTTTTTCTTGGAGCTTTGACCTTGAACTAAGTAGGCATTATTTAGATCTTTCATCTACCTTGACAGTTTCAGAATTTTGATAAACCACCAAAGTACATCCAACTTCTCTATACACTATAATCTTTATGGTTAAAGAATATTTTATGTGTGGAGAATTCAAGATAAATTTGAAATGAACAAACTAGTAATAATTTATTTGTTCTCCTGAAAAAATTCCTTCTCCTACAAAGTTTTGGTAATGAATTACTCTGAATCTTTGTTTTACTTGAAATATTCTTTATTCTTAATTTCCAGAGTCATTTTCTACCCTTCATCTAGGTTACTCAACAAAACAAAGGCCTAGTAAATTATTACCCTACAGATTTTCTTGTATTTCTCAAATCTGCTTCTTAAGAATTCTGGGTTACAATGGACTCATATAGGTTTTTGTGCTAACCCTAGCACATTTCTATATCTCTACAACTCTCCTTCTTGATAAAAAAACAAAACATATTAATTTATTTTTTATTTCAATAACTTTTTCGTTAGAACACTGAAATGGGCACTTCTGACATTATTCCTTTTACTTTGTTTATCTTTATTCCCATTCATGTATGTTGTTAAATGCTGGTTTCCAGAGCATAACAAGGGGGCAGCCTGCTTGAACTCTCAGCAGCTGAGACTAACTGCTGATAACCTGCAGAGACTGAGTCAATCTACGTTACATAGACTGCTTATATTTTTTTATAGATCATTGGTGATAAAAGTCTATCATGTCAGGGAAGCATAGCAACAAGTGGCAGGCAGATAGTGGGTAGAAGAAGCTAAGAGATCATATCTTCATACACAGTATGAAGGAGAGAGAGCAAATGGGAATTAGGTCCATGGTATATGATGTCAAAGCCTTGGGAAATGCTTACTCAATCAAGGCTATCCTAGTTAAACCTTCGCAGATACCAAAAACTAGGTGGGGTTTTTGTCAAATATTCAGGGGTATGGAAAATATTTCTATTTTAAGATTTATTTATTTGTGTATTTGTATATATGAACACTCTATTTGTCCATATGACAGTATGGCAGAACAGAGCCTCAGCCAGAAAAGACCATCAGTTTTCATTACAGTTGATTGTAAACGACCATGTGGTTCCTGAAAATTGACTCAGGATCTCTGGATAAGCATCCAGTGCTCTTAACTTGTGAGCTATCTTCCCAGACTGGAAGATATTTCTGATTCAAGCCCTCACAGTGCTTTATGTACTTTATCCACAGAGATGTTATTAAAGTGTCACAACCACCTATTAACTCTTAATTACATAGTATCTTTTAAGAACTTTGACCATGTCCCCTGGTGGGGGAGATTTGGTGGCACTCAGAGGAAGGACAGCAGGTTACCAAGAAGAGACTTGATACCCAATGAGCATATACAGGGGGAGCTAATCCCCCTCAGGAACAGTCATAGGGGAGGGGAATAAGGGGAAAATGGGATGGAGGGAAGAATGGGAAGATACAAGGGATGGGATAACCATTGAGATGTAACAAGAATAAATTAATTAAAAAAAAAGAAGTTTGAAATGTGGAAACAGTAAATAACTTACCAGATCAGACAACTATAACATATTATTCTAGAATATCATGAGCACAGCATTTTTATCTATGTATCTATGTGTATATCCATGTATCATCTATATTTACTTTTGGTTTTTGATACAGGATTTCACCATGTAGCCTTAGCCTTCTTGTCCTCCCTTTATAGATGATGCTAGCCTTGAACTCACAAAGATAAGTTACCCTCTGTCTTTCTAAGTTCTAGAATTAAAGGCATAAGCCAGAGCACAGTATATTAATTTTGGAATCTATGTCATATATTTGTCAGTCTGTGATGTTGAATAAAAATAAACAATGACAGTGCTTATCATATCATATGCTGATTGTATACATGGTATAGGATGTTTGTTATAGCAGTCACTAAACTGCGGACATTTAACTACGCTCACTTTTCTAATTGATAGTATGAAATGAACTAAATAGACCTAAATAATACTATAGATACTCGTCAAAGAAATTAGTTCTACTTTACTCTTTCTGTGTCTTCTATAAGAGTAGACATTTGGAAATTTTATAGAAAAAAATGCCTAACATGTTCAAAGCCCTAATATCCAACACGAAAATTGTATCTGAAAAAGAGTAAATATATATTTTAATATTTTGAGTCTATAATATATACTGAATAATAAGAACATTTTTTCTTCAGGAAAGCAAATTCTACTTGAAAATTTCCCTATTTGTAATTTACTACTAAACTTTTATTATTTTCTCAAATTATATTGACAATAAGTTCTTATGGAAATAAAGTGTTTAATGTAGTATGAGAACTAACATATTTTAATAGTATAATATTTAAATTTTTCATAAAAAATATTTGGATTATATTAACCATAAACTCCTCTTGATGAGTGTTTTTATATGAATAGGGGACCAAATTCATTTCTTTATATTTATATGTAAAAATCATTACCAACTGATCCATGATCCCAACCTCAAAGTAAGTTTACTGATGGTATAAGAAAATTATAAATGTTTTTAATATAATATTTTAATTGATTATTTGGGAATTTCACATAATGCATCCCAATCATATATATTTCTAATTACTCCCAATTCCACCCCCATAGCCTTGAGATCTCTGCCCAGAAAAAGAGACGAAGCAAAAAGAAACTATACTTAGTCAATTTTGTGTTGCAGATATACACCATGGACTATGGTCAAAGTCTCAGTGGCTACTCCCTTACTTGAGTCCTTCTCCTCTCCAATTCAGAACAGAAGACATCAACTGTGAAGAGCTATGCTTCAGTATACCTATCGTATTTCTTAAGATTTCTCTTCAATGGTTTCCTATCTAGACTGTTTCTTTCTGGGGGGAAGTAGGAGTGCAGGATGGCAGGGGTGGGGGCAGAAGCTGTCATAGAAGCCTGTTATGTCTCTCATTCTCAACTATGAGTTTCCAGATAATTATACTACTGCAAAAGAAGCTTTCTTGCCCTTTATAGTCAGCAGAAGTATAGAACATGGATTTTCATATGGTTTCTGGCAATAGCACAGGCAACGAATAATAACATGGTCTTAAATGTCAGCATGAACCATGTACCTCAGTGTGGCCTCCTGTAGAGGCCCAGAACCTTACCATCAACATGGGCCTCAGATGCAACACAAGCTGTAGGTGTCAACAAGGCCTACTGTGGTAACACAGTCTACAGACATCAGCATGGCTTCAGGGCATCCACATGGCTTTTAGTGGTAACATGGAGCATGCACAGCAACATGGCCCTAGGGTGAATCTCAACAATGGTTCAATATTTATGGTACTTCAGAAACCAAAAACCTTGACCAAAACCAATATGCAGTGAAAAGTTTGCAAAGACATGGAAATGAGGGACACATGCCCAGAGGAGAGAGGAAGAACTAACAATGTGATGGTGATGACAGGTATGAGAGAAGGCTGTGGAGCAAATAGATATAGAGTAGGGACAGCAGGTTAGTATGCAGACTCCTGAAGCTCAACATGTCTCTGATCCCAAACACATTACCCTGCCACAGGAATGCCCTAACTTTGAGCAATTACAAGATGTCTGAGTTGGAATATAGCATACTCTTTGGAATAGTCCTCCTCAAAATACTCCCATGCTCTATGCTGCATCCAGAGCCCATGTTTGTATCTAAAGTTCATGACACAGACAAGAGTTCCAATGATATCTATAGTTCATGCCACTGCCACAGGCTATGTCAAGTCCCAAGGTCTAAGTGGATATCTATGGTTTCTGCTGCTATACTGCTGCACGTGACAATGTCAATGTCTATGGTATAAGCTACTGCTAAAGGACAGGTGCCTGTGCTCTGTGCTTCTGGAGGCTATGTTGATATCCATGGGTCATGCTGCCTCCTGAGGCAATTTAGATTGTACTGCCACCTGAGACAATGTTCATTTCTGAGGTCCATGGTGCTGCTGAGGGCCATAGTGATATTTATGGCACACAATGAAAGCAGTTCTAAGAAGAAAGTTAATAGCCAGAATCAGAAATAGCATAGATATCCCTCAACTGAAGAATTGATAAAGAAAATGTGGAATATTTACAAAAAGGAATTTTACTGAGCTACTAAAAAGGATGGCATCATGAAATTTGCAGGCAGATGGATGGACAATGAAAGATCATCCAGAATGAGGTAACCAAGAGCCAGAACATCAAACATGATATGTACTTACTTATAAGTGGATGTTAGACATAAAGTACCTGATAAAAATGCTGCAGTCCACAGGCATAAAGAAGTAATTAGGAAGGCCCAAGGGAAGATGCTTGAATCTCACTGGGAAGGGAAAATAAAAAAGAAGGCTATAGTAGATAGTGAGAGGGAACAATTGGGAGAACGGGTGGCAAGAAGAACAGGAGGTGTCAAGTGTTGGTAGGACAGAAGGAGAGAAAACTATGGTAGAGAACTGGAATAGTTGGTCAGAAAGGGCATCTCTGGGATGAATATGAAACCTAGAGCCATGGAATCTCCCAAAAATATATGAGGTTGATCCTAGATAAGACTCCCAGCAGCAGTGGATATGGAACCTGAAATAGGTATCTCCTATAACCAGGGAAGACCTCCAATGGAGGGATATGGACACCAATCCAGCCACAAACACTTATACACAAATTTTTCCTGCCTATATGATGTGCAGGGATAAATAGGTAGCATAAAGTGAGGAAAAGGACAACCAATGACTGTTGCCTTTCTTTGGATCCCTTTACCCTAACTGGGTTGCTTTGTCTAGTCTCAGTAGAAGAAGAACATATTCTTATTGCAACTTGATCATCATATTCCAAGATGACTTGACATCATTGAGCTATCCTCTTCTCTGAAGAAAAAGGAAGGGGGAATGAAGGGAAAGGGTGTGAGAGGTAGGGACTAGGAGGAGAAGAGGAAGGTAAAGCTCTGATCAGGATGTGAAGTTAGTTAATTAATTGATTGATTTATTAATTAAAATAGAAATTACTCTAGTAGGTAATGACCATAATATTAAATATTTAATGAGAATAGGAACAATTATTTACAGGTACAGATGAAGATAATTATATGATATTTTGTAATTTCAATTTCTAAAACTAATGGAAATTGCACCATTATATACAACACTGAAGAAAAGTTTAAAGTGTGTTGCATGAGGCTGGAGAGGAAGTCAGATGATAATAGCATTTGTTATCTTTACAAAGATTCCAGGTTTGGTTACCAGTACCCACAACATAGAACAAAATCATCTGTTATTTCAGTACCAGAGATACAATTTCCTCCTCTGGATTTTTGGAAACACATGTATATCACATGAAGCTATGCAAGCAAAGTGTTCATACATGTAATAAATAAATAGATAATTAAAATTTTGGGACTTACGTCAGAGACCATTCTTTGCTATGTGAAGAAGAGAAATAAAGTCTTATTAACCATATAAATATTGGCATAATGCAAAAGCAGTTTGGAAATGTAGCAATTTTTCTTTAAGTTTATAAAATGCTGTGACATTCATATCTTGCTGCTTAGTGAGAAGCAAACAATTTAAGGTCTTCTTGAAATAATTTATCAGTAATAATCATCAAAATAATGATGCTTGATAATATTCAGTGTGCATAAAGCTATAAGGTAGCAAGTCCTTCAATACTTTACTGGCATGAAATATTGTGATCTCCTAGATAATTACTTCAAAATTGTTATAAAAATTATAGATGCATTTACACTTGCCTTCAACAATCACATTTCTGAAGAAAAGATATACCACAATATTTATAAACTGCTATAAACAAAATTAGGTGACATGATAATTTAATTTGTTGTTTCAAGCCATATATTGCTTACTCATCAAAAACTAGATTACAATCATAAAATATTCTTACAAAAAATCATCGGTATATACCAATGAGAAAAAAGTGCAAAACATGTTGTTCATATTTCTATGAAAATAGATCATTATATACTTTTCTTGACTGTATATGAAGTTTAGTAACAATATACAAGAATATGTTAGTGTTATTCATATATAGTTTACAAATATTTTAGCTATTAAGAGGAGAAGAAAACAGAAAATAGCCAACAAACTCCCAAATAACAAATCTGGCATTATTTAGTTTACTATTATCTATAAAATGGGAGTGATTATGAAACTTTAGGTGATGGTATATGTCTATGGTCCTGGTACTCCATAACTGAAAGCATAGAGAGCAAAAGTTTCAAGCTACTTCTAATTAAACAGGTTCAAGGCCAGTTGAAGTCAAAACGTATTATGTTTGTTGAATTACATATATATATATATTCATCCTACTTAGAATTTTATTAAAAGAAAATTACATAATCTCTTAAAGTACTGATAGTCTTAAGTTAAGCTGTTTTCTTTACTTTTTTGTTTTATTTTAAGGTTTTGAAACCATTTCCTGATATCTTAAAATGTCAATTAATAATGTACTAAATATGCATATTTTGGGCAAGTTTGTCATCAGCATTATGGAGTATTCCATGAATTAAAGGTACTGCATAATTTTGAAATAGTGTTTAAATGTTTATGTATAATTTAATTTGTTGCAAAAGTCAAATACAGGATATTCTACTCATGAATATTTTTCTTTTTCTGTTTTCAAATACGGAAAATAGAGATATTATGTATATTACTGTACATAATTTGGTGTAGACAGGCATTAGATTGGTTATATGACAAGAATATATGACTCTTTGACATTCTCCACAGTTGAGTGGAGAGTGGCGACTGACTTTCTCACGAACTCTGGTGCCTCATATTTGACCACGCCCCCTTGATGGGGAGGCCTGGTGGCACTCAGAGGAAAGATAGCAGGCTTCCAAGAAGAGACTTGATACCCTATGAGCATATACAGGGGAAGGAGGTCCACCTCAGTCACAGTCATAGGGGAGGGGAGGGATGAAATTGGGAGGAAGGGAAGGAGGAATGAGAGGATCGAAGGGATGGGATAATAATTTAGATATAATATGAATAAATTAATAAAATATATTTAAAAATATTATGATATACCATGATTATTTTCAAGCTGCTAAATGTTTTTAAAAATAATAAATGTTTACATATGTGATTTAAAAAAGGAGAGGATTTTGAAATACAAATTGTAACAACTTATATAATATCTTCTTAAACGACCTCTGATTTCAGATTCATCACTGTTGCTTAGTTTTTATGTGTGTACAGATAAAAGGAGAGAGAGAGAGAGAGAGAGAGAGAGAGAGAGAGAGAGAGAGAGAGAGAGAGAGAGAGAGAGGCCAGTGTAGGTTTTTCATGTGTTGCTTTCAACTATATATTTTGAAATAGGGTCTTTCTCTGAAGTGAAAGCTCACCCATTAAGCTAGTCTGGCTATCCAACAAGCTCTCGTAATACACCTCTCTATAGTACCAATGCTGAGGTTATATAAACCTGCTCCCTTACCTGGATTTTTTCTGTGGGTGCTAGTGATATGAAAGCAGATTCTTACATTTATATGGTGAACATTTTAACAATTGACCCATTTTTCCAGCCACTGGTGAGCTATTTCCAAAGTCATGTCATAATGCTAAGCCTAAAACATACATTTTCCACGGGTCAGTATCCATAACATAAGTCTCAAATGCATAGTGTTTAACAGAGGATGGATAATCTCAGAATATAATGAATTTTTTAGAGTCATAACCATTTCAACAAAATATTATTTACTGATTTAACAGTTTTACTCAAAGATTGCTATCACTGTTCTGATTTTCTTTTTTATAAAATTAATGTAAGCTTAAACTATCCATAGTGGTAGGCTAGTATCAGGCCCTGTATTTAAATTAGTAGACAATAGATATGTTTTTACTTAGAATTATTTAAATATGATTAATTTTGGAAACTTTGGTGAAAACTGTGTCTGTAATAGGAAGTTAGAAGAGGTTTAGACATTGCTGAAAATAAGTTAGTTATGAAAGTTTTATAGATTATTGAGTATAGTGTAATTAGGTGTAAGGTATATATATAATTTCAAATAATACTTCACACACACATATTTATTCTTGTATTTTTTTGCAATTGCTCTGAGATAACACTGAGAAAAACCAACACATGCAAAAGTGTTTATTTCAAATAACAGTCCATCATTAATGAAAGCCAGGGCATAATTTCAAGTAGAAGCCTGGAAGCAAGAGCTGAAGAAGAGACTGTAAAATTTCTTACTAACTTGTGTCCGAATCATGTTCAATTAGATCCCTTAAAATGTCCTGGCCTGCTTGCTTAGGTAATGACATCACCCATAGTGAGCTAATCCCTCCTCTGTCAATTAACAATAAAAAATGGCCTTTCAAGCAGGTCTAATAGGGATAATTCCTCAACAGAACCTCCATCACACATATGTATATTCATTTTATGAATATCACAAAACTGAAAATTATCTGAAAAACAAAATAATAAATTTATTCATAATTTGGATATAATCATAAATTTAATCATAGTCACATTTAAAATGAATGAACTAACAATATAGTTGTAAATCTTAACTCACCTTAAAATGTTAAGTTTAAAACATATTACAGTAATATACATAAATTATTGTACACACAAATGTTAAAGAACACAAAATATGTTATTTGTGTTTAGGGTCACACACAAATGCAGTTGAATATGTAGAAGTATATACCAAGAATAATATAAATGTTTTAATAACTATAAGGAGGAAGGAATGTGACAATGTGAAAAATACATAGAACTTTTATATTACAAAATTTAATCTGTTCACAAGAATTCCATAAATACTAACATTTCTTGAATTCCTATTTATACTTTTATTTATGGGCTTAAGCTGTCTCAGAAACTATTTCAAAAAGAAATGATA
Source organism: Acomys minous (assembly GCF_964271855.1). Lineage (NCBI taxonomy): Eukaryota > Metazoa > Chordata > Mammalia > Rodentia > Muridae > Acomys > Acomys minous. The sequence goes on along the minus strand of NC_140488.1, from coordinate 60,432,513 downwards.
TACAGTACAAAGCAAAATCATTATGTAAATTAGTCCTAAAATCACTGCAAAAGTATATTTCTGTATCTTTTGCTTAATTTTATTTCAATTTTTTATTTCCCTTTACTTCATAATTTTGGAAAGTTTTCTAGGCAATAGATTTTTCATAGCAACTGATTAAGCAATAGTTTGTTCTTCCTCATCTCTCCATTTATGGTAATAGATATCATGGTGCCTTAAAAAAGTTTCATACCACATTATATCTATGTTCAAAACAAACTATCAGTTTCAGACTGTTGTCATCTATTTGCTTTTCACAAAATGGTGCTATACGTATTTACCCCAGAGTATAGGCACTTCACAGCTTCTTAGGTAGATATACATAAGCTACTGTCAACTGCCACCTCTTGACGGAAAATCAGTGGTTAAAAATGGTTATATAGCAATCTGGACCTAATGAAAGCATAGTGTTGTGTGTGTGTGTGTGTGTGTGTGTGTGTGTGTGTGTGTGTGTGTGTGTGTTTAGAAAAGAAATTCTTATGTTTATGGACCTTCTTTTCCTTCTAACACTGAATACAAAGTAAATTTTATTATCTATTTTTAAAATAACTTAGCAGATTCTCTTAATCCCTTTTTTTAACCAAAATACTAGATTGTTACAAAGACCAAACAGCATCTCTTATTTTCTAAATGCAGATAGTTCTGATATTCTACAAATTAGGATTCTGTTTATTTAACATGAAGTCTTATGTGGAAGACTGTAATAAATAGCTTCTATATCAGGCTGATAAATGTACAATCAGACAAAAACAAAGAACAATTAAAAATCCTGAGGTATATCTAGGTTATGATCAATATGTTCACTGTCTTTTTAAATTTTTATTTTATTAATTTATTCATATTACATCTCAATGGTTATCCCCTCCCTTGTATCCTCCCATTCCACCCTCCCTCTCATTTTCCCCTTATTCCCCTCCCCTATGACTGTGACTGAGGGGGGCTTCCTCCCCCTGTATATGCTCATAGGTTATCAAGTCTCTTCTTGGTAGCCTTTATACCCTGATCAATATGTTAAACTACCTTCCATTACCCATGAGAAAAGCTTCCTCAGTGTATACATCTCTGCATTATGCTATCTATTTATGTAGGCAGAATGCTTTACAGACCTGCATGCTTGTTAGATAAATTTCTCCTTTTAAATTGAATTCTTCAATGTCTTCCTTTATATGCATATTAATATTTTATGCACATGTATTTGTTTTAGTGAGTCCACTTCAGTGGGCCAGACTTCAAATATAATCACTGTATACCACATATTAAATTGATTCGGGGCACACGATTCCCAGCACACAAAAGCAAGAGGCATTTTATGAGCTAAAGATGAATAACTAATGCAAAAAGTTCTTGTTAGACTTCAAAAAGAATTATGACATTACAGTTTTATGCCATAGACTATATAATAAAAGAAAGATTAAAACCCATTCCTGGACTGTTCTGCATGATGTTAACACAATGACAGCTATTCCCTCTGTACATGCTTAGCTGAGCAGAAGTAGTTGAGGCATTTTTTGTTACCATAGTAGCATAATTAACATACTCATAAATTTTATCTTGAAAATATATAAGAAAGAAGGTTCAGATTAAATGGGGCTGTATTTCTGCTCTGAAAGTTTTAACTATTTTAATAAATCTAAATTTTTAGATTTTTATGACTTGGAGGTTAAATTTTCAAATGAGTTCAAAGTTTACTCATGGTAGGATCACTGAGGTCTTGCTGGCCACATACAAAAAATAACATTCAAATCCTTCCAGAATAGCATGAACTGGAGCTTCACTATCAAGGACATCATGTACCCAGCCCCCTTATCAAGGCCAATCCCTTCCTCCTTCTAATCATCTCATATACTGCTATTTACTGCTGCAAGCTCTCTTTCAAATTCATGGCCTTCCTTTTTCATTAATTGTTTTGACATGTATATACTTACACACACACACACACACACACACACACACACACACACACACACACTTGATATAGGCTTCTAAGTGTGTCCAAGGTCCCTGATATATATGTTTTCAGAACTGAGCATTTGACATTGGGTAAACAATAGATGTGCTCTTCCCAGAAGGAGACTATTTCTTTCTATTTCTCTGTGTTTCTTGTAGTTCTTTATATATTCAGTCTTAATAGGTTTTCCTCTATTCAATTTGGTGTATCTATTGTTGCTGTCTCTGGTCAGCTCGTGTTTAGGTTTTAAAAGTATTTGGGTAACTTACATATCTCTTGATCTCTTTTCTAATTTAAAGACAATATCCAGAAGGCCTTTTAAAATTGTAGCATATAACATTCTTAAACAGTCAAGAATTGACTTACTGCACATTCCCTCAAGAAAACCACAATCTGGGGGAGCTGAAAATAGTTTCTTTTTTTAAATTCACTGTGAATTTTACAAGTTTTTACAGAATCTGAAAATCTAAATATGAAATTGTACTCTTCTTAGATGTTCCTGGTATTTCCAAATCTTAAGCTGTTAATTGCCTTATGATGAGACAAATTTTCAACAAAGAATCATTGACAATGACTCACCCAAAAGGATGTCTATTAATCTCTTGAGGATTCTATAAATTTACTTAATTACCATCATTAAAATTTTTTCTTGCCAGGCAGCGGTGATGCATGCCTTTAATCTTGGCACTCGGGAGGCAGAAGCAAGCAGATCTTTGAGTTTGAGACCATCCTCTTCTACAGAGTGAATTCCAGGACATCCAGGGCTACACAGAAAACCCTGTCTTTAAAAAAATAAACAAACAAAAGAAACACTGTTTTATTTTTCATGGATTTTGTTACTAAGATATCTTCAATATTTACTATATATTGGATATATGAGTTTTTTCCTATACCAAAGAGTTTGCTAGACTCGAAAGTGTGCAAAAAAATGATTAATTATGAAATAACATATTCAATTATATATTGCAATATCTTCATAGTTTGTGTACATGGGCTATAAAATAATTTATGAGCTTATTTGAGAATAATTTAACTATCAGTGAAAAACCTATGTCATATAATCCAGTTATTAATTATTATACCAATATGAAGGAACAACTTGGAAGTAGGTGGGAACACCTATAACTACTTTAAAATTTCTGGAAAGCTGAAGAAGATTCTCCAGCATAATAGAGAGTTTTGGGTCAACATTCAGGTAGCAAACTATCTCTGTCATCTTCTCATTTGGAAAGCTACTAACATGCATCCCGGCATATTCAGATAATCAAGTTTACTCCTTCTCAAGTCTCTGAAGGAGTTGAAGACCAGGCAGCTTAGTTTTACAATGAAGCTTAGTTGTTCAGGGGTTAAGATGCTTTTAGGTCCAGATTGATGTTTTAACTTGATAATGACAAGATATGACGGAGATTGATTTACATTCAGGATGTTAACGCAACAAGATAGGAAAGATGTTTTCTTCAAGGCTGTCAAATACATATATCCAAAACACTAAGAATGTAGCATTTATGTAAATCCTGATTGTGTCTTGGTTCTTCTTGCTATAGATAGTTTATTGTATATATGTGTAATAATAAAAATGTATATGTAAAAAATAAATATATTTTTAAAAGGTGAATTAGGGTGTAAAATGGAACCTTGTCTAATGAATCATGTATTTTCCACAAAATCCTTAACTAACTCTCTCCAGGAATAAATTCTTTACAAATCAAAAAAATAAAATAAAATAAAATTTCTTTTAGTCTCTTATGTATCACATTTTATATACTCCATTGTTATAATCCTGAGTGAGCATTTCAGAATGATGATTTTCCATAGTCTTCTATTGCTGTGAAGATACACCAGTATCATGGCGAGTCTTATACATGAAAGCATTAGTTGGGGTTTGGTTACAGTTTCAGAGGTTTAGTCCATTGTTACCATGCCAGGGAACATGGTGAAATGCCGACAGACATGATAGTGGAAGAAGTAGCTAGAAAGTTCTACATATGGAACTCCAAGCTGCAGGATGACGATTGACACTAGGCCTGACTTGGGCTCCTAAAACAATAAAGCCAATCTCCAAGACACACTTCCTCTAACAAGGCCACACATATAATAACCATGCCATATATCTTAATTCTTTCAAATAGTGCCACTCCCCACTCACAAAGCATTCAAATCTATGAGCTTATGGGGGTCATTCTTAATCAAACCACCATTAAGTTTTGTTCTCTACATTTTTTTTAACTAAGCAGTCTTAGTGATATAAGGATAGTCAAGAATACTGCCAATTTTTTCATAAATCATATATGTAGTAACAATGTAGGTAGATTAGTGATCATTTTCAAATATCCATTATTCATTGTCTATTTTGCCATTCAAATTTTCCTTCAGCACTCTTGTTTTAGAGTTGCAAAATAAATTTTTTATAAAAATTAAATGTATCCTATAAAATCCCAATTACAGTTAATTAACAAATTCATATATCTTGTATGACATGGTACTTGCTTTTTTAGGGAGTCATATTACCTTTCATAATTCACTCATGACTAATAGTTTTGTTACAAGATTTCTATAAAAAATAGAGGCAACAGGGAGTCTTTTGTTGAAATTCAGAGGGCAGAAGAGAGTCAAGATTTCAACTTTGGCCTAAATAACTTTGAAATCTACCTAATTCATTACTAAATAATGACATTATGGCTTGAAGTAGCATATTTCTGTCCTAAAATAAAAGTGGGTTATCTTCTTGAAATATTGATTTACTAGCTAAAATGAAAAGAAATTACTTTCAGACACACAGCTTTTTAAGTTGAGTCATATTACAATTTTATCATGTAATTTTGGTTAAATTTCAGATACAATTTTAAGAATAACTTTGAGGAAACAAAAGATCTATGTCAATCTTGTAGAAAAAACATAACAATGACCCAACAATAAATTCTGAAACATTTTTTGCTTTAGTTACTCACCTAAAGAGATCTACTAATAATTATATGTAGCATTATTATTATTATGGGTATAAAGCACTACTAGAACATAGTATGATTACAGAAAATATGAAATTAATAAAAATCAAACCCAGGCCACTGAATAGAAAATAAACTATGCTGCCTCAAGTGCTTATATTTTCAATTATTATTCATTTATATACTAAACAGCAATAATAGCTTTTATTATTAGCTGGAAAGATAATAATTATTACTGCTACCAATTTTAAAAAATATTCCTAATAGATGTTTCCACTGGTACTTGCATTAGAATAAATATGTAATAAATGTATGATTATTAAAAAGATATTAAAGTACATGCACACAATGTTAGCTTGTTTCTTTTCACTGACTTCAAAAATCTTGTAATTTAAATTAAAATTTTTATGCTATATATTAATATAGTCAGTATATTTAACTCTATGAAATAAACTATTTTTTTAACTTTTCAAGTATAAATTCAAGTAAAGAAACAATGACAAAAAGCTTCAAAGGCCATTCTATACTTGAAAGCACACACTAAAGTGAGAGAGGACAAGTTCACTTCCCAGCACCAACATCAGGCTGCTTACATGTTCCAGTAACTCCTAATCCACGGTATATGACACCCCTGGATTCGAAGGGAACCTGCACTCAGATGTAAAAATATACACAAAGACAAATATATATACACATATATATAAGGAAAAATAAACAAAACCATTAAAATGGTCTTTAATGGCTATTATATATACATATAATGTATAGAGATATATCTATAGAGATATATTTATATATTACAAATATATCAAATATTTTTGAAACATGTACTTATATTTTGTATCTTTATTAATATAAGCATATAAAAACCAATTTCACCATCTGCAAATGTTTATAAACTCTACCCTATACACAGAGCACTATGATACATGCTTAAACTAAAAATAATTATAACTCCACTCACTCCCTAATAATTTATCCTTATTAAAGAAAACCAGAATTTATAGATTTCAGAATACATAATGATATCTTTATAGTCAATCTAAATAATATTTTACATAGATTATGTAACACTGAAAAAATTCCATAGTGGCTACAAATTTTAACATCTTTTATGTATTCAAACTTAGTATTTTCAGATATATATTTTTCTGCCAGGGTTTGATTTTTCAGATTATGATGCAATGTTTTACTTGAAAAACACTGACAAATAATTACCTGTTGCTGCACATGGGCACTTGAAATAATGTTATTTCAATGAAATGAGCAAATTTCTTCTTCTTTAACAATAATTTTAGAAATCTTTATTAACTTTAGAGTGATATTCATATCAACCAAGACAAAACTGTTAGGAAATATTCTATTCTTATGGTTGATTTTTATTAAAATACAGTTAAAGCTAAATTTGTACACTTATGAAAAGTAAAAATGTATTCTCTCCTATCTAATTTGATAGTCATTGATAACATATTGATTTTTATTTAAAGTCATTGAAAATATATTGATTTACATAAGGCACTCTGAGGTTAGTGAGGTATGTCATGCCAGAGATATATCCAGAGCAATTTTATTCTGAAGAGATATTTCTTGATACAGTAAAGTGAAAACCAAAGCACTAAAATAAAAACTAAATATATTTATCTTAATATTCTTACTGTACTAAGTTTAAATCCAAGTCAGAAAGTAAAAAGATTAATTTTTGTAAAGTGCTGTAACTTCATCACTTATTTTTATAATATAAGCCTATTACTCCTTTATTTTTTTTTTCGAGACAGGGTTTCTCTGTGTAGCCCTGGCTCTCCTGGACTCACTTTGTAGACCAGGGTGGCCTCGAACCTAACAGAGACCCACCTGCCTCTGTCTCCTGAGTGCTGGGATTAAAGGCATGCGCCACTGCCCAGCAAGCCTATGACTTCTTAAGAACAAAGCTGTACAATTCCTTGCATGAGAACCCAATACCGTTTCACTTTTTGCCAGCTTTGTTTAAGCCACATTCTAATAAATAGAAGATACCTCCTGGAGTTAGATTCTACTCTGAGTTAGATAGTAAACATGAGCTAATTTGAGCATAACACTGTAGTTGGAGTTTTGGTTTCTTTAAAAACTCAGTTATGTTATGTAAACATGTTTTTATTTCAAGCACAGGTGTGGGATGTGGATATCTTTAGATTGTCCACAGTATCAGACTATTTGCCTCTTGTGTTTCTGAGATGGGCATAATCTTTGCCAGCTGCAGAAAGTTTAATTTTAGTGAACTCCAAGAGGTTATGAATGCCAGAGCCTCAAAACAAACAGGTGATCTTGAAAGAAGGCAGATGTTGCTCTCTCTCTGCTGCTCCTATTTGTTGTTGTTGCAGTTTGATGAGAAGATGACTTGGAGAAATCCTGACTATGAAGATTGGGCTTGCCTAAAAGAACACAACGACCCTAACCAACAGGAAATAGCCTACAACCTACTTTCTCTCCTACCTGGTGTTGGATGCAGTGTTGGGCAGAATTGAGGTAGTGAAGGGAGGCAGTGGTTTAAGAACTCCAACTAAATAGATTTTAAAAACATATTAACATAACACATTTTTCTTCTTTTCTGTTCACCTAATAGAAGGTATGGAACTTTTCATTTAAATTTAGTTTTAAATTAACTGAGGTTGATGCCATGGATAACACTTTTCTTGAGGTATATGTTTCTCTTTTTGTCTGATTTATCATAACACAAAAATGTGAACTTTATGCAAGAGTAGCAGCAAAACAGAAGAGACAAATCTCATTGTAGGATGTCATTTGAAGTACCATGAGTGGTCACCCTTCACTCATTTGAAATATATGTATTATTCATTTGTTAAGATCAGATGTGTTGTAACAGTGCATTCTCATGTTTTCTCTAAGAACCCAACATAAATGCACCATCTATCTAAAAGGCTCCAGATATTTCAATATTGTAGCCAATGGAACAAAATAATTTTATACAGATAATACCCATTGGATGAAGGAAAGAAACCAGTAAGGAGTGGCTAGAGATATGGCTTAGCAGCTATGAGAACTGGCACCTTTTCAGAGGACCTGGGTTAAATTCCCAGTACTCACAACTCATTCCAGGGGATCCAATACCCTCACCTAGACATACATGTACATAAATATAAATACGTCATATGTTGTTAAGAAGCAGTGAGAAAACTAAGACACAACATTGCTGAGAAATTTACTAAGACTTTACATTTTTATATTGAATCAAAATATAAAAATAGAGAAATGAAGTAGAAATATGTTGACATACTTAATCCTATGTGTTCTAGTTGTGTTGTCATTTTTGCATGTTTCTGAATTAGTGAAATTAATGCAATTAATGAAATCCAAAGAACAATAATTCTCTAACACATAGAGTATTATCACATTTCAATTACAAAAACAATTATTTCATTTAAAAAGCTAGAAAAATTTACTTAATTATTATTTTAGAATAAAAGTAATATACATAAATATGGTTTAAAGTTACACCATAGAAATCAAATGTGTCATAAATACAAATATCCACATTATTTCTGTAATGTTCCTCATAAGCAATTTTTCTTAATATCAATGCAATATTGAAGAAATTTATATGGTTAAATGATTGGTATAGTCATGTTTTATATGGATATTTGTATTTACAAAAATGTGGTAGCTCTGTTCTATTGCATATCTTGCCTTTGGAAGTTCTGTAATGTAAACACATTTAACAAATGTCAAAATATGGGTATAAATAATATAAATATTATGCTATACATTATATATTATATAAAGTATGTGGCCTGTGGCACCCGTGCCACCGCAGTACCAAGTCAAGGGAGAAGGACTGCGGATTAAACACACATACACACTAAAACAATGCGTCCTTTGTGCTAAGAGAACAGCAGCAGTTGCAGCAGCAGCTTTTATTCAGTGTCCAAAGAGCCTTTTTATAGGCAGCAAAAGAGGAATGACACTCGCAGATGAAATCCCTCAAGAGGTGAATGCACACCGGAGGGAAAGTCTTGAGGTGGGGAGGGGTGCGTTCTCAGAGCAGTAAACATGACTAGCTAACCAACGTAAACACAGAAACTGAAGCTGCTAGAAACAGGACATGAAACAGCAAGACAGGCAGGCAGCCCAGTCAGGCCGGGTTCCTACAGGCCTGTAGTTTATCTCCATGTTTTGTAACGACAAATAATTCTCCAATAAACAGAAAGGATACATAACTAAACAGCAAAACTATAATGGCAAAGAATTATAAGTGTCTGATGAATATAATTTCAAATTTTAATTTCAAAATTGTGCCATTATTTTACTACATTATTTTTACTACATTATTTTACTATGTTATTTTTAATAGGAATTAAAAGGTCTCTATAAACTTACTTTATTATAATATAAGATTAAGGGTTTCATTCTCAGGCTTACAAATATTTGTAACTCAAAGTTTTAAGGTATCTGAGGCTTCTTTTGACTTCCTCAGTCTCCTGCATGCAATAATGCACATACACATGACACTCACACCCATATACATATGAAAATAATAAATAAATATTTCTTAATACTGAAAATGTAGTTAAACTTATTCCTTAAATTCAAATATTTAAGGCACTTACATATAATAATCAGGACATACAACAAATGATGTTACAATTGTTCAAGCATAACTACTACATTTGGTATGAATTGTATATGATATTAAAAATAAGAACCAATTTCATTTTGCACCCACCCACCCAATATTATACTGGAGGAAAATGATCCCCAAACTCTTAGCAAGCACAATCCACTGGAAAACAAAGCAAATTTATGGAATTTTTAGATTTAGAATAAAAAATACTCTTTTTACATAAATATTCAATTTGTTACCAAATAAATACATATTTGTTTAGTAAAATGTCCTGTAATGTGAATTACACTGAGAGGTTCTACAAGGTAATAGTTTCTTTTCCCCCTGTTTATTTATTTAATCACTTCACATAATGATCCCATTCCTGTCCCTCTTCTCCTTCTCTCCTCCCAGTCCCATCCCACACCACTTTCCTCCCATTCCATCACTCATTCCTTCCAGAGAAGAAAAGGCCCCCAACTGGTACCAATACACCCTGGCATCTTAAGTCTCAGCTGGAAAAAGCACATCCTCTCACACTGGGGAGTTACAAGGCAGCATAGCTAGGAGAAAGTGATCCAGCAAAAGGCAACAGTCAGAAACAGCCCCTATCTGCTATATATGTGTGTTGAAGCCCATACTTGCTCTTTGGTTTTGAGACAAACCCCATAAAGAAAGAGGGCCAACCATTGTCACTATTGATGATGTTCCACTGTGTTTACAGACAGGAGTCTAGCATGACTGTCTTCTTAATTGCTTCCTCCAGCAGTTAAAGGAGAGAGATGCAGAGATCCAAGGCCAAGCAATGGACCAAGATTGGAGAGTTCTGTGGAGGAATGGGAAGAAGGATAGAGAAAGGAGGGGTCAAGTATACCACAAGAAGACCTACATTGTAATCTGGCCTGGGCACATAGGAGTTCACAGAGACTGAACCACCAACCAAAAGAGTAATTTCAAGGTTTATTTTATACATGCCCCCAAATTATGAGAAATTAAAAGAACAAAGAGAATCTATGCACTGAAAATTAAATAAATAGAGTCAAGAAAAAAATACCTATAAGAAATATTGGGCTTTATTTTGGCTGATTTCAAAGTAATATATATTTCTGTGTTCACAATTTTTTCTTTTTCTTTTTGGAGACAAGGTCTCTCTGTGTAGCCTTGGCTGTCCTGGACTCACTTTGTAGATCAAGCTGGCCTCGAACTCACAGTGATCCACCTGCCTCTCCCTCCTGAGTGCTGGGATTAAAGTCATGTGCCACCACGCCCGGCTCATGTGTTCACAATTTTATATTTTACACGTTTACTGAAAAAATCCGAAAGAAAACCGTTACCACAGATATTTTCTCTGAAAATATAGAAAACAAAAGCTAGCACCAGAAATCAAGCCCCAAAATCCTCCAGTAAGAATTCTATACTTTATTCAGCCTCCTGGAACAATATATATGACAGACATATTTGCGAGGCAGAAACTATTGAGAACTTGCTTACCCTATCTTGGCAGAGTTTGGCCATTGACTCTGCCTGCATCTAAATGTGCCTATTTTTAGGAAGAATTCTGTCTGTGGCAGAAAGGAGGACATTTTGCACAGTGGCTGGTTTGTCACATTTGAAGGCAGTTCCATAAGAAGGTTCTTTGATGCTCATCATCTTTGAGACACGCTGGGTGTTGCCAGCATTTAATTTGTCTTGTCAATGAACTTTAGAATTATAAAAACATCTTTAAATGACATACTCTGTAAGTCTCTGAGGCTTTTTTTTTTTTTTTTTTTTTTTTTTTTTTTTTTTTTTTGGTTTTTCGAGACAGCGTTTCTCTGTGTAGCCTTGACTGTCCTGGACTCACTTTGTAGACCAGGTTGGCCTCGAACTCACAGCAATCCGCCTGCCTCTGCCTCCCGAGTGCTGGGATTAAAGGCGTGCGCCACCACGCCCGGCCTAAAGCAAACTATCTTTTAGGAAAGAAAGTATAGTTAGGTTAGATGACTCAGCAAATATGTGGGCTTCTCACCAAGACTGAGGACCTGAGTTTGATCCATTGAACTCAAATGTTAAGAGAAAAGCAACTGTTGCAAGTTGTTACCTGACATGCAAACATAGACACAAATAAGTAAACGTACAATAAATATAATACAAGGAGTGGAATAGTTAAGTCTTGAGGAAGCCCTATTCCCAGTTTTCTGAGATAGCACCAGATAGATTTCCAAAGTGGCTGTACTAGTTTGCATTCCCACCAGCAATGGAGTGTTCCTCTCTCTCCACATCCTCACCAACATGTGGTGTCAATTGAATTTTTGATTTAAGCCATTCTGATAGGTGTAAGATGGAATCTCAGAGTTGTTTTGATTTGCATTTCTCTAATTACTAAAGAGGTTGAGCATTTAGCTGCCTTATTCATAGTAGCCAAAACATGGAAACAGGCTAAGTGTCCCTCAGTAGAAGAATGGATAAAGAACCTGTGGTACATTTACACTATGGAATACTACTCAGCTACTAAAAACAAGGAATTCTTGAAATATGTGAACAAATGGATTGAAATAGAAATGATCATAATGAGTGAGTTAACCCAGAAGCAGAAAAGTCAAATAGTATATACTCACTTATATCTGGATATTAGCCCAAAAGATATGTCCCATGAAAGTTTTCACTTACCAGGAAAATGGGACAGAGGAGAGGACATCCTATTGGGACTCTAGGTGTGAGGAGCATGAGAGAATGGGAAAATAGAATGATCCAGAGAGTCCTAGAAACATACAAGGAGAACATTATGATGCACAGATCTGGGCCTAGTGGTCCTGCTCAAACTATGGCACTGGCCAAGGACAGTACGTGTAGTAAACTTTGAACCCCTACCCAGATCTTGCCAATGGACAGGACATTCTCCACAATTGAGTGGAGAGTGGGGTCTGACTTTCACATGAACTCTGGTGCCCCATATTTGACCACATCCCCTGGATGGGGAGGTGTGGTGGCATTCATAGGAAGGATAACAGGCTACCAAGAAGAAACTTGATATCCTACAAGCATATACAGGGGGAGGAGGTCCCCCTCAGTCACAGTCATAGGGGAGAGGAGTAAAGGGAAAATGGGAGGGAGGTAGGTATGGGAAGATACAAGGGATGGGATAGCTATTGAGATAATATGAATAAATTAATAAAATATAATATATATAACAAGTATATCCCTTGATATTCAAAATACAAGGATTCACATTGCATGACTTCCTTACGTTTTTGAGAGAGTCTTATTATGTAGTACAGTCTGGCCTTGAATACATTCATGGTTTCCCTGACTCAAGCTCCTAAATGTTATATATAAAGGAAAAACAAACATTCTTTGGAAAAGAAATTTTATGCTAGAAAACTTGTTTTACAAGAAATACTGCTGCAAATCTTTAAGCTCAATGAAAATTATCCTATACTATAATTTAATTCACATACAAACACCAAGAGCCAGTAAAGTTAATTGTGTAATTATAGGAGTCAAAACATATCATTTCTCTTATGAGCAGTGTTTTGCTGAATCCATAATACATACACATATATTTACCAATAATAGCTGAGTGGAAATCAGCAGGCAAAATCTATATTGAGTTAATGGAATTATATCAGACATTAACTATAATGCACAGGAAACATTTAAAGAAGCATAGATGAAAAATAGAACCTAAATATAACAGAAGTTATGAGATATTCTTGTTCCTTTCTCTTTGTGTTTAAAAGACAAGTTTCATTAAATAATAGTTGTAAATTTTTCTATTATATTTTTACTTACCATCTGTAAACATAAAATATTTTGCAAACAGATCACAAACAGGAATAAAGGAAAGCTAATTATGTAGTAAAGTTGTTTCTTTATATAACATACATTAACACAAATATTATCTGAAAGTTAAAATAAATATGATATAACAGAGAATTAACAAAAGAACACAAAAGAAAGCAATTGAAAACACAGTAAAACCATCAAAACGCCATATCAGAGGATATTAATTTAATTTAATAAAACAGTGTAAAAGAGAAAGATAGGGAAAAATCTATAAGGTTTTTTCTTTTTTTGGTTTTTTGAGACAGGGTCTCTCTTTTTAGCCTTGGGTGTCCTGGAATCTCTTTGTAGACAAGGCTGGCCTCAAACTCACAAAGATCCACCTGCCTCTGCCTCCTGAGTGCTGGGATTAAATGTGTGTGCCACCACGCCTGGCCAACTATGAGGCATACTTTAACAGATAAAAGTCACTTGTGAATAATAATAAAAATAATAATACCTTATATAAATAGAATAAATATTCTAATCAAAATGTGTAATAATTGTCATACTACATTTTACAAATGGCCTCACACAGATTTTTTTCAGAACACCCATTTTATTTAGATTAAAGATAAAAAAAATGGTTGAATGTAAATGGTTAAAAATAACATATGGAAAAACCAAACATTATACAGAGATTTGGGTGACTGTTCCAGTAGCAAACTGTGTCTGTCATCTTCTTATTTGGGAAGCTCATAACCTGCACTCCCTGTAAACTCAGGTAATCAAGTTTATTATTCGTTCTTGAGAAAGATGAAATTGAAAACTAGATAATTTAGTTTTACAATTAAGCTAAGTTGTATAGGAGTTAAGGTGTTTTTAGGTCTAGATAGATGTTTTAAGTTGATAATGATGAGATATGATAGATATTGATTAACATTCCGAATTTTAGAAGCAACAAGATAGAAAAGAGATTTTCTTCAAGGCTACGAAATACAAATAGTCAAATCACTATGAATGCAACATTTATACGATTTCTGATTGTGTCATGGTTTTTCTTGCTGTAGGTAGTTTATTATGTGTGTGTGTGTGTTTAATAGAATAATTGTATATGTAAAAAATAAAAATATTTAACAAAATTTTTTATAATATCCAAGCATACCAATTTAGTATTACAAAATGTTGACAATATAAATGAAAACAATTCTTAATCAGGCTATAAGGAATACAAACTAATGATAAAGATATATTTACATAGAACACTAAATATGTTAACCAAAAGAATTAAAGCATCAAAGGGAAAATTGCCCAATTCAATATAACCTGCATATTAAAATATGAATGTGTTCAAGCATTTTATTTCTTTGATGATCATCTGCACAGTTGTTATATATATATATAACTGAATTATTTCAGCAATAGCAGAAAAAAATATTTTCAGATACATTGGTTGGTTTTTAAAAGTGAACCAATGTGTATCAATAAAGCTACATTTAATAAGTTTTAAAAATTCAAAATAATACAGAAATATTGAGTGAACTTTAAACAATCAGAACAAGGAATAAGTTAAGAAAATTAAGACAAGATAAAAGTTAAGAATGAGTTTTTAAAGCTTGTGAAAATCTTTTTAAACACGCACACACATACACACACACACACACACACACACACACACAAATGAACACATACATACCCTTGCCTCATGTACACTTTCAAACATCAAATAGAAAAAAGAGAAATTAGAAAAATAGTTAGGTATAAAAAAATGAAGATGAGACATGCAATAATCTTATTATGCAGTTAGAACAACATTTAAAGGGAAATTTATCGAAATAAATCTTGCATTTAAAAAGATTTCTGATCAGTCACTGTGATAAGCACCATGTGCAAAAGCAACTTTAGGAAGAAAATATGTAATTTACTTTACAGATCAATGCAGATAGAGTCCATCATGGTAAGCAAAATAAATCACGACGACACAAATACAAAGCTTACTAATCACATTTTTAATTCACACAGGAAGCATTTTCTTTCTTTTTTTTTTTTTAGTCAGATTTCTTTTTTGTCTGTTTTCTTAAATGTAATTAATTTAATCAGATTACAACTCAATCCAATCACTTGTATCCTCCTGTTCTTCCCTCCCTCCCTCTTTCAAACTACTCCCTTCCCCTAGGTCTAAGACCAAGTGGAACCTCCTCCTCCACTATATGGTCATAGGCTATCAAGTCTCATCTTGTTAGCCTGCCCTAGTTAAAACAATCCTATACAATAAAAGATCCTCCAGAGGAATCTCTGTACCTGATTTCAAGCTGTACTATAGAGCAACAATAATTAAAACAGCATGGTACTGGCACAGCAATAGGCCAGTTGATGAATGGAATAGAATTGAAGACCCAAAATGAATACACACACATATGGTCACTTGATTTTTGACAAAGAATCCAAATCTATTCAATGGGAAAAGGATAGCATCTTCAACAAATGGTGCTGCTCTACATGGAAGTCTATATGTAAAAAAAAAAAAATGCAATTGGACCCATATTTGTCACCATGTACAAAACTCAAGTCCAAGTGGATCAAAGACCTCAACCTAAAACAAGAGACAGTGAATCAATTAGAAGAAAAATTGGAGAAAAGCCTGGAACCCATTGGCACAGGAGAAAACTTCCTGAACCACCAGGCCAGGCCTTAAGGTCAACAATTAATAAATGGGACTTCATGAGGCTGAGAAGCTTCAGTAAGGCAGGAGACACTGTCAACAGAAAAAAGTGACAGCCTACAGACTGGGGAAAGATCTTCACCAACCCCACATCTGACAAAGGTATAATTTCCAAAATATATAAAGAAGTCAAGAAATTAAACACTACCGAACCAAATAACCAAAGTGAAAAATAGGGCTCAAAATTAAACAGAGAATTCTCAACAGAGGAATATTGAATGGCGAAGGAACACTTAAAGAAATGTTCAATGTCTTTATTCATCAGGGAAATGCAAATCAAAACTGGAAGCACTTTTAAGAACAGGGAGTAAGATGAGATTATATACATCAAAGCTCATCCTTAGTGAGGCATTTCCTCCAACAAGGATGGGGGAACTTTCCCAAACATCACCTACAAACTGGGATCATGTAGTCAAATACATGAGCCTATTGGGTACATTTCTCTTTCAAACAACTAGGTACCAAAGTTTCTGTATAGTGATATTGATAAATCATAAAAACAGTAACATATAAATAAAACAGAGGAAAGTAAATAAAAAATAATGAATCATAGAATTTTAACAAAAGTTTTAGAGATGATTTATCAAACTCTCATAATTTTAACTAGGTGAGGAAAATAAGAGAATAATTTATTCCTACATGAAAAATTAAAAGGTTTTGAACACTTTTAAATGTAAGTTATTTAAAAAGGAAACACTGAGAGATATGGGGAGGGAGAACAGACCTGAGGAGAACTGTGGTTGGAAGACGAAAGGCCTGTAGAGAAAAGAGAAACTGTGGTCAGGGGCATCTCTGTGACATACTTCAGAAAAGAGCAGATCTCCAAAAAAGGACAATACAAGATACAATGAGACAAAGCAAAAGTCCTCATATTAAGGCTTGACAAGACAACCCAATAGAAGAAAAATAGTCAAGAACAGGCAAAAACACCAGAGATGTACTGGCTACAGGAAAATCTAAATTATATGACCAATAACAAATATTGATGGGCATTTCTTTCACAATATCTATTTTGCTTGTATTCATACATATATCATTTTTCTTTTTTATGCTATTGTATAATTATATAATATATTGACTTTCCACTATATTGTATAAACACTAGTGATTTTAACCTGTAGCTTTAAAGCAGAGTATACCACAAAGAGTAAAGTTTGTTTCCATTTAGAGAGAAAAGGATTGACGAATCTTTGCAGGTACAGAGTATTTGTATCCTCTTAGTTGTAAGTGGAACTTCTTCACTGACACTATTTGGAGGCTAAATATGGGTTCAGGATATAAACATTAATTTGACAAGGTGTGCATGCTAATGATTTATTAATGTTTGTCAATTCAGCTGGAAAATAATACTCAAAATATGGTGAAATGATTCTATATTTCTTAATGAAGAGAACTTTTAGATCTGATTAACGATTGTAAGTAATTGACTTTATGGAGTACTGGTGTCCGTGGAAAGATTTTTTCTAACTTTCAAAGACCTTAAGGACAAAGTCTCAGACATTATACAGCTGAATGACATCTATTCTAATATTGTAAGAGAAATCCTAATTTTTTTGAGTTTGTTGTACTGATTTTAAGAAAGTCTTAATGATTACAAGTATAACTTATCATATAACTTCTGGATTATTTAGAATGGCTTATAAATATTATGCTGGCTACCTTTTATTGCTATAGTAGATAATTGTTAAGAATCTTTTTCAAAGTTTGTTCTAAATAACTCTGATAGATTAATATTTTTAAAAGTATACTTTATATATAGAAATATAACTTACATATTAACTAAGCCAATAATGGAAGATTTTACATATTTTTCAAGTATAAGGAAAAGATGTAATTTTTAAGGCTACAAAATACCTGTTTACATTAATAAATTTTACAATCACTTCAAAACAGTTCACTGTGACAAATATAGTCTGTGATTAATCATATCTAATACTTTAACATGAAATCCAAATTGGTTAAAATACTAAAGAAAAAATGGAAAATACTCTTTAAGATATTGGGTTAGGAGAGAGTTTCCAATAACACAGGAACTCATGCGATGAAACAGAAGGTAGGGCTATATGAACTTAAGAATTTCAGCACAGAAAGAGAAATTATCAGCAGAGCACACAGCTCCCAGAACGGGAGAAAACCTTTGCTAGCTGTACTTCAGATAAGAGCTAATATGTAGAACTAAAATGTAATGCAAAAATTAAATACCGAGGAAACACAAAGTGTCAAGTGTGATATAAAATTGACAGTTAAAAAAAGAAACATAAATGCCCAAAATCTATTTTTAAATAGTTCTTAATTTCTAGTAATCAGGCATTTGCAAATTAAGACTATTTTCAAATATCACCTCACCACACTCAGAATGGCAGTCCTCAGGAATTTTGATAATAAATGTTGGAGATAATAGGGAAACAGAAGACCTCTTATTTACTACTAATGGAAGTCAAAATTAATATAGCCACTAGGCAAATCAATTTGAAGATTGCCCAAAACCTTAAAATATAGAACTAACATATGACACAGCAATACAACTCTTGGGCATATATCCAAAGAACTCTATTCCCTAAAGCAGAGACACATGGTCTGCCATGTTCACTGGTGATCTTTCACAATAGTAAGGACATGGTAGCCAATTACACATCAATTAGCTGAAGAATGTTTAATAAAATCGTGGTATATATAGATAATGATATTTTATCCACACATAAAGAAGAATGAAATTATGAAATTTTCAAGTGTTTGGGTAGAGCTTGTAATATTAGTTTGGGGTAATTAATCCAGATAACCCAACACACAAAGAGAAATAACAAATAGTATTTCATATATTTGATGTTATCTTTTAATCTTTATATATGTGCTTAAATTGGGTTGCCCATAACAGCTAGGAATTCAGTTAGGAATGATGGGGCAGGTCAAGATTTCAATAAAAGTTGGATAGTACTCCTAGCACATGTTTAAGCCAGAAAAGTCCTTACTCTGCATTACTAATTCATAGTTTTTCATGCTAATTATATTTTGTAATTATTTTGCACAAAATAAAATGTTAATACTATATAGTCACTATCTATACATTTAATATGATCATGTCAGGCTTAATACAGGTATTACCAATATTTTATTAAAACTGGTATCAATGTTTGAAGAAGACACATTTTTGTTCTAAAAAAATTTTTATATGTTTAAATGAATGTAGTTACTCAATGGTATCCATGTATTATAGAAGTTGAAGTTTGAAATGGCAGCAATATTTCTTCCTCAATACACATTTCTTCATCATATTGGCCAGCTTCTTGTTGTTGTTAGAAAATATCTGAGACAATTAACTTTTAAAGAGAAATGGATTGTATTATCTTATAGTTTTAGGGTTTCCATATGGTTGGTCCCGTTGTATACATTAATGCAGTATTTCATTTCCTATTATATCATGTACGTGTTTGAAACCACATAAATTAAAAAGGTAAAAATGATAGTGCGTTAGAGGAGGAATTGGAAGGAAGAAATAGGGGTGATCAAAGCAAGAGAAGATAAAATTACAAATTGTGTCCCTGACATCAGTTAGAACTATTCAATATTTTGCTACTAAATATGCTGTTTGTGAATTTTTCATAGATGTTTATAATAAGGCTGAGAAAATTGCACTCCACTTCTAGTTTGTTGAACCTTTTTGCTGTAAGTGGCATTTGAATTTCATCATTATCATAAATAGCAGCAGCTGTCCACTTGACACAAACAGAGTCACTTGGGAAAGGAGAATTTCAATTAAACATTGCACAGATTAGATTAACTTGTCAACACCTCTGAGAGTTAAATTCTTAATTGCTAATTGATATGGGATAACCCAGCTCATAGTTGGCCAATACATCCATCCCTATGCACCTGGGCTTGGGCTTTAAAAGGTAGCTGAGTAATCCATGAGGAACAAGCCCAACAAGTGCAACTCCATACTCTGTGCTTCAACTCCTGCCTGAATTTCAGTCCCAACTTCTCTTGATGACTGTCTTTAACCTGTAAGACAAATAAACCCTTTCCTCCCCAAGTTGAATGTGTTTATAGTGTTTATCATAAAGCAACTAGAACAAATTGTCCTGCTAGAGGCTTTTAGGATGATGCTGTTTACTATTTCAATTGTTTAAATTATACAAATATGGTATTTTAAATTGATTTGTGTATGTTTATATCCTTTAAAGAATCTCCTTTTATGAACTTCTGGGTGATTTTTCACCCCTGATACTGTGGTGCTGAAGACTTCCACCTTGATTATTGAGTTTTCTTTCTATCTACTTATGTTAATTTCTGCTTAATATATATTGGACTGCTTTGGAAAAAAACAGAACTACAATTGTTATATTATTCATATGGTCTTGACCTCCTGTTGTAACAGTATATGTAGCAACAATGTTCTCACGTATTTTTGTTGACCCCCATTAATATTTCCAAAGATATTTTCAGATCCTTTTGGCTACTGTTTTCATTCATATTCTTTTCTGTCATATACTTCAACCTATCTCTATCTTACAAGCTAATGTGCCACTCTGTGCTGTTTTGAATGGAAATGTCTTCCATAGGCTCAGATGTTAAAACACTTTACCTGTAGTTAATGAAGCTGTTTGGGAGGATAAGAAAATATGGAGTTGACTTAAGAAGTATATTAGTAGGCATAGGTGCTGAGATTTCAAAAGACTTATGTCATTAATGGTATGCTTTTTACATTTTGTTTATGATTTGAGATGTGAACCCTCAACTCTAAGCTTCCAGCTCTAGTTGTTATGTCTGCCTACTACCACAGTTCTCCAGGATAGTGATTGACCCATATCTGTCTAGTACCCTAGTAAGTACCAAATAAGTTCTTCCTTCTGTAAATTGCTTTTGGTTATAGTAATAGAAAGTAACTAAGGCACTATGGCATGTGTTTTGTCTTCTATTAGTTAAGAGAATTATTTTCTTTCTTTATTTTTTTTGAGACAGGGTTTTTCTGTGTTAGACTTGGCTGTCCTTGACTCACTTTGAAGACTAGGCTGCCACGAACTTATAGCTATTCACCTGCCTTTGCCTTCCAAGTGCTGGGATTAAAGGTGTGTGCCACCATACTCTGCCTTACTTAAGAGATTGTAACAATGTGTTTTGATCATATTCACTCTCTCTTTCCTAAATCTTCCTAGATACATTTACTCACATATATTTTGTTCCTTTCTCTTTCATCAGTGGTAATTTGTGCTGCTCAAATATTTTCAGAGGTATGGCTTTTCACTGGATAGTGGTCAACTTATAAGGATTCACTTTTAGTGAAATCTGATCCTTTTTCTATTAGTAGTTAACAAATGTATTTGATTTTTTTAATAAATTAATTTGTAACAATATAACTTTTTCTTTAATTCCTTTAATTGTCCTATACTGTATACCAATCTTCCACTAATTCATTCCTCCCAATTTTCAATAGCTAGATATATCACACTGAGTTTTTAATAGTACTGCTATGATTAAATTATTTTCTTTAAAATGCTCTGGAAGCTGCTGCTCATATTTCATTTAAAAATGCTTAGTTAACAGTAATACAAATTTAACATTTACAGTATGTAGCTACTTTTACAGTTAATGAACTTCTTTGTTGTTCCCCTTTCTGCTGAGACTATATGAATGTTGTATTTGTTCATTAGAAGTCACAGAAACACATTTGTAAGTACTGAGTATGTAGTTGTATTTTCAGTGAATATTATACAACTGTATAAATAAAATTTCACCCAAATTTACCTTTTTAGTCAATGTAATTGGTACTCTTCATTTTCTCATTAATTGTCATTTTATGTTCTTCCAAATTATCAGTAAGTCATACTTTATTTTTTCTTATAGGTGTCGCATGTGACTAACAACTTCCACCCCCCTCTTTTGGTTTTTTGTTTGTTTTTCAAGACAGGGTTTCTCTGTATAGCCTTGGCTGCATGGACTCACATTATAGAGTCTTTATAATACATTTATTTGTGTGTGTGTGTGTGTGTGTGTGTGTGAGAGAGAGAGAGAGAGAGAGAGAGAGAGAGAGAGAGAGAGAGAGAGAGAGAGAGACAGAGACAGAGACAGAGACAGAGACAGAGAGAGAGAGAGAGAGGTGGGAGGGAAGAGAAAGATCATATACCACAGCACACGTGTAGAGATTGGAGATTATCTTTAGTCTTAGAAAATTAGGCCATGAGTCTTGGTAGCAAAAAGCTTTACCTCATAAGCTAGCTTGCTTATCTTCTACACAAAATTTCTAATGGTTTTTGCTTACCTTTAAATATTGTGGTTTTCCCCATAACTTATCCAAGGATGTTCTTCTGGTTATGGAATTCTTCAGTATAGATTCTTTCCCATTATTTAAATATACTTTTGACCACCTATCTGTTATATATTAACAGCAACTCAGTTCGACTGATCTTACTTGGTCTGAGAGTGTCTCTTAGCAATTCTCAGAGTTTGCCTGCTTAAGAAGAGGTATAATGAAGGCTTTCGTGGGACATGCCCCTTGGGCTAATATGCAGATATAAGTGAGTATATACCATTTGAGTCTTTCTGCTTCTGGAGGGGAGGACATTCTATTGGGACTCTAGATGAGAGAAGCATGGGAGAATGGCAAAGTAGAAGGATCCAGAGGGTCCTAGTAACCTACGAGTAGAACATTATGATAGGCAGATTTGGTCCCAGAGGTCCCGCTCAAACTAAGGCACCAGCCAAGGACAATATAGGTGGTAAACCTTAAACCCCTACCCAGATCTAGCCAATGGACAGAACATTCTCCACAGTAGAGTGGAGAGTGGGATATTACTTTCTCACATACTCTGGTGCCTCACCTTTGACCATGTCCCCTGGAGGGGGAGACCTGGTGGCACTCAGAGGAAGGACAGCATGTTACCAAGAAGAGACTTGATACCCTATGAACATATACAGAGGGAGGTAATCCCCCTCAGGAACAGTCATAGGGGAGGGGAATAAGGGGAAAATGGGAGGGAGGGAAGAATGGGAGGGTACAAGGGATGGGATAACCATTGGGATGTAACAAGAATAAATCAATAAAGGAGAAAAAAAACAAAAACAAAAAAAGAAGAGGTATAATGAATCTTGTCAGTTTCTGGGACTCCCTAAAGCTACTGAGTTGGTTTTGCTTAAGAAGTTTTGTGAAGGATGAAATGTTTTACCTCCCCTTAAAATGTCATATGTCTTAATGATGGAAGGGTTTGTCTAAGTAAAAATTTATTTGATACACACTAATTCAGAATTTTTATGACCGCTTTACATACGTTCACCATGACTTTTAAGCCATTTAAAATATATTTAGAAGTAACTTAGTGTTCTTCTGCTAAATTCAAAATCTGAATAATGTCAAGTATAATGTCTCTTGATTGATTTTTTAACAGCATATTTCCTTGGTTTTATATTTATAATTAAATTATTTTAAATAAAATGATAGTGTAATACTGAAAGCAAAGTCTGCTTTCTTAGTTTTCAATGTTTGTTATAGCTCACTCCTATTAGTGTTGTTTTGGTTATTTTCTTAAATTTCTATATTTGTTGAAACATGTTTAAGATGCCTTTAAGTGGTACATCTATTCTTTTTTAAGTTCTTTCTGTGTGATAGAGCACACAATTTGTATTCTTTAAATTCATTACTACTTAATATTGCAAATATCATACTCTTCATGAATTATGATTTTATTTTATATTTATTTCAATTTTTTTGTGTATGGTTTCAAAGTTAGTTAGCAGTAGTAGATTGAGTGTTTCCTTATTGTTTTTTTTTTCTTGGCAAGTTTCCAAGCAAGAACATACCTTTAGACTTCTGGATATGTAGAAATTTGTCAAAAATATTTGAAATTCCTCTAAAGACATTCAGGGTTTTCACCAAGCTCTTTTTGACAAAATTGGTGTTGCATTCAGACATTTGTTGCTTTCTAGTTTCAAAACACACTCTGGAGACAAGTCCTCATTTTAGAGCTCTGAGTCAGGAAACATAATAGTTATACCCTGTAAATGAAACATGTCCAGGGAGCCAGTCAGCAGGTTATATAATAACAACACTTTGGTGGTTGCTTGTTGAGCTACTCTATCATATTTTGGCTGTGAATAGGATAAGTTTTCTTTTTTACCTGCTGTAGTTGCATAGGTCTGATTGCAGGAGGCCAAGTGACAATCCCACAACACTATTTCCACCAATGTCCCTAATTTTTTTTCTGATATAACATATCAGATATTTGTAAAAGGCACGTGTTGATTTCTATAGTTCTGATAAATTTAGGTTTGAAAATGCTTGATATTGCTGCCAGTGACTTATATGGATGGGCTCATTTTTTCTATTTCTTCTTATAATTTCTAAAGTTGTACCTGCCAAATTTTTTTACTTAAATAAAACATGTTCAGCTAATTTATTTAGAACTTAGACAATTTAATAGTGTTTATTCTCTAAATACATTCTTTATCATGTAAATCTATATCCCATAAACTTATTTAGTCACAAAAATAATGGTCTACCCTTTAAATTTCACTTTATATAACAAATATTTCACACATAAAAGAAACATTAATTCTAACTTCATTAGTCAATCATTATTCCTTTTCTCTTAATTTCATATGTGTGTGCTTCAATTCATTTTTTTGTAATACTAACCCATCTTTGCATATATTCCACCTATTTTTTAATAGATTACAACAAATCAAAAATGAAGCCCAACCCATGAATAAAATATACATAAGAATAATTGTCTGGAAGAATTAAAATATTTATTTTAAGAAATAAAATAATTTCATTACAATTAAACTTTTGTTGCATATTGTATAAAATTGGACACATAAAGAATAAATTAATTTAAACTTACAAAAAGTATATTTCCAAGCTTGAAGATCACAACATAATAAAGAGTTATTCTTAAATATGTACCAGAAAAAAGTGTCTACTCACATTTATATTCAATGTTACAGAGTGAATTCAAGATTCAAGACAATGCAAATCAAACTTTAGAAAAGAAGATAATTAAGTAGATTAAGGATAAAAGTATTCAAGACAGTTAAACTATTCTGTATGCTAGTGTAGCACTGAAACATGATAATATACATGTAGCAAAACTGTAATATAGCACAGAGTGAATGACAAACAGTGAGTCTAAATTTAGGTAACAAAAACCAAATAATAGCAACAAAAACCTCAGTAACTCTTATAACTACACAATGAAACAGAGACTGTGTCATAATTGTGATAAATTGGGAAGGTAATTTCACTGAAGTTATGAATAGTAGTGTACTGAATTAATCAGGGAAATAAGTATAGATCATAAAACAAAAGACAAAAGGAATTGTGCAAAAGACCACATTGCAGAAGGAGAAACATTTCCCATAAACTTATGAATCAAAAATTTGCCACCACTATACATCTATATTATCATTGTTCAAATATATAAACAGAGAACAGATAAAACATAAACATACAACATAAAACACTATACATCTAAATTGTCATTGTTCAAACACATAAACAGAGAACAGATAATGTTCTCTCTGATGTGAAGATTACAGGAATCAGGAAAAATAATTCATATAGTTCTTGGGATATTTGATTATATTTGAAAAAATTATAAATGCACAGTTAGATTAACACATCTTATACATAGAAATAGTATGGGCATGTGCTTATAAGCATATATTAGCAGGAACATTTATACTTAAATGGTCAGTCATAACCTAGAAACAGTAATGTCATATGTAAGTGAACTGGATAAACATTTAAGGTCTTGATTACTAATAATGTTTTCTAATAACAGGAACAAGAAGTTCTCTAAGTAATTACTCATTATCCAAATGGCATGTGTCTTATTCTGCCATAAACAATAATTAAAAATAAAAGAATTTAAAAAATCTAATACGATTGCTTAAATTTCAAAATTCTACTGGAACCACCTGCAAAAATTTATAATGACTGAAATAATAAGGATTTTAGAATTATACAAAAAGGTATTGAGGTATCCACATTATGAAATAAATACCCCAGTATATATGTAGGCATAAATAATTCAGTAAATAAGTGAGTAAAATGGAAAAATCTCATCACACATTTTGTACAAATTCCTATTACCCAAATCATGTAGAACAAAATTAGGTATCCTTTTAGCTATTTTTTCTAATGAGAAATGAACAATTTGACTTAGTTGTGAAAAATACATTATACAAAGAATGGGAACGAGTAATTTCATAGTGCAATGACCAGTTGAGTTTATTTCAGTGATCAAGATAAAAAATGAGTGACAATTTACATTGTTGTCATATACACTCGATATGTGAGCATGGAACTTACTTGTACTATCTTCAACCCTCAATACATAAATATTATATAATCATGAAGAAAATGCCATTTTGTAAATGTCAGCTTACAAAATAACTATCAGTTATTTATTAAAATTCAAAGCCATCAAAAACAAGAATAGCCTGAAATTATAGAGAAGTCCAATGAGAAAAAAGATGAAATATTATTGATAACATGAGACAAAAACTAAAGAAATATCAATGATATGTGGGAATTAGTTAATAATAATGTAAATACTGTTTCCATTATTTTGATGAATTTACTATTTTACATTAAGGTCTGAATTATAAGGCAATAATAGTTGTAAGTTATATTGGAATTCACTAAGCTAATTTCAGACAAAACTATCAAAAAACTTAAAAGTCATTAAATTATGGAATTAATTTTGGATATAAAAATCATCACTTTATATGTTGTATATGTGTGTAATAATAAAAATGTTTGTGTAAAATTTTAATAATTACTACTTGTTTTTTATATTGTCACTTTGGAAAACTTTTGTCAACATCTTTCCAAGTTGAATGCATTTACCAATATTGCTAGTGAGTGTTAACATTTGGTAGGCAAAGAAAATTTCTGTTTCTCAGAAAACACAGAATGTTTTTAGGTCAAGGTCTTTTGTGTATATGTGATAAGAATTTTTCTTTGGGGGAGAGAGCGAAGGTTCAGGCCTTGCCTATCAGGAAAGAATTCCACTGATGCGAATGTAAAAATGCTTTCCACTAGTAGAATAATTCTGTGTTGTCAAAAAAGACTCTTGCTTGACCTGAGAATTACCTGTCTGGAATCTCTTTTTGTTGCTGGTCTTGGGATGAATCTTTCTCTTTTCCATCTCAAGGAAGATCACACGTCAGATTCTCTACTTTTTTGTTAGTTCTTTACTTCTGGGATTTTGAACTACTTTGCCTTGTCTTACTGCCTTCTATAATACTTTTTGAGTTGACGTGGTTGAACATGTTCTAGTTCTGGCATTTATTTTCTCTATTTAGTACAAAGAAAGAATTATAAAAATGAGAAAGCTGCCTGGCAAAGACTCTTAAGTAATGTCTTGATATAGGACCTGCAAGCAGCTGTAGGGACAGAAAGGCTTCAGAAGCAAAGTATGTTAACTCCTTAAATAGATAATTGTTCCTCCTACCCCTTTTACATGCAGTCAAGTGAATGAGGAAGGAGAGTCTATCTAAGTAATACAAAGTCCCACGTGGATTCACACTTCAAAGAAAAATACAATAGTATTAATTTTTTTCAGTAAGTAGATTGATCCAGAGACAGAGCTTGGAATTTCTTTTTCTGACCTGAAGGAAGTTTGCTTTAATTTGCCTCAACAAAGCCCAGAAACCCACATTTTATAGGGTAATAAAAATCCCAAGAATTACTCAACTTTTAAATGTTACCAGGGAAAGCAAAGGTAGAGTCCAAGTACATAAGGTAGGAGTTCTGTAAAGTCTCCCAAACTTGCTATTATCTGATTAGAGGAGTTATAGGGAAGTACAAAATGTTCCTCAAAGCTTCTCTATTTTTTTGACCACCTGTCATTTCTCCCCTATACTTCTTGTGCAACATCTCACACAATGACTGAGCTCTAAGGAAGAATTATCTAAGACTCTGTCAGTATGTCAGTAGGCAAATATTTATGGTAATAGCAGGGCTCTTTTTACTCACTGATAGAGGATTTCCTTAGCATGGTGGCAAAAAGAAAAAATGCTATTTTGGCATAGAGCTGAGATGAACTCTAATCATAGAAGGCTAAATGAAGAATGTCTCTCAAAAGCTAGGTAATTAAGCATTCTGGAGAGCGAGGTTTTTGGCATTAGGTCTGCTTTGGCTAATATTGATAATTAAACTAAGATGTATATGAATAATGTTTTATGGTGTTTATAGTGTTGACTTTAGAAAATTGATTTGAGAAACTTAAACTAGTAGCCAAAAGGAAGAGGGGCTATTAAGGATGGGTATAATGACAGGTAGAGAACAGGCAAAAATGGGCTTGCCTTCTGATTATCAAACTTATAGGGGAACTTGGAATCAAATTTGTGTATTATTTTTGTTCTCACAATGTTCTAGGACAAGATTTCAATTCAAAGTATAAAAAGAGGAGGCAGAGAAGTAAATAAAAAGTCAAAATAAAAGAAAAAGTAATAGCATTCGGATAAAACTAAGAGCTGGTACTTTAAGTATATTTCCTGCTGAAAATGATTAATATTTCAGCTTATGTATATATCAGACTTTTCCCTACTAGAAGTCAAATCTTAATAATTTTGTCATATTTTGCTACTTTACTTCAGTGATATATTTATATTTTCAATGGCAATTTCTCAAAATACAGATGTATTATATGATGGGAAAATTATCATAAACCATTGTTATTTTATGGCATAATCCATATTTCATTTATAACTTAGATTTGTCTTGATTATCACAGAGTGTTACTTCTAAGTCTAATTTTTAAATGATGTAGATCTTCTTTACAATGACATTTCTTGCAATTTTTTATGTCCTCCTCCTTCTATTGTTTTTTTGAATTTTTGAGAAAATATCACTCCCACTAGCCTCAGGTAGCCTGGAATTCACTATATAGAAGGGCATGGTATTTTAAACACAACCGACTGTGGATCTATTTCTTTCTAATTGATACATTCCTTCCAAGAAAGAGGCTGGTTAAAATTCAGGAAGTACATAAAACAAGGCTCAGATAGTAGGCAGTATTTTCACATTTTCAGGAATTATGAGCCTTCCTTTCTCTGAGATTATGTAAAAAAAAAAAAAAACAATGTATGTGAAACAATCTAACTGGGCTTAAGCTGTATCACTATTATTCTTATCTTGCAAATCCTAATGATATGATCTGAATTTCTCTGTCTACAAAGCCTATGCTCTAAAATATGAATGTGGTACTAAGTGGTCAAACCCTAAATTGAGTACATGTATACAATTTCAACACCCTGCAGATGGAGACAGTAGGATTGCTTTGAGTTTGAGGCCAGTGTGGTTTACAGAGACAGATCTTGTCAAAAAAACAATCATACATATACAAACAAAACTACAAAAAAGAAATGGAAAGAAAAATAATAAAGTTAAGCTGTCCAGAATTAAAAATAGTGGAAAGGTGAATTCAAGTTTTGTATATATTGTGAGAAACAAATGTAAGTGGGTTGTGGAGTTATGTGGTTTTTGTTTTGTTTTGTTCTTTTGTTTTGTTTTTAAAGATGACTGGTATGGTTTTGAATCACTTGTACCTCCATGTGCATTTAAGAATTACTGCTTAAATATTTAGTATAATATGATAAATTTGTTAATTTTTTTTTAATTTGTTGATTAGTTTAAGGAATATGGACATTTTAGCAATATTATTCTTATCCCCACTCTCCAAGTTTAGGTTTTCTAATCAAATGTCTGCTTTTATGCAGTTGAAGGGGAAATTATGCTTATTCTGTTACTTTTGTCTTTATTATGTTATTTTAAATATTTATGATATGCACATGTTTTTATTAGTTTTATTTTTTCAATGATCAATTTCTAATAAGCATTCACATAACTAGGGAAATTTTGATAGTCACATTCTGTCATTCAACTTCACTTTTTGATTTTAGTAATTTCTTCTTTTAGATTACTTACAAAACTATTTATAAATATTAGTAACACTTTTCTGTTTCCTTTCTATTCTGCATATTTATATGTATTTTTCTACCCAAATGCTATATATAAAACCTCCAGTTAAATGTGAAGCAGAAATGATAAATAGCCCACAATTTCTTGTGCTTCTTTGTCACATGCAGAAAGCTTTAAAATTGAGCTTGATTTTTTTACATGTGGCTATTTAACATTATGGTATACTCTTGATATCTGCTTTTAAATTTTGTTAGTCAATTTCACCATATTAAAGAGTTTTCTGATTAATATTCATTTGTGTGTATGCTGTGGATTAACCCAAGTTCTTCTGCATATCAGACAAAGATAATATCACTGAGCTACACCCACACATGTAGATATTTTTAGCATTTCATGTCCTAAGATGTGATTTCTTTTCCTGATGGATGTCCCAAAGAAGTTGAGAAGAAAGTGAACTTTGCTGTTTTTGAAGTATCCTATACTAAAGTACTATATGTCCTTGACTGATATTCTTCAGTGCAACTACATTCTTATTGATTTTCTGACTGCTAAATCTACCAGGAGGGTATAGATAACATTTTCCACTATAATGGAGAATACATTTTTCTTTGCAGGTCCCAGTTGTTACCTAATTATTTTGATACTCGGCTGCTTAGTGCATGCATAATTGTTATGTGACCTTAGAGAATCACCCACTTTATCAATTTTGTAAGACTTCAATTATACCTCTTAAATTTCTTTTTGGAATATTTCCCTGGCAATAATATCACTACTCTTTCTTTTCTTTCATAATTGATATTATAATATTTTATGTATCCCTTACATTTTAATAACTGTGCTTTATATGAAAATAAGTCTTTTATAGGATATAGTTAAGTCTTTTTAGGTTCATTGTGGCTCTTATTATTGATACATACTTATAAATATTATCATTCTTACATGTAGATATTACTTTTTTGAGTTCTATATTCTTTTTACAATATTTTTCCTTGTCTATGGTAACTTTATACATAGCTATATTCTCTACTCCTGTAATATCAAGTGAACTTCTTTATAATAGAGTCCAAATTTTGCAGAACTTGGGATTGTTGTGTGTAACTGTGCTCCAAGTCAAGCAACTACCATCCTGGAGAATTTAGCATGCCCTCTTGCAAAAATATTATTCCATGTAGGTTTGTTGACTTCTTTAAAGGAAGAGCACAAATAATTATTAAATATTTGGAAAGTGATGATCAGTAATCATCAGAGAAATAATCATTAAAATTACATTGAGATACCACCCCCCCAGTCAAAATGACCATCCTCAAGAAATCTGATAATTCCTGGAGATGATGTGGAGAGAATATATTATTATCATCTGCTGATAGGAATGCATTAATCAGGAATAGTTTTCCACTCTGTATGCATGTTACATTTTCATTATCCATTTGTTGAATTAAAACATTAGTGGGGGCCTTTTTCTACTACAGACCGTTGATCTAAAAAAATTGACAGAGACTTACTACATTTATTCAACAAACAGATATTCATCTAATTGGGTTACAATAATGCTAGTCCAGCTACTTCCCAGCCTTGTGCCCTTTTACTTGATATCTCAGTCTTGCATGGCCTTCTGCTATATCTTTCTGTCTTCATGGGGAATTCATCCTCATGGAGCATTCTTCTTTCTTTCTCTCTCTCTCTCTGTTCTTTTTCCTCTGGTGCTTATATGAGACCCCCTTAGGGTGGAAATCCTATTTCCTGTCCTCTCTGCCAAGTCATTGGCTGTCAGCTTTTTATTAACTAATCAGCTAAAATTGGGTAGCATTATTTACACAACTTTGAAATGACAATGATAACATCTAGATGGCAACTAGATCTCAGGGCACAGAAATCAGGATCTAAATACACAATACTCAAGACCGTCCTCTAATATCCATTCATCTTTGAAAGACAACTAGATACGTTCTATTTACTAGCAATTGAGAATAGGACTGTAATAAAGATTGCTGAGCAAGCATCTGTAGAATAAGAAATAGAGTTCTTGGGGTATATTCCAATGTTTGGCACTGCTCTGTTATAGGGTAGGTTGAATATTAGCTTTTTGAGAATTTTCTATACTGATTTTTAGGGTAGCCACAATTTTCATTCCCATTAATATTGAATAAGGGTCCCTCTTTCTTGGCACTTTCTCTAGCATTTGTTGTTAGTTGGTTTGTTGATTTTAATCTCAGTTATTTTAATCTGCATTTTCCTATTTGTCAAATATGATGAACATTTTGAGGTATTTTAAAAATATTTTTTTTCCTCAGTTAAGAATTTTCTGCTCAGACCTCAAGCCCATTTTTAATGGGGTCATTAGTTTTATAAATTAGTTTAGATGTTCCTAAGAAAGTTTAAATTATAATCATTTTATAAGCAAGCTAAGCCATTACTAGGCACAAACACAAAAAACTCCATATTGGACCACAGATTACTCCCATGTTTTATTCATATTAGCTAGGAAATGGAAACCACCGTGATGACCATCAACAGAAGAATAAATAATGAAAATATGGTAAATACATGCAATAAAATTTTATTTAGCTCTAAATAAAAATGAAGTCATGACATTTTTCAGGATGGATCCAGAAAGAATAATGATTTTTTTAAATGACCAAACACAGAACAAAAACAAAACAACAACAATAAATAATACATGTATATGTTTATGCCTGTATACTAGCATACAATGTATCCATGGCTATATACAAATAGATGTAAGTCTGGGTTAAATCCAAAAATGTAAAAAGGAGACAAAGACAGGATGATTATAATTGATAGTGTTTTTATAGAATGTAGTCAATAGGACACATACTTCCTGAAAGAAGATATAAAGATAAAGCTATTTTCATCTTTCAACTCTATTATTTTTTAACCACTGTGTGTTTGATTTCAAACATCCCTACATCCCTACCTGCTGCATGGCAAGGCTGCCATATCATGTCCTCTCTTCTGAATTGTCTAGTATAGGGGGTAGGGCTTCCCTTTCTCAGAGGCCCTTCACTATATAATCCAGATATTTTGGTTCCCTGCTTCTCTCTGTCCTTTGCTCACCTCTCTCTTTCTTTATCTTTCCTCCTTCTCTGTCTCCTTTGCTCTAAACTGTACACATAAAATAGGAGTACTTAGCATGACGTTAAATATATGAACACATTAAAGGATTTGATTATACTATTATGTAAGCAAAACTTTCAATCATAGGTACAGTTCATAGAGAGATTGGCAACTTTGCTGATCATACCATATTGAATAATTATAGACCATTGTAGTTCTCTGCATGTTCCATTGTATCCACATAGCCAAAGCTTAAAAGACTGAAGTTATATTTGGTGGTCTGCAAGATATGGACCATACCTGGTAGTCCTCAATAAAGTTGGCAGGGAAGCCATGATTCTCCCACAACAACGATAGCTGCCAGTCATATGACTACTTTTAGTCAAGATGGCAGTGAAGCCAGCCCTTTTCATCCTCAAATCAAGATGGCATCCAGCCAAGTGCAATAAGTGGCTGCACAGGTGCTGACATGAATTCTGAAATCTACTGAGACAAAGAGATAGGTGGGAAAGAGGGGAGCAAATGATCTAGGGGGATTTGGAGCTGCATGTGCAATGAGCAGCCACAGAATGTGGAGGAGGGAAAGAGGCAAAAGCTTTGTTCCCAAAAACCTGGACAGGTATAGTTTAGAAAAACCCCACACATACCCCTGTGTTATCTGGGAATCAAGATTTAGACCCAATGACATCCATATTAGCACCGTTTTGCCAGAATCCCAAGATTATGCAAGTGGTGTTCCAATTCAGCACTCAAATTGGACAGTATGATCAGATGTCTCCACATTTAGAAACTTCCCCATAATAAAGACTACATCTTTGTTCCAGAAAGACTGCCTTTGTCATGGCCACTGCATGGTAAAGTTCAAGGGGCCCTTGATCTCACAAGAGGCACCTGGTACAACATGGCATAAATTGGGTCGTGGGTTACTCACCTAATCCAAAGTTGTACCAGCTTGAAAGAGAGAGAGAAAGACAGACAGACAGACAGACAGACAGACAGACAAATAGACAGACAGACAGAAGGAGAGAAATGGTAACCCATGTGGATCCAGGACATTGGACTGGGTCTTTAACTCCTCCTTGGTTTTTAGACAGAGAAAGATAAGATCAGGTGAGAAAAGTGAGGTAACGGGAATATCCCTACCTGTCCAGCTTGGGATGGCCTGGTGGGCTTGGTGGAGCTCAAGTTCTCCCAAGTCACCAGCACCAGATGATTGAAACATCAGAAGTAGCTAATTGCAAGACAAAGAGTCTATAAATGCTGGTTTATTGGAAGCAACTCTTGGCCACCATGTAGAGGGAGGAAGGGAAGGAGGGAGACATGGGGAGGAGAAGGAAGGAGAAGGAGAGGGAGAAATACATAAAGAGAGAGGAGAGCAAAACAGAGAGAAGGAGGAACAAAATTATTTAGATTATATATTGAAGGGTCTTAAAGGAAGCCTTGCCCCTGTGCTGGGGAATACATGGTGGAGTGTGGGGTATGCCCGCCATACTCTCCAGAAGGTAGGAACCAAAGGATGTCTTAAACGAAATTTCATAGATGTATGATTTAACTTTCTGTCTACTGAAATAGCAAGAGTCACTTTTTTCCATTCAAGAAGAATACAAAATGCATCACTGCCACATGGCAGTGGTTTTGAAAATTGGCTTTAATGTAATAGGAATTAGATATTGACCTTTAATGTAATAGGAATTAGATATGACTAATAACTGGATATATTTATCTAATTGACACATTTAGAAAAAGTGCTTTAGAAAGATTATAATATAAAGAGAGGGTTTTTAACTTGAAACATTTTCTGCTTTTCTTCTGTTTAAAACTATTCTAGTGTAATATTATTAAATATACAAACTACACCTGTATGGACAAAATACATAATTTTTAAAATATGTTGTTTGTAGTCCCATCTTACAAAATATAAAAACACTCAATAGATAATATAAATATTTTACTGTATAGTACAGATTTAAATAAAACACTATTTTGTAAGAAACTTAGAAGTATATGCATGCTTATCAGAGAGAAAAAGACAAAAACAGAATCACAGAGAGAAACAATCAGAGATAGAGCAAGATATATATAGAGAGACAGAATTATGTGGAAATATTTATGTGGAAATGGATAAAGTTAAAACATTTGTGCATATTTATTGTGTATCCATGTATGTGCTAATTAATGGATATTCTTCTCTGATTAAATAAGCCAATTCAAACCAAAATATATGTATATAAGGGCAGGTTTTTTTGTTACAAGCTCCCAAGAAGGTTCACTGGTCTCACAGGATGAGGTGAGGGAAGTCCCTTTGCAAATCAGGAGACAGAAAATTAGAGAGTGCAGACAGAGAGAGAGGGAGAGGGAGAGGGAGAGAGACAGAGAGAGAGAGAGAGAGAGAGAGAGAGAGAGAGAGAGAGAGAGAGAGAGAGAGAGAGACAGAGAGAGACAGAGAGAGACAGAGAGAGAGAGAGACAGAGAGAAAAGAGGAGAGAAGAGAATGCAGTGACAGAGAGAATGAAAAATGTCTGAATTATATAGTGAAGAGCCTCCAGGGAAGAGGAAGGCCAGCGCCTGGGCTGGAAAGTTCAGCATAGAAGTCGAGTTGTATTAGCCATGTACTTTAACAGGTATGGATTTAAAGATGCTGAGCCAACCTGGAAGCCAAGTCCACTTTGGTATGTTAAGTAGGCACCACAACTGTTGTCCCAGGTCTGAAAGACAACACTAATCATTAACAAGGATAGCTTAAATCCTGAGAGATCTCCAATCACAACACAGAAACAATCAATTAACCCAATATGACATATAAATAAATAAAATAGAGCACGATAAATTTTGACTATATTCTCCAAGACTCTGAAATAGGCAATGATATAATGCTGTTCAATTTTTTGTTTGCCATCTGGGAACTTTTTTCCATTGAAAATATTGAAGTAAATATATAATTGTTTTATTTGCCTGGCAGTATATAACTGAAACCTAACATTCTTTCTGTGAAATAGTCAATTAATTAAAAACTATGTATATGCTTCAATTTAGCATCAAAGGCAACTACCAAAATTAATATGCTCAGTGCTGATAGATTCAACATTAATAAACATGGAGAAGATATATGTTCTTCTCCATCTTTCACAGGTTCTTTAGCCAATATAACCAAAGGAAAAACTAGTAGAGATTTAACACCAAATATCTTATTTGATACTTAATATATAATCTAGAATAATGAAAAAAATTATTAATGCTCAAAAAGATGTCTTAATTGTAAGGATTAAAAACATTATTTTCTTTGTGTGCAAATCCTTCCTCCCCCTTTTTTTTTTCTCTTTTAGACAGAGTTTCAATATGTAGCGCTTAGTCTTACCACCTAAAACAGATTCAGCCTGGCATGGAACTCAGATGTCTGCCTGCTGGGACTAAACATACGATCAACATGTTTACCCCATAAATTCTCCTAAACAAGTAATTAAGGGGAAGAGAAAAATGACTTATTATGGTGTGATGATTAAGACTGCATCCTTGAAAAGGGTAAATTTTGTTATATTGACTTAAATTTGTGTCTTTTTTTTTTTTTATTAAAAGGGTCTTTTTATTTAATCAGCCTTCTGTTCCTGGTACAAAGAAAAAGGATACAC
This sequence comes from Acomys minous, assembly GCF_964271855.1. Taxonomy (NCBI): domain Eukaryota; kingdom Metazoa; phylum Chordata; class Mammalia; order Rodentia; family Muridae; genus Acomys; species Acomys minous. The sequence goes on along the minus strand of NC_140488.1, from coordinate 60,395,902 downwards.
CTTTACAAACGCACATACACATTTATTTTACTGCAAAAAAAAGGTAATTTCTCAAAGCTTCTCTTTCTTCCACAGCTTTTGTTGCAGGATATTTGATCTCATTGTGATCCCTGAGATTGTGACCTGTAAAAATCTGTACTTGATCCCATAGTGATCGCTGAGATTGAACTGTAAATCCCTGTTTCTTGTGGTTGAGCCCTAACACACCTTTAATCCAAGAACTTTCTGTTTACTGTAAACAGGTCATTAAGGTGTGTTTCAGCTAGCCTTACACACACCTTTAATCTAAGAGCTATCTGTACAAAGGATTTAGTAAAGTAAACCCTAGGTGGAGAGGTAGAGCAAGACAACAGCTGACAGGGATTAAAGAGTGGGAAGTTGAGGGGTATTTAAGATAACATGCAGAAGCAGAAATGGTCTTTAGCTTCTCTGGGCTTGGCATTTTAGCTGTAGATCTTGAGATTCTCACCTCCTTAGGCTTTGGCTTTTTGGGCTTTTAGCTAGCAAGCCTTTGGCCTTAGGTTTCTTCTACTTTTCCTCCTATGTTGTCAACTGAGCAAGTCAGCGTTTCAGGCCTACTCCACTGGGGCATGAGCTGAGTAGGAAGTTCAGATGGGTGCTTTCTCTGCCTCTCTGAGCTAGTAGGTTTTTCACCACCACATCTGATTCCTGAATATTGGTAAAATAGAGTTGTTAGTATTCTGCTTCAGTCTGCCTACTTGTGATGTTGCTTACCTGCCATTGGGGCGTTGCCTTGCCAGGGCAATATAAAAGACAGACCCTCTACATGTTCTCTCTCTCTCTCTCTCCTTCCCTCCCTTTCTCTCCCTCCCTTCCTCTCCCTCTCCCTCTCTACTTCCTCTCCTCTCTATCCTCTCTCTCTACTTTCACTCTCTCTGAAGTACCCTTCCCCCGTATCCCTCTTCCCCTATGCTCATGTAATAAACTCCTCTATAGCATAACATCTGCTGCCTGGTACCTTCTATCTATCATCTGCCGTGGTTTTTATATATAAAATTGGTGCTCCATGTGGGATTTTCTGTTAAAACAACACATTTCTGAAAACAATATCATAAAAACCTCTAAAATCTAAGTTATATATGTTATGGTGAAATATTCTGTTCTGTCTTTTTTTCAGACAGAATGTCAAAAACAAATCAGAGGCATTGTAAATTTTTAAATGAGCTCACAGAAAATAATTTAAAAAACAGTAGCTCACATCTTCTTTTGAAGAAACTCTAATATTTTGCTCAGTTTTATTTGGCATAGCATTATGAAGTTCAAAGGTAGAATAAATTAATATCTACAACACAAAATCGATTTTTTCATCACATTTAAATGTTAGATGTCATTTTAAATATTGCAGTGAGAAAATTATGCCTAAAATTTTATGTATAACCTCTAGCAAGTTTTTTTAAACATTAACAAGATTGATAAATTTAATGAAATGTATGAAATATAAAATGCCTTATTCATGAATGATTCTTACTTACCTGGAGTTGTAATAAGGTTTTACTTGAATAAAGCATTTATAATATTTAAAAAATGTATAAAAGTCAGCCGGGCGTGGTGGCGCACACCTTTAATCCCAGCACTCGGGAGGCAGAGGCAGGCGGATCGCTGTGAGTTCAAGGCCAGCCTGGTCTACAAAGTGAGTCCAGGACAGCCAAGGCTACATAGAGAAACCCTGTCTCGAAAAACCAAAAAAAAAAAAATGTATAAAAATAAAGACCAATAATTTCTTATGTGAACACTTTTTGAAAAGAAAATTAAAGAAATCATTTAGAAACTTCATGGCACATTCATTTATTTTTCTTGTTATATGTTTAAAATAAGTATTATGAATTTCATTTGCTACCATCAGAGACTGGTATATATTAGTCATAAACATCAACGTTCATTTTGTGGCATCTTGCTAAATAATCATATATACTGCATATGTTTTAAATCTTAAATGCATGTCTTTCTCAATATGTAGCTAATCAATTGGCTATTTCAGGAAGAAACACATGTGTATATCATAAGAGATCATTAAAAATAGTTTTCTAGGTGACTTAATGAGATGTTGACATTGCTTGTAGTGTACAATCAATGCAATAAAATAAATTAAAACTTATGGTAATAAAATATTATAAAAACAGCAATCAGCACTTCCTAAGCCAATAAAGAAAACTGGTAATAATTTACTAAAACACATATTTTTCATTTCTAGTGTTATTCAGTTTATATTTAAATGTAAACAGATCATAATAAAATTGAAAAATGTTATGCATACAATTTTATGAAATATATTTTAAGTAATATGGTGCTGCTTATTATAGATGAGAAGACAAAATAGTTTTCTAAAGTGGAATCTACCATTGGTAAAGATAATTTGACCAAGAATGAAACGACAACAAAGAATTATGAATAGAGTATAAATTTAGATGACCAGCAGTTTGATGTCTAAGACATGAGATCACTTGTCAAAAAGTTGTTCTTAAAAAAAATATCTAAAACTGCTGTATAACACAAAAAAATCTTTTGTGAAAAGCAAAATAAATTGGGGTCTGTTTTAAAGAATTGCTATACCACGTAAACCATTCAGTAGGCCGCTGCCTATGCAGTCAAAGATACCAATATGGAGCTAAGATTCTATACCAGTAAAACTACAAAAATTCATCAAAAGCTCTGGGTATCTCTATTTTTAATGAATAAAATGTATAGCCAATTAAAATATGAATATTTTTATAGATAATTCTTTTTTCCATCAATCAGATTATAGCAATAGAAATATATGTTTTATATGCAATATGAAATTTACTGTTTTCCTCTTGTTTTATTGCACTACTTGGTCCATTGCTACAATCCGGAACCAAAAACATATATCAGAGAAATTCTTACTTCGTGTTTTCATTGGTTGTCACAAAAATTTTTATCCTGTTATAGTTCTGTAGACGAAACTATTGCCTATACCTTCTGTAAAAACAGAACCAGATGTAATTTACTGAGTTTCCAAATGTAAAAGAGTACTTAGGTGCCTTTGCTACTATTCTATTACATATGACCAAGGCACCCTGTTTAAAATTCTTTTTAATTTTAACATTTTTAATAATAAATCAAATAATTTATCATATGACAGGAGAAAGATTACATTAGAATACTTGACACAATATTATATAAGTATATTAATTTTTGAAAAAGTAATATATATATATAAATATTATCAGTGTTATATTGGACAACAAGCTATTTTTTTAACTGGGGCTTGCTGAGAGTTTCAGAAGTTGAGTCCGTGGTCAATCATGGTGGGAAGCAGCCAGGCATTGTTCTGAAGCAGTAGCAGAGAGCTCACATGTGATCTACAAATTACAGGTAGAAAAAGAGAAAGAATAAGACAGAGCCTGACAGGCATTTGAAACCTCAAAACCTACCCCCAGTGACATACCTATTCCAAGGATGCCACACTTCCTAATATACACACATTCACACAAAGGCATTGAAATCTAATAAATGTGCTCTTAATATATTTTCAATATATCAGTTCCTTTCTTCTGATGAATCCAAATTGAATTGAACCTCTTTTATGATTTTGTGTATTTCTAAAGCTCTTAGGTCACTGAATTTATAATATCTTCCTCAATATTATAATCTTAGAAAATAACATGATATACCCTATCTATGTTATTAAATTACCTATAGCTACTACCAACCAAAAGATTTCAGAAAGCTGTGTCTTCGACCAAACCTTCTACAAACCAAATTTTGTTACTAGGATTTAAATGACTGAGGAAATATATGAATGTTAAATATACAGGCACTAATTAAAATTAATTAGGCTGTGATTAGTGTCTAAAATAACTACCCCTTGCTTGTGTATTACCTAGTATCCTAAGACTATAGATAAAACTACTGTATTGTATTAAGTTAGAAAAATCCTAGTTTCCACCAAGTTAAGAGCTAAGAATTCTATCAGGCAGCATCTGAGTCTTTTATATAAGAGATTTCTTTTGTTTTTCTGTAACATGCCTACTTAATTTTACACCAAAGTATTTTGAAAAGTGTCTTGGTTTATAGCTTTCTTTGTTCTATTGCTATAAAACTTCATAAAACTTTTTCTAGGTTGACACATAGAACTTGGGATAAACTTAATCTGTGCTCCCTGGGCAATAGGAACACTTTCTTTCAAAATAAGCAATCTCTTCTACTTGTGGTGAGAGCTGTTCTTTTCCACCAACACTATGCAAGTAATAAATGGAATAATGGCTAAAGTGAGTGGGAAAGATGTTTCTTTTTACTCAGTTTTATCCAATCATTATGGGTTTGGAGGAATATACTCACCCCAAGAATTTTGACAATGAGATAAACTAAGCAATATTGAACAGATATGACATTCCAAAGTCTCAGCATTCATCAAGACATTACTCCTATAACATCCAATTTACAGTTTACAAATATATAAGTCATTTATGCATTTATTTGTTCATTTATTTGGCAATTCCTGATTAACACTAATACAATCTTTACTACATTCTTATACCACATGTGAATGGCAAGAGTCCAGAGAAAACAGATTTAGGATGTCTGAAGAGCATGGCCAAACATGGAAATAATTGTATAAATTTTAATAGTCACAGAACCAACACAAATTATGAATCAAAGCATTTTTCAAATGTACTAGTGAGAACCTCAGGTACTATAACAAATCAGGAAAAATTATTACTTGTTGTACATGTGAACTTATCACATTCTTAGTTTGTGTTTAGAACAAGCTAGAAAACAGCTGTCTTGTTAATATGTTCCAAAAGTTTTAGGTCAGGCAAAGAAATAGAGAACTAGCAGTTACTCAAGATAATTTAGCTCAAGATCAGCCACATTCCAAATCTTCATACTTATAAAGCTTTAATCCCTATTTCAAAGTTTACAATCTTATAATACCTAATGTGTTTTTGTCTCTGCATATTTGTACATGGATTGGGGAGGCTTTCTAGGTAGCTCACTTCCCACTATTATACCATAAATTATTTATTATAATAGCCTTTTTCACATCCTCCCATTCTCTTAAACAGAAACCTACCAACCACTTCCACAGATAAGATACTTAAATATTCTCCCTTTAAAAATTGCCTAGATTATTTTCAAGACAGGGTGGGCAATATTTATATTTCAATGTGTAAATATGTCATGAGAAAAAAAAAGGCTAGAAAGAGCTATAAGTCTGTTTATATCAATAAATGCAGCAGTTTCTGTTGTTAAGACATCACACACTTTTTAAAATCAGGCTAAATCTTATTCATCTGTTTTCAAATGAAATATCTTTTTGTGGGAAAGTAAGACATAAACAGAGGTATTTCATTATGTCTACATTAAATGCAAAAGAAAACCCCAAATATGTTGTTAATGAATTGAACCTATTAGTGGTTGAAATCAGTGAAATTCATTCAATTCAGTAAAGAATAAGAGCTCCTAAAGAGCCAAGGCACAAACACTGCATCTAGCTTCATACTCAGAGAGGGTACAGAGAAAGAGGATTAATTTATGCTTTTCTTAGATGGATTAAAGTCATTTGGCACAAACTGTAAAGTTTCTTTCTTCTCCTTTCTTGAACATAGTCCTATTTACTATCAAACTCTTGGGCTGGGAAGTGAAGAGGGGAAGTAGCTAGAAGAAAGAATAATTCATACATTATTTCTGTCTTTGGTGTAAATATCCTGTGCACCTGCAGCTCCAAAACAGTTATGGAAATAGAAGTGCTTAGAAATTCAAAGCAAGTTTGTAAAGTGCATGTTTTACCATGCAAATCATGCACTTCACACACCTGTATAGAGTTACCCAAAATGGTTTATTTAGGAAAATATCTTAATTTCCCACCTTTGTACATTTTACCTTTGTGAATGAATGAGAAAAATCACATTCAGTCAATCTGAAGTGTATTTAAGAATACTGCTTCACTCTGCTTTTTTAGAGCCTTGAGTGTTGCAAAATGAATTAAAGAGTAACAGACACAAAAGAACTGTGCATTAATGAGAATTCACAGAGAGCAGTATTCAGCCATTTGCACTTTGGTTCATGAATAACAAGTGACCATTCATGCTGCTAAGTAAGCAAACTAGCCACAAAGGTGAGAAAAGACAGTGATTTAGTAGTAAATGCAGTGAGCAGGGGTTCTTTCTAACCTCAGGGTGCTTTTCATTTGCTTAATGGGTTAGCAGAGGACCTGACTATACAGGCTTTAGCAAATCAGCACCTTTTCTCTACAGTATCCCTTAACCACAGGAACTCAGTAGAATCACACTTATTGGGTGGTAAGGTTTTCAGAACTCAATAGATGTGATCTTGTTGCTGGTATCCAAAATGGTTTGGTTCTAGTTCTTCAGTGTGAATATGATTTTCTATGAAGAATGTCACAAAACCTTTCAAGAAGCACCCCACATGAAAGGTAGGAAATATACAATAATTTCACTCAATCTCTAACAATTCTCTGCTAATTTTCTGTGATATGTGCCAGGACTTTTCATACAAGTGATCAGAACACGTATTCTGTTTTTCTACTTATTTAAGAAGCTGTTGATTGTGCACTTATTTGAGGCAATATCCTGGGCCAGAAATAAGTTTCCTTAAGGGACATGCTATTTACATTAAAACACCAAAAAAAGTAGTGAGGCAGGAAACTATAAGATAGAAAAACTCAAGGATACATAATAGAGTAAGGATTCAACTTATTTTCTAAGGCAGATTCATTGCATTAATACTATAAGAGACACAAATGAGGTGACTGTTAAACCACAGGAGCACAGATATTATCGATCTTAAATAAAAGCATGAACTGGTAAAGTGTTGATATGACTATTATATTAAAGAATAGATACAAGAAAGGAGTGTACATAAATAAGGTGATTTATTTTTTTCTCATGTAATATAGTGTCAGTTGTAGTAAATAACAATTTTAAAATAAAGAAAATAAGCAGTCATCATTAAGGTGAGAAATTTGTAAATTTTTCTTTGATGTTGCACGTAGCAAGAAATGTTATAGTGACACCAGATATTAAGGTTGCCACAATTCAGCCTTCTACTCATGATTAAGAGGGCAGAAATTGGGGGAAAGTGTAGATTTATTCAAAAGTGAACATGATGAAAGAGAATTTTAGGACTAAAATATTAATCTCTAACAGATCATGCATTAATAAGTTTTTGTGGAAAAGAAATCGGTTAGAATAAGACTGTGTTCTAAAACCTCCTACATTAAACTATGTCTCCTCAGAGCACAACCACCTCCCCTATCTTTTAAAAGTTAATCTGATAACTTCTTCAATTTCCTTGTGCAAATCATGGTCATGTCAAATACTAATCTAATTTTATCACAAGATTACATATTCTAGGTCTAACAGATAGTTATGATTCTACAGATATATAAAGTAAAATAGTTAAATAAGATCTCCAAAAGCCTCAGAGACCCACACAATATGGCATTTAAAGGTCTTTTTACTATTCTAAATATTCTTTGATGACAAGTTAACTCTTAGGGACACCTGGCCTACCTCAAAGAAGATTATCAATACAAACAAACCTCCCTATGGAGTTGGCTTCAATTGTGGCAAAGAAGACACTGGGCAAAATGTCCTTGTTTCTGCCACAGATGGAATTCTGCCTAAAAATGGGCAAGCCCAGAGGCAGGTAGTGTCGATAGCCAAACTCTACCAAGACAAGGTAAGCAAGTCTTCAACAGTTCCTGCCTCTCAAATATGTATGGAAGATATATCAGACTAGGAGGACAAAGATGATGCTCCCATGTAATAGAAAGTTTTGGGTGACTGTTTAACTGCTTCAGCCATTTTCTCATTTTGCAAGCTGCTAAACCTGCACTTCTGATTGACTCAGGCATTTAAGTTTTATTCCTTTTCAAGTCTCTGATGCAGATCATTGAAGACCAGATAGTTGAGTATTACAATTAAACTTAGTTGGTTAGGGGATAAGATGTTTTTAGATCTAGATAGATGTTTTAAGTTAATAGAGATGAGATATGGTAGATACTGATTTTCATTCATTGCGTTCAGAATTTTAGACCCAACAAGAAGGGAAAGATGTTTACTTCAAGTTTGACAAATACAAATAGTGACATCATTATGAATGTAACATTTATATAATTTCTGATTGTGTTGTGGTTTCCCCTGCTGTATATAGTTTATTTTATTCACATATAATAATATAAATGTATACACTAAAAATACAAAGATAATATAATATTTTTGAAAAAAAAATAATCTGGAACATGGATCCAGTGCTGGATAGCTTTATCTCAAATTGAAATATATAATTCATTTGAGAGGATGATACTTGAATTAAGAAAATTCCTCTATATAATTGGATATCAGAAACTATCATATGTACCTTTTTTGTTTCAGGGTGAGAATTGGCAGTTGGCTGAAATACCATCATGAGGAAGTATCCACTTTCTTTCTTCTAGGTTGTAGCCAAGTTATGAGAGATGAGGCAAGCATAGCTGAGTCTTTCTGGCTGAGATTATGAAACTTTTGTTTTTCGGGTTCCTAAAAGGTCTTTTGTTGCCTTGTCAGGAGTTGAAACTATTAGACAATCATCAACATACTGGACCAGACCAGGATGCTTTGTGAATATTTTTGTCTAAATTCCAACAGATCTACACACAGGGCTTCATCAAACAATGTTGGGAGTTATTTTAGTCCATGTAACTTGACTGTTTATCCAAACTCTGGGACAGTCCATTCATAGGCAAATATGATTTGGCTACCCAGGGTCAACTGTAGACAGAAGAAAGCAGCTTTTAGAGTGAAGTCCACATAGATCCTCCTTTTATGGCACAGAGGTAAAAAGCTCATAAGGTTATAAGGGTTTAATACCTTAAGGTAGATTATTTAAAACCCATTTGTCGACTCTCCTTAAATCTTATACTGGTCAAAAGTCTCAAATGTTAGGCTTCAGGACAGAGAAGAAGGGAATGTTCCAAGAGGTTTGGCAGGGAACAGAATTCCTCCTTCCAATGTGTCCCACAAATTTGGGTATATTGTTCCTTCATTTTCATTGACTTTCAGAAAGTTCTTAATTTCTTCTTTGACTCAGGTATAATTAAGTAGAGAGTTGTTTAGTTTCCATGTGTGTGTATGCATTTTGTAATTTCTGTTGTTGTGGAAGTCCAGCCTTATGCCATGGTGATCTGATAGGCTATGAGGTATTATTTCAATCTTCTTGTATCTGTTGAGGCTTGTTTTGTGATCTACTATATGATCAATTTTGGAGAATTTTCCATGGCATGATAAGAAGTTATAATCTTTTGTGTTTGGGTGGAAAGTTCTGTAGATATCTGTTAGATCCATTTGATTCATGACATTGGTAGATGTCGTTATTTCTCAGTTTAGTTTCTGTTTCAGTGACTTAGACTTCGGTGAAAGTGGGGTATTGAAGTCCCCCACTATTAATTTGTGGGGATCAATGTGTCGTTTAGGCTTTGTTAATAGTTCTTTTACAAATGTGGATTAAAGACCTCAACATAAAACCAGAGACACTAAATCGGTTAGAAGAAAAAGTAGGAAAGAACCTGGGACTCATTGGCACAGGAGACAACTTCCTGAACAGAACACCAACAGCCCAGGCCTTAAGGTCAACAATTAATAAATGGGACCTCATAAGGCTGAGAAGCTTCTGTAAGGCAGAAGGCATGGTCAACAGAGTAAAGTGACACTTGCAAACTGGGAAAAGTTCTTCACCAATCTTACATCATCAAAGGTCTAATATATAAAGAGCTCAAGAAATTAAACACCACCAAACCAAATAACCAATGTAAGAAATAGGGCTCAGAACTAAACAGATAATTCCCAACAGAGGAATATCGAATGACTGAAAAACACTTAAAGAAATGTTCAACGTTTTTAGTCATCAGAGAAATGCAAATAAAAATGACCCTGAGATTCCATCTTACACCCATCCAAGTGGCCAAGATCAAAAACTCATGTAACAGCACATTTTGGCAAGGATGTGGAGAAGGGGGAATACTTCTTCATTGCTGGTGGGAGTGCAAACGTGTACAACAAGTTTGGAATCAATCTTGCACTTTCTCAGAATACTGGGAATAGGGCTTCCTCAAGACCCAACTATTCTACTCTTTGGAATATACCCAGAAGGTGCTCCACCAGACAGAAAGGACATATGCTCAACCATGTCCATAGCATCCTTATTCACAATAGCCAGAATCTTGCAACAACCTAAATGTCCCTCATTCAAAGAATGGATAAAGAAACTGGTACATTATACTATGGAATACTTCTCAGCTACTAGAAACAAGAAAATCCTCAAATTTGTGGACAAATGGATGGAACTAGAAATGATCGTAATGAGTGAGTTAACCCAGACTCAGAAATATACATGGTAGGTATATACTTACTTTTAATTGGACACTACCCCAACAGGGATGTCTGCTGAAAGTCTTTACTTACCAGGAGATTGGGATAGGTGTGAGGACCTTCGATTGATACTCTAGGTGAGAGAAGTATGGGAAAATAGGGAAATAGAAGGATCCAGATTGTCCTAGAAACCTACAAGAAGAATATCATGATGGTTGGATGTGGACCCAGGGGGGTCTGCTCAAGATACTGCATCAACCAAAGACAATATATGCAGTAAATATTGAACCCCTACTCAGATCTAGCCACGGGAAAGGACATTATCCACAGTTGTGTGGAGAGTGGGGACTGAAGCTGACATGAAATCTGTGCCTTATATTTGACCACTTCCCCTGGATGGGGAGGCCTGGTAGCACTCAGAGAAAGAATAGGAAGGCTACCAAGATGAGACGTGATAGGCTGTGACCATGTCGTTAGGGGAGGAGGTCCCCTTTTGTCACAGACCTAGGGGATGGGAATAGGGTGAAAGAGGGAGGGAGGAGTGGGAAGAGGCAAGCAAGGGGATACAAATTTAGATATAATCTGAATAAAGTAATAAAAAATTAAAAATTCCTCCTTCCCTCAAAGTGTTCATATCTTTTACCATCTCTTAATTTGCCTGCCCTGCTCATGGAGTATTGTTTGATGCATATAAGTGTTACAAAATTTAATTATGATGGATGGCTAATGTGCTGATAGGCCTAGTGCATTCCCCCTAGCCCAAACATCAGGCTACCTTGATTTTAGTTCCTGCATATAGCCTGTTTGTTGCTTTTCCTTCCCTGTGGCTGAATCCTACTGATAGAAGTACACTTTAGCTAGAGGACAGACAAGCAAAATATTGTTAGGGGTTTGGTCTGAATTCAAGGCCAGACTAGTCAGGTACCCACAAAAGAGATTGTGGTTCTTGGTTTTTCAATGATTCCCTTGGGTATGGGCAGTAGGGCATAAGCAGAAATGAATGAGTCATAATATTTTGTTCTATGTCTGTGATTTAGAAAGTTGTCCATAGAAAGAGGGCAATTGGGCTGTTGTTCCTTGGACTGCTTTCATCCTGGAGGTGAGGTATCGAAGGGCTTCTGTCAAAGCAGGTTAGGCTACTCCAGTGTATAATAATAGAAAGTTAATGGATTTCCCACTACTCTTGCTGTCATCCTGGGATTTTTTTTATGAATGTGGGAGTGGGGAGGGGGAGCTAAATCTTATGGAATCTTGACCCCATCATGTGAGAGGATGGGGTTGCTTTATTTTTTCTGCTAGAACATTGATTTTTCCAGTGACACTTCTGCTTACAATAAGCCTATTGGTCCTTTCTTAGAAATTTCCTTCCCCTTTCTCCTAATCTATTTCCCCTCTTGACTATTTCTTTAATGGCAATGACAACCTCAGAGGGAAGTCTCTTTTCCTATCTGTCTTTTGCTGAATTTCAGCTATTGTACACTTTCTGAGCAATTTCCAATAGTTGAAATGCATTTCTAATTTCTGGAGCATTCTTCGTATGTCTGGGGCCAACTATATAATGGACATTTTGTTTTGTTTTGATTTGGTTGTAAACCCTGTTGTGTTGTGTTGTGTAAATATGTTTTTGTTTTGATCCCAAGTATGAGATTTAAGTTTGAGCTTTTGCTGTTTCATACTTGTTATTTATCTCCTGAGGAGTGTGGCATTTGCCAGCTTGTAACAGCCTTTCTCATGCATCAGAGTGGTGTTGTCTATGGCTCTCAGGATATAAATAAAAGCAGAGAGAGAGAGAGAGAGAGAGAGAGAGAGAGAGAGAGAGAGGAGAGGACAGTGTTACAGTTTGGAGCAGACAGACAGAGATGAACATTTCAGGGTTCAGAGGCTTGAAGGAGACTGCTGGATGGTCGGCTATTAATGGAGATGTGTATAGCCCAAAATATCCCAATTGACCCTAAAAACCTGATAGAAATAAAGAGACTTGTTCTCCCCACTAACCTTTTTTCTCTTATGTGGGATAGGGAGGTTGAAGGGAATTTGAAGCTTAAATACCTCAAATAAACTTGAGTTTAAAAGAAAGAGCACTACACCACTTTAGGACAAAGGCACTATTTAATGGCTTGATGGGTTTCATAGGCATCTTGGCAGGCCATTCATCAGGACCTTGAGTGACCACATTTACCTTGGACAAGATGGTAGGTTTTCTACCTGCCATGTTTAGTCATCTCAATAATGTTCTGTGAAAAGTGTCCAGTGACTTCTTACTTTCATTGGTACTAGGATCCCAAATGGGTTGAGCAAACAGTTCATTCTGTTCTAATTGGGCTTCTGTGTCTGTGCAGTTATTGTCTTATCACCTGTCTTTAGAGCTAATTTCTTGCTCCTTGGCAGTAAAAAGGATGGCCAGGAGCTACTGGGAACCATGCTAACTCGGTTTCTATGCATAAAAATCATTTTTCAACAAGCTGATAAGGACCTACTCCTTACCCCCTTACCTCTCAAAAAAAAAAAGAGGCTTTTGAGTCTTCTAGTTATATTAAATCACTGGTGAAGAAAACATATTATATAAATGAAGAGGGGACATATTCTCACTTCCTCTTGTTTGTAAGGGGTTCCAGAGATTCCCTCAAGGGGCTTTGTAAGAGTTTCTCTGGAGCATTAGGTGGCAACCAAAAAGTGAGGACTTTCTGGTGCCTTAGAACCTCCTAGGAATCCTCTCGAGCTGGCACAGTCTTCTTGATTCTATAGTGTCCCAAGGCCCCTAAGTGTCAAGACCTAGTCCCTGGGGATCTCTGTAAAACCTCCAAAATGTTATGGGTAGCTAACAAAAGGAGTTTGTGGGGTTTGTTGTTGTTGTTGTTTCATTTTATTTGTCAAAAATCTTATCTTGGCATCTTGCTCTGCAACTATGGAGTGTTTGTCAAGCAAGCTGTTTAACACAAAATAAGATAATCTGTTACCTGGAATGTGGGACAATCTTGCACAAGCAAGCAGTTTAACAGAAGCTAGGATGAGTTAGCTGGGCCATTGTGACCCCAGGTTCTAGAATAGAGTTGCACAATTTTCCACAACGCTTGTCATCAAAGAGTGAAATTCTAGTCAGGACTGAAAATGGCCTCAGCAAGAATACAAGATGGAGAAATTTCTGTACTGTCTTATCATGTCTGTCAGTAAATACCATACAGCAGTCCATCAAATAGATAATTAAAAATAAAAAGTTAGGATAAGAATTTTCCTCATGAGATAGTAAAATTCACTGTGCTCTACATGTTATAGCAATTTCAACAAAAAGTATATGATTATAAAGAAAATACTGAACATTTATCCAATAAGCTCCTAATTACTAATTTTTTTCAATGACTCCACATTTCGGTCACATTAATGCTAAAGTCAATAATACCGTTTTATTTATTTATGTATTTATTTATTTATTTATTTATAATTATAGTTTTTGTAATTTGCCTAATTTGTGTCACTTTACCTTAGGTTATATGACTCTTAGTCATATTAATTGTATGGTTGTCTTTAGTAGGTTGATGCGGACAATTGATGGTAAATCAGTTAAACTGCGAGAATTTCAACACATAGTAGATGTAAAATAGGCCTATGAGCAAAATCAACAGGTTTAAGAATTCATGGAAACACGCTAAATTTGCAGAAATTAGCCAAATTGCAAAATGAGAAAATAAAATAAATAATGCATTATTTAAGAACTATATCAAAATACTTACTTTAATAAGTTTATGTTTTAAATATATAAAAGAAGAAAGATTAAAGTTGAGTCAACATACAAATTAGATACACAAAGTAAATTAGAGTAAATGTTTGAAAATCTATAAATATCACTTAGAAATTGCTTTTCCTTTCTAACATAGACCCTGTACTATGAGCAACTATGCCAGAAATATTGACTTGTTTGCTTATTTCAAAAATGTCAGATAATGCTGTCTTCACCTCCCTGGTTGCTGGGATTAAAGACATGAGCCTCCCACACTTGGTGCTATCTTCTAATCTTATATGCTAGTGTGTCCTGTCAGATCATTTATATCATTTCAAACACACACACACACACACACACATATATATATGTACATATATATATACATATATGTATACACAGACACACACACAGATAAAGATATATAACATATTTATATGTAAATATATAATAGATATATGATAAATATAAATGTAATTAATATACAAAATATATATATTCTATATGTGTGTGTGTCTGTGTGTTTGTGTGTGTGTGTATGATATATGAATGGCTACACTATCAAAGAGTTAAAGGGGCCCAGACTTCAAATAAGGCTTTCTGGAGGCAGAGTCAGAGAAATGATTACCACTACATGTGGTTAAAAAATATATTACGATCCCAGTTGGAGTGTACATAGGTTACACAGAGTCGAACAGCAAGATTTCCCCATAGAACCTTGGAAGGAAGGTACAGGACCATTGAGGATAGATGCCAGAGCAAGTTACAATGGACAAACTGATGAATGCAACTTGATTAGGTCTTTTCAAGTAGTGGGGTACAAGAAGATTTGAAGGCCCAGAATAGGAGGGAATTATTAGTCTGCTGTTCCCTGAATGACCCCTCAGATCATAATTGCAGTTTTTGTCTTATTCTTTAAGTAAAATGAAGATGTCACATTCATTTATAGGCCTGATGTTTTTGCTAGGTTCTTAGTCCTGTTTACTTTGATCTGGATTTTATATATGCAAGGGCTCTGACACTCTTAATCTACTTTGATTAAGAAACTAGTACCATATTAGTTTCAGAAATAAAAACGTGTTATTTATCAGTCTTTACTTCTGGAAGGTATTGAAAATGTAGGAGGTTTTAGAAATGTACTGTCAATGTGTACCATCAATCCCAGAGTCATTCTTCCTCTACATTTGTTCTTAAAATGGAGCCACATGCTGTTTTTTAAAATAGAGTCACCAATGGAAAGTCACAACATGAAAGTTGCTATTTTATATCTGTTGAGTAACAAAGAACAGGGGAAAGTATTTCTTTGTCATTTTGGCTGCAGATACAATAATAAGATGCCTTTTAGCACTTTTACTGGAATAACTCTATATACATGGAATTCTTCAGCTTTTTTTCTTCAATAACCCTGTATTCTAGAGAAAAGCAGGAGCTTCTGGAGCTTATTATATATTTATAGAATAATAATAAACTCTGGTTAGCAAAATAAGGTTTCTGGACTCAGCAGATAATTAACATTCCAATTAGATCAAATCAGTCACTTTGGCTAAGGGGACAACCTAAGATGGAGTTACCTCAAGTCACACTGAAGAGACAGGCAAAATAATTAGTCCTTTAATGAGATACTGTACTTTTCCTTCCCAGAATACCTACCCCTAGAACAGTACCTTATCAAGCTGTAGTTACATAGCTGCATTAAATCTTTATACTTTTCTTTAGAAATTATAGTTCTCTCTCTCTCTCTCTCTCTCTCTCTCTCTCTCTCTCTCTCTCTCTCTCTCTTCTAAATTTGCTTCCCTTAACACAATGAATTTCCTCACCATTTTGGACTTATTTTTCTGCTGTTAACACATGTGGAATCCTTAGCTTCCAGTGATTCCATTCTTACAATATTTTGCTAATGTGAATAAAAACCCCATGATGGGATCCTGCCTTATTCTGAGGCAAAGGTGATTCCGTCCAGAGAAGCCTCTTGACCTCTTAAATAATAAGGACTTCATTGTATCACTTTGAGGAACCAGAAAACAATTTTAAACGAGGTTATGTCTGGAATTGAGCCAATTAATAATCTATTATTTTTGCATCCTGATGCAATTTTTCAGCTAGTTACATTAAAAAAAATTATGTCAATGTCCAAGATGATGGTGCCTACCAAACACCTTGTTTGATCAGTAGGACAACAGTGACTATTCAACAACCCAAGAACTGATCTGTGAACTGAAAAACATCACCATTGGTGACCCCCAAGTGAGAGGGATCCAAATTTTGTGGAGAACCATTCAGGTCTGGCTTCTGAGCACCAGGCAGAACCACAAAGCCCCAGTCCCACAGAAATGACAGCACAGCCTCCAAAGGTTAGTGCCACATGCCCAGCTGGCAGGCAACTATTGAGTTTCCTAGTTCACAGTACTAGCTTGAGTCTGCAAAATCACCAATGTCTGTGGTTTCTCACACAGAGCAGAACCTACACTTGGGAACACAAGCAGCTCTGATCTCAAGTCTCTCCCCCAAAACAAACAAACAAACAAACAAACAAATAGCACAGAGTGAGCTCCTGGGTTCCTAAGCAGCACTTGTGTTCATGTAGGACCCAAAACAACTGGCTGGTGGGCTTCTCTTGAAACTCCTAATGCACAGAACTAGTTTAGGACTGCAAAATCACCAGTGTTTGTAGGTTCTAACACCAAGCAGAACTCACAGTTGGGATCACATGTGGATCTGATGTCATATCCTCCAGAAAAAGCAAAGAAAGTTCAGAGGTCCATGAAAGCACTGGGCATACACTCCAACCACAGTTATCACAATGGAAAGAAGTGAGAACAAGCACCTAAACAACAAACTCCAGAATCATTTGGTATGACCAGAAACCAAAACCAGTGGTCCCATCACCACAACAAGCCCTGCAGATACTACCTCAGCTGACACACAAGGGAAGAATTTCAAATCTGAGATTATGAAAATTATAGAGGCCTTAAAGGAGGAAAATAAACCCTCAAACTAGAACTGGAATACACAAGAAAGAATTGAACAAATTACATGAAGAAACTACAAACAGGAGAAAGAAATGAATAGCAGGTTTCATGACATAAAACAGGAGATCCAAGCTATGAAGAAAATCCAAAAAGATCAAAATAATTCCATGCATACTATCAGATTACCATGGATTAAAGCTGAATCTCAATAACAACAAAAACAACAGAATGCCTACAAATACATGGAAACTGAATAACTCCCAACTCAATGATATCTGGGTAAGGAATGAAATAAAAAAAGAAATAGAAAACTTCCCAGAATGTAATGAATCTGAAGGCACAACATACCCAAAATAATGGTGCACAATGAAAGTAGTGCTAATCGGAAAATTCATAGCAACAGTTGTCTGCATAAAGAAATTGGTAAGATTCCATATTGCCAACTTAACAACATACCTGAAAGCTCTAAAAGAAAAAGAAGCAGACTCACCAAAGATGAGTAGATGGCTGGAAATCATCAAACTTAGGATGAAATCAATAAAATAGAAACAAAGCGAATGATTCAAGAATCAGAAAATCCAAGAGCTGAGTTTTTCAGAAATTCAATAAGATAGACTAAGCCAAACTCACTAAAAGGCAAAGGTAGAGAAATCAAGTAAGCAATATCTATTCTTTACCGACCTTGTAAGATTAATTCTTAACTTCATATGGAAAAACAAAAATTCAGAGTAGCTAAAACAATCCTTTATAATAAAAGATCTTCTGTCCATCAGCTAGATCTGTTTAGGGGATCGAAGTTTACTGCCTATATTGTCCATGGATGGTGCCTTAGTGTGGCTAGCGTTACCGTCTCGTCAGCAAGAACGACGCTGCACACACAAACAGGATCCTTCTGCAGTAAAGCTTTAATGCCTCTTGAGAGGGAGAGCATAAGCTTACAACACGTAAAACGGAGACAGAGAGAGCAAACAGCAGAAACCCCTCCCTTATATAGGAAACTGCCCTCCGCTTAGGATGTGTCAGTCCCTGATTGGCTGTTGCTCATCGGGCGAGATGATGCCACGGGAGAGGCAGAGCACAACGAGTGGAAAATCCCTTCACACATGCGCAGATTAGTTCTTTTGTCAGCATGGGACACAGGGTGTCAGCGCCATCTTTTAATGGCGAATGTGAGCGCGGCTTCCCACACCTTAGATTGAGCAGAACCCCTGGACCCAGATATGTGCATCATAATGTTCTTCTTGTAGGTTTCTAGGACCCTCTGGATCCTTCTATTTCCTCATTCTTCCATGCTTCTCTCACCTAAAGTCCCAATAGGATGTTCTTGCCTCTTTCCCACTTTCCTGGTAAGTAAAAACTTTCCTGGGACATGCCCCTTGGGCTAGTGTCCAGATATAAGTGAATATATACCATCTGACACTGTTTACTTCTGGGTGAACTCCCTAATTATAATCATTTCTAGTTCAATCCATTCGTCCACAAATTTTGGGATTTCCTTGTTTTTAATAGCTGAATAGTATTCCACAGTGTAAATGTACCACAGTTTCTTTATCCATTCTTCTACTGAGGGACACTTAGGCTGTTTACATGTTCTGGCTATTATGAATAAGGCAGCTATGAACATGGTTGAACATATGTCCCTGTTGTGTGGTGGAGCATTTTCTGGGTATATTCCAAGGAGTAGAATACCTGGGTCTTGAGGAAGCCCTATTCCATGTTTTCTGATATAGTGCCAGATAGATTTCCAAAGTGGTTGTACTAGTTTGCATTCCTACCAGCAATGAAGGAGTGTTCCTCTTTCTTCACGTCCTCGCCAGCATGTGGTGTCACTTGAATTTTTCATTTGAGCAATTCTGATGGGTGTAAGATGGAATCTCAGTGTCGTTTGAGTGGAGAGTGGGGTCTGACTTTCATGTGGACTCTAGTGCCCCATTTTTGATAATATCCCCTTGATGGAGCGGTCTGGTGGCACTCAGAGGAAGGATAGCAGGATACAAAGAAGAGATTTGATACCCTATGAGCATATATAGGGAAAGGAGGTCCCCCTCAGTCACAGATATAGGGGAGGGGAGTAGGGGGGAAGCGGGAAGGAGGGAGGAATGGGAGGATCCAAAGGATGGGCTAACAATTGAGATATATTATGAATAAATTAATAAAATATTTTTCAAAAAGTTCTTCTTGAGGAACCGCCCTCTTGGATCCCAATCTGTACTATAGAGCAACCATAATAAACACAGCATGGTACTGGGATGAAAATAGGCTGGTTGGTAGGGGAATTGAATAGAAGACCCAGAAATAAACCCACACAGCCTATGGGCATTTGATTTTTGACAAAGAAGCCAATCCATACAATGGAAAAAATATCATCTTCATCAAACGGTGGTGGTGGTCTAACTGGATGACTATATGTAGAAAAATGCAAATAGACCCCTAATTATCACCATGCACAAAACTAAAGTCTAAGTCAAAAAAAGACCTCAACTTAGAACTGGACACCCTAAATCTGTTAGAAGAAAAGTTGGGGAAGAGCCTTTAACTCATTGGCACAACAGACAACTTTATGAACAGAACACCAAGAGCCCAGGCTCTAAGGTCAACAATTAATAAATTGACATCATGAAACAGAAAATCTTCTGTAAGGCAAATGAAACAGTCAACAGAACAAATCCACATCCTACAGATTGGGAAAAGGTCTTCACCTTCCTACATCTGACAAATGGCTAATATCCAAAATATATAAAGAAATCAAGAAATTAAATACCACCCTTCCAAATATCCCAATTAAAAACTGGGGTGCAGATTTAAACAGAGAACTCTGTACAGAGGAATATTTAATGCCTGAGAGACACTTAAAGAAATGTTTAACATCTGCAATCATCAGGGAAGTACGAATCAGAATGACTTTGAGATCCTGTCTTACACTTATCCAAATGGCTAGGGTCAAAAACTCAAGTGACAACACATGCTGGTGAAGATGCAGAGAAAGGGGAACATTCCATCGTTGTTGGTGAGAGTGCAAACTTATACAAAATAATTTGGAACTCAATTTGGCACCATCTCAGGAAATTGGGAATAAGCCTACCTCAAGACCCAGCCATACCACTCCTGGGTATATACCATAAAGATGGTCCATCATACAACTAGGTCATTTTCTCAACTATGTTAATAATATCCAGAATATGGAAACAATCTAGTTGTGCCTCCACTGAAGATTGGAAGACTATGTGGTTCATTTACACAATGGAGTACTATTCAGCTATCAAAAGCAAAGAAATCGTGAAATCTGTAGGCAAATGGATGAAAATACAGACAATCATCCTGAGTGAGGTAACTCAGATCCACAGAGACACATATGGTATATTCTCACTCAGAAGTGGATGTTAGCCAATTAATTAAGTTTAACCACATTACAACCAAAGATTATGTAGGATGTGGACCTAGACACTCTGCTCAGATGTGTTAGATTGGCAGAACAGTTTCCTTTGTGTCCCAAAATATGAAGAATAGGGACTACCTCTCAATTGGAGTAAGGCCTCCTAACATTTTTTCCTTTTCCCTTTGGCAAGGTGGAATTGCCAGGCCACAGAGAAAGAGGTTATAGGTAGTACAGAGGACACTAGATAAGCTGAGGTCAGAGATTAGGGGAGGAAAGCTCCTCTTTCTAAGGACTAGAAGAAGGAGGAAAAGGAGATGAGGGAGGGGATAAGATCAGTGGGTGATTAGGGAGCAGGTGGGATCGGGATATAAAGAATTCAAAGTGCAGAACCAGAAGGTAACTGATATTGCTAAACCCACCACATGAAAAAAGCTCTGAGACTGGCTGAGATCTGAATGTCTATTCATAGACAAGGCTTCATTTTGATTAAGATTATCTGTGACTTATAATTATAGGCCATTCTTAGTTTGGCATGAAGGAAGACTTGCAAATGTCTTATTTCTGCTCATACAATGATCATAGATCTAGCCATAATTCCTCTGTAAACCCCACATACCTCATAGAATTATAATGTTAGAACTGTATAATGCTTATGAGAAATTATGTTTTCAGAACAATCTAGACACTGACACTTGATGTGACCTGACAGGATTCATTCCACTCAGCATGCCGGTTGCTGACATCCTGCATCCTCCATGTACCAGGCCTAGGTTCCTCAGTTGCTGTTACCCATCAGAACAGGACAGCATTGTAGAAAACTTCTGATCCCAATTGGTACAGCATTCTGACATGGCTCCTATTAAGCCTGGGATTTCTTAACATTTAAAAAATGGACAACATCATCTTTTTGAGGTAGGCTGGTGTTGCCACGAGTTACCCTCTCATTGTCAATTAATTTTTAAAGTAATAAAAACCTTTTTAAATGCCATATTCTTCATGACTCTTGGGTTTTTGAAGACCTTTTCTTTCTATAGAGTCATATCAATCTGCTGAATTAAGATGTATATTCTCACTATAAAAGGGCTTATGGAGATGGCTTCAAATGTGGCAAATGAGCCACTGGGCAAATGGTCCTCATTTCTACCACAGACAGAATTCTGGCTAAAAAAGAGTCAAGCTTGGGTGCAGGTAGAGTTGAAGGCCAAACTCTACCAAGACAGGGTAAGCAAGTCCTCAATAGTTCCTGCCTCACAAATGTGTCTGTCAGATATAGTGGGCCAGAAGGCTGAAGAAGATGTTCCAACATAATAGAGAGTTTTGGGTCAATATTCAGGCAGAATATTTTATCTGTCATCTTTTCATTTGGAAAGCTACTAACCTGCACTCCCTGCATACTCGGATAATCAAGTTTACTCCTTCTCAAGTCTCTGAGGGAGTTGAAGACAAGGCAGCTTAGTTTTACAATGAAGCTTAGTTGTTTGGGGCTTAAGATGTTTTTAGGTCTAGATACGTGTTCTAAGTTGGTAATGACAAGATGTGATAGAGATTGTTTTACATTCGGAAATTTAGATGCACCAAGATAGGAAAGACGTCTTCTTCAAGGCTGTCAAATACAGATAGCCAAAACACTAAAAATGTAACTTTATATATTTCCTGATTGTGTCATGGTTCTTCTTGCCATAGGTAATCTACTGTATATATGTGTAATAATATAAATGTATATATACAAATATAAAATAACTTAAAAAATTAAAACATAAATGGACCACGAAAGCTATTCCTGGCTTTCTTAACCTTTTTCCCCAATTTTGTGTGTGAGGGGCCCATCAAATTTTTTCTTTGCCATAAATCTGGCGAACAAACATTAGAGAACATGCCCCACTTCCTCTAAGTGCGGTTTGGTAGGTTTCTGTTTACTCTCTTGGTCTGCAGATTCTTATTTTCATCGGGAGTTGGTAATAAGTTATTATGGGTCTCATATTGAGATAAAATTACCTTGGAATAAGGGACATTTCTCTTTTCGTTTATGTTTCTTTTGTAGGAATGGTGATAGCAGAAAACAAAGAAAGAGTGATATAGAAATATACAGAGAGAATAGAGCAAAATGTAGGTTACTGAATTGACTCCTCAACTCAAGGTCTTAACTGTTACTCAAAAATAAGGTTATTTTCAGTTCATTGGTATAGAATTTTGTATATCGATGCAAATCATGGTCATTTCAAATACTAGTATAATTTTATCACAATAATATATATCCTAGGTCTAACATGGAGATATGATTCTATAGATATATAAGGTAAAATAGTTAAATAAGGTCTTCAAAAGCCTCAGAGACATATAGAATATGATAGTTAAAGATGTTTTTTATTATTTTAAAGATTCATGGACAATGAGACAGGTTAACTCTTGGCAACACCCAGCCTACCTCAAAGAAGATGATGAGAATCTAAGAACCTCCTTATGGAGTTGGATTCAAATGTGGAAATCCAACCACTGGACAAAACATCCTTGTTTCCTCCACAGACAGAATTCCAACTAAAAACTGGGAAGCTTAAACTTAGGCAGAACTGACAGCCAAACTCGACCAACATAGGTTAAGCAAGTCCTCAATAGTTTCTGCCTCACGAATATATCTGCCAGATATATTTGGCTAGAAGAACAAAGATGATGCTCCAATGTTATAGAGAGTGTTGGGTGATTGTTCACACAATAAACTGTCTCAGTCATTTTTTCATTTTGGAAGCTACTAACCTGCACTTCCTGTTCACTCAAGCTTTTAAGTTTTACTTCTTCCCACATCTCTGAAAGACTTGAAAACCAGATGGTTTAGCCTTACAAATAAGCTTAGTTGTTTAGGGGTTAAGAATTTTTTTATATCAAGATAGTTGTTTTAAGTTAATAGAGATGAGATATGATAGATATTGAATTTCTTTAAAAAATTTGTACACAACAAGATAGGAAAGATGTTTTCATCAAGTTTGCCAAATACAAATAGTGAAATCACTATGAATGTAACTTTTTATATAATTCCTGATTGTCTTATGGTTCTTCCTGCTTGTATGTAGATTATTTTATTCATGTGTAATAATATAAATGTATATGTTAAAAATTGTCAGAAAAAGAGTTCATCCTGAAGATGAGCTTGTGAATATTATTAAATAAATAAATAAATATATTGAAATTTTAAAAAATCATACTTCAGTTTTAAGAAAGAGTAGAAAAAATCTATTTTTCACAGGTTCTGGATTTGGTGTAAAAATATAGACCAAACACAGTGAAAAGTTAAAAGCATAAAAAACAAATGAATAAACAAAAATCATAACAGAAAATCACCCATTACCTATAAATAACAAACTGATGTGGGTGACTCAAATACATCCAAAGAGCTTTGAAAATATACAAACAACAGCAGGTAAGTTCAAAAAAAAAAAAACTTCAGCTCTCATTATAAAGAGAGTAAAATATGGCTTATACTGGAAACATTTTGAGTGACATGGCACAGAAAAAGATATTTAATGTACCTTAATCTCCATCTTCCCACTTGGAAGAAATTTCATGAAGTTGAAGATTTTATAGTTTTACCAAACAATGAAAGTCACTTCAAGGAAAGTTTAAAATATCATGGTACATACACTGGAAACAGGTATAAAAAGAAGGAGGAAACCCATGTTGTTATCTGATGACATTCATAGATTTTGTATTAGTGGAAGATAGTATTCTATTAAGTTAAAATATTCTCATTAGGATATCCAAGATGGCAGAGAGCAGCATGAATTGTGTTTAGAAGCTCCAGTAAATGATTCAGTGAAATTGCATGGAATTCTGAACCAAAAACACCAAGCTCCCCACCCCACTACAGTGGAAGTACTCCACAGTTCGAAAGGACCAACATACAGAAAACCTGCCCCGAGTCCCTAACTGAATTCGGCATGCAAATTGGGTCCAGAGTCCCTAGCTGAGCTTGGCAGGCAGTTTGAGCCCAGAGACTCTAGCTGAGTTCAGCGTGTGGTTCAGGTACTGAGACTCTAGCTGAATTCAGTGAGCTCAGAGTGCGGGTTGGGCTCAAGACCTTGGTTGGATTCAATGCTAACTGGACTAAGTGCTTGGATTAGGTCCAGAGACCTGTTTGGGTCCAGAGACTGGTTTGTGTCCAGAGATACAAAGTTGACTCAGTGTGTGAGCTGTTTGGGCCCCATGACACTAACCTGGACTCTGTGAGCAGTCTGGGTCCTGAAACGCTACCTGGAACCACAGACCAGAGGAGCATCAAACCTTCTGGATTAAGGAATTCTTGGGGAGATAGGGAGTAGAGTGGCCATTAGACCCCCCTCCACCTGACCTGCTTGAGACCATGGAGAGCTCCAGTGCTACAAGAGGACCCATAAGGCTATGGACACTTTTGCCTGATCCAACACACATTCAAAGACCGAGGATGATTACAGAACCCACAATACAGGGGAGCTGGGGATCACTGGCTGTGAGCAAACCAAACTACATCCAGACCAGTGAAGCATCAGAGCCACTGGCCTACGGAAATTGTGAGAAAATGGGTGAATCTGTCCCCAGACTCCCTCCACCCAACTCTGGAAGCTACCCAAGAAAAACAGAGATGGCAAATGCGTAAAGGACAGCATAAATCATACAAAAAACAAAAACAAAAACAGTATGGCATCTCCAGATCACAGGTATCCCAAAGAAAACAACCTAGAGAACTCAAACACAATGGAAATACAAGAAAACAACCTCAAATCCTTAGTAATGAGGATGATAATGGAGGAAAGAACATACAGAGAATCATAAGATCCTACTTTGAAGGCATATATGCCATAAAATTTGAAAATCTAAGGGAAATGGATGATTTTCTTGATCAATTTCACTTGCCAAAATTGAATGAAGAACAGATAAACAAGCTAAATTGTCCTATTTCCCCTACAGAAATAGAAGCAATCATTGATAGTCTCCCAACCAAAAAAATGCCCATGAATAGATGGTTTCAGTGCAGAATTCTACATACCTTCAGGAATCTGCTAATAACGATAATCTACAAGCTACTCCAAAAGATAGAAATGGACGGAACATTACCAAATTCATTCTATGAGGCCATAGTCACATTGATACCTAAACCTCACAATGACCCAACAAAGAAATAAAATTTCAGAACAATTTCTCTTATGAACATTGATACAAAAATACTCAATAAAATACTTGCAAAATGAACACAAAATCACATCAAAGATATCAGTCACTATGACTAGGTAGGCTTCATTCCAGGCATGCAGGGATGTTTTCATATATGGAAGTCCATCAATGTAATCCACCATATAACCAAATTGAAAATAAAAGACCACATAATCATCTCCTTAAATGCAGAGAAATCATTTGATAAAATCCAACACACATTCATATTAAAAGTTTTGGAGAGACTATACAAGGAACATACCTAAACATAATAAAGGCTACATACAGCAAGCCAATAGCCAAAATCAAATTAAATGGCGAGATACTTAAGGAAATTCCTGTAAAATTGGGAACAAGGCAAGGCTGCCCACTCTCTGCATATCTCTTCAATATAGTACTGCTGGAAGTTTTAGCCATAACAATAAGACATCAAAAGGAGATGAAGGGGATCCAAATGGGAAAGGAGAAATTAAATTATCCTTATTTGCAGATGTATGATAGTGTATATAAGTGACTCCCAAAATTCCACCAGAGAACTACTACAGCTTATAAACACCTTTATCAAATTGTCTGGATACAAAATTAACTCAAAAAATCAGTAGCCTTTCTATACACAAATGACAAGCATGCAGAGGAAGAAATTAGGAACATTACACTCTTCACGTTAGCCACAAGCAATATAAAATATTTAGGAGTTACTCTAACCAAGCAAGTGAAGGACTTGTTTAAAGAAAATTCAAAACTCTGAAGAAAGAGATTGAAGATGACATCAGAAGATGGAATGATCTTCCTTGCTCGTGGAACAGGAGAATTAACATAGTAAAAACAGCCATCTTACCAAGAACAATTTACAGATTGAATGCAATCCCAATCAAAATACCTACACAATTTTTTAAAGACATTAAAAGTTCAATTCTCAACTTCATATGGAAAAACAAAAAACTCAGAATAGCTAAAACAATCTGTACAATAAAAGATCCTCCAAAGGAATCTCCATAACTGATCTCAAGCTATACTCTAAAGGAACAGTAATTAAAACAGCATGGTACTGGCACGGCAACAGGCTGGTTGATCAGTGGAATCGAATTGAAGACCCAGATACGAGTCCACACACATATAGTCATTTGATTTTTGACAAAGAAGCCAAATCCATTCAATGGAAAAAGGATAGTATCTTCAACAAATGGTGCTGGTCTAACTGGATGTCTATGTGTAAAAAAATGCATTTGGACCAATATTTGTCAGCATGTACAAAACTCAAATCCAAGTAGATCAAAGACCTCAACATAAAACCAGAGACAGTTAGAAGAAAAAGTGCAGAAAAACCTGGAACACATTGGCACAGGAGACAACTTCCTGAACAGAACACCAACAGCCCAGGTCTTAAGGTCAACAATTAATAAATGGGACCTCATGAGGCCAAGAAGCTTCTGTAAGGCAGGAGACACTGTCAAGAGAACAAAGTGACAGGCTACAGACTGGGAAAAGATCTTCACCAACCCTACTTCTGACAAAGGTCTAATATCCAAGATATATAAAGAACTCAAGAAATTAAACACCACCAATCCAAATAACCCAATTGAGAAATTGGGCTTGGAACTAAACAGAGAATTCTCAACAGAGGAATATCAAAACGGCTGAGAAACACTTAAAGAAATGTTAATCCTTCTTAGTCATAAGGGAAATGCAAATCAAAACAAAACTGAGATTCCATCTTACACACATCAGAACGGCTCAGAAAAAAAAAATTCAAGTGATACCACATGTTGGCGAGGATGTGGAAAGAGAGGAACACTCCTTCATTACTGATGGCAATGAAAACTTGTATAGACACTACGGAAATCTATCTGGTACTATTCCTGGAAAACTGGGAATAGGGCTTCCTCAAGACCTATATTCACTCCTTGGAATATACCCAGAAGATGCTCCAGCACACTACAAGGACATTTGCTCAACCATGTTCATAGCAGCTTTATTCATAATAACCAGATCATGGAAACAGCCTAAGTGTCCCTCAGTAGAATAATAGATAAAGTAGCTGTGGTACATTTACACTATGGAATACTATTCAGCTATTAAAAACAATGAATTTCCAGAAAATGTGGACAATGGATTGAACTAGAAATGATCATAATGAGTGACTTAACCCAGAAGCAAAAAGAGTAAAATGGTATATACTCACTCATATCTGGACACTAGCACAAGGGATATGTCCCATGAAAGTCTTCATATACCAGGAAAGTGGCACAGAGGGAAGGATATACTATTGGGACTCTAGATGAGAAAAGCGTGGAAGAATAGGGAAATAGAAAGATCCAGAGGGTCCTAGAATCCTATAAGAATAACATTATGATGTGCAAATATCGGTCCAGAGGTTCTGCTCAAACTATGGCGCCAGCCAAGGATCATACTTGTAGTAAACTTCTAGCTCTACACAGATCTAGGCCAAGGACAGGACAGTCTCCACAACTGAATGTTGAGTGGGGTCTGACTTTCCAATGAACTGTGATGCCCCATATTTTACCATTTCCCCCGGATACATCACTTTGTACCTCAATTAGATGTCATTTTCAATTATGGCTTCTTTTTTCTATAAACTATCCTAAACTTCACTGTTTTGATTAATGATGTGTACTAAAGGTATGTCTGTATTTCAACCAGATAATACTGAAGTCCAATGTGTATGTATTCCTTATGAATCACATAGACCTAGAAGGTCTTTGGATGTGATCCTGTGACAGAGCAGCCATGTTGCTGAATTAAAATTCCTTTACAAATGTGGAGATGCAGTAAAGTGGGGTCACATGATCAAGAAATAAATTAATAGATCACTATCTTTAAACTACAGTTCAGTACTGGTTATTTGGTTTCAGATAGAATAGTGGGTAAACAGCATGCATATTGAGCTATCTGATGACTGAATATTTAATGATTTTCTGTGTGAGTTAAAGACTGTACAAAAATATTGCTTTTTATTGCTTGATAGCAATGTCATTCTAAAATGTGTGTTGTGCTCTCAGGGAGTCTCAAGGAAGTTGTAGGCACAATGAGGGACATTTTCTACTTCTATAATGTATTTCTTAAGAGAAAACATATATTTTGCTAAATATATCATTGTTACAAAAATGAAAATTACTCAATGTACTTTGAAATGATTCTGATACTAGAAACCAAAGAAAGTACTATAATTAGCTATCTTGAAAAGAAATTTGTTGTTTTATCTTCTATTGCTAGCTAAAGCAATGTACCTTTATTTAATATTCTTGAAAAAATAGTATGTTTTATTTTCAATTTCACTTACCAGGGCCACAAAAAGTTTAATGTGTTTATATGATATGTTTAATATACTTTTGATTTTTTATCTGAAAAAATGCTGAAAATTTTCTAAGAAATTTTGAAACATGTCCCCTTGATGGGGAGGCCTGGTGGTACTCAGAATAAGGATAGCAGGCTACCAAGAAGAGATTTGATAACCTATGAGCATATAAAGGGAGAGCAGGTCCCCCTCAGTCACAGTCATAGGGGAAGGGAGTTAGGGGAAAATGGGAGGGAGCGAAGAATGGGAGAATACAAGGGATGGGATAATAATTTAGATGTAATATGAATAAATTAATGAGATATATTAAAAATAAAAATAAGTGAAAATATAAAAAAAATAAAATTGAGAAAAAAATCCGATTAGTCACAAGATGTTAGTTAAGCCCTGCAACATTCCTATCTCTCCTCAGAATTGAAACTGTAATCAGTCATCCAGTTTCTGTGATACAGTTTCTTTTCAAGTGTTTTATTCATAACAGAAAGAAGATAATGAATTACAGAATTAAAAATGTTGATAAAAATAAAGAACTGGTTGTAAGATAATGACATAGCATTTTGAAGTTGGATTCAAATGTTTAGAAGAATATTCCACTCAAGTACCTCGAAATAAAGTGTGACCAGACAGAAAAATAATCTGTCAAGTTTAAACTAGTTCACTTTTGATTACCCAATAGAAAAAAAAAAAAAAATAGAAGCTGGGAATGAAGAAAAATACTCAGCTGGGCAACTTTACCATGCATATCAATTTGTATTTAATGGGAGCTAGGAACCAAAGAATGCTGAGAAGGAGCAGCAGGAATAGTGGAAGAAAATATTCAACAAGCATTTTAAATTTTATGCAAAACATGTATCTGCATATGCATGGCTCTAAATGAATTCTAAATAGAACACACGTTTGTTGAAAAAAGAACAAAAGGTCTTGAATCAGAAAGAGAAAAGAGATTGATTTATCAGGATGCTCCTGTAACTAATTTTTCTTCAGAAATCCAATCTTAAAGTAGTGGAATTAGTTTTTAGTAGGGTAAAGCCTTGGAACTGGAGTATATATAGTTGTTATTCCCTATGTAGGTGTTGGAAAACAACCAAACATGTGTCTTTGAAAAGAACAGCCAGTATGAAGTTGAAGTCTAGTGTATAATGCAGTATAAGAAGTATAAGATGCTATGTCAAAAACAAGCAAGGAAACAAACAAAACAACAAGAAAAGCTGCTAAACTTCATATATGAAGGTTCAAAAAAGTAAAAGCTAATAACATGGTAGGAAAATCTATTCGAGAAAAAGAAATCAAGTGAATGCTACGAAACATTTATATAAATTAAACTAAATGTGATAAAGGGTAGAATTACTAAACATTAATAATTTATAATGAAATGTTTACAATGTTAAGAAAACTATTCTTTGAAATATCTCATCATTTCCAAATACATGTAATGAAATGAAAAACAGAACAAGAGTCCAGAGACAAAATTATAACCAAGTTATTAAGAAAACCACATGATACTTGACTTTGGAGTTCTTGCTTTTCTGAATGTCAATTTGACCATAAGTATTTTCACATAGAGAGACTGGCGAATTTACTTGCCTTAAGATTTTTATCTGAAATTCTGTAGGAAAAAAAATTCTGTCCTTTCCATTATAGTCTATTTACAAGGCCATTATTTTATTGAAATAAGTTTTTTTCTGACAATTTATATTTAAATATTTGAAAAAATGAAAATATTCTTTTTCTCCATAGTGTTTTATTACCTGAGTATTTCAGAATGTCAAAAATCAAAGTACGATTGTAAACTAGAGTTCATAAGTTTATGCTTGCCTATTCTGTATTAAAATTAGAATAAATTTATGTAAGAAAATTCAGCTTAATACAGTATTATAGAATTTAAAGGAACAGCATCAAATTAAGAACCATGATTAATATCCATGTTACCATT
The DNA here is from genome assembly GCF_964271855.1 of Acomys minous. Lineage (NCBI taxonomy): Eukaryota > Metazoa > Chordata > Mammalia > Rodentia > Muridae > Acomys > Acomys minous. Next base: position 60,365,063 of record NC_140488.1, on the reverse strand, counting down.
TTTATTTAGCCTACAAAATGTAAATTAATAAAAATACATGTTGTTTCAATTAAATCATTTGTAGGCAGAGATTGAAAAGTGTGTTTCACACATTCACATTGCAATGTAATTCACAAGAAAATTTTACTAATCAAATATTTGTAGAAAGTAATTACTGTGAGGAATATTTTCTGCCTAGTTGGTCACATGTTTTTGGAAAAATATGTCTGTTTATCTGTCTGTCTCTCTGTCTGTCTGTATGCATGCATACATCAGGAACAGCTAAAGCTTTACACATATTTTTGGCCATTCTCATCATCTTCAACATATTGAATAATTGGTTGCTATTGGGTCAGATTCCCATAGCTGGCTTAATTACAACACCTTGTTCTACTCTGTATCTGAGAACAACTGTTGATGTATAGAAGGATAAATATTTTGGACCTAATAATGCACTGTAATTTAGAAACTCCTCTAACAAAAGCTTCCTTCTCAGAGTCAATAAAGAAGTATTGTTCTCACATGTTGGAAAGCCTTCTCTGTGTGACTCATTTGAATTCCTTGGCCAAAACTGACTTTTATCTGGGAAAATGAGTTTCAGAAATTTGTTTATAAGAAATTTCTCTGCATGTTTAAGCTTTCAAGCCTAGATTTTCACTGAGCCTCCTTTCCATATGATTATTTTTATTGTGTATTGAAGAATATATTTTAAAGTTTATTCACATTTATCTCCTTGATACTGAATGAAGCATATGATTACTTGATTTATATAATACTTAGCTCAAAGTGCAGTTTTGCAGTGCATATGTATATTTAATTTGGAGAATTTCAGCATATGGAAATGGCTCAGTAGTATACCACACAAAGGGTAATGTTGAGTGAAGATCTCCAGTAACATAAATAATATTTCCTTTTAAAATGAATGTAGTCTTTCACTCTATTATGAAACGTAAATGTCATATAATAAAATATATATTCTAAAACTTTGTGACTTTCCTTCATATGAACAGCCATAAATATTTTTATGTATCTTTAAAATGAATGGTTGGACAATTACCAAGGTAAATGAAAGAAGATTTTTATGAAGAGAAAAACCATTTCTTTAGTAATTAAGAACTCTTCCTTAGAGTTTCTAAATGTAAATCCACTATAATATAAATTTTACTTCATTTGCAATTCTTTCAAATTACTTTTATCCCAAGTCAGAATTTTATATTTTCTCTTTCTCCAAAATAATTTTTGCATAAATATTATTTACTATTAAAGGAAACTAATTGAATTTATTCTTCAATTTAAAACATCATGAAATTACTTTAAAAAAAAAAGGTGATAAGCTCATAACCAGAATCAAGAACTTAGAGGAAAGGAGAAAATATAATGAATTTTAGTTTTGTGGTGTTAAAAGTATTTCCATACAAGATTGCAGTACTTGTAGCCTAAAAACATTTAAATTATAGAACTATACATTCAATCAATTAATTTTATGATATGTAAATTATATTTCAATGAATCTATTAAAATATCAAAACTGTGTATTAGTCAGTTTTCTTAATATAGAGCTGGTCATTAAAAAATACATGCTTTGATTTGTCTCTGTGTGCTAAGGACTGAGATCAGGTAGTCCTATGGATTTGCCTTTTGCTACATGACATCCTAGAAAATGTCATTGTGGAATGAATACACAACAGAGGGGAAAAAAACAGAAAACAAGATTCTAAAGGACCTTTGGGATAATGTTCATATTTTCATGACACTACTCACACTAGAATAACAATCTATTGTGGCTTTTTTAATCTTAAAGAGAATAAGGAATATTTCAAATTTACATTAATATGATTCTAAGTTCCAACTTTAGCAAACATCTCTTAATAGGAAGGGCAGAATTTTATCATTTGTTGTAAATGAATTGACATATCTTGAGGTTTAAAAGTAATTTTCCATTGGAAATCTATAGTAAAAAGCAAAATGTTCATATGATCTGGAGGATCAGCATACTAAAAATAGCCATCTTACCAAAAGCAATCTACAGAGTCTATGCAATCTCTATTTAAAAAAAAAAACAATTTTTATAGACCTTGAGATATCAATTCTCAACTTAATTTGTTTGGTAAAACAAAACAAACAAATGAACGAACAAACAAACCCAGAATAGATAAAACAACACTATACACGATAAAAGATCTTCTGGAAGAATCTCCATCCTGGATCTCAAGCTGTACCATAGAGCAACAGTAATAAAAATGGCATGGTATGTATATATAAATAGGCTGCTTGATCAATGGAATTAAACTGAAGTCCCAGGATAAAACCCATAACCTATGAACACTTGTTTTTTGAGAAAGAAAACAAAACATGCAAAGGAAAACATCTACAAATGGTGCTGGTCTATCAATACCAGTATGTCTACATGTAGAAAAAGAAAACAGACCCATATTTATCACATTGAATTAAATTAAAAGTCCAAGCCGGTTAAATACATATTAAATCAGTTAGAAGATAAATGGGGAAGAGCCTTGAATTCATTGGCACAAGAGGCAACTTCCTGAATAGAAAAACAATTTTTCAAGATCTACTATCAACAATTAATAAATAGGACCTCAAGAAACTAAAAAGCTTCTTTATAGCAAAGGACACTGTCAACTGATCAAAACTTCAGCCTATAGACTGGGAAAAGATCTTCACCAAACCCACATCTGACAAAGGGACAATAGCCAAAATATATAAAGAACTCAAGAAACTAAGCACAAACAAACCAAATTATCCAGTTTAAAAATGGGGTACAGAGCTAAACAGAGGACTCCATACAGAGGAATATTTAGTGGCCGAGAAACTCTTGAAGAATTGCTCAACATCCCCAGTCATCAGGGAAATGCAAATCAAAATATCTCTGATATTCCATCATACACCTATCAGAATAGCTAAGATCAAAATCTCAAGTGACAGTACATGCTGGCAAGGATGTGGAGGAAAAAGAATACTTTTCCTTGCTGGTGGGAGTGTAAACTTGTGCAATCACTTTGGAAATCAATCTGGCACTTTCTCAGAAAATTGGCTATACTAATCCTGGGCATATACCCAAAAGAGGGCCCACCATACAAAAAGGACATTTGCTCACAGCAGCTTTAATTTATAATAGCCAGAATCTGGAAACAACCTAGAATCCCCTCAACTGAAGAATGGATAAGGAAACTGTGGTACATTTACACAATGGAATAGTACAAAGCTATGAAAAATGAAGAAATCTTGAAATTTGCAGACAATTGGATGGAACTAGCAACCCAGACTCAGAAAGGCATGTATGATATATATGCACTAATGAGTGGATATTAACACAACATAGATGTCCTCTGACAGATTCCACCCAGTGGGGGATTGGGACAGATGACAGGATTCAAAGGAGGATGGAAGGATGCTGTAGAGGTCAGGAGCCCCACAAGGAGACCTTCAAGGCATGTGGATCAGGACCCAGGGTGTCCTGTACAAAATGAGGCACCAACCAAAGACAATTAGAGGCCCTGCTCAGGTATAGCCCATGGACAACACACTCTCTCTGGTTGTTGTAGAGAGCCCGGACTGAGTCTGCAGTGAACTCTCATACCCTGAATCTGATCCCTTCCCCTTGGTGGGAGGTCCTGTGGGCACACAGAAGAAGGGATGCAGACTATCCTAATGAGACCTGATAGGTTGTGTTCTGACAGTGGGAGAGGAAAGCCCCATCTGTCAGAGGTCCAGGATAGGGGAATAGGGCAAAACGTGGAGGAAGGGTGGAAATAATAAGATATGAGTCAGAGGATAACAGTTGGGATGCAATATGAATTATAATACATTTAGAAAATGAAAAAAATAAATTTTCAACCAAAGATATGACATAATATTCTAGTTATAGTAAGAAGGTCGCATGTTACCAATGGTCAACTATAATATCTAATGTTTTTAGAAATTGAAATAAATGAATTGATTGTATTATAACATTCCAAAATTGCCTGAAAACATAAAATATGATAATGATGTGTTTCGTAAGCTTAATAGTCTTCAATGGTAAACATGTATTTGCAGATTTGAAAAAAATGTTTTTAGTACATGTATCTGTCATGAGAAATTTAAGCAGCATACAAAAATATTTCTTACAAATCAACAAGGAATAAGTAACACACACACACACACACACAAACAGAAAAGAGAAAGAGAGAGACAGAGTGATAGAGTGACAGAATTAGAAAGACAGAGACAGAGACAGAGAGACAGAATAACAGAAACAGAGATACAGAACTGAAATTGAGACAGGAAGAAAGATGGAGAAAGAAATCTGTGCAGATGAATTTAAAAGGTAATCTATAGGGTTTTTTTATTATTCTTACCTATCTAGTTATTAGATTCATAAGATAGACACATGTATAAAAGTAATTTTTAAAAAATATAAATGACTCAGTCTTTAATAAAATTTAGCTTTGGAAAGCATTTTTTAAAAAAGTAGATATTTTGTTCTGCAAGATGGCCTATAAATCATTATGTAGCTCAAGATGTCTTATAAGTCACTATATTTCACATATATCAGCCTCCTGAGTAATATAATTACTGGTATGAAACACTACGTTTGGATAAGATTTTTGTTAAGCTTGATTTAAACTTTATAGTCTCAAATATTTAAAGACTTGGTCTCTAGTGTGTGGTACTGATTAAAGAACCTACACAAATCATGGAAGAATGCTACTTACTGGTTTGCTCAGGCTTAAAAAAACATGCAGAGGATTTGATTAAACTGTTTTGTCCCTTTTTAGTGTCTTTTTATTCTTCTCTAGTAAGGTTCCTAATTTTCAAAAGCCACTTGGAGTTAACAGGAATACAAAGCTCAGAATAATCAATATAATAAATATTTTCTGTGCCTATTCTTTTTCATAGTGTATGAATATTGGCAACTTAAATTGAGCTTACAAAGCTTCCTGAGTGAAATGGATATAAGCCACTCTATATGAGGACTGGGAAATGAACTTAAAAGTTCTGTAAATGCAGACAGTATATGATCTTCAGTGTGGAGCTATCTCTCCAAACCCTTTTTAAGTTCTTACTGATAGAACATAATTCAGTATAAGCATTCACAACTAAATATGAACACTGAATGGATTCCACACTGGAATCACAAAAGATTCTATCTTAATGTAATTGTATCTTTGATATAAATATTTATGTTCAAAATAAAATCAGCTACATCTGGAAAATACCATGCATAACTGTCTACATAGGGATGGCTAGGCCTACAATGAGCTGTGTCCTCCCATATCAATTATGAAGGAAATGCACTGAGGCTTGGTCACAGGCAGAATGAACCATTCAGGAGGAAGTATATCACTGGGGGTGAGCTTTGGGAATTCATAGCCTTGCCCCAGTTCCAGTATAGTCTCTATGCTTTCTGTATGTGGTTAAAGGTATAATCTCTCAGCTTCATTTTCTAACTGTCTACTCTGATTCCTACTTCAGTGTTTGTAGGCACTGTCTGGAGCTGTAAGTCCAAATAAATTCTACTTTCTCTAAGTAGTTTTTCATCACGGTGCCTTATCATAGCAATATATTGCAAAGTATGGCACTTTCTAACCATAATAATTCTTCATAAGTGATATAGAACAGTATAAATACATTTCAATTTTTGAGCAGGATCATATCAAGTCTCTGTTTCTTCATTTAAGATTATACCATGACCAAGTTCTACATTAGTTTTGAAGTTGGAAGAGAAATAGCTATAAAGATTTTAAACTTTGAAATATCATATTCACAAATCACAAAACTGTTCATATAAGTTTCCTTAAATTTTATATTAAAAATTATCTTGTCTTCTCTTTCTTTTACAAATTAAGCACTAGAAAATTTATAGATAGGTACAGTTGTTGATATGTGTGAAGGGCTTGTGGAAGTATATTCCAAAATTGTGACTAATTCCATAAAATAACAAAAATCCAATCCTGGTATCATGAGTAACCAAAGTCCAAAAACATCCAGGAATCATGGCATATGAATAACTAGGTATTAAAAAGTTATTGTAATGATAAATTTTCATAAAACCTAGATTTATAGAGCTTGAATTTGACTTAAAAAATGGAGGTACAATAAAATATAAAGTGAAGTCCTGCACTCTGGTGAACTCCTGTAATCCCAGAACTCAGGAAGGCAGAGGCAGGCAGATCCCTGTGAGTTTGAAGCCAGCCTTGTCTACAAAGTGAGTTCAGGACAGCCAAGGCTATACAGAGAAAACCTGTCTTGAAAAATAAAAATTGTTGAGCGAATTTTCTTGTTGTGTGATGGAGCATCTTCTGGGTATATTCCAAGGAGTGGAATAGCTGGGTCTTGAGGAAGCCCTATTCACAATTTTCTGATATAGCTCCAGATAGATTTCCAAAGTGGCTGTACTAGTTTGCAATCCCACCAGCAATGAAAGAGTGTTCCTCTCTCTCTCCACATCCACGGCAGCATGTGGTGTCTATTGAATTTTTGATCTTAGCCATTCTGATGGGTGTAAGATGGAATCTGAGAGTTTTTTTGATTTGCATTTCCCTTATGACTAAGGAGGTTGAGCATTTCTTTAAGTGTTTCTCAGCCATTTGATATTCGTCTGTTGAGAATTCTCTGTTTAGTTCCAAGCCCCATTTCTCAATTGAGTTATTTGGTTTGATGGTGTTTAATTTCTTGAGTTCTTTATATATTTTGGATATTAGGCCTTTGTCAGAGGTCCCATTTATTAATTGTTGATCTTAAGACCTGGGCTGTTGGTGTTCTGTTCAGGAAGTTGTCTCCTGTGCCAATATGTTCCAGGCTCTTCCCCACTTTTTCTTCTAAATGACTTAGTGTCTCTGGTTTTATGTTGAGGTCTTTCATCCACTTGGATTTGAGTTTTGTGCAAGGTGACAAATATGGGTCCAGTTGCATTTTTTTTCACACATAGACATCCAGTTAGACCAGCACCATTTGTTGAAGATGCTATCCTTTTTCCATTGAATGGATTTGGCTTCTTTGTCAAAAATCAAGTGACCATATGTGTGTTGATTCATATCTGCGTCTTTGATTCGATTCCACTGATCAACCAGCCTATTGTTGTGCGAGTACCATGTAGATTTATTTGCTGTTGCTTTACAGTACAGCTTGAGATCAGGAATGGAGATTCCTCCGGAGGATCTTTTATAGTAGCCTTATTCATAATAGCCAGATCATGGAAACAGCCTAAGTGTCCCTCAGTAGAAGAATGGATAAAGAAACTGTGGTACATTTACACTATGGAATACTACTCAGCTATTAAAAACAAGGAATTACCGAAATTTGTGGACAAATGGATGGAACTAGAAATGATCATATTGAGTGAGTTAACCCAGAAACAGAAAAAGTCAAAGGGTATATACTCATTTGTATCTGCATACTAACCCAACTGGCATGTCCCATGAAAATCTTCACCTACCAGGAAGCTGGGACAGAGGGGAGGATATCCTATTGTTACTTTGGGTGAGAGAAGCATGGGAGAATGAGGAAATAGAAGGATCCAGGGGGTCCTAGAAACCTACAAGAAGAACATTACGATAGTCAGATTTGGGCCCAGGGGTCCCTATCAAACTATGGCTCTAGCCAAGGACAATGCAGGCCATAAACTTTAAACTCCTACGCAGATCTAGGCAATGGACAGGACATTCTCCACAGTTGAGTAGAGAGTGGACTATGACTTTCACACGTACTCTGGTGCCTCATATTTGACCACATCCCCTAGATGGGGAGACCTGGTGGCACTCAGAGGAATGATAGCAGGCTACCAAGAAGAGACTTGATATCCTATGAGCATATAAAGGGGAAGGAAGTCCCCCTCAGTCACAGTCATAGAGGAGAGGAGTAAGGGGAAAATGGGAGGGAGGGAGGAATGGGAGGATACAAGGAATGGGATAACCATTGTGATATGATAAGAATAAATTAATAAAATAAAATTAAAAAACAAAAGAAAAATAACAACCGAACAAAAAGCAAAATTTTAGTCCATGATATTGATTATACTGGATGGGTGATATTAAGCTTTGTTATAACCCAATGGCTGCATGACAATAATCTCAGCATAAGGTACTAGAGGTATAAGGATCATAGCTAAAAGAAGTCTTGGCTATGTAGCACGGAAAATATGATCATAGAAACCAAGAAGAAATTTAGAAGAACCCACAAAATTAAATCTTCATGCCAACTCTTGAAAAAATAAGAGATTTCACTGTATCTTTCCCAATCTCCAGCTAAGTGAAGAATTTAAGGGGAAATCTCTCTTGGGCTAGTGTTCAATTATAAATGGGTATATACCATGTGTAATTTTCTAGGTCTGAGTTAACTCACTCAGGATGATCATTTCTAGTTCAATCCATTTGCTTCTAAATGTTAGGATTTCCTTGTTCTTAATAGCTGTGTAATACTCTGTGGTGTGCATGTACCACAGTTTCTTTATCCATTCTTCAGTTGAGGGGCACCTAGGTTGTTTCCAGATTCTGGCTATTTTGAACCACTAAGACTAGTGTATCTTGAACTAGGCATATCAAACCAGGGCAATGAATGCTGTAAACCTAGAATGCCTATCCAGATCTAGCCAATGGTAAGCACATTGCTCACAGTTGTATGGAGAGCAGTGACTGATTCATAAATGAACTCTGGTGCCCCCTATTTGACCACTTCCTCTTTGAGGGGAGACCTGTTGATGTGACACCCACACCACCGTGGTACCGAGTCGAGGGTGAGGAACTGCGGATTTAACTCACACACACACACACACACACACACACACACACACACACCAACACAGCGGGTCCTTCGTGCTAAGAGAGCAGCAGCCGCAGCAGTGGTTTATTATTCTCCTCCCCTTTCAGAGTTCCAAAGAGTCTTCTTATAGGTAACAAAACAGGAATCCTCCTCCCAGGTGAAATCCCTCAAGAGGTGACTGCACACAGGAGGAAAAGTCTCGAGGAAGGGAGGGGTGCGTTCTCAGAGCAGTAAATATAACTAGCTAACCAAGATAAACAAAGACATGGAAGCTGCTAGAAACAGGACATGAAACACCAAGGCAGGTAGGCAGCCCAGTCGGGCCTGGCTCCTACATGTTGACACTCAGAGGAAGAGGAAGCAGGCAACCAGAAGAGACCTGATAGGCTGTGATCATACGGTGGGGATTCTCCTTCTGTCACATACATAGGGGAGGGGAATAGGATGAAAGAGAGAGTGAGAGGAGTTATGGGAAGACAGAAGTGAGGGTATAACAATTGAGATGTAATCTGAATAAATTACTTAAATAAAAAAATAAGAGATTTCGTGTGAGATAGTACACACCTTTAAGCCCAATTCTGGAAGGTCAGAGCCAGGAAGATTTCTATAAGTACAAGGCCAGTCATAGCAACTTAATCAGACCCTGTCCCATAATAATAACTAAGAAGTAAGGAATAGCAGGGATAAATTCTAAAGTATATAATCATTGATACTTTAGGATGGATAGATTTTTATTCTGTAAGTCTGACCCGTACACACTTGGTATGCTTTTTAGAATGTGTTTTTATTTTGAACATTTATATTTACTTAGCCATTTGAAGCTTATAGGTATTTTAACTGATATGCATATGTTATATTTTGTATAAACAAATAGTTTCCATTTTTCATAAAAGTGCCTAATTAACTGTGCATAGTTAGTGACAGATCTAGGATTTAGTTGCAAAATCTGCAAAGCAACTTAAAAATTATTCATTGGGTAACATGAAGGAAATTACAATCACAAAATATCTACCAGTTGTGGTATTTATCACTTTCAGGAACATTTTAAAAATCTTCTTTTATTCTACGAACACATTCAAAAATTGTATTAATACCAAGTTGCAGAAGCCTGAGAAGGGTTGTCATGCTCTATTTGACTGGGTTACTCTCTGTTCCAGTCCTTATTTCATGAGTTACATCTACCTATATGAATGAACAAACTGAAGATTTAAATTAGGGGTTTGGCTGTTAAGGGGACTAAAGATAGCCAAAGACAAATTGTAAATTAGGCCCTGAATCTGCAAAATTCCAAGCTCTCCACAGTCATGGAAATTCTAATCAAGTAAAGTCAGCCTTGCTGAAGGTTTAAGGTAGCCTCTTTACCATCATTAGTTCCCAGTGTATACAATATTTTAAATTTGCCTATTAAACTGTTTCCCCTGATACTGCATATGTAATTTATGGATTGTAGAATCAACAGAATGCTGTTATATGTTATTTTGGGTCCTCCTTTCCATACCACTTAAAGAACAATTCTTAAAAATTCCCTGTAATAGTTAAAATGCAATTTAGAACCTCTTGCTTCTGTATTCCTTACTACCTCTGTCTGTCTTAACACCCTGTGACTAACATATGAAACTTTTTGAAATGCATTAATAGACCAGTAGCTTTCACCAAGCAGAAATCTATGAGTGTTTCTCAGGTAAAAATGAGGCTTATAGTTCAGATTTTTTTCTATTTTACTGTAACCTGCCTACCTGATGTCTCCAGTAATATATTGTAAAAGAGCCTTGATTTATAACTTTTGTCTGTTACTATAAAAAATTCATTATACTATTGCCAAGTTGGAACATGAAGTTTAAGGTAACCTAGGCCATGAATAATCATATTTTTCTTCAGTATAAACTGTTACAGCCTTTGAAAAATATAAATTAGGGGCTTACTTTGCCATACATATCTGTATATTGGTTGATCACAGAAACTAGCTTTTGGTCAGCAAAAGTTAGTGAGCTATTCCTATAAGGCAAATGCCAAACTGTAACCAGCTTAGCTGTTTTTCTTTATAACTTCTGTATTTTTGTTTTGTTTTGTTTTGTATCCTATTTCTTTTTCTCTGGTTGTAAATATAATGTTCAGGAGTCAAATAGGCTGATACATGTTTGACTTGAAAACTTCCTGATTTTGAACTACAATTAAAGCTATTTAAGGTTTACAAAACTAGGTGCATCATAAATTTATCTATTAACAGAGCAATTATATCACTGTGTGGGAAATCAATAAAAATGATAATTATATTGACATTGTTTTTTAGGTCTAAGAGCCCAAACTATCAAATATGTTGTACTTTCCAATCATTTTTGTTGGATCCTAGATGCCCAATTATATCTTTGACCTTTAATTTATAGGAAATCTACCTTATTATGTACCTTTATGACACTATTGGCTTAACATCCTATAGATACCTAAATAATAGTGTGCATTCCCAATTACACACTTTGAGAAAGAAAAAATTGAAATAAAATAATTTTATGTACATTGTTCATTTGTCATACAACATGGGGGCATTGCTTTTAAAATAATAGATATGGGGATGGAGAGATTCCTTAGTGTGTCATGCAAGCTTTAGGATTTGAATTTGCATTCCTAGCACATAGATAAAGTCAGATACTAGGAGGAGATCTCCAAACCCAAGGAAACTAACCACACCCAGGAAAACACAGGAAATATATAGCCCAACATAAGCAAAACCAATAGAAAGGAAACACACACACACATACACACACACACACACACACACACATACACACACGCACATGCACAGGCACATGCACACACACACATACACACCAAACATACCACTCAACTATGACCAAATTCAAAATAATAGAATTAACAGTTTTTAGTAATTAATATCTCTGAACATCAATGGACTTATCTCCGAAATAAAAAGAAACAGGTTAAGTCAATGCATAGGAAAACAGAATCCATTCATTTTCTGCATACAAGAAGCATACCTCAGCAATAAAGATAGACATTATATTTGAGTAAATGGCTGGGAAAAGTTTTTTAAGCAAACAGACCCAAGGAGATTGATTGAATTCTAGTATCTGATAAAATAGAATTCCAATCAAAATTAATAAAATGGCCCTCATACTCATCCAAGGAAAAAGTCATTTAGATAGCATCTCAATTCTGAACATCTATGCCCCAAAGGCAAGATCACCCACGTTCATAAAAGAAGTATTACACACATAAAAAGCAGCTTAAAACACACATTAAACCCCATACATTAATAGTTGGAGACTTCAAGTCCACACTCTCACCAATGTATAGATAATTGAGAAAGAAAGTAAATGGAGAAATAATGAAACTAACAGACGTCATGAATCAAATGGATCTAACAGATATTTACAGAACATTTCACCCAAATGTAAAAGAATATACATTCTTGTCAGTATCTCATGGAACCTTCTCCAAAATTGACCGTATACTTGCGCACAAAACAAGCTAAACAGATATAAGAACACTGAAATAAACCCCTGTATTTGACCACCTCCTCTGGGTGGGGAGGCCTGATGGCACTCAAAGAACAAATAATAAGGTTACCAAGATGAGACTTGATAGCCTGTGACCATTTAGAGTGGGAAGAGCTCCCCCTTTGTCCTGAACCTATGAGAAGGGAATGGGGTTAAAGCGGAAGTGAGGGAGAAACAGGAGAATACAAGTGACAGGATAACAATTTATTTGACATCTGAATAAATTAATAAAGTTTTAAAAAAAGAAATAAGCCCCTGTATCTTATCAGACCACCATACATTAAAGCTAAATTTCAAAAAGAACAGAAACGAGAGAAAACCTACAATGTCATGGAAACTGAACACCTCTCTACTCAATGACCACCAGATCAAAGAAGAAATAAAGAAATTAAAAACTTTGTTGAATTCAATGAAAATTAAAGCACAACATACTCAAACTTATAGGAAACAATAAAGGCAGTGTTAAAGTGAAAGCTCATAGCACTAAGTGCCTTCATAAAAAATTGGAGGGTTCTTGTACAGGCAGCTTAAAAGTATGCCTGACAGTACTAGAACAAAAGGAAGCAAACACATCCAAGAGCCAAATAATCAAACACAGGGCTGAAATCAATAGAAACACAAAGAACAATACAAAGGAAAAATGAAACCAATTGCTGGTTCTTTGAGAAAATAATCAAGATAGGTATAACCCTAACCAAACAATTTTAAGGCAGGGACTATCCAAATTAACAATATAAAAAATGAGAAGAGATCATAATGGTAGACAGTGGAGGAAATCCAAAGAATCACTTGGATTTGTATTCTAAAATGTGTAAAATCTAAAAGAAGTTGACAGTTTTCTTGATACAGCCCTATAACTTCTAAGGAAATAGCAGCAATCATCACAATTCTCCCAACCAATCCTCAAACAATTACACAAAATAAAAAGAGAAGGAACATTCCCAAACTAATTCTATAAGCCACAGCCACTCTGATACCTAAACCATTCAAAGCCTCAACAAAGAATGAAAATTTCAGACCAATCTCTTTATGAACATTGATAGAAAAATCCTGAATAAAATGCTCACAAATGAAATCCAAGAACACATTAAATCCGATATCTACTATTATCTAGTAGGCTTCATCTCAGGGATGCAGGGGTGGCTCAACATATGAAAACTCCTCAATATAATCCACCATTTAAACAAACTGAAAGAAAAAATTACATGATCTTGTCATTAGATGAAGAAAAAACCTTTAAAAAATGCAACAACCCTTCATTATAAAAGCCTTAGAGGAGGGATTCCAAGATGGCAGAGAGCAGTGAGGACCTTGTCTAGAAACCAGAGTAATTCAGTCAGGGAATCAGAGTAATTTCTTAGCCAGGAACACTAAGCTTTTCCCTCACTAAAATAGGGCAACTCTGTGGTTCGGAAGGAACAAATTGCAGAAATTCTGCACTCTGCCCAAAATGGGAAAGAGCATGGACCCTCCTGAGGAAGAGAGCATCCACAGTGGCCGCCGCTGCAGCAGGCAGCCAGGAACAGCAGTGAGCCATGGGCAGCGGTGATCCTCTGGCAATAAACAACCAGCAGACACTGCAGCTGAAAGTAGCAATTAACAGGTGAAGAGTAGAGACCTGGACCTACATGGTTGCTCAGTTGTGGCCTGCAAGCAGCAGAGAGCAGCAGACAGTGGGCAGTGGCTACCAGCAGGGCAGCTCAGCACAGCAAAGCAGGTGAAAGAACGAATGGACCACTTTCCAAAACGTACTTGGGGGCTCCTCAGTCTAAACAAATAAGGAAGATAAAAGGAAACCCTCATCCTCACCTCCAAAACCTGACTAGTCTTCTCACTGGTTTGTAAATCACAAGCTCTGAACACACTGCACTCTTTAGAGAACTGGAGCAGTGTGGTCCTCCTGCAGAACAAAGGATTAAAACAGTGTAATCCACACAGCATCTGGAATCCAAGCCATAGGTCAACTGTGAAGTTGACCCTTCAAAGGAGAACAAGATCCTAGGTGGCAGAGCTTAGACAAATATAAATACAGGAAGAAAGAGTCTACAAAGCCAGTATAGAAATTAGCTGTTTCCCAAAGGTATTCATCCCTGTGCCTATGAGCTCAGAAATCCCAAGCCCTCTCAGCAGATTCCTAAAGGAAAGAATAAGTGGTCAAATAACAAAACCCAGGACAATATGTCTCCACCAGAAAGCCCAGACACCAGCAGATAACCTAATACAGTGGAATCGTGGGAAAATAATCTCAAAACTATGCCTATACTGTTATTTGTTAATTATAAAAAGGAAATTAATAAATCCTTTCAAGAATTCCAAGGAAAATACAAACAATAGAAGCCATCCAGGAGAAACAAGACACCACAAGCAAATTCTTGAAATTAAATAAAACAGTTTAAGACATGAAAACAGAATTAGATAATATCAAAAAATCACAAATTGAGAAAAACAGCAAAAGAGAAAAATTAAAGAAGGAAGCAGGAATCCAACAGACAAGTATACCCATTACAATCAACAGAATCGAGCAAATGGAGTAGAATCTCAGGTGCAGAAGATACAATAGAAGAAGTTGATATATCTCTCAAAGAAAATATTAAAACAGAAAAATTGATGACACAAAGCATCAAAGAAATCAAGGACACTATGAGAAGACATAACATCAGGATTATAGGAGTAGATGAAAAGGAGGATGCAAAGTCTCAAGAACCAGAAAATGTCTTCAAGCAAATCATAGAAGAATATTTTCCCAACCAAAGCAACTGATACTCTTGATCATACAAGCGGCCTACAGAACACCAAATATGTTAAACCAGAAAAGAAATTCCTCCTGTCACATAATAATTAAAACACTAAATCTGCAGAATAAAGGAAAGATATTAAAGGCAGTAAGGGAAAAGGCCAAATAACATATAAAGGCAGACCCATCAGAATTACTTCTGCCTTTCAACAGAGACCATGAAAGCCAGAAGGGCCTGGGCTGAGGTCATCCAGACACTAAGAGACCACAGATGCAAACACAGACTACTATATCCAGAAAAACTTCCAATCACCATCGACAGAGAAAATAATATTCCATGACAAATCCAAATTTAAACAGTATCCAAACAACAACCCAGCTCTAAAGAAAACAGAAGGAAAACTTCATTGCAACGAGATCAACTACACCCAGGAATATGCAGTTTAGAGATAATCTCACAGCAGCAAAACCAAAACAGACACTGCCACACACAATCACCACTAACTCCACAATAAAAGGATCCAATAACTATTGGTCACTAATATCTCTCAACATCAATAGTCTCAACTCCACAGTAAAAAGACTGACGCTAACAAAATAGATGCAAAAACAAGATCCATCAGTCAGTTGCATTCAAGAAACACATGTCAACAACAAAGACAGACATTACCTGAGAGTAAAGGGCTGGAAAAGATTATCCAAACAAATGGACAGAGGAAACAAGTGGAAGTAGCCATTCTAATATCTTTCAATTAAAATTGATCAAGAAAGATCAAGATGGACACTTTGCTCTAATCAAAGGAAAAATCCACGAAGAGGAGATTGCTATCCTGAATGTCTACACCCCAAATATTAAGGCACCTATATTTGTAAAAGAAATATGTTTAAACTTTAAATCACTCTTTGATCCCAACACAATAATAGTGGGAGGCATCAACATTCCATTATCATCAATGGACAGATCCTCAAAGTAGAAATTAAATAGAGAAATTATCAAGCTAATAGAGTTCATGAATCAAATGGATCTAAGAGACATCCACAGATTTTTTTTACCCAAACAGAAAAGAATATACCTTCTTCTCTGAGCCACTTGGAACCTTTTCCAAAATAGACCATATAATTCCTCACAAAACAAGCCTCAATAGATACAAAAATTCAAATAAAGTCTTGGAATGATCAGAGAAAGAAGACCTGTCCCTCAGAGAAATCAAGGCTATATACAGCAAGATGAAACCCTAGATCAAACTAAGTGGAAAGAAACTCAAAGCAATTCTACTAAAATAAGGAAAAAAAAAAAAAACCAAGGTTGCCCACTCTTTGCATATCTCTTCAATATAGTACTTGGACTTCCAACCAGAGTAATAAGACAACACAAGGGGATCAAGGTGATTGAAATAGGAAATAACTAAAAGTAACAGTATTTACAGATGATATGATAGTATACCTAAGTAACCTAAAAAATTCTACTAGAGAACGCTTACAGCTGATAAATACCTTCAGCAAAAAGAATGGATAAAAAAGTAACCCTCCTGTATACAAATGCGAAATGGGCTGAGAAACAACACTCTTAACAGTAGCCACAAATAATAGAAAGCACTGTGTTGTTACTATAACCAAGAAAGTCAAAGAGCTATATGACAAGAACTTCAACTCTCTGTAGAAAGAAACTGAACAAGATATCAGAGGATGCAAAGATCTTCCATACTCCCTTGCTCATGGATGGGTAGAATTAAAATAGTAAAAATGACAAACTTGCAAAAAAAAAAACAGATTCAACTCAATCCACATCAAAATACCTACATATTTTTATAGACTTTGAAAAAACGAAAAAACCCAGAATACCCAAAACAATCCTATACAATAATGGAACATCTGTAGGTGTCTTCATCCCTGATTTCAAGCTGTATTAGAGAGCAACAGTAACAAAACTGCATGATAGTGGCATAGGTACAGGCAAGTGGATCAAGGGAACCAAAATGAAGACACAGAAATAACATACACAGCTAGAGACATTTGATTTTTGACAAAGACAGAACAATGGGGAAAAAAAGAAAGCATCTTCAACAGATGGCAGTGGTTTAACTGGATGTCTACATGTACAAAAGTACAGAGATATCCATTTATATCACCATGAACAAAACTCAAGTGTAAGTGGATCAAAGACCTCAACAAAAAACCAGAAACACTAAATACATTAGAAGAGAAAGTAGGAAAGAACCTTGAAGATGTGGAAAAACAGGAACACTCCTCAGTTGTTGCTTGGAGTGCAAACTTGTACAACAACTTTGGAAATCAATCTGGCACTTTCTCAGAAAATTGGTAATAGTGCTACCTCAAGACCCTCTATACCACAAGACACACAAACATTGGTAAGGCCAGGGAGTCCTGGGGAAGAATCAGAGGAAAGAACAAGAGGGGACAAGAGATCCAACAACTGGGGCCCATGGATCCCATGGAGACTGAATTTCCAACAAAAGACCACGAATGGACTGGACATAGGCCCTTTATACACATAACTGATGGGCAGCTTGGTCCTCATACGGGTAACCATGTAATGGAAATGGAGATTGACTTCGACCTGGACTCTGCTGGCTTATTTTGATCACTTTTGCCTGGTGGAGCTGCCTTGCCAGGCCACAGGATTAGAGGATGCCCTCAATCATGGTGCACTTTGAGGTGTTGGCATGGGTCGGTAGGAGTGCAGCTCCTTTTCCTCTGAGGAGTAGAAAATGAGGGATAGGGGAAACAAAGGGTGAGGGTGGGACAAGAAGGGTAGGAGAGAGGGACCTATGACAAGGATGTTAAGTGATTAATTAATACAAATAGTAACAAGCTGAGCAACTATTCCTTAAATGATTGCTGTAAATATTAAATAATTTTAGCAAATTTATTTGTGCTTTGAAAAATTTACAATTTTTTAAAAATTTTCAATGCTCCTACTACAATCTTTTCAAATGTTGCCTCAAAGGAAATGCTGAGAATTCCAACAATAGATTCTAATAGCTTCCACCAGGAATAGAGAAACAAGCATTTACATCTATTTCTAAGTTTAGCAATTCATCCTAAATCATGTCAAAGTTTATGATTCTTCAAGGTTGTATGATTTGCTTCATGAAAGTAAAAATTAACAAAAATTATTTTTAGTGAAGTTTTTATGAAATATTTTAACTCCATATTGAACAGACATTTATCAGATTTGTTGTGCAATATTTAGTACAATTATTTGGTTTTTCTGTTTTATTTTCTTTTTGTGACAGGGTTTTTCTGCATATCCTTGGCTGTCCTGGACTCACTTTGTAAACTGAGCTAGTCTCAAATTTACATAGATCCACCTTCCACTGCCTCTCTGAGTGCTGTGATTACAGCCATTTGGTTGGCTTTAAAGTCTCTAACTGGGCCACTCTGGCCTTGATATCACAGAAATCTACATATATTTGCCTCCCAAGTCCTGGGTTTAAAGGTATAAGACACCAAAACAAATTTCATAATTTCTTTTTAAATTAAATCATTAAGATTTTAAAACATATTATTGTTTTAAAATATTTGCAACCACAGTGATGACAGAACCAATATTTCAGCTCCACAGACAAATTCAGAATATGACAGACCATCACTCATCTTTTTTCTATTAATTTATTCTCTAATATATTACATCTCTCTCTCTCTCTCTGCCCTCTCCCTTCTCGACCCCACACCTGCTCCCTTACTATACACTCTTTCTCTGCTTTTCTTCAGAAAAGGGCATGCCTCCCAGGAATGCCAACCAAACGTGGTATATCAAGGCTGGAAAAAGCAATCCTGTAAGAGGAAAAGCATCCCCAAAGAACACAAAAGCATCAGAAATAGATCTGCTCTCTCTATTAGGAGTCTCACACACACACACACACACACACAAAAACCAAGTTACACAAATATATAACATATACAGAAGATCCATGTTAGACCCATACAGGTTCTCTGATTGTCACTTCAATCATATTGAGCCCCTATGAGCCCAGGTTAGTTGATTCTGTGGGTTTTCTTATGGTAGCCTTGAAGTCTTTGGCTCTTACAATCCTTCTTCCCCCTCTTTAGCAGCATTCCTCAAACTCTACTTAATGTTTGAACATGATTCTTGACATCCATTTCAATCAGGTGATGCATGAAGCTTCTCTGATGAAAATTGGTCTAGGCCCCAATATATAGGTATAGCAGGATATAATTAATCATTATTAAACTGTCTGTTTTTTCCAGTCATGTTTGGTTCTATTCAAGTTCTCAGAGCCATCTGCCCTCTGTTTTCAGGTCCTCCAAGCCGTGTCAATATTGGGCTCTCTCTCATTGCATTGGTTTCAAGCTTGATCCATTTTTGGATAGTTATTCCCACAATTCCAATGAAACCTTTATCCCAGTACATCATTCTAGCAGGAGAAATTGTAAGTTAAAGGTTGTGTGTCTGGGTTGGTACCCCAAATACTCCACTGCAAGGCTTGCCTGGTGTTGGAGATGGCTGGGTTTGGAATCTGTATCTCCAATTTCTAATAGTGTTAGCTAGGGTTACCTTAATAGATTTCCTGAGGTATCCATTGAATTAAGTTTCTATCTTGCCTCCCAATTGCTGGTATAAATGTGCCTTCAAAAAACTGCATAATTTTTGTTTAATTATATCATTAACATTTTGAAAATTTTAATTGTATTCAAATATTTGACAACCACAATGAGGATGGAACCAATATTTCATCTCCACATAGAAATCCAGAATATGACTGACCACCATGTATCTTGTATTATTAATTATGAATTTATGTGATTTCCTAATACTTTCAAACTTCAAAATGAAACCATACAAGAGTTGAATGGATGAAGACCTTGTTTGACCTTAAATATAATAAAATATGTACATTTCTTAGCTGATTATTTGAATATTCACAAAATATATATGATCATTGATTTAAGGAATGCTCATTTCTTTACACACTGACACATTAGAAATATTACATTTATAAATTGTAGTTATTATCCCATAAAATATGAAAATTGATATTTTAGCTATTCTTTTTGGTAACTAGTCATAACTAGTGAAAATTCCATTCCAATCATTTGTTTTCTTTCATTTCCAAATATATAATCCTGACTATGTATCATTTTTTATTTTTTCAGCATTCCTTTTACTATATACATAAAACCTATAAATATGAATACATTGTTTCACCCCACTTGCTTCCCAATGTCCAGTCTGTCTGTTAAGCAATTTTTCACAATCATTACACTTCTATTTCTAATTAAAGCATTTAGGAGAACTAAGTTATATCATATAGTTTTGAGGAATCAACAGAGATATGCTTCCTCAGTCAACATGTACTTCTTTTATCCTGTTTTTTCTTGAGAACTATGTGCCTAAGATACCTATGTAAGTGATTTATAATTCCTAACTTCACAGAACTTATCGAAAGAAGTTTCCTAAAAAGACACAATAGCCTAAATACACATTTTATTATATAAAGTGTACATTGAAATTTTCTAATCATTTGCCTCTGGGCATATTAAGTGTTCTGAAAGCATGAGAATATGAATTTGAATCACCAGTACCCAGTAGAAAGCTTGGTATTACTATGTGTGTACTGGCGATGGGGGACTCTAGGAGTGATACAAGTAGATCATGAAAGTGAATTGCCACCCAGAATAACCAAAACATAGAGTGTCGTATCAACTTGGAAATTTGGCCTCAAAGAAACATGAGAAAGTGTGATATTGATGATTTGCTCATGCCTCCATTTGTAAATACATGGGCTCTTTACATATCTGCACAGTCACATTCATTCAACAACCACACACACACACACACACACACACACACACACACACACACACCTGTACCACACCACACTACACCACACATACACCTCAAGAAAAGCTCATCAACATTTCATTTTCAGAAAAGTGAGAAACTATAGCTGATTTCTTAAGAAACTTAGAAAGGAAACAAAATGGCATGAAATAATGCTGTAAAATATGATGCTCTGTTCCTTCACCAAAAATATTAGAATAATTGAAATTTTAGTTAGCATTAGCATTCAGAAATGTCCTTCTTTTGTAGCTTCACATTTTGATAGGAATGAAAATAGAATATATGGTAACTAATAGAGAAAATAACATTAAACTTGGCATGATCATGTTACAATGTGACACATAAGTGCAATGGTGCTTTTACTGTGTTATTATGAGAACGGATGTCCAATATTTGGTAATAAAACAGTTCTGTATAAGTACTTTTAACATTATATGTATACCAAAGTTTATCTAATGTTGAATAAGGTATTATTTATTTATGATGGATTTTTGAAATTTCTATCATTAGGGTAATTAAGTTCTTAAATGTACTAATTTCTACAGTATGTAGTTTCTATAATAGTGTTTTTAAAATTCTGAATTATTAAGTTAGGGAGACAATTTGTTACATGCTTTAATTAAACCAGAAGCAAATGGAACTTAATATTCTGGTTTTATTTTTTTTTTTTGTCAGCTTAGCACAAACTAGAGACACCAAGGAAAAAAGAATTGAGGAATTGTTCCTTCACATTGGCCTGTGTGCATGGGTCTGAAAGATCATCTGGTTTGTTCATGAAAGTGAAAATCCTAGTTCATTGAGTGCAGTCCTATTACTAGGCAATTGGTCTAGGTCTAAGTAAGAAAGATAGTTGAGGGAGAGCTCAAGATGGCGGCGCCCAGCAAGCACTGTATCTGATCAACTGCACGGAGACCAGGGACTTGAATGAAGCCACAGACTGTTAAATCCAGAGAGCTTCAGGTGAGTTGGGTCCCGCACAGTGCAGACCACCGGCGGGCCTGGCCCCAAGTCAAGTACCAGTCCACGGAGGCCCTGAATCCACTCTCCGGTCGATCAGACGGAACCCACCTGCGGGCTGCAGCTGGTAGATAAAGCCGGAATTCAGAGTGCGGGTCGGATCGGTACAGGAGCCCCTGGCCGGGGGAAGTTACAGGGAATCAGGGGAAGGTCCCCTTGGTCCCATACATCCGCCACACGCAAATCTGCCGAGGACCCCAGGCCGCGTGTAAACACAGGCAACGGGGTACACCTAGTTTGGAGAGAGCAGCGCCCGGCCGGCAGCGCAAAACTGCCCGCGTTGGAACAGAGCGCAAGATACGGAGCTGCTTGAGCCCATTTTACTCAGAGAGAGAGGCGCCCATCCAGAGGCGCCATACCCTGCCCACTTTGGAACAGGGCGCGGGAGTCAGAGCGGCTCGGATCAGCCTGACTCAGAGAGAGTGACCACAACCTGTGGCGCCAAAGCAGGCACTCTTTGGAACAGTGTGTGGGAAACAGAGCTGGTGGGATCCGCCTAGATCAGAGAGAGCGGTGCCCAGCCAGAGGCCCCATACCCTGCCCACTTTGGAACAGGGCGCGAGAGTCTGAGGGGCCTGGATCAGCCTGACTCAGAGAGAGTGACCACAACCTGTGGCGCCAAAGCAGGCACTCTTTGGAACAGTGTGTGGGAAACAGAGCTGGTGGGATCCGCCTAGATCACAGAGAGCAGTGCCCAGCCTGAGGCCCCATACCCTGCCCACTTTGGAACAGGGTGCGAGAGTCTGAGGGGCTTGGATCAGCCTAACTCAGAGAGAGTGTGCCCAACCTGTGGCGCCAAAGCAGGCACACTTTGGAACAGTGCGCAGGAAACAGAGCTGGTGAGATTTGACTAGCTCAGAGACAGCAGTGCCCAGTTAGGGGCGATATACCCTGCCCACTTTGGAACAGTGCACGGGAGACTGAGCTGCTTGGGTCAGCTGGTCAGAGATAGCAGCGTGTAGCCAGCACATCCATACTGGGCCCATATTGGAACAGAGCACAGGGCCTGAGCCTGCAGATCCCAGCTGTCAGAACCTAGTGTGGACACTACACACAGCATAGACAGGATCTCCCACCCCCTCGGGAAAGGCTGGACACCTCAGAGGTGTGTATATGCTGGTTTAAAAGGCGCATTTAGCTCAGTGGATCTGAGCGAGGCAAGGTCTGAGATACAGGTCTGTGTGTAGTGCAGGCAACTGAGAACAGCTTGCCCATTCAGAGCTTGCCAGCCTCGATCTGACACCCCACAGCAGCAGGCCTGATTCACAACACTAACGTGAAAGGAACCAGTCAGACGCCTACTTCTGCTGACCCATCCCAGAGAATAAGGTATAGAACAAAGTCTCCAGGAGTGGAAACTAGGTCACCTGCCTGTTTCAGGAGGAAAACTACCTGATCCCTACAAGCAAGAGCACGCAACCAATAATCATTCACCAACTATCCACTCTCAACCAGTGAAAGTCACCAGAAGCTACCTTCCAACATCAGAGACACCAAAATGACAAGAGGACAACGAAAGAATGCAAACAAAACCCAAAACAGTTTGGAATCTCCAGATCCCAACAATCCCAATGAAAGCAACCCAGAGAACCCAAAAATAATAGAAATACAAGAAAATGACCTCAAGTCCTTAGTAAGGAAGATAATTTTGGAAGAAAGGAAGGAAATCTGTAAACAACTGCAGGAGGAGGCATCCAAGCAGGTGGAGGACATAAAAGAGTCATACAGAAAGGCACTGGAAGAATTTCAGGAAAATACAAACAGACAGATGAAGGAAATAAAGATAACACTTCAAGATCTGAGGACAAAAACGGAATCTATGATAAAGGAACACACAGAAGAAAAATGTGAACGAGAGACCATAGAGAAGAAAGCAGCCAACAAAGAGATGGCCTTCTCAAACAGAATCCAGGAAACAGAGGAACGAATTTCGGGACTTGAAGATACAATTGTAGAACTCGAATCAGCCATCAAAGAAAATGCTAAATCAGAAAAGTTCCTAACACAGAACATCCAAGAAATCAAGGACGCCATGAAAAGAAGAAACCTGAGAATAATAGGCATTGAGGACAGAGAAGATGCCCGACTCCATGGCCCAGAAAATATCTTCAACCAAATTATAGAAGAAAATTTTCCCAATCTGAAGAAGGAGATGCATATGAACATACAAGAGGCCTATAGAACACCAAATAGAATAGATCAGAACAGAAAATCTTCCCGCCACTTAATAATCAAAACACAAAACATACAGACTAAAGAAAAAATTTTAAAAGCTGCAAGGGAAAAAGACAGAGTAACATACAATGGCAAACCTATCAGAATTACACCCGACTTCTCAGCTGAGACCATGAAAGCCAGAAGGGCGTGGACAGAGGTCCTGCAAACCCTAAGAGACCACAGATGCCGGGCTAGACTACTGTACCCAGCAAAACTTTCAATAACGGTTGATGGAGAAAACAAGATATTCCATGACAGGAACAAATTCAACCAATACCTATCCACAAATCCAGCATTACAGAAGCTACTAGAAGGAAAACTCCACCACATAGGAATGAGTTACAACCAAAACTACACAGGAAAGAGATAACTACACCATCGCAAAATCACAACCTCACAAACTTTCAACTTGAACAAACATCAAAATGAAAGGATTTAGCAATCTCTGGTCATTAATATCGCTGAACATCAATGGTCTCAATTCTCCAATAAAGAGACATAGACTAACAGAATGGGTGCATAAACAAAACCCAACATTCTTCTGCATCCAAGAAACACATCTCACCCACAAGGACAGACATTACCTCAGGGTAAAAGGGTGGGAAAAAATATTTCAAGCTAATGGTCACAGGAAGCAAGCAGGTGTAGCCATCCTAATATCCAACAAAATAGACTTTCAACCAAAATTAATCAAAAGAGACGAGGAAGGACACTTCATACTCATCAAGGGTAAAATCAACCAAGATGACATCACAATTCTGAACATCTATGCTCCAAATACAAGGGCACCCACATTTGTAAAAAATCTATTAACAGAGCTTAAACCACACATTGATTCCAACACATTGATAGTGGGAGACTTCAACACTCCACTCTCACTGAAGGATAAGTCTTGGAAACAGAAACTAAGCCGAGAAATAACATCACTAACCAACACCATGAATCAAATGGATCTAACAGATGTGTATAGAACTTTTCACCCAAACACAAAAGACTATACTTTCTTCTCAGCACCACATGGAACCTTCTCCAAAATCGATCACATTGTAGGCCACAAAGAAAGCCTCAACAGATACAAGAATATTGAAATAATACCTTGTATCTTATCAGATCACCATGGTCTAAGGCTGGATTTCAAAAACAACAGAAATAACAAAAAGCCTACTCACACATGGAAACTAAACAACTTTCTACTTAATGACACGTGGGTCATACAAGAAATAAAGGAAGAAATAAAAGACTTCCTGAAATTCAATGAAAAGGATGGAACAACATACCCAAATTTATGGGACACATTGAAAGCAGTGCTAAGAGGAAAATTCATAGCGCTAAGTGCCTTTAAAAAGAAATTGGAAACATCCCACATAAGTAACTTAACATCACATCTGGAAGCACTAGAAAAGAAAGAAGCAGAATCATCCAAGAGGAGTAGACGTCTGGAAATAATCAAACTCAGGGCTGAAATCAATAAATTAGAAACAAAAAGAACAATTCAAAGAATCAACAAAACCAGGAGCTGGTTTTTTGAGAAAATCAACAAAATAGACAAACCGTTAGCCAAACTAATTAAAAGGCAGAGGGACAGTATCCAAATCAACAAAATCAGAAATGAAAAGGGAGACATAACAACAGACACTGAAGAAATACAAAGAATCATAAGATCCTACTTTAAAGGCATATATGCCACAAAATTTGAAAATCTAAGGGAAATGGACATTTTTCTTGACAGATTCCACTTGCCAAAATTGAATCAAGAGCAGATAAACAACTTAAATAGGCCTATTTCTCCTATAGAAATAGAAGCAATCATTGATAGTCTCCCAACCAAAAAAAGCCCAGGGCCAGATGGATTCAGTGCAGAATTCTATCAGACCTTCAAAGAGGAGCTAATACCAATACTCTTCAAGCTACTCCAAAAGATAGAATTGGATGGAACATTACCAAATTCTTTCTATGAGGCCACAGTCACGTTGATACCTAAACCTCACAAAGACCCAACAAAAAAGGAGAACTTCAGACCAATTTCTCTAATGAACATAGATGCAAAGATACTCAATAAAATACTCGCAAAACGAATACAAGACCATATCAAAGATATCATTCATCATGACCAGGTAGGCTTCATTCCAGGAATGCAGGGATGGTTTAATATACGGAAATCCATCAATGTAATCCACCATATAAACAAACTAAAGAAAAAAAACCACATGATCATCTCCTTAGATGCAGAAAAAGCATTTGACAAAATCCAACACCCATTCATGATTAAAGTATTGGAGAGATCGGGGATACAAGGTACATTCCTAAACATAATAAAGGCGATATACAGCAAACCAATAGCCAGAATCAAATTAAATGGAGAGATACTCAAGGAAATTCCTCTAAAATCAGGGACCAGACAAGGCTGCCCACTTTCTCCATATCTCTTCAATATAGTCCTTGAAGTCCTAGCCAGAGCAATAAGACAACACAAGGAGATCAAGGGCATCCAAAAGGGAAAGGAAGAAGTCAAACTATCCCTATTTGCAGATGATATGATAGTGTACATAAGTGACCCCCAAAATTCCACCAGAGAACTCCTTCAGTTGATAAGCACGTTCAGCAAACTGGCTGGGTACAAAATTAACTCAAAAAAATCAGTAGCCTTCCTATATACAAATGACAATCATACAGAGGAAGAAATTAGGAAATCTACACCCTTCACATTAGCCACAAGCAAGTTAAAATATCTAGGAGTAACTCTAACCAAACAAGTGAAAGACTTGTTTGAAAAAAAACTTTAAGTCCCTAAAGAAAAAGATTGAAGGTGACTTGAGAAGATGGAGGGATCTTTCCTGTTCGTGGATCGGGAGAATCAACATAGTAAAAATGGCCATTTTACCAAAAGCAATTTACAGATTCAATGCAATCCCTATCAAAATACCTACACAATTTTTTAAAGACATTGAAAGGTCAATTCTCAACTTTATATGGAAAAACAAAAAACCCAGAATAGCTAAAACAATCTTATACAATAAAAGATCCTCAGGAGGAATCTCCATACCTGATCTCAAGCTGTACTATAGAGCAATAGTACTTAAAACAGCATGGTACTGGCACAGCAATAGGCTGGTTGATCAATGGAACCGAATTGAAGACCCGGATATGAATCCACACACATACAGTCACCTGATTTTCGACAAAGAAGCCACATCTATTCAATGGAAAAAGGATAGCATCTTCAACAAATGGTGCTGGTCTAACTGGATTTCTACATGTAGAAAAATGCAATTGGACCCATACTTGTCACCATGCACAAAACTCAAGTCCAAATGGATTAAAGACCTCAATATAAAACCAGAGACACTAAATCAGTTAGAAGAAAAGGTGGGGAAGAGCCTGGAACACATCGGCACAGGAGACAACTTCCTGAACAGAACACCAACAGCCCAGGCCTTAAGGTCAACAATTAATAAATGGGACCTCATGAGGCTGAGAAGCTTCTGTAAGGCTGGAGACACTGTCAAAAGAACAAAGCGACAGCCTACAAACTGGGAAAAGATCTTCACCAACCCTGCATCTGACAAAGGTCTAATATCCAAACTTTATAAAGAACTCAAGAAATTAAATGCCACCAAACCAAATAACCCAATTGAGAAATGGGGCTCAGAATTAAACAGAGAATTCTCAACAGAGGAATATCAAATGGCTGAGACACACTTAAAGAAATGCTCAACATCTCTAGTCATCAGAGAAATGCAAATCAAAACAACTCTGAGATTCCATCTTACACCCATCAGAATGGCTAAAATCAAACATTCAAGTGACAACACATGCTGGCGAGGATGTGGAGAGAGAGGAACACTCCTTCATTGCTGGTGGGAATGCAAACTAGTACAGCCACTTTGGAAATCTATCTGGTGCTATCTCAGAAAAATGGGAATAGGGCTTCCTCAAGACCCAGCTTTTCCACTCCTAGGAGTATACCCAGAAGATGCTCCAGCACACAACAAGAAAATTTGCTCAACCATGTTCATAGCAGCCTTATTCATAATCGCCAGAACATGGAAACAGCCTAAGTGCCCCTCAGTAGAAGAATGGATAAAGAAACTGTGGTACATATACACGATGGAATATTACTCAGCTATTAAAAACAAGGATTTTCCAAAATTTGTGGACAAATGGATTGAACTAGAAATGATCATAATGAGTGAGCTAACCCAGAAGCAGAAAGAGTCAAATGGTATATACTCACTTATTACCGGACACTAGCCCAAGGGACAGGTCCCATGAAAGTCTGCACCTACCAGGAAACGGGGATAGACGTGAGGACATCCTATTGAGACTCTAGATGAGGAAAATATAGAGGATAGGCAAGTAGGGGGACCCAGAGGGTCCTAGAAACCTACAAGAAGAACATTATGATGGCTAGATCTGAGCCCAGGGATTCTGCTTGATCTAAGGCACCAACCATGGACAAAACGGGCAGTCATCATCAAACCCCTACCCAGATCTAGCCAAGGGACAGAACATTCTCCACAGCTAAGTGGAGACTGGGGACTGACTTTCACAGGATTTCTGGTGCCCCATATTTGGCCATGTCCCTTTGTGGGGGAGGCCCAATGGCACTCGGAAGAAGGATAGAGGACTACCAAGAAAAGACTTGATACCCTAGCACCATATTCAGGGGGAGGAGGTCCCCCACAGCCACAGTCATAGGGAAGGGGGATTGGGGTGAAAGTGGGAGGGAGGGAGAAATGGGAGGATGCATGGGATGGGATAGAAAATGAGATGTAATAGGAATTATTTTTAATTTTCAAATAAAAAAAAAGATA
Source organism: Acomys minous (assembly GCF_964271855.1). Taxonomy (NCBI): domain Eukaryota; kingdom Metazoa; phylum Chordata; class Mammalia; order Rodentia; family Muridae; genus Acomys; species Acomys minous. The sequence continues at coordinate 60,336,200 of NC_140488.1, read as the reverse complement.
GTTGAGCTGAGCAGTCATGGCACATGCCTTTAATCTCAGAACTCAGGATGCAGAGGCAAGCAGGCTTCTCTTTGCTTCAGGTCAGCCTGGTCTACAGAATGAGTTCTATGACATCCATGGCTACACAAAGAAACCTTGTCTCAACGCCTCCCCACAACACAAACAAAGAGAAAAGAAATAAAGGAATGCAGAAAGAAAGAAAGAAAGAAAGAAAGAAAGAAAGAAAGAAAGGACAGGTAGTTAAGTATGGACCTGGCTCATATAAGAAAGAAGTGTTCTGCTTTGGGCTCTGCTTAAATTTCCGCCTTCAGGTTATGCCTCAACTAACTCCATGATAGAATATGATCTGTAAGCTAACATGTATCTTCTCTCACTCAAGTTGGGTTTGATAATATTTGATCACAGCAACAGACAAACAAATGAACACATCTACCTTGTAACATTTTTCATCTGTTTGTAATGAAGATACAGAGTATCAAATTTGTTTTATTTAATCAAAAATCCAATGTTATAAGTTTTAGCTTATAAAATAGTCTCAATTCCATTAATACCTCTAGTATAAAATAAGTAGTTAAGACTATTTTCAGATTTAGATAGAGACCTTAAATTTTACTACAGAAATAGGTCATACATATCTTATAGTTAAAATTTAAAGATGGAATCATATTCAGTTCAAAGGGCAGAATAGAAAGAAATAATTCCAATTCAAAATCAATTATTTTCATAAAAGAAAAGTTTCCACAAAATAAACTTACTTAAAATGATATGTAACTTTGCATATTTAGACAAAGTTTTCTCAAATGTGAAGGTAGATTCCAAAAAATAGAAGAGCATGTGACCTTTTCAAGGTAATAACTATTGCATGCCATAAATCTATAGATTTATTATTGACATTAAAAGTATTTTAATGAAAAGAAACCAGTTACAATAACAGATAATGCATTCTGGAAGATTTACCCCCTAATCATTCAACCATTCAACTCATAATTCTGTAAACTGTGATTATTTTAATTTATAAATATATGTATATATGTGTGTTTCAAATACCAATAAAATGATTATTCACCAGTTATGAGCCATCTTTTAAATATTCTTTGCATGCTTTCTTTTGAAGCACATGTCTTTCATTCATAATTAATTCATTAATACAGTAAGCACATAAGAATACAGTATTATATAACAAACTGCTTTGACTGTGATAGATATTAATAAAATGACTGTGAAGTTTCTCTTGAGATCACAAGAGTAAATTGTCTGTAGTAGCATCTTCTGTTTTTTCAAGCACTGTTTAGGTAGGATTAAAGGTGTGTACTAAGGATGTGTCTGCATTCCAGTGGGATCATACAGACCTAGAAGATCTTTGGATGTGTTGCTTAGTTAAAATTCCTCTACTCTTAAAAACTATATTGATAAGGACAAATGACAATTATTGGTTCCTGTGTAGCATCTAAGACCTTTATAGTCACAGATAGTAGACTATTTTTATAGTAGTATGTATGAATTCCTTCTTACTGTGAGGGTATTAAGTCCCATTCAAGGCTGTTGTTGGCTGTAAGATATATGCCCCACTAGCACACTTTTGTGCTGTGTTTATGGACATGTTTTACAATCTATTTATCCTCTCTTTTGTAATATTCCCTGTGCTCGGGTGTAACAAGAAAAAAAGTCAAGAGCAGCTCCGTGTCAGGAGCGACTTTTTTTGGTTTTGTTTTGTTTTTTTCTTTTCTTTTTCAGAATAAAACTGAACTTGGTTCTTATCAAAGAAGAGATAGACACTTCTCTCAGAGGTAGGGTGTTTATGAGGGTTGAGGTCCTGGTTTTTCAGGAAGTGTTAATATTAATGATATTAATCGTGCTGACTTTGGGAAAATGAAAATGTTAGCCAAAGAAAAAGGAGTTATTCAGGCTGGAATGTCATGACTGGAGAAGAGTAAATTATTGAAAAGTAGAATGTAGGACACAAAAGTGAGGTGGTTGAAATAAAGTTGCCTCTGATTCTTGCTCTTGTTCTCACCTTCAAAGAGGCTATTATAGATGTCTGCTTTTTTGGACAAAGGACTCTATAGTCATTTACTCTTAGAATTTTGACCATTTATGACTTATTGCATTAATCATTGGCCTGTTGGCCTCCTAAAAATTGGCTTCTTTGTTGAAGGCTAAGAGTTTCAAACCTCATATTTAAACAATATTTCAACTGCATGTGCAACAAAATATTTTTGAAAGCATCTTAAATTCATCAATAAATAAAAGAAAGCCAGAACATAATTCAAGTATGATAATTAAGATTTGAATATATTTAAAGTTATCTTTTGTCCAAGAAGTATTTGTTCTTTTCTTTAATCCTTGTTTGGATATGCATTGTGAAATATACTATTTTAATACAGAATAAACTTAATGTAGATAAAAATCCAGTACTGCTTATTGTGCGAATTTTATCCATCCTCATTATCTTACATAGAACAAGCCTCAATGAGTACTAAATGCAACACTTTATGATAGTACTTAATGTTCATCAAAATTTTGTAGAGATACTTAACTTCACCAAGGCTTGATTTGTAAGTTAAAAACCTATAAAGCAATAGCTAGTTACTTCATGGAGGAAATAGATTTTGAAATTAAAAGATAAAATACATAAGATTATTTTCTTTAATTATTTACTTATTATTGCTCTTCACTACTCAAAGATTTATATTTTTAAAAATCTTAAAATGTTCTGTTAGTTTTTAAATTTGAATACTGAATATTCATCATTTCAAAAGCATAACATAACATGAACAGCTAATTAGTGAAGAATCAGAAAGAAAGAACAATTTTTTTTGTAGATGAATAGATGATATGTACACACACATATATAGATATAATTATATACATATATACATATCAGTATAAGTAATAGTCAAGTTTAACACATCCCTTTTTCTCCCATTACTTTTATTAAGCCTGTACCAAATACATTATTGTCTCCTTAAGAGGTATAATAAGATCTTCAGCTCTAAACACTTAACCCATTTTCTTTTCTCTAGTTGAACAGAAAGAGACAGGCCATTATAACATCAAATGAACAGTACAAAAACCTCTGAATTGCACACTTTTAGACAATTGCAGGTTTATATTGAAGGGTATTTGTCAACATTAATTGTAAGGATGTATTTGAGGTTTATTACTTTTAAAATATTTCTTTTCTTTCTTTCTTTCTAGTTTTTTGTAAATGAAAATGTATTTGTATACTTCCATTTCAGTGGTAACATGAGATTTGTACTGATTAAAAAATGCATTTATAGGTAAAATTAACAGTTGAATTTCTTTTTTATGGTGAAATTGGTGAGTTTTTTTTTATTATTGACCACAGAGATCATAATGTTTTTTATGGTTCAGATTGTGTGTAACATTGCTTGAAATAAAAATTATCTCAATATATATTCCAATTGATAAATTAATTTTTAGTTAAAATAAAATAAAATTTATTTTAATTTTAATTATGTGTATATATGCGGGTATATTGGCATGTTGCTATGTGCAAATCAATGTGGATATCTTAATAGGTTAAAACAGGGTATCAACTTTTCTTGAAAGGTAGAGTTACAGGTGTTTGTGACCTGCATGATATGGATGCTAGGAAGTTAATTTGGGCCTTATGCAAGTACATTCTATATTCTTACCTGCTTAGTCATTTCCTTAGACCTCATTTGGTACTTTACTTTTGATTTTCCTGGACATGTTTTCTCTGTGTAACACCAGTTGATTTGCTACTTTTAAAATGAAATACTTTTTATTATTTCATTAGTTTATTCAGATTACAACTCAACTGTTATCCCATCACTTGTATCCTCCCATTTTTTGCTCCCTCCCGCTTTCACCCTATTATCCTACCCTAGGTCTATGACCAAGGGGGACCTCCTCCCCGACTATATGGTCATAGACTATCAAGTCTCATCATGGTAGCTTGCATATTCTTTCTTTGAGTGTCATCAGGCCTCCCTACCAAGGGGAGATGGTCAAATATGGGGCACCAGAGTTCATGTTAGAGTCAGTCCCCGTTCTCTATATAACTGTGGAGAATGCCCTGTCCATTAGGTAGATCAGAGTAGGGCTTCAATGTTTCTACTTGTATTGTTCTTGGTTAGCACAATAAAAAATAGTTTGAGCAGACCCACCACCACCCTGGGCCCCCCCGATGTACCGGTCACGCTATTCTTCTTGTAGGTTTCTAGGACACTCTGGGTCCTTCTATTTCTCCATCTCCTATGTTTGTCTTACCTAGAGTTCCAGTAGGATGTCCTCACATCTATCCCAATATCCTGGTAAGTGAAGACTTTCATGGACCATGCCTTTTGGACTAGAGCCCAATTATAATTGAGTATATACCATGTGAGTCTTTCTGCTTCTGGGTTGACTGACTCAATATGATCATTTCTTGTTTCATCCATTTGTCCACAAATTTTGGGATTTTGTTGTTTTTAATAGCTGAGTAGTATTGCATAGTGTAAATGTACCACAGTTTCTTTATGGCAAGGAGAAGGAGGTTCTTCATTGCTGGTTGGAATGTAAACTTGTACAACCACTTTGGAAATCTATCTGCCACTTTCTCAGAAAACTAGGAATAAGGCTTCCTCAAGACCCAGCTATTTCACTCCTTAGAATATACCTAGAAAATGTTCCACCACACAACAAGGACATATACTCAACCAAGTTCATAGCAGCCTATTCATATTAGCTAGAACCTGGAAACAGCTTAAAATGAAATTCTTTTTCATAAATTTTATGGCAAAAGTCTTTATCCATTTTCTGGGTTTCTCTTAATATTCTTCATACTTCTTCTCTCAGATCCCTCTCGTAAGGTCATGAATATGAAATCTCAGATAAAAAAACTTTGTCAGCACAAAATAGAAGCAAAGGAAGTAACCAAATGGAAATATTTAACAAATAGTTACAAATTTACAAAATGTTGACAACTATTAGACTTTTGACAGAATCAAGATTTTATTTTAATCTCCACATTAGAGCAAGTGTGTTGTTAAGTAATATAATACTTGACTAGCTTGTGCAAAGCCCTGAGTTCAATTATCTTCAGTTAAAAAATTAAGCAAAAATAAAATATGCATTAATCCTTAAAGCTGAAATCTGATGTTTTGATAGAAGTATATAACTATTATGGATTTTTAAACTGTTGTAAAAAGACAACAAATATTTTTCAAACTTTGTTTTCTAAAATAATATAGTTAGAAAGAACTCAATTAAATGCTTCATAGACTAAATTTTAATAGCATCTTCTGTTAAAACTTTTAGTTTATTTGAATATAGACATATTTCTTTGTATTTAACAGGTTATATAATACAATAAAAAAGAGTTCTGGAGGTAAGCCTGGATTATTCACTGACTTGTGATATACCCTGAAATTTACTATAAGAGTATCTCAAAAAATGCATAAAAATACAAGGATGATAGTTGAGTAGGAATAAATACCTCTTTCTTGCATTGCCAAAGACATGAAAATTCAGTGACATGAAATTTCAAGAGGTAGCACAAAGTGCTGAAAGAAGAAGAGGAATCTTTGAAAACTTGTGTAAGAAACTAAATAAAGCATATAAACACTGAATGTCAAATTTATATTAGGAGCAATAAACCTGAGCACCAAACTAAGTGATAGCAATTGAAAAGAATACCACTTCCCCATGCTCTGATCCTATGAGCAAAGAGAAAAGGAAACTACAAAAGCAAAAACGGCAAAACCCAAAAGGACCCACATAGTCTGGCCTCCATCCACCACTATTTTCTTAGGGAATGAAGAACAGATATCAAGAGGAAACATGAAATCAAAATTCTACTTGGAAGCTTGCAAAATTTGACACAACCATGTCTTCAGACCCCAAATAACTACTCATTAAAGTCACACATCCTGAAGCATCACAGAAATGTGTTTTTAGTTGCTTTCTCCACTGCTGGAACAAAATACCAGGCAAAAGCAACACTGATACTGACAGTATATTTTTTACTTTGAGGATACAGTCCATCCTAGAAAAAAGTTATGATAGTGAGTGAGGCTCTAGTTGTAGTAACAAGATCATGAGGCCGTGGCTCACATTACATCAAGGGAGAAAAGTCACCATATTTTCATCTCAGAAATGATATCAATTTCAGACCAAAGAAATGATTCTATCTAAGTCTACCTTTGATGAACCAATAATGCTGACTAGGATTACTTACAGTACAATATACAACATATGAGAAGTTATAACACTGAAGAAAATGCCTCCCTCTCCCAGATATCAATAGGCACTTATGTCTTTTTGGAGGGGTGGGTTTTGTTACCTCTTACCTTAATCAACTACTAACAATTTCTCTATGAACTGGGAGGTGAAGGACTTTATGAGCCACTCCTTCCCCCATGACAAGGATGTCAATTTGTTTTAACATGTTGTAGTCTTTTTGTTATAGTCATCGGTGTATTAAGACTTGAGCCTAGTGACAGGAGACAACTTCCTGAACAGAACACCAACAGCCCAGGCCTTAACATCAACAATTAATAAATGGGACCTCATGAGGCTGAGAAGCTTCTGTAAGGCAGGTGACACTGTCAAGAGAACAAAGCGACAGCCTACAGACTGGGAAAAGATCTTCACCGACTCTTCATCTGACAAAGGTCTAATATCCAAAATATATAAAGAACTTAAGAAATTAAACACCACCAAACCAAATAACCCAATAGAGAAATGGGGCGCAGAGCTAAACAGAGAATTCTCAACAGAGGAATATCAAATGGCTGAGAAACACTTAAAGAAATGCTCGACCTCCTTAGTCATCAGAGAAATGCAAATCAAAACGACACTGAGATTCCATCTTACTTCCATCAGAATGGTTAAGATCAATAACTCAACTGACACCTCATGCTGGCGAGGGTGTGGAGAAAGAGGAACACTCCTGCATTGCTGGTGGGAATGCAAACTAGTACAACCACTTTGGAAAGCTATCTGGTGCTTTCTCAGAAAAATGGGAAAAGGCTTCCTCAAGACCCAGCTATTCCACTCCTTGGAATATACCCAGAGGATGTACTCCTACACAACAGGGACATATGCTCAACCATGTTCATAGCTGCCTTATTCATAATAGCCAGAACTTGGAAACAACCTACGTGTCCCTCTATAGAAGAATGGATAAAGAAACTGTGGTACATTTACACTATGGAATACTACTCAGCTATTAAAAACAAGGAATTTCCAAAATTTGTGGACAAATGGATTGAACTAGAAATTGTCATAATGAGTGAGTTCACACAGAAGCAAAAAGAGCTAAATGGTATATACTCACTTATATCGAGACACTAGTCCAAGGTGTACGTCCCCATGAAAAACTGTACCTACCAGAATAGTGGGTAAGAGGGGAGGACATCCAATTGAAACTTTAGGTGTGAGAAGCCTGGGAGAAAGAGGAAATGGAAGGACCCAGTGGGTCCTGGAAAACTACAGGCGAGTCTGGGCCCTGGGGCCCTCCGCAAACTGTGGCAACAGCCAAGGAAAAAATAGGCAGTATAAACCTTGAACCCCTACCCGGACTAGCCGATGGACATTCTCCATTGTTGAGTGGAGAAGGAGATCTAACTTTCACACAAACTCTGGTGCCTCATATTTGAACATGTCCCTTGGACGAAGATGCCTGGTGGCACTCAGAGGAAAGATAATAGGTCACCAAGGAGAGACTTGATACCGTATGAGCATATTCAGGGGGAGGAGGTCCCCCTCAGACACAGACTTAGGGGAGGGGAGGGGAGTAGGGGGAAAGTGGAAGGAAGGGAGGAATGGGAGGATACATGGGATGAGCTAACAACTGAGATGTAATATGTATAAATTAATAAAAATGTATTAAAAAATAAATAAATCACTTTAAAAAATAAATAAAAGGAATAAGAAGAGAAAAAAAAAAAGACTTGAGCCTAGTGAAACTGGAGCTTTGTGCATTCTAGGTGAGCATTCCACCACTGACCTATATTCCCTGTCCTTTTGCATATTCACAACTACCAAGATATCAAGAGGTAATGGTAGTGTCAGAATCACAAAGTGATGTCTGTGTATTTTGTTCTTTTTATTCAATTTAACACCCCAGCCCATGGAAAGATGTTGTCCAGTTATTCTTTGATTATGGACTAAAATGTAAAAGTGTAAACCAAGTAAATGTTTTCCTCACTGAACAATAGTTGCTGTTTGTTTTTGTTACAACAGTAGAAACCCTAACAAAGACAGAACTTTATTTAAAATTCTACTATCCTAATTTTAAAATGCTCAAAATATTTAAACACACATAACCCAAAGGAAAAATATGAAAATGGTCAATAAACTCAAGTAAAGATTCTCAACATCATTGGTCATTAGCAAAATGCAAATTAAGACCATTATAAGGTATAACAGCAGCTATGATGAAAGCGTTAAATTGACTATAATAATGGTGATGATAATAAACTAGATAATAACTCTTGCTAGCAAAGATGAGAAGAAATAAAATCTCTCACACTATTTTGGTTTTAAAATAAAATGATATAGCCACCCAAACGGAAAAAAAGCTTAATTTCTCTTGGAATTAGAGCAATGCATATTAGAATAACAGTTGTGCCATACAATTTAAAAACTCTTAAAGGGAAAAAAGTTATAAAATGTGACCATACGGAAAGATGCTAAAAATAGACAGGAAGAACTCTTGCTTTCTTATTGTTGGGAATAAAAAAAAATGCACTTAGTTCTATGAATTTTAAATTTTCTCTTTGAAGAAAAGCCAGCAATAGCATTTCCCAATGTTGTTGAAAAGTACAATTAGAATGTATATTCAAACCCATTTTGAAATTCTGATATTAAACTTTAAATGTTTTCAATAATTTCTAAAAACAAGACAATACAAATTTAAATGGAAAACCCATTCGCATCATAAAAATAAGTGTTATCTATCATAGAAATTTCTACTGCATGTAACAGTGCCATTGATTTCCAAAGTAAAAAAAAAAAAAAAACTCAAAAGGTTAAACATCCTGCCATTTCATTGTTTTATTATTATGATAAAGACAAAAGTGTAATGATGGCAAATTTAGAAGTTGGTGAAAGTGAGTGAATAAATACTTACCTATATCCTTATATAAATACATAAAAATATTCCTTTGCTGAGGGAGCTAGAAAGAAAAAAAAATGTTACCCACAGTAATAATAAGCAACCTTTTATTTTTACGGTTTACTAATATAGTCCACAAATAAAAATAGTGTCCTGTTTGAAAATGCCTTTTTTCCGGATTGTTTTAGTTCCTCAAATTGTTATAATATGGTACACATAAATCACTGAATACATTGTGTGTTACAACTTAAAGGTACGAATTAGTCAACAGTGTTATCTATTTTGGCTTTAGTGAAGAAAACAGTCTCATCTCTGATAGCTTCTAGAATTTAACAGAAATATTTGATATCCCTTGACTTATATTTAAAATGTTTCAATTTTTCATATGCAGATCTAATTCATTTGATTACTTTTGTCTACTATATAAAGATTACTAATACTGAGTAACCTGTATATCTTGATATCTTGGCTTTAAAAGAATTAATTGGATATTTATTTTAATTTTGGAGATTTTTTATGTGTTTGTGTGTACATATGTGCATGTGAATGTTAGTGCAAGGGTCCAGCAGCATCAGATAACTGGAGTTGGATTTGTAGGAAGGTGTGGGCTGCCTCAATAGGTTGTGGTAATCAATATGGGTTGTCTAAAAGAACAGTATGTGTCCTTAACTACTAACCTATGCTTTGATATTAACTAACATATGCCAAACAACTCTCCAAGAAATATTAGTTTCTAAGAGATTACATTTATACTTTTGTATGTTTTGGACCACAAAATTTAGCTTAGAATATTAGGCTTGAACTATGAACATATAGTATAAGCCTATAAGGTCTTTTAGTGTTAGAATGTGAGAAAATTTTCAAAGTAATAAAAAAAAAACAACAAGTAACACTCAGTAATGTCATTCTAGCTTTATGTCTGTGAAATCATGGGTTTAATCTCAGGATTAAAAATATCAAAAGAGTGAGTAATGTGAAAAGAATTTAGAACTGATCTAAAACAGCCCCCAATGTCAAAACTGAAAAACAGTTTGAGAAACAACAAAAACCCTATTACTTATTTATAAAAATTATCAAATAAATGTGTCTGTGATTACATAAACAATATATATTAAAATTAAAAAACACACACACACACACACACACACACACACACACACACACACACACACACACACACACACATATATATATATATATATATATATATATATATATATATATATATAGAGAGAGAGAGAGAGAGAGAGAGAGAGATGGAGAGAGAATACTGAATGTATTTTCTTGCTCCAAAATCTTCCCTTTCTCTATTGCAATAAATGACCACCTTGAAAATCAGTGTAAGCTCAGGAAACTGGTTACAGGTTAGAATCAGATTTTTGAAAAATGATCAAATTAAGTAGATCAATATTCTAGCACAGAGGGTAGCTGAGGGAAATTACAATTGTAGGTCTAGAGCTTAAACTTACAGAAGAGGAGTGAGGCAAAGCAGATGTTAGTATGAGTGGGGAACTAGAACAGCAATTACCTTTGCTAGGACATGTAGGACCAATCATGTGTCACCTTAGAAGCTTTAATTTTTCTGGCTTAACTGCTGATTGGACTTTTAAAGAGACATAGATAATTCTTGTCTACATTGTTCCAATGCCTTTATTGTAAGTAAACATCCAATAGGAGCCCTCAAACTCAGATGGCCAGAACAATTTGATAACAACTATTATTTATCCCATGTTGCCAGGTTGAAATACACACACACACACACACACACACACACACACACACACACACACGGAGAATGCAGCATACCTTATCAATTGTTATGCACATATCTAATGAAAAAATGTGAACAGGGCTTAGTGTATAAGTAGATCTTTACTATCTAACATTTTTTATACACTGCTATGAAATAACTTAACCATGCTCTCCACAATAAATATGCTAAAAAAATAACAAACATAATAAAAGTGTAAAACATTGTCTTCCTCTATGCTCTCATGAAGAAAAAAATGGTGACTTTTTTCCATCTATTGTTCTGTATCTTTCCTTTTTGTGTGCAAAGCAAATCACTTTTGTGTAACACACTGACACTTTTTGCAAGTCCATTTCTTATAAATCTCTTCTTTAAATTACAGCTTACTTATTTCTTATATTTCTCAATTGTTAGTAATGTTGGCTTTAATATATTTCAAATCCATAAAAAATTTCTTTAAATATTCCAAGTGATTTCTTCTCCAAACATATCTGTACAGTAGCTAAAGTTTTCACTTTTTCTTACAATATTTAAATGTATATTTACTTTTAAAGTGCTGGTTTTGTGATTACTATTGAGTTCTTTTTTACAAGTAATAAGTAGATTGCTACCCACCAGAGAAAGCTTCTCATTTAAAGGATCCCTACAAATATTAGAAGTAGTCCATGCAGCAGCAGAGTGAACAGAAATACAAGCTAAACATTTAGAAAAGTAATGATGAAATAATTTTAAATAATTGCTCAAAATCAAGAGAAAGATACAAACTTCCAAGTATAAGTGGTTATTAAAACATCAACTAGACTAGAACTGTTATATGTAATATTATACTTGTAATGTTTGGACTGAGAAAATACATGGAAAGATACAAAATTAAAATTATCAAAACTTACAAATTCGTTAGAATTATTAAGACCTCTTAACAGAACGGAAAACCTAAAGTCATGAAAACATGGAATGATATATTCCAAACTCTGAGAGTACATGAAAGCCAACCATTATTACAATTTGGAAGAAAGTTACCCATTAAAAGAAATAACCATCCTCTGAATGAAGCATCAATGAAAGCAATTCACAGACAGTAAAACATAGCATTGTAAAAATTAATCAAAAGCATGAAAGAATTAAGATATTCATAGCCACTCGATATTCCTTTGTTGAGAATTCTCTATACTCCATTTTTAATTGGGTTATTTGTTTTGGTGGTGTTTAATCTCTTGATTTCTTTATATATTTTGGGTATTAGCCCTTTGTCTGATATAGGGTTGGTGAAGATGTTTTCCCAGTCTGTAGGCTTATGTTTTGTTCTGTACACAGTGTCCTTTACCTTCTTGCTATATTTAATTTGTTGCCTATATGTGTAATAATATAAATGTATATGTAAAAAATAAGATCATTATTAACTTATAACCAATTCCCAATTACACTAAACATCCATACCTCAAGAAGAGATTTTAAGACAAAGAATGCCCTTTGGGGGGGACCAAATAAAATTAGGAAAATATGAGGAGACACCAGGTAAAAGTTAGAAAAAATTGTAAAGAAAGCTAACAATACCATTTGTTGGCCATTGTGTAAATGTTGTGAAATTCTAGGCCTAAATAGAAGTGCTGTTTTGGACAGTATGAAATGCTGGGCTAATTTATATCAGCAGACTTCTTCTAAGCACTCCTAAAAGCAGGATTTGATGAGCATCAGTAAACTGGAATAAGCTGGATGCTGGAACAGATGTGTCAGTGTCTCAACATCCTGGAGGGTGAATCCTGTCAGATTGATCCAGCATCATCAATGTCTGATTCTTTTGTTCTGAAAATATATAATTTCTCATAAGCATTAGATAGAAAGTGTAGGAGACATAGACCAATTAAGGATGGTTCTCTGCTCTTTGTATGAGCAGAAGGAAGATGTCTGTATAGATCCTCCTTTGGTACCTGTTATATTAGACTGAGCCATTACCTGTCTCACAAGAGAAGACCTCCAATTTGAAGAGACAAGCTGATTGCTCTGAGCAATAGAAAAGGTCTTATGCTTTAAATATAATTTTTATAAATTTCTTTTTAATTATATTGCTCAAGCATACTCTCAGAATCCTGTACCTGTTTAGTGGTTTGGGCCTGGGTTTCTATATTTGTTGTGGCAACTTTTATCCTGCCTCTTTTTCCATATGGAATGAGTGGTTATGTCTTTATAGTCAAACTTGATGTAAATTTCTTTATTTTTAGAGTTTAATTATACCATAGGTATCTTTTACATGGGTCTTTTAATTTGTTGTGGCTATCTTTGTCTTATCCCTTTTCCAAATTGAATGGATGGTTATGCCATTTAAAAAAAGGAATTATAGTTTTTGAGTTTTAGAACATAACTTAGGCAGGAATGTATTTTTTCCATGTTTGTACTACTTTTTGTCTCCTTGGGCAATGCATAGCCATAACCTGTCTTCTGAGAGACAGTGTCTCATGGGATAGGCTGTTTGCCAGAGCAATGTTACATCATACTTTAATCAACATTTAAAAGTGATGTGCCCAGTTTATGCATCCATTCAATTAGTCTGAGTCTTTTTATTGGAGAGTTGAATACATTGATATTAAGAGATATTAATAATCAGTGGTTGTTAGTTACTTTTATTTTGATGTTGGTTGTTGTAGTGTGTTTGTGTTCTTGTGTACTTTTGGTTTTGCTGTAGTGAAGTTATTTCTATCCTGTGGGTTTTTTGGTTTTAACCTCTTTGATTGGGAATTTTCCTTCTAGTATCTTCTGTAGGGCTGGGTTTATGTGTAGATATTATTTAAATTTAGTTTTGTATTGAATTATCTTCTTTAACAAATCTATATTGACTTAAATTTCTGGTGGGTATAACACTATGGTCTGTCATCTGTGGTCTCTTAGGGTTTGCAAGATACCTGCCCAGGGCTTTTTGGCTTTTATGGCCCCTGTTGAGAAGTTATGTGTGATTCTGACAGATTTAGCATTATGTATTTCTTGGCCTTTTTCCCTTGCAGATTTTAATATTTTTCTTTGTTCTGTACGTTTAATCTTTGATTATTATATGGGGGGGGATTTTCTTTTCTGGTCTAATCTACTTGGTGTTCTGTAGGACTCTTGTATGCTTATAGGCCCTTCTTTCTTAAGATTGGGAAAATTTCTTTTATAATTTTGTTGAAAATATTTTCTTGGCCGTGGAGCTGAGAATCTTCTCTATTATTGTTTGGTTTCATCTTTTCATGGCATCCTTGATTTCTTGGATGTTTTGTGTCAGGAATGTTTTAGATTTAACATTTTCTTTGAAGGATGAATCAATGTACTCCATTGTGTCTTCTACACCTGAAATTCTTCTATCTATTGCATTATTTTGATGATTCTTACCTTTGTAATTCCTGTTTGTTTGTTTCCCCAAGTTCTCCCTCTCCAGGATTTCCTCCTTATTGTTTCTATTTTGTCTTCAGATTTTCAAGTGTTTTATTGATTTCTTCAATTGTTTTTATTTTCCTTCATTTCTTTAAGTGATGTATTCAAGTTCTTCACCCATTTTTTTGAATTTTCCTGTCATTATTACAGTTATTTATTCATTTCCTTTACAAAGATCTTTCTAAGGATCTCAATCTGTTTAATTGTATCTTCCTGTATTTTTAAAGTATTTTATGCATTTTCTCTGTTATCATCTTTATAAGCATAGATTTAAAGTAATTTTCTTGTTTTTCGGTTATATGGGAGAATTCATGGCTGCTTGCTGTAGGATAACCAGGTTCTCAATATATCATATTGCTCTGGCTTTTGTTGATTATGTGTTTATGCTAATATTTAGCCATCTGGTTGTTGCCAGCATGGGATGGTCATTCCTGGTGTCCATTGGGCTGGGAAAGCCCTTGCTGAGAAGCTAGATGGTCCTGGAGGAGTCTTCCTTGGATTGGTAAGTATGGTCTCAGGCTAGTGGGTAGTTCTGAGGATATTTCCCTTGTCTCTCCTCAGATGTATGAAGCTGAGGGAAGACTAGACTCCTCAGGAGACCAAGTTTGTTCCTTTTACTTGAGGAATTCCAGGAAACAAGTGCCCTGCTACTGGCTTTCTTGCTCCAAGTTTAATGAGCTCTGTTTTGCCACAGGTTTTGATCATACACTGTACTAGCTGGGCACAGCCATGTTGGGAAACCTGTGAACACATAGGTCTGTTCCTTCTCCCTAATGAGATGTGCTGAGCTTCAGAGTAGTGGATGGTACTGTTTTCATGGACTTTGAGTGTCAGGAGAACTGAAGTTAGTAACCATAAACTGCTTGTACCCTGAAGGTATTCATGGCACAGTAAAAGTGGATGGGTGATCAAAAACTGAACCCGCAAACAGATAGATAGCCAGAGGCTGATAACTGGCCCTGATAGGAAACCAGAAACATTTCTTAGGATTCATCTGCATGACCTGAGGTTGAACCTGCTAGTTTCCCCTACCATTGACTTTCCTCTCAACTGGGAAACACAGACACTGGCATTTTGGCATCTTCAGTACAGCCTGTCTGTTGCTTTATGATCACTGCTGTCTTGGTGATCAGATACCATGAATGAGCAACAATGACATTTTGGATCCGTTTCTGACAGAAAAATTCTCAATTATAATTATAAACTCAGTTGTATTATATAAGAAAGGGAACAAGCATCACAATTTAGCTGATTTCATACTAGAAATGAAAATGTCATTAAATGTACATACAGTCAATTAATGAAATATATCAAATAAAAAGGATTAAAAATCATAATTATTTCAGTAAATGCTTAAAAGATTGACAAAATTTAACATCCTTTCATGATTAAAATAATAAACTGTAGAAAGAATGATATATTAATATATTAAAATATAACTGATAAAAAATCATAACCCTTACACTGATTCTTTACCAGGAATAGGAAATGCAGGTCAACTTCCAACATTCTCAGCACAGTACTTAAAATTCAAGAACAGTAAATTAAGAGAAACAAAAAGGATATAGCTGGCAAACTGAGACAACCAAATTATTGATACTTGAAAATCATGTGATCCTACAAATTAAAAACCTTCCAGAGTCTCCTAGAAGATTATGTCTGATAAACACTTTCAGAAAAGTAATGGGATTATGAGCACACACACACACACACACATACACACACACACACACACACACACACACACACAAACACACATACACACACCTAGCCAAAAGAATTATAGATGACAATAGAAGGTGGATAGATTTCCTATGATCAAAAAGTAGAAGATTTAATATTTTTAAACAGCTACATTTCCAAAAATAATCTACTCTTCACCTACATTTCTAAAAGCAATCTACTATTCAGTTCAATATATATCACATTTCCATTTTTTTCTTCAAATTAGCATGTTAAAAGAAATCTAAAATTCTTACAAAAAAACACAAAGGATCCTAAACAAGAAGAAAATGAGAAAATGCTGCCGGGCGTGGTGGCGCATGCCTTTAATCCCAGCACTCGGGAGGCAGAGGCAGGCGGATCGCTGTGAGCTCGAGGCCAGCCTGGTCTACAAAGTGAGTCCAGGACAGCCAAGGCTACACAGAGAGACCCTGTCTCGAAAAAAACCAAAAAAAAAAAAAAAAAAAAAAAAAGAAGAAGAAAATGCTAAGCAAAAAGAGAAGTGTCAGAAGTACCACACTACCAGCTTTCAAACTATACTGCAGAGACATAGGGCGAAAAGAGAGTAATGCTGTCAGAAAATACCTAATCACCACAAAAGTATTCAGACATTTTAAAATGGGCCTAAGCAAGCACTGCCTTCTGATTCATGAAATATTGCTAAACACAAATTGGAATCAAGTCTTTAGCAATCAGTGATGGTGAATTTTCTTTTCTGGTCCAATCTTTTTGTAGTTCTGTAGGCTTCTGGTATATTTATGGGCACTTTTTTTTATGTTTGTGAAGCATTCTTCTATGATTTAGTTGAAAAACCTAAAGTGCTAAAGAAGACTATTTCACAAATATAATTTATTTCTGTATGGACCTATCATCATATTTACATATATGTTTAGTTACTAATTCCAATTGGATTTCTCAAAGATAAAATAATTTATTTTTAAATGTGTGAGTGCTTTGCTTGAATTTATGCATGTGCATTACTTTTGTGAATTGGTGTCCACAGTGACCATAAGAGGACATTGGATACCCTGGATCTTGAGTTTCTGAAGTTTGTGGGTCACAATGAGTTCTAGGAATAAAATCTTGGTCTTCTCCAACAGCAGTAACCACTCTTAATAGCTGAAGCATCTATCCTGTCTCTGCTGAAGGTTTTTGGGATAAAGATACCAGTTTAGATAATTGTTTCTAAAACTTTTCATCTCTGTCAATATAAGACCTCCATATTGTTGATTCAAAGTGACACAAATCCATACTTTATTTCATACTCATTATAATTCTCTAATTTATTAAGTAACTGATCTTTTATTATCACATATCTTCCATGGGTTTTTAATTCATTTATATATACAAGGTAGTCCAACAGTTGCTCTGGAGACAGTTTTTTTAAATGTTGTTGATCAGCAAAACATCTGGAATTTAAAATCACAGTTCATTTCCCCTTTGAGATAAAATAAATTTATTATAACCTTACTGCTCATTAAGCCTTCAATATTAAATTAATTACAATTTAGTAACTCTAATGCATTTCTATGTGACAATATTTTCCCATTTAATTAATTTTACTGAAAGATATTATTTTGGTTGCAGTAAACAAAGTGAGTTAATATTAAAAGGATTTCTAATTTCATTAAATTAGGCTAAAAAGGTGACTGTTTCTCAGTGTGACAAATATGAATAATATAGTACATTTCAATGTTATTCTTAATAATTTACTTTCCTATCCATGTTTTATGAATTATGTTTCCCTTTGAACTATTGCTGTAGCTTTCCTTTTATTTTGCTTTTATGTTTTATTGATAGGATATGATTTGACCATCAGTGCATTTCTTCTAGATACAGTCCTCATCTAAGAGTTTGGTCCTTATTCAAACAAGTTGCAATTCAAATGCTATTCCTCTCAATCTCTTTTAATTAGTTCAGGCTACTGATATTACCCCTCATATTCTATGTCTACTGATGTTTTTCTATGGCCTTGTACACTATCCTTCTTTCTCAGAAGCACTGTTTTAATAAACTAAATTTTCCTCTTAGTTTGCCATTGAAACAACTTAGAAACTACCATTTTCTCCTTCTCATAAATTACCTCAGCACAAATTACTGAATCTAGATGTCATCATACTAGATTCTCTCAGTAAAGAATTTTTATAAATGAAAAAGGAAATAATATTATTATCTCTATATGTTTCTATATTTTCATAGATATTTTCTAAATATTTCTATAATTTAAAAACAATATGTACTTCTATAAATAGGAGATAATTAAAAATTACACACCACAACAAATATGATTAGGATGCTATACTTTAGATTTTGACTATTCTCATATGAATAACAATCTGCTAAGACTTAGCTACTATCTTGACACTATTGTCAAATAAATGAAATTTTAAGAGGTAACATCTAGGGGAGATCCAAGATGGCAGCACCTAGCCAACACCTTGTTTGATCAGCAGTACAGCAGTGACTATTCAGCAACTTAAAGACCTATCTGAGAGCCATAAAACACCAGTAGGAGTATCGTACAGGTGAGAAGAGTCCAAATTTTGTGTATACCCAAGGCCAAAATACAGAAAAGTTCTGGGTCCCCACAGAAATGGATGGCCAGCCTCTGAAATCCTTGCATGCATAGTGAACATTGGCTCACAAAAATGTCTGTGTCTGTAGGTTCTAACCAGCAGATTCCAAGTCTGGATCACAAGTAGGTCAGATATACGGTCACTGAAAATGCACCCACAGAAAGCTCTGGGCATCCAAGTAACCAAAAGATGCCTGGGCTCACCACATGCTGGGCAGTGGGCAGCTTCAGAATTGCGAGGGTGTACAGTGAGCCTTTGCTACCATAAATATCCCAGCATTAGTAGGTTGCAGCACTGAAGACACCATAGTCTGCAATACAAGTGGATCTGACCTCAGGTCACTCAGAAGCCCCAAAGAAAGGTCTGAGTGTCCACACAACCACCTGGCACCCAGGCACATGACATACACCCAGAAGGTCAGGCACCTTCTGAATTCCCAGGGAACACAGAGCCTTAGCCCACAAAAACACCAGGGTCTCTGACTTCCAGCACAGAACAGACACCACGATTTGGAACACACATGGATCTGACCTCAGGTCACCTAGAGAGGACACAGAAAACTATGGATGTCCAAACAACCACCAGGCACACACCCGAAACATAGGCATCACAATGGGTAGATGTCAACTTAAGAATACAAACAACTTAAAACATCTATCTAGACCTAAAAATCTCTTAAACCATAAACAACAAGGTTTAATTATAAAACTAAACTATCTGGTCTTCAACACCATCAGAGACTTTAGAAGGAATAAAATTGATACCTGAGTATATGGGGTGTGAAAGTTAGTAGCTTTCCACATGAGAAGGTGACAGAAACAGTTTGATATCTGAATAGTCACCAAAAACTCTCTATAACATTGATAAGATATAATAGATATTGATTTACATTCATAATTTTAGATGCACCAAGATAGCAAAGATGTTTTCTTCAGGGCTGTCAAATACAAATAGCCAAAACACTAAGAATGTAACATTTATATAATTCCTGGTTGGGTCATAGTTTTTCTTGCTATAGGTAGTTATATATATATATATATATATATATATATATTCATAAAGAGGAAAACATTAAAAACATTCAATCCATCATTACATAGCTATAGATGTATGAAAATAATACAGAAATATAGTATGTTTTCATGCTGAAGCATTAATTTTCAAGGTTTCAATTACTATTATATTTTTGTTTTGATTTTGATTTTAATTTTTTTCTTTTGAGAAAGAGAGTAAGAGTGAGAGTGAGCATGAAGTTAGGTAGGTATGGAAAAAAGGATCTAGAAGGAGTTGGGAAAGGGTTGTGAAAAAAAACAAAGCAAGGAAAAATTATCAAATATGTAAATATGCTCCGTCCTGTTCCAAATATCTGCTTACTTGTTTGAGAATATTGCCTGGTCCTTGTATCTAAGAACAAGAGAGTGCCCACTTGGTGGATGTAATATGAAGAGCCACAGATAGCAGCGCCCCCTGCTGCTTCCCCAGTGCAATGTGCCACTTATTCACATGCGCAATATGCCTTTGAGCAAGCCCCTTATGCCCATGCCTGAAGGCATAGTGTGAGGTGGTGTGATCCCAAGGCACCAACCAAGAGCGACCACGTGGCAGTCTCTGATAGGACCAGGCACACTATAAAGGTTCTGTGGGAGCTTTTCCTGGGGTCACTCCGGTAGTCAAGGTTCCTGAATAAACTGCTGCGAGAAGAGTTCCCGGTGTTGGTGTCTTTCCTGCTGGTCGGGGGCGGCATCGACATTTTGGTGGCCCGTACAGGGAATCTCAGAACTTGCGGCAGCCAGGGCAGCTAGCTGGTAAGTTCCCAGTCAGTGGAACATAACTGTTAAGTTCTCAGGCTTTGAGACAATAAAGTTTCAGGACTCGGACAAAATGGGGAATTATATTTTGGGGAAAGTGAAAGAGGAACGGTTTGAAGGGGACGATTCTGGCCCCAAGCATGAAGAATTTGAGGAGTTGGCTGAACAGATAGATAGCATTATTATGCCAAAAAAGAAGGAGACCAAGATTACGCAGCCATCAGCTCCTGAGCCACCTGAATCTCCAGGCGGAATAATACCCCAGCCCTATATACCAGGGGGAGATAGGTCTACCTGTCCTGAGGTATGGAGGCAAATTCATTTGCAAAATGCCCCTCATTGTTACCCAGTTTTTCAGAATGCACAAGGGAATTGTTATCACGAACCCTTGCGTTTTAAAATTGTCCAAAGACTGGCTGAGTCTGTTCGTGCTTATGGCACGACCGCAGCCTTTGTTATGGCGCAGTTGGAATCCCTAGGGAGGTATTGCATGACACCCTCAGATTGGCAAAATTTAGCACGAGCCTGCCTTTCACCTGGCACCTATTTAGATTGGAAAGCTTATTATATTGAGTTCTCAGCTGAGCAGGCAACTGCCAATGCAGCTAATGGACAACCGGCATGGGACCAGGATATGCTTATGGGACAGGGACGTTCTGCTAACCAACAGACAGGATATCCGGCGCAAGTTTTTGAGCAAATTAATTTTATTGGCACAAGGGCATGGAAAGCCCTTCCTAAACGAGAAGTATCTGAAAATCTCACAAAAATTATTCAAGGAGGCAATGAAATATTTGCTGACTTTGTGGCCAGATTAGTTGATGCCGCTGGAAAGATCTTCGACGACCCAGATACTGCAATGCCTTTGATAAAACAACTTATTTTTGAGCAATGTACCAAGGAGTGTAGACAAGCCATAAATCCATACAAACATAAATCTTTAGATGTATGGTTAAAGATCTGCAGAGAGATAGGAGGACCATTATCAAATGCAGGATTGGCTGCAGCCGTGATGCAGGCAGCCCAAGGAAGGAATAGAAATGGAATTACTGGTCCTCAAAATAGTTTCAAGTGTGGTAAAGAAGGACATTTCAGATGCCAGTGTCCCAGGGGGGTTAATCAGAATAGTCAAAATCCTCCTCCACGTACACCTGGCCTCTGTCCCAAATGCAGGAAAGGAAATCATTGGGCTAATGAATGCCAGTCAGTAAAAGACATTAATGGTCAGCCACTAGCAGCAGGATTTGGGGGAGCACGGCCAAAAAACGGGACACGGGGCCCTTGTCCTCAGGGCTCTAAAATATATGGGGCAATGGAGGAGACCAGAGCTCCAGAACAGTGGCCAAGTCTGGGTTCTCCCATAGAATGGCAACGCCCCAGAGAGCTACTAGAGGGAGCGCAGGCCTTGACCTCTGTTCCACCACCAGACTCGTACTGACCCCACAAATGGGGCCTCAGTTGGTAGGCACTGATTTCACTGGCCCTCTACCAAAAGACAAAGTGGGACTACTAATTGGCCGTAGTCCTACTACATTGCAAGGCCTTATTATTCATCCCAGTGTAATTGATCCAGATTATACAGGCACTGTAAAAATTATGATCTCATCTCGTGTGGTGAGCGCAATTTCGCCCGGTGACCGTGTAGTGCAGTTGCTCATTCTTCCTAGCTGTCATAATTTATTCCCGGCAAAAAATCAAACACGTAGAGGGAAGGGATTTGGATCCTCAGGAACTTCAGGTTACTTGGCTATGAATTTACAAAATCGCCCCACTCTAAAACTTTTAATAGAAGGAATAGAAATCACTGGTCTTATGGATTCCAGGGCCTTTATCAGAAGGTAATGATATAGTGGATAAAGCTACACGGGCCCATTTAATCCTAACTGCTTTGACTAATCTGGATCGAGCCCGTCAATTCCATTCTTATTTCCATGTCAATGCAAAAACTCTAGCTTCCCGCTTTGCCATTACATGCGAGGAGGCACGAAATGTGGTGAAAGAATGTCAAGAATGTGCTCCTTTTAGGCCTCAACTACCCCTGGGGGTAAATCGTTGAGGCCTATGTCCCTTGCATATCTGGAAGATGGATGTCACTCATATACCAGAATTTGGGAAGCTAAAATATGTGCATGTTTCAATTGACACTGCCTCAGGTATTATATTTGCATCCCCACATACAAGAGAAAAATCCCGTCATGTTATTGATCATTGCTTTGCGGCATGGAGTGCCTGGGACATGCCAAAAACTTATAAAACTGATAATGGTCCAGCTTATTCATCTGCTACTTTTACCTCCTTCTGTGCACAGATGGGTGTTACATTACTTCATGGCCTCCCTTATAATCCTCAAGGACAAGGTATCATTGAAAGAGCACATCGCACCCTTAAGGAATTCCTTCAAAAACAAAAAAGGGGAATAGGGTATAAAAGAACACCTAGAGAGTGCCTTTCTTTGGGTATGTTAACCATAATTTTTTTTCAATTAGATAAGTCTGGCATGATGGCCGCTGAGCGTCATGAGAGCCAAGACTCTACTTATAAAGGCACAGTCATGTGGAAGGATGTCCTTACAGGGCAATGGAAGGGCCCAGACCCAGTATTGGTCTGGGCGAGAGGATCTGTTTGTGTGTTTCCACAGGATGCAGACCAACCAGTGTGGGTGCCTGAAAGGTTAACTCGACTTACAAAAAGAAAGAATGATGATGTTTCAAAGCCTCTGGCAGAGCCTGACCCCATAGATGGGAATATGGATGATAATGGTGGGAAACATTCTGGGCTCCATGACACAGCCTGAGTATAGTGAGGAATATTGTCGGGTTTTCCAAAACCATTACCAGTATTACATACAACCGCAATTTTCCCAAGAATCTTCACCACCAATGTTTCGTTAACAAAAGAGATGTCACCTGATACAGAAAATATGGGCTTTTCCCTTAAAGGAAGCTTATGTTTTCAGATTATTAACTTGTCTAGCAGTCTCTCCAAGTATCTTGCAGGTAACTGGAGCAGAAGCCTGTATAGTCCCCTGCAGGAACTGTGTCTCTCCCTAGTGCACATCAATTCTACACGTACTGACATCTCCATGGTCTCTGGGCTGTCGCAGTGGTTCCAGAATGCCTTCTCTCATCGGCAGGAATTTGCGGGAATAAGAGCTTTGACAGTGTGTCTGGTCCTTGTCAGTTGCCTAGCACTCTGGTGCATATGCAGGATACACACCCGCCAACATCGCACGCAGGCCTCTATGATGCAAGCATTTGCTGCACTGGAGGCTGGGCAATCTCTTCAGATGTGGCTTGGCATGATAGAGAAGTAGTCAGTGACGGGTATAGATCCTCCGTGCACTTAGCAGACCAAGGCCATGACACTAATGTGCTTCCGCTTCCCCTTCCTTGGCATGGTGAGAATGGCATATACTCAGATATTGCCTGCCATAAGGCATGGGCACCTGCAAGGGGTGTAGGACGAGGTACTGCAGGGTGAGGACCAGATTGTCCGACTCTGATTGCATAGAGGTTGATGTCAGAAACTGTCTTGTTCGCTGTATGTTGGGTATGCCCACAGACAGCAGATCAGGACCCCCCTCTCCTCCTCAAAAAGACATCTTGACAGGCCAATGTGGCCCCAGGAGGATCAGGTCAATGCTTCCCCCCTCTGGTTAATGCCCGCTCCCTTCAGGGACCCAAGCTCACCTGTATATGATGGATCCATCTACCTCCTTTTCTAATAAAGAGAGAAAGAAGAAGAAGATGTTGAAGAAGAATATGTTGGGGACGGGTTACATGGCCAATGTTCAACCATCCTGTCAGCCTATTTCTCCAGTGCAGGGGGGACAATCTACCAGGCATTCTCTGTGCCACTTGCTCAAAATTTAATGAATAAGTGGGAACTGTGGAGAGCCACAGATAGCAGCACCCCCTGCTGCTTCCCCGGCGCAATGCGCCCCCTTTTGCGCATGCGCAGTGCTCCCCTTTTTGCGCATGTGCAGTGAGTAAACCTTATGCGCATGCGCAGTGAGCAAGCCCCTTATGCACATGCCTGAAGGCATGGCGTGAGGTGGCGTGATTCAAACAAGGCATAGCTTGAGGTGGTGTGATCTGAATGCACCAACCAGGAGTGACGACGTGGCAGTTTCTGATAGGACCAGGCACACTATAAAGGTTCTGTGAGAGCTTTTCCTGGGGTCACTCCAGAATCCTGAATAAAAAACTGTGGCAAGAAGAGTTCCCGGTGTTGGTGTCTTTCCTGCTGGTCGGAGGTGGCATCGACATGATCCAATTAAATGTTTTACTTTGTCAGAGTTGTCATAGTCATGACTTCTCTTCACAGAAATAAAACCTGAACTAAGACATATGGCTTTATAGTTAGAAATCCTATTAGTTTAAATTATTGACGGATGTAATACTACATTTTCACATTTGTTATTGACTAATTTTATTTCAAACTAAAAATTTATTTTGTTGAAAAGTATAAATACATGTATATAATATATATGTTTATGCTTTCAATAATCAGAGTACATAGTAGAAAAATCATTGTCAGTGATTTCCATTATGTTCTTACAGCATCTGTCTTACACTGAGTATATGTAATGCTTTCACCCAGGAAATACTGATATAGCAGATACCAGCTGGATAATGTCTAAAATATTACAATTCTGACATTGTATACTTGGAAATAGTTACAGATTTAAGGCTAAATTTCAAATATCGGCATTTCTATTCAAATGCTAATAGCAAGCCAAATTTGATTTTAATTCTGTTTATGAATAGCTGGACTAAATGAAGGTTTCTATTTCTCGTTAGTAGTTGGCATTTGTTAATTTTCTAGAGTTCCTTAGAGAACACTGGGGTGTGAGTGATTCCTTTTTTTACTATATAAGAAGATTATAAACAATAGCAATTAACCATAGATGAATGGGTGGTGTGAAGTGTACTAATTATGTAAAAAATCTTTGGGCTTTCTTGGTATATTGCAGATATTGAGCTACCCTAAATTTCTACTAACTTGTTTTATTTTTATTTTTTTCTAATTGTTTCATTATACAGGTTTTTCTAATTGTTTCATTATTCATTATGAATAAAAGAAACATTGACTATAAGAAACAAACATATTTGTTATTCATTACTCTCTAGAGAAGTGGTTCTCAACCTTCCTAATAGTGTGACCCTTTAATATAGTTTCTCATATTGTGACACTAAGAACATTTTTATTGCTACTTCGTAACTGTAATTTTGCTGCTGTTATTAATCATAATGTAAATATATATGTTTTCTAATGGTCTTAGGCAACTGTTGTAAAAGTATAGTTTGAATGCCAGAAGTATTATGTCTGCTCTAGAGGTTAAGATAGATTTTTGAAGATCCCATCCTTTTCAATAAGTAACACCTATCCTCAAACTACTAAGAGGCTACCTAACAGGCATCAAATTATTTGAGTTAAAAAGGCTCTTAAACATTTAAGAGCTCAAGGATTTTAGAAATGATATGCTAGGCTAAGGAGCTCATGACTTAAGAGTTAAAATACCATGTCACAGGCAGCTAATAGCTTTTGTATTGTAACCTCTTCTACAAAAAATTTTTATAACTTTTGAATAAATTAATATTGATGATGGTGTTAAATAGGTAACATGGTTTTTATATGATAATCTATAATTTACTTGAAATATTTTATAGGAGTACTATTCAAAGTAGCAGTGGCATGAAAATAAAGAATACATTTTATAAAGGCACAGGAGATCTATTTATTCTGTCTCATTAAATTATTATTATAATTGCATGTGCTAGAATGATAGTAAAAACTCCATGCCCATTGCTAATTCACTGTCCTTTGACCTGATAGTCAGTCTAATCTCTGTCAAGAGATGGAGTCTTGTTTTCCAAAGTTTGAATATTCATTGACCTTGGAATTTTTTGAGGAAGAAAAAAATATTAGAAGAAATTGTAAGTTTAAAGTCTAGTATTCAAGAGTGTTACCCTGTTTCCTTGGTATTAAAGCTCTTTCATTTTAAGAACTAACCCAGACTAATCAGTAGGAGAATGAATAATCTGTGAAGGATATACAGTGCAACAGATCTGACATGCACAAAAGCATCCTTAGAATAAGTAACTTTTCTTTGTTCTGC
The DNA here is from genome assembly GCF_964271855.1 of Acomys minous. Lineage (NCBI taxonomy): Eukaryota > Metazoa > Chordata > Mammalia > Rodentia > Muridae > Acomys > Acomys minous. Next base: position 60,309,733 of record NC_140488.1, on the reverse strand, counting down.
AACTGACCACAGATACATGAGAAAGGTTGAATTTAATATGTGTAGCCATGTCCCGAAAATAATTGTGTACATTGTTATTAATTTCAGTTATTAAATTTAAAGTTAAATTTAGCAAACTTAAGAACCCTCAGCCGGACATGGTGGCACATGTCATTAATCCAAGCACTTGGGAGGCAGAGGAAGGTGGATCGCTGTGAGTTTGAGGCCAGACTGGTATACATAGAGAGTCCAGGGCAGCCAAGGCTGCACAGAGAAACCTTGTCTCAAAACAAACAAACAAACAAACAAACAAAAAACAAACAAATAAATAAACAAAAAGAACTATCAAAGACAATCCAAAGGCTTCTAATTTTCTTTTCAATTTATTTCTAACATTGGCTACTTAGTTATGATTTGTAGTGAAAATAACATATTTAAATAGATAATTCATTTTATACTTCTAAACCTTAAGCAGGTCCTGGTGGATCCCTGCAAAATCAAGGGAAATGGAAAATTTTCTTGTTTGATTCCACTTGTTCGAATTGAACCAAGATCAGATAAACAAATTAAATAGTCCTATTTCTCCTACAGAAATAGAAGCAGTCATTAACAGTCTCCCAAACAGAAGAAGCACAGGGCCAGATGGTTTCAGTGCAGAATTCTACCAGATATTACCAGAGCTAATATTGAAACTCTTCAAGGTACTCCAAAAGATAGAAATGGGAGGAACATCACCAAGTTCATTTTAGGAGGCCACTGTCACTTTGATACCTGAACTTGACAAAGACTCAACAAAGAAAGAGAATTTCAGACCAATTTCTATTATGAACATTAATGCAAAAATACTCAATAAAATACTCTTAAACTGAATAAAAGAACACATCAAAGATATCATTCCCCATGTCCAGGTAGGCTTCATTCCAGGCATACAGGGATAATTTAATATATGGAAATCTATCAATGTAATCCACCATATAAAAAAAGAAAGAAAAGAAACACATGATCCTCTCCTTAGATGCAGAAAAAAACATTTGATAAAATCCAATACCCATTCATTTTTACAGTTTTGGAAAGATCAGGGATATAAGGCACATACATAAACATACTTAAGGCTAGATACAGCAAGTCAATAGCCAAAATCAAATTAAATGGTGAGATACTCAAGGAAATTTCTCTAAAATATGTGACCATATGAGGCTGCCCATTTTTTTCCATATCTCTTCAATATAATTCTTAGAGTTCTAGCTAGAGCAATAAGACAATAAAAGGATATCCAGGGTACCCAAATGGGAAAGGAGAAAGTCCAAACATCCCTATTGGCAGATGATATGATACGGTACATAGGAATCTCCCAAAATTCCACCAGAGAACCCCTACAACTGATAAACATATGTAGCAAAATGGATGGATACAAAATTAACTCAAAAAAGTCAATAGTCTTCTTATATTACAAATGACAATCATGTAGAGGAAGATATTAGGGAAAATACAACCTTCTAGAAAGCCACAAGAAATATAAAATATCTAGGAGTAACTATAAACAAACAAGGAAAGAATTGTTTTGAAAAAACTTCAAATCTCTGAAGAATGAGATTGAAGATGACATCAGAAGATAGAAATGTCTGCCTTGTTTGTGGATTGGGAGAATTAATAGTAAAAATTGCCATCTTAACAAAAGCAATTTACACATTCAATGCAATCCCTATCAAAATACCTACACAATTATTTAAACACATTCAAAGAGCAATTCTTAACTTCATATGGAAAAACAAAAAACTCAGACTAGATTTAAAAAATCCTGCACAATAAAAGGTCCTCCAGAGGAATCTCTATACATGATCTCAAGCTGTAGTATAGAGCAACAGTAATTAAAACAGCATGTTACTGGCACAACAATAGGCTGGTTGATCAATGGAATCTAACCGAAGACCCAGAAATGAATACAGACACATATGGACACTTGATTTTTGACAAAAAAAGCCAAATCTATTCAGTGTAAAAAGGATGACATCTTCAACAAATGGTGCTGGTCTAACAGGATGTCTTCATGTAGAAAAATGCAAGTACATCCATATTTATCACCATGTACAGAAGTCAAGTTCAAGAGGATTAAAGACCCAACATAAAACCAGAAACACAAATATGTTAGAAGAAAAATAAGGGAAGTGCCTGGGATTCATTGGCACAAAATCCAACTTCTTGAACAAGACTCCAACAGCTCAGACCTTAAGGTCAACAATTAATAAATGGGAATTCATGAGGTTGAGACGCTTCTGTAATGCAGAAGACATTGTCAACAGATCAAAGCGACAGCGTACAGACCAGGAAAATATCTTCACCAACCCTACATCTGACAAAGATCTAATATCCAAAATACATAAAGAGCTCAAGAAATTAAATCACATAAAATCCAATAACCCCATTAAGATATGGGCCTTAGAATTAAACAGAATTCTCAAGAGCCATTCTTGAATGGCTGTGAAACCCTTAAATAATTGCTCAACATCCTTATTCATCAGATAAATGAAAATCAAAATGACTTTGATATTCCATCTTACACCCATCATAATGTCTAAGATCAAAAACTCAAATGACAGCACATGCTGGTGAAGATGTAGAGAAAGGGGAACACTCCTTCATTGCTGGTGCAAACTTGTATAACCACTTTGAAAATCTATCTGACACTTTCTCAGAAAACTGGGAATAGGGCTATCTCAAGACCCAGCTACTCCACTCCTTGGGACATACCCAGAAGACGCTCCACCACACAACGACATATGCCCTATCATGTTCATAAGTGTTAGTCATAATACCCAAAATCTGGAAACAATCTAAATGTCCCTCAGTCAAAGAAAGGATAAAGAAACTGTGGTACATTTACACTATGCAATACTACTCAGCTATTAAAAACAAGGAAATCTCAAAAATTGCAGACAAATGAATGGAACTAGAAATGATCATACTGAGTGAGTTAATCCAGATGCAGAAAGATTCACAAGGTATATACTCACTTTTAATTGGACACTAGCTAAAAAAACATATCCCATGAAAATCTTCACTTCCCAGGAGATTGGGATAGATGTGAGGACTTCCTATTGGGACTCTAGGTGATAGCAGTATGGGAGAATTGGGAAATAGAAGGATCCAGAAGGTCTTAGAAACCTACAAAAAACCCATCATGACAGGCAGATCTGGATTCATGGGCTCTGCTCAGTCTACTGTACCAACCAAGGACAATACATGCAGTAAACATTGAACCCCTGCTCAGATCTAGCCAATGGACCACACCTTCTCCACAGGTGTTTGGAGAGTAGGAACTGACTCTGACATGAACTCTGGTGCCCAATATTTGATCACTTCCTCTTGGTGGGGAGGCCTGGTGGCACTCAGAGAAAGGATAAGCAGGCTACCAAGATGAAACCTGGTAGGCTGTGACCATATGGTGGGGAAGAAGTCCCATTAGGTCACAGAACTACAGCAGGGGAATAGGGTGAAATCGGGAGAGAAGGGAGGAATGGGAGGGTACAAGTGATGGGGAAACAATTGAGATGTAATCTGAATAAATTAATTAAATAGAAAAAAACACCTCAACCTAAAAATAAAAAAATATTCTTAGAAGTTTATTGAGTTCATATCAATACACAGAAATTAGCAGAAGAGGTAATAACAACTTTAAAGGGATCCTCAGTAATTAAAAACATTGTAAATTACAAGCACTGTGACAGACAAGGCAAATTTGGGATGAGTTTAAGCTAGAATAGCCAAGAAAATCACTTACTGACAAATGTTTGACATGAGGTTTTTGTTGAATTTGGGCAGAAAAAGTATTATGGGTCTCTCAACTAGCTTTTCTTAAGATGGCCATATAAAATATAATTGGAGAATTTGTTGAAATTTAAAAAAAATGGCCTTCTAGATTCATACAGGTTAGATCTCTAACAAGAAAAGGCTGCAGAAGATTTAAGAGAAACAAGTCTCTAAATTTTTATAACAGTATGTCAGTTACACACAAATAAAGAACATTTCAGTGAGTTTTGGCTTTTAACTGGCAAGTAAATTAAGTACATAGTAAAGGATTAATGCTACTGCAGTGATTGCATGTGGTACACATTGTTTTTTAAATTCATATAATAACAAAGTTTTAAGAAGTATGACTTCTTAATATAGAGGTATTGCAGTATCAGCTTCCGGCATAATTTGAAGATAGTTTTTTTTATTGGAATTAGTATTGTGGCTTGGTCTCTAATGTGTAGTATAAATATGGAGCCTTTAATAAGTTTTTCGGGTTATGGTAATAATTCTCTTGTGAAGGAATAAAGAGTTACCTTGAAAGTCAGCTAGTTATTTAAAAGATTTGTTAATATATAGCTAATCTAGCATCTATTTGCATTCTCTTTCATACCCATTTATCAATTTTAAGTGCATGTTGCCCTTTCACCATGATATCGTCATGAACAAAAGCTAGCACATGCTCCTCGAACCCTAGAATTTTTATCCAAATAAAATTTTCTTCCTTCATATGTTAATCAGTCTCAAAAAAGGTTATGAAAATTTCATACTATGAATTTAAATATAGTTTTCTTTGCAAAAAAGTTTGTGTAAAATATTTTATCTCAATTTCTCTGAAAAGAGAAGACTTTTTTTCTGTGAACTGAAATTTTAAATGCTAAGTCCTACTTTCTAGTGGTTACTCAAGTCAGATTTTAAAACCCAATGTAAAGCAAAGCACCCAAAGATGTTCATGTAATCATTTATTTTCTAAAAAGTATGGCTCTGAGTTGGCTTCAAAGACATTATATAGGATAGAAAACATAATTATAAACTTGCATTCCCTTTGATTTACCATATTCTAAAATTGTTGCTTCAGATATTATTGATAAACATGATTCTAGATCGCAATTTGATTCTTCCTACTTTAAAGATTAAATTGATAAATGACAATGTACCTTTTTTAAAAAGTTAACTAAATTAATGGTATTCTCAGAAAATAACTAGAATATAAAAACAGTAGCATTTGTCCTTGCCACTTACCTAGTTTTCAATGACATACCTACAATATGTTTATTTTACTTATTAGATAACCAACTAATAAACTGCTATTTGTACATAGTGCAGCTCTCTCTCTAAAGCTACAAGAATCTTAAACAAAGTAAAATCACAACCTTGTATTATGTACAAATAAACTTTCTCTAAATTATCAGAGGTAAATAGTCTGAAAAGGAAAACTCAAATTCTATGTAGCTCTGTCATGACTGAAAATCACATTGCTATGAAATTATTGTTTCATGTGAAAAGTATAAAATGTATTTAGGGTGGTAGAGAAATTACTTTTAGTATTAATAATATAAAATATATGCACAAATTGATCAGTGCATAGTTACATATAACTCAAATCATTTATCATAAAATTTTTTATCAATTTTTAAAAGAAAAATCTGTTTGTACATTCTGGGGATAGATGCCACAGACTCCCTATGAGGAATTTTTGACAACAAACCATGTGCTTAATACTGAATGATTCTGAAATAGAGAGTTTATTTAGGTCGACAGGAAGATTGGTACCAGATACAAAGAAAATAAAACCTCATATGTTAAAGAAATTTGACTATCACAGGATCAGTGAGTTTCCTAGGCATTACATTCTAAATGTTGTAGACTGCTAACGTCATGTGTCGCCATTATGCTGACCTGTGTGTGAAAGCAGGTGGATTGCTTAAGAATATGATCCAGGCGGCTATATGTTGCAGAAATTTATGGATATTGCAATTTGGGAAAGCAGGTTAAAAGGCCTAACTATAGTATTAATTATCACTATAATCCATATACTTTGACACAAGGCTCTTCCAGGAAGCTGCCTGATACTTTAAAGTGTGAGCTCTGTGTTTTCTGTCACTTAAGTTTGTGACCTTAGCCATTCTGTTGGGTGTAAGATGAAATATCAGAGTCATTTTGATTTGCATTTCTCTGATGAATAAGGATGTTTAGCAAGTATTTAAGGGTTTCACGGCCATTCAAGAATGTCCCATTCTTAATGGGGTTATTGGATTTTATGTGGTTTAATTTCTTGAGCTATTTAAAAAATTTGGATATTAGATCTTTATCAGATTTACGGTTGGTGAAGATCTTTTCCTGGTCTGCAGGCTGTCGCTTTGCTCTGTTCTCTGTTGACATTGTCTTCTGCCTTACAGAAGCTTATCAGTCTCATGAGGTCTCATTTATTAATTGTTGATCTTAAGGTCTGAGCTGTTGGAGTCCTGTTCAGGAAGTTGGATCTTGTGCCAATGAATCCCAGGCTCTTCCCTAATTTTTCTTCTAACATATTCAGTGTATCTGGTTTTATGTTGAGGTCTTTAATCCTCTTAAACTTGAATTTTGTATATGGTGATAAATATGGATCTACTTACATTTTTCTACATGAAGACATCCTGTTTGATCAGTACCATTTGTTGAAGATGTCATCCTTTTTACATTGAATAGATTTGGCTTCTTGGTCAAAAATCAAGTGTCCATATGTGTCTGTATTAATTTCTGGGTCTTCGGTTAGATTCCATTGATCAACTAGCCTATTGTTGTGCCAGTAACATGCTGTTTTAATTACTGTTGCTCTATATAGTACAGCTTGAGATCATGTATAGAGATTCCTCTGGAGGACCTTTTATTGTACAGGATTTTTTAAAATCTAGTCTGAGTTTTTTGTTTTTCTATATGAAGTTGAGAATTGCTCTTTTAATGTGTTTAAAAAATTGTGTAGGTATTTTGATTGGGATTGCATAGAATCTGTAAATTGCTTTTGGTAAGATGCCAATTTTGACATCTTTTGATGTCATCTTCAATCTTCTTCAGAAATTTGAGGTTTTTTTTTTCAAACAAGTCCTTCACTTGCTTGGTGAGAGTTACTCTTAGATATTTTATATTTGTTGAAGCTATTGTGAAGGGAGTAGTTTCCCTAATTTTTTCCTCTGCACAGTTGTCATTTTTACTAACAATATTTCTTGTTGGCCAATACAATGTACATCTTAATACCAATATAAATTGTTGATCTTAAAATGAGACATATATATTTGTATGTAATTGTCAAATTACACAAGGAATATAATACAAAAGATAATCCTAACTATAAGCAATATGACAAAGTTAATAATATACCACTTGTTCCACAATAAGAATAAATTTGCAATATTAAACATTGACTTATTAGGAAAATCATATTTGAAAAGAGGGACATAAAGTGAACATGGCATTTTCTGATCATTAAGTTACTAATCACATTTCAACAATATATACAAATTGTAACATTCTTTGTACATATAATTTCCTAATAATAAAAAATACTCAATAGTTTAAAATATTTTTATTTATTCAAATGAATAATTAATAAAACCTTAATAACAATTTATAGCACAATAAAGTGGATTTTTAATGATATTTAAATATATAAATAAATATCAAATATTTGTCAAACCGATTTATATCATACATGCTACAATAGCACGTTTTGTGTGAATTGACAAGTTTGTGAGCTACTTAATCCATGCAACATAACTCATGCTTCTTCTGAATGAAGATGGTAATGTAAGCCATTTCTGGGAATAGAGACTTATTTACCCTTAATCCAATTAACAGCCACCTTTTAGTACTAGGTTATTGGAGAAAATAAACATTGGAGGTATATGGATGGTCTAATAATAATGTGTAACTTCAGAAGTTAACAGATAAGACCAGTGTCTAATGTCAGGTTAATAGAAAGTAAATGTTTCTTTTTGAAAAGTGTATTTTCACATGCTGAAGGCTAGACTGAAGGAAGAAAACAATGAAAATGAAAAGCTAGGAATCAAAACTCAAACCTGAAATCTCCTAGTAAATTAGTTCCTTCTTTTTTTCCCCAAATTGAAAACACTTTTGTGTTAAAGTATATAAAAATAAAAATTAAGACATAAGCTAACATTTAGAAACAAACAATTATTCAAAAGTTAAATTGTCTTGCACAATACAGTATTCTTCGATAGAGTTCATTATCTTCCATCTTCCAGTATAGATAAGGCTTGACAAGGTATTTTCTTTGCCAATACAAGATCTTACATTTGAACTTTTAGGACTACTCTCCCTCACAAATCCATGCCTGTATGGAAAAGTTAATACTACTTTCTTTAGGTAAGGACCAGTGAATTTTAGGGAATATTCATAGCTGCTTATAATCTTGTTTACTGGCTACAACCCCCCCCCCCCCGCGCCCCTGGTAAGGGCAAGGCTTCAAGAAGGGTTGATGCAAGAACAGAGAGGAAGGTATGAGTCAGGCATGGGGATTAGGGAGAGTTTTGCAGCCAGATTGACCAGGAGTCAGAGTGTTTATTCATGTATACAGAGCTTAGTTGGCAGGCATAGATTCATGTTGTTCCAAAGCATACACCATATCATTTTTGTCCCCATAAATCATGACAGAATAGCATTGTCTTTTACAATCATTTTCTCTCATCAACCCTGCAACTCAAATTTTAATAGTCTTGTGTTTTCAAGGGATTATTCTGCCAAGTCGTGATAGCCTGCTTTCAGACTGGTTCTTCTTGTGGTTTCAAGGGCACTAGAAAGAAAGAAAATCTCTCCAAACCTGCCTGGGCAGATTGTCATGTCCCAAAATGTATATTATCAACTTTAATAATCAGTCTTAACTGTCATTAGGCCAAGGAAATGTCTTCATGCCAAAGCTGAGGCAGTGATTATTTAATTGCTAGTATAATATGCTTCTATTTTATATATTTTTAGAATTTATTTATATGTCTAATCTTGGTATTTTTTTTTATTCTTTGATCATATGACACCATCATGGTCCTGTATGAGTTAATTTTTTTTCTAAGAAAAGACCGGTCATAACACTTTATTCCACTATCATTCATCTACAAAATTCTTTGTCCATCAGTAGTAGAAAGAGGCTTTTAATTTGATCTCCTGCCAACTTCTTTAGCCCCTGAATTCTGTTTGCCTTTTAAAGGTTACTTTGTTCTGATTATCTTGTTCCTTTGTGCATGGGCAGATGTTCCAAGAGTGGTTTGTTTTCCCAAACTTATAAGGAGATCTCTGGCATCTTTGAGTCACAACATCTAGGTTGTAAGGATGATCTTCAAGTAGGGCCAGATAAAGATATCTCATTAAATGTGTATGTGTGTGTGTGTGTGTGGGAGATGATAGGTATTATGGTCAAGACTTTCTTGTATAAGCTTTGAAGCAGTAATCCAGGTAGAAGGCATAAATGATTCATAAGAAATTGCCCATAAATCTAGTGTATTCAAGTGTACAATAAGAAATCACCCCCAAATATTAAACATGTGGATATCAAGACCAAAAGCAAAGGACAGAACAACAGCAATTGCATCATATGGATTAACTTTGCTGGATATTTGTCAAGCAACTATGCTTGCTTTATGACTGTCACTGTTCCAAATAGATATGGGTGTACCAAATGTTCATTAAGTTACAAAAATTAGACTTCAGCTCTGGTTAATTATCACTTAGGGACTGTGAATGATATTATGCATATAGGATCTGTAGCCAAATATTATGTGATGTTTGAGGAGTCTTATGGAAGAGTAAAGGAAAGGATTGAGGGAACCAGAGGGGTCAAAGACACCACAAAAAACCTACAATAACAACTGACCTGGGCCCATGGGGCCTCACAGAGATTGAACTACCAACTAAAGAGCTAGCACTGGCTGGTTGTAGGACTCCTGCACATGTTTAGTAGATATGAGCTTGATCTTCATGTCAGCCCCCTAACAATTGGAGCAGTCACGTCTTTCATTCTGTTGTCTGCCTTTTTATCTCTCTCCCCTAGACAGGCACTTGTCTAGTCTCAGTGAGAGAGTATATTCCTAGTCCTGCTGTGACTTTATGTGCCAGGATAGGTTGATATACATCAAGGCCTCCCTTATCTGAGAAAGGAAGGGGAGAATGTGTGGAGGTTGGTATAAGATAGGGACTGGGAGGCCTGGAAGGAGGGAGGCGGCTGCATTTCAGTTGTAAAATGAATAAATATATTATTGGAAAAATAAATTATTTCTTTTATATTGTCGCAGTTGTGAGGATAGGCCTTTGAGGAGAGGAGCAAGAGGGTCACGAACAAGCTGTAAAGTGAGTAAATAAATGAATGAATAGAAAAATAAATTATTTCTTTTTTCTTTTTAAAATAGTCTTAGTTAACCTGGGGCAGGGCAAATACTAATCCCCTAAACTATTTCCCATAGTGATACATTTCCCAGTCCCATGCCATCTGCTTCTAATAATTTCTATCAAGCTACCTCCCATCCATAATCCCACAGTCTGCCAAGATAGGGTAAGCAAGTCCTCAATGGTTCCTGCTTCACAAATATGTCTGTCAGATATACTGGGCCAGAAGGCTGAAGATGATGCTCCAACGTTAGAGAAAGTTTTGGGTGACTGTTCAGGCAGCAAACTGTCTATGTCATTTTTTTTCATTTTGGGAGATGCTAACCTGTACTTCCTGCTTACTCAGGCAATTAAATTTATTCCTTATCAAGTCTCTGCTGTGGTTGAAGACCAGATAGTTAGTTTTAAAATTAAGCTGAGTTGTTTGGGAATTAAGAAGATACTTTTAGGTCTAGATATTTTTTATCTTTGATCGATTTGATTTAGGTTCAAAACTTTAGACTCACCAAGATAGAATGGATAATATTTTCTTCAAGGTTGCCAAATGCCTTTTGATTAGACATTATGTATGTAAGTCTTACCTATTGGTTTTTATAATTTTTCATAATTGTTCTTACTGTATAAAAAAAGAATGACCTTATTTAGACAGAAAAGGGGAATTGCTGGAGGTTGGTTTGATGTACTTTGATGCTAATTACTGCATGCTGTCTCTGTGACCCACCATACCTAAGAGCCTAAGCTGCTTAACCAATAAAATGCCATCATACCTGGGCAAGGCAAATGGGATAGTCATAACTAAGGTTTCCCAGCTTGGAGGGTGGAAAGAATCTTCAGAGGAAGAGAGACCAGAGGAGAAAGGAGAAGGAAGGCCACTGTAGTTTATGTGGAGGAGAAACACATGGCCGGCTTGGACGGAGATTTGGTCCAGATGAAGAGCATTAATAAATTATTTCTTTATTCTTGTTGAATATTCCATTCCTTTTTACTAGACACAATAAAGTCCTAAACTCAGTTATATTTCCTATGGAATGGGTATGAACTCACAAATTCAGTACTTAATCTTAGCCCATACATAGAGAAGCCAAATGAAAGCTATGAGCTTGCACTTTTCAGACAGTATGGATAACTAAACTCAGGGCCATGATTATGATAAGCAAAGCCTCAACCACTCAGTTACATTTCCATACCTAACACAGCATGGATTTAAGCTTCATTTTTCACTTAGAAAATACCTAAATATATTAAGTTACTTAAAATATTTCTTGAATGCATTATATATTGATGTGGACTCTATAATTGTATTTTCTTCACATCTTTGGAAAGATACTGTTGTAAGAGTATGCAAAAAGAAAATCTGAGTGATATTTATTTGCTATTTTTGCAACTTACTTATAAAGAAAGTATAAATAAACTTTATTGTCATAGACAGCTATAAAATTAAAATTTGAATAGAAAAAAAGTACAAATTTCTATCTCTCTTAAATTACACAAGACATTTATCTACGCATAGCTCTTGGAAAAAACAACAGGTGAATGCTTTACATTTGATACAAGAAAATTCACTGTGTGTTTGTTTTTGTATGTTTTTGTACGTCTGAATGTATATATGTGTCAACTCACATAGATGACTCTCTGGTTTCTTCTGAAATTATATATTTTTCCTGTAGCATCCCAGACCAACCAAGTATGTATTACACATTTAATAACATAGCTACAATAGGTGGTCAGTTCCTAAATTGTGATTTATAATTGATAAAATTGCAGAAAAAAATTCTCAAATCAAATCAAAGAGACCAACTTGCTAATATAAAAGACTGAAAAATAACAAAAATTTAGTAGTATATAGGGGGCAAGAGACAATGGGTCAGCACTTAAGGGCTGGATTCAATTCCTGGTACCCATATAGCAGCTCACAAGTAGAGTCTGTAACTCCAGTCCTAGGATGTTCAAAAACTTTTTCTGGCCTTTGCGTTCAGTACACATACTTGATGTACATGCATACAAACATGAAGCACTATCATACACATAAAGTAAAAATAAAAGGTAAAATTGTTTTAAAAATATAATTATTCAGCAGGTAATATCTTAATTTCTAGTTTTTCAGTAATGAATAAGGGAGGTTGCCATCCTTCAAAGTGGTTTCAATGTTAAGGAAATAAACACATGATTTTAATTCCTAATAGAGGTAATATTGATATGAATGTTTATATACAAGCAACAGAGATACAGGATTGTATGTGGAGTCTAGTGATAATTTCTCAGAAATTGCAAATATCTGAAACATACAAAGCAAGAACCAAAGTTTCATAGGCAGATTATGGATATTAATTCTGTTAAAATCATTTACTTAGTGATTAAATGTATTTTCATATTCTCCTTTCCTGTCTCTGATAGCCTGACTTATGGTTTTCAATCTCTATTGACATTTTATTGTATTTCTTTGTTTTAGGTGGTGTTCCGTGTTCTGTAAGCTGTTTTGTAACATTGGTGACTTTTATCCTCCAGTTGGTATGAGTGTCATTTTCAATCATAACAATGAAAACTATCTCTAGACATTCCTTCTAGTTCATAGTCTCTAATCTGGCTTCACTCTATCTAATAGAGGATCAAAATTTTACTGTAAAAAATGAACAAATAGCCTTCAGTTTTTAAGTTTTGATTTTATTTGGTTGAATATCATTCTTTGTATAGTGATGTGATTTGTTTTTCAAAAAGATTTAAAATACTTTCCTGATCTTTCTTTGTCAATAATTATCCTGCATTATGGGTAGCAAAGTTTGCTGTTTCTGTTACTGATTGAAGTTCAAAATATACTTCAAAAGTACTTTTAGAATAGGTGGGTCTTGAGGAAGCCCTATTCCCATTTTTCTGAGATAGCACCAGATAGATTTCCAAAGTGGTTGTACTAGTTTGCATTCCCACCAGCAATGAAGTAATATACCCAGAAGATGCTCCAGCACACAACAAGAAAATTTGCTCAACCATGTTCATAGCAGCCTTATTCATAATAGCCAGAACATGGAAACAGCCTAAGTGTCCCTCAATAGAAGAATGGATAAAGAAACTGTGATACATATACACTATGGAATACTACATAGCTATTAAAAACAAAGAATTCCCAAAATTTGTGGATAGATGGATTGAGCTAGAAATGATCATAATGAGTGAATTAACCCAGAAGCAGAAAGACTCAAATGGTATATACTCACTTATATCTGCATATTAGCCCAAGATGCATGTCCCACGGAAGCCTTCACTTACCAGGAAACTGAGACAAAGGGGAGGACATTCTAGTGGGACCCTAGATGAGAGAAGCATGGGAGAATGGCAAAGTAGAAGGATCCAGAGGGTCCTAGAAGCCTACAAGTAGAACATTATGATAGGCAGATTTGGGCCCAGGGGTCCCGCTCAAACTAAGGCACCAGCCAAGGACAATACAGGCGGTAAACCTTAAACCCCTACCCAGATCTTGCCAATGGACAGAACACTTTCCACAGTAGAGTGGAGAGTGGGATATTACTTTCTCACATACTCTGGTGCCTCACCTTTGACCATGTCCCCTGGAGGGGGAGACCTGGTGGCACTCAGAGGAAGGACAGCAGGTTACCAAGAAGAGACTTGATACCCTATGAACATATACAGGGGAGGTAATCCCCCTCAGGAACAGTCATAGGGGAGGGGAATAAGGGGAAAATGGGAGGGAGGGAAGAATGGGAGGATACAAGGGATGGCATAACCATTGTGATGTAACAAGAATAAATTAATAAAGGAGAAAAAAAAGATATAACTTTCATGGTCATCTTTTCAGTTTTGTATTTGTTTATGTTTTATTAATTTTTAAGTAGCATAAAAATGTATTTTAATGTGAAATATCTTTACATATGCTATACTAACTTTCTAATATTCATCTATTAACATTCTGATCCAAATCCCCGTAAATGTCTGATCCTTATAGTCTACATAAATCTTTCCTTTCATTTTCATTCATGACACACACACCTATACCCTCTCTTGGACTACTTACTTTTAGAATCTTCTTTTAGAAACTTGATGGTATTTCTACATTCATTTATTATATATGCAGGTATAATTCAACTTACACTATTTTTTTAGTAAAATGTTATATTTATTCTATATTGCTTATTTTGCTTAACAAAATCATCTTTTGTTGTATCCATGTTCAGATAAATATAATAATTACATTTTTCATAGATAAATACCACCCAAAGTTATGGAACATACTTTTAAAGATTTTTTTTTTCGTATTTCATGATCAAAAGTACCAATTCATACACATAGAACTTATGGCAGTTAAATCTACTTTTTTTTTCCTAATTAACTTCGCAATACTAAAATCAATCTTATTTCAAACTTATTTGTGTTTATACCTTTCTGTAAGTATAAACAGGTGGTACAGAGGTTCATAATTTAGGAAATGATATGGATTTTGTCTTTAGGGAAAGATAGTCAAATATCTCCTATTTCTTGCTGTCTTAACCCAATATTATAATATTTGGCATTAATTCTCTATAAAACTTTACAAGGATTTTATGATTTTTCAAGTTTTAGTTGATCCTCATTATCTATCAGCCACATAATAAACAATCTTATGTATTTCCCTGTGACTTAAATGGGCCTGAGTTCACTTTGGGAGTTTGGTGTCCTGTATTATCCTTTGGGTTTGCTTGCCTGATTCTAGTTCTCATTTATTCTAATAAATAATGTGAGCACAAGGAATTATTTATTTGACTTTGCATTTCCAGCTATGGCTGTAAGAAACTGTTAAAAAATACAAGTTTTCCCAAACCAATTTTAGTGACATTTAGGATTTGAGATCTAGAAACCAACCAGACTATTTCCTTTTTTTACCCTAAGTGCAGCTGTAACTTTTGAAAATCATGCATCAAGCAATTATAGGAGTCCTTTGAATTATCAAAAGGAAAAAGCAGACTTGATAGGTAATTGTAAACTAAAAGAAAAAAAAAAAGGGTGTTCTAGTGACTCAAGATATCCCAATCAAAATAAAAATAATCTTGGTCAAGCATAATTTTATATCTAATTTAGAATCAAATGTCAGAACAAAACCCACTTTCTTTCATCTATAGAGTAAGAAAAGAAACTCTACCTTAATGCAGCCCTTGTTGTGCTAAGAGATAGAAATGGGCTAGCAAAAAAAGTACTCAGTTCAGAAATGCATTCTCCTTTACAAAGATCCATGGGCTACTTTGGTCTATTTCCAAACCACATAGAAAAGACAAGATAGAATTTTTCTTTGCAACTATATGGTTGAATGACACCAAAGAAAATAGAAACAGAGTACTACAGCACAGTAAAAATCAAATTCTCATTAAAATTAAAGTACAGAAATGAAAAGCTACCTAAAGTTAAATAAAAATCATCTGTTAATTGTGCAGGTTTAAATATGACATCTAGAGAAATCCATTTTAAATCCATGGTGGTCAGAAATAAAATAGGACCATGAATAACAACAACAACATCAATAACAAAAAACTCATCTAGAGATTTTTTCTAGATATATTATTTGACATGTTATGATTTATTAAGGATGTGTCATTAGAAAGAATGTCTACAAATAGATCTAGTCAATGTACAGGACATTCTCCACAGTTAAGTGGAGAGTGGGGTCAGACTTTCACACGAACTCTGGTGCCCTATATTTGACCACGTCCTCTGGATGGGGAGACTTGGTGGCACTCAGAGGAAGAATAGCAGACTACCAAGAAGAGACTTGTTACCCTATGAGCATATAAAAGGGGAGGAAGTGCCCCTCAGGCACAGTCATAGGGGAGGGGAGTAAGTGGGAAATGGGAAGGAGGGAGAAATGGGAGGATACAAGGGATGGGATAACCATTGGGATGTAATATGAATAAATTAGTAAAATATAAAAAAGAAAGAAAGTCTAATTAAAATGTATTATCAACTAGACAATAGCTAGAAAGCTAATACAAATTTGAATGATCAGAAAAGGACGTCTAATTATTTATCATTAATATTATTCAGTCAATAATTGAATATCTTTGAAAAATTGTACATGCTCTTACCAAAAATATAGGACATACAGTAAAAACTTAAGTATAAATGATAGATGTAAAAATATATGAAATCTGAAATTTAAAAACCTTCCTGAAAGAACTAAATAATAGAATTAACATAATAAAAATGTAAAATTAAACTTGAAGTTAGACCTGAACATTAGAAACTAAAGAATACCCTCCAAATAAACAAAACATCAAAGACTTCTTATAATACCAAATAATTTACATTTTATATTTTTGAATTTGTAATGAGAACAATACACAGGATTGAAATAATGATCTAAGACCTCATGATGCTAATGATTCAATTTATTTGGAAACATAAACCTAAAGATACAATAAACTGAGAAAACCCCAATACATGTTACAGAAAAGAATCCAACTTAAAACATGTCACATTTAAATATGTGCCAACTAGAGACAAAAAAAAAACCCTCTCAAAAATACTATTTATAATCAGCCAGAGCACAATCAATTCAAATATAGAAATATCTTTTTTTTTCTGAATCTGTGGAAAAAAGACTGAAGGAAATGACACAGCGCTTTAAGTACAGGAATTGAAGAGTTGTCAACTGCAAATTCTAAATAAAGTATCACTATTCCTTATTGAAAATTAACAATAGTGCTAATTAGAGAATATTGAAGAACTGAACAACAAAATTAGTCATGAGAATTTAAGCAATGTTTTTGAAACAGCCTATTACACAAGAAGAAAATGAACACTATTTTCAAATGATCACAGTTCTAGGAAAAACAAATTCAGAGTTATAAGAATCATAGAGCATTTAAATTCTCAATATAAGGAAATTAAACTAAAACTCAATGCTAGAAAGATGATGAGAAAAAAGACAACAAGTGGGGAAGGTGATATATTGAGGACCAGGGGAATTTGGATCTGGGAAATTTAAAGTGGATGTATTTTATCATGTATAAAATTTCAAGGAATACATTAAAATATTAGTAAAACTGAAAATACTTTGGTAAATTTTATTAAAGACTAAACCTTCTAAAATAATAAAGAGAAAAAATAAACCAATATACAATATAAAGTAATTTTGCTCACTAAATACTGAGGGACAAATAGAACATCTCATAAGAATTTTGCTTAAAATCAAATAATGCTCACAAAAATGAAAGAAATAACAAATAAATCAATTCACCTACAGATACACTTCTAAGACAAAAAAAGCTAGCAAGAAATTTCTACTTTTGTCCCCTGAGCTCTCGGCTCTTCCTACCACCATGCTTTTGTTCTGTCATCATGAATTCTGAGCTTTTGAAATGGTAAGTCTTATTACAACTTTATTTTATAAATGGCCTTGGTTCAGATGTTTTATCTGATAAAAGAAAAGTACCTAATATAGAAATACCAGAAAGTTATAGCCAAGGAAGTAGGGGGCAGGAAACTAAAGGGAAAAAAGTCATTATTTCACTTTGGGGCAGAAATGTCAACAATATTCATATGATATTAGTTATAAGAGACATATGATTCCTACTTTTAATACTAACTGAAATTCTTTTATGAATCTTCAATCAACAATCACAGAGGTTTGGCAGTTAAACTACATGTACAATTCTATAAATCTCTAAACCAAAAACTTATACAGGGGTTATTTACAAAATATATGCACGTTTTCTATTGTTAAACAGAAACATTATATATTAAGCAGATAATCTTTAAACTCAAACATATATTGATCATTTGCTGACAACATAACCAAAGGCTTAGAAATGCCTTATCCTAGGTGCAATGTACCATGTTCATTGATTTAAAGTCATATACTTTGCTTTTAGAAGGTCCACACTGGTTTGGTTCACTGTTCTTACCTCTATTTTGTGTTTGAACTTTTAAGATATAAGGCAAAGAGAAAGGAAGATAGACAATCAATGAACATGTCAGTAGAGAGGAAGTTTGACTCCCAGTCCTTTCTGCTTTTCTGTTTACGTCTTTTCTTCAGTAACATGAAAATATTTCCTCCAATATGTTGCCTTCTTACACCATATTTTATATCTGCAAGAACAGTAAGAGAAGGCTAAGTAATCATGGATAGGAACTTATGGAACTCTGAGCTTTCCTAATTCATAATTATAAAATATTGACTTTAATGATATTTTGAACATTTTACTTCTTTCTTAAGGAGAAGGAAATATCAATCCTTTAGTCAGGACAAAAATCAATTACAGTGGCTGGAGACAAGGTGAATTGAATAATAGCATAAGCTCTTTTCTAGAGGATAGGGGCTCAGTTCCCATCATCCACCTGATGGTGCATAATCACTTGTAATTTCAATTCCATTGGATTTCTAACCTAACAAGGCAAAAGTCATGTATGGTTTACACAGACTTGCATGCAGGTAAACACTCATATGTATAAAATAAAAAAAAATTAAATCTAGTTAACATAATGTAATGGTACCATTAAAGTTCATTATAGGTTCTGCTTTTGTGTTTTAAGACAATGTGAAGGTAAAACTTTCACATACAGTTTTAAATGATTACTAAATCTAGGTTATTGAAAGCAACTGCATTAAATTGAAAACTATTATCATCTTCAACCTTCAAATAATGAAACAAATATGGAGAGTTTAAGTTACTTACTCTAGCAAAAAAAGCTGTAATAAATTGAAATGCTTGTCAACTTTATTAATAAAAATATTTTTAACAAGCACAATCTTGTTAAATTGATTTAATATATGACTATATATTTCTAATATTTTTGCACTATAAAATATTCACTTAGAAATAAGCTTTATTAACTATATATGTGCTTGGTTCAATGTCTGAAAATTATCAATTTGTAGTACATTTGAAGAGATACCTCTCCCTACAAATGTGTACACTGATCTTATTAAGCATCTAGAAATACTTGAAAATGCTGTTCTTTGTCAAATAACAGTATGGGGAAATGGAAAATATAAAATATTGTGATTGTGTACTATTTTATAGATATTTTCTCTTAGTGTAAGTTGATAAAAACCAGATCTATAATAGTAGAATAAAGTACAGAAAAAAGGACAATAGTATAATTATATTCTGATACCTGCTTTGTTGATCTTGATGTTGTTGCTTTTTTTAATGTGCTCATCCATAGCCAGGTGCCATTACATATATATGGAGGTCAGAAAATGACATGTGGCATTTCAATCTCCCCATCCATCCTGTCAGTTACAGGTTTCACACTCAGGTTTTCAGGACCAGTGACAAGTACTTTTACTTACTGAGTCACATTGCTGACCTTATTATGTAGGCTTAAAAAGGATTTTAAAAGGGAAAACATGCATATCTTTGTTGAATAAATATTTAAAACTAATTTAATGTACTTGTAAATTTCTAACATATTTATACATGAAATTTAATTTTAGTAATAGTTGAAGCATTATTTTGACATAGAATAAAATGTAAAAGCAACACAATTTTATATTGTATTGATTTGGACATCTAAATTGTTGTAACTATTAAACAAAGATTAACTTTATGTGTGTTTGGCAAAATTTAAAGATATGTCTTCCATGTAATTCAATAGTCTCATAACTGTTACATATTCAAAGGTAACAAATTTATATGCCAGAGAAATCTCCACTCATTCACAAAATCATTCAAAATGAACAAGACATAGAAACAACTTAATTGCCTTTCATTGTGTCACTAAATATGTGACATGCACCGCAATGAACTACTCAGTGTCCATAAATAATATACTAATATTTTTAAAAACATGAATGAATTGGGAAAACATTTTAGCAAGTGAACTAAGCCAGATCCAGAAAGTCCAGACTTCATGGTATCACTCAAACATGTTATTGAAAAAAATCAACACTGAAATCTGAGACACAAAGTAATCATTACCAAGAATTTGAAATCATAAGTAATGAAGAATTATTTTTCACTTTCCTTTGTCTTTGTTTCTAAATATCTTCAGTGGCATTAAAATGAAGAGTTTAATAAAATAGAAACAAATAATTAAACATTGCTAACATGTAAAAATGATAAATATCTTTTATAATTGGTTTGCTTAAAGGATGAATTTCTATTTCAGAAAAATACAGACTACATTCAGAAATATAAATTTAAGTATAAAATTTAAAAAATAGAACCTATCTTATAAATTATTAGAACTCACTATTAGAAGTCAATCTAATCAGAATGTGTGGTAGAAGAAACTTTGGGACAGTCATTTACTTTAAATGTAACCAAAAACCCAGATTATTGTCAGCATTCATACAGGCATACTATTGAGATAACATGAACGTGACTTTATTATTTTACTTCTTGTCCAAGTAAATAGTAGTTACTAAAACCTCTTTCCCCCCACTTTTTGGTCAAAGACAGTTTTATCAGAGATAATAGCAAAGATGAACTAATTTCTTACCTTAAAAATGTTGCACATTTCTATGTCTAATAATCAATAACTATTAACATAATATGAATCAAGTACAAGGAGAGCTCTAAATATTGAGGAAGCCCTCATAAATCATACATATGGGATCTTATTCTCCCACATTACATGTCCAAGATTGTGTTGGGGTTTTTTTGTAATTACTGTAAGCATTAAATTCAGTATTGCTTCATTAATAGGTTTGCTACAAATATTTAGTGGAAATTCAATTTGGAATGTATGTTGAAATATAAAATATATGTCAGTAATAGATTTTAAAAATACCTTTTAGCAGACTTTTCCACCTAAATAGACGATCACAATAGTAATTCTATGAACTACAGCCTGCAGTGAATGAAAATTAAGAATGAAGTGTCCACTTTAAAAGCAAGTTGCTCTTGCTGTACTGCAGGCAATAAATTGTGATGCGAGTTCTCTACCCTCAGTCATTCTGATTATAAATATATTTTCCTTATGGAACATCTTGCATACTCATTTTTTAAAATGAATCTTACCTTATAGTTTATAATCCAGGCTGTATATACATTCAGACAGACTCGGCTACCTTTACAAATATCTTTAACGTTACTGGAAAAACAAACAAACAAAAAAAGAAATCCCAAACTTTACTACTACCCAGTATTAACATACGTCTCTGTTGTCACATTTGTTTCAGATTAAACAAAATGTCAGAACACCTGGAAACAACCTTTGCTCATATTGACCCTCTTTCCCCAATTCTCTTCCAGGGTGCACCAGATTTTATGAAATTAGAATATGCAATTCTCAGGTGTATTTTCCTATGTGTTAACATTTTAAAAACTTATACTTGTGTCTTCCATAATTTAAAGATTATATATATATATATATATATATATATATATATATATATATATATATATATTTGTATAAGTATATATTTTTCATATAGTCTTTCCTAGGAAGAGATGCTCTTTACCAATATTTGCACTCTTATATTCAGTATCTTTATTTCTAGTTCCATTTATCTGAGACCTTTGGCTAAGCTACTTTGTAGACTCTTCCTTGCTGTATGTAGGCATGAGACATTATATTGGCTTGTCTGCTCTCTCTCCAGACTCCTGCACTCAGATTTGACCAAACTTTCATATTACTTTTAACAACATAGGCTGTGTCCTCACTATGACCCCAGATAACCATTAAAATTTCTGCCTGAGAAAGTTCAATGCAGAAAGAAAATGGACTATTTGTTCTAGCCAACACATGATGACAGGCACCAGATTCCAATTTCTCAGTGCATTTACTAAAAAGTTCTTACAACTCTGAAGAAATGTGTCTTGAAACTCAGAATCATCTCTCTCAAATACTTGAGAGCTTTTCCTTTGAAACATAATCATCAAGAAAGATAGTACTTCTGACTTACAGGCTCCTTGGGAAGATCGAATCATAACTTTGTGAACTAGCAGCTAGCTGACACAGCTAGCCTAATCACACTTACACTCACCAGCCCATTGTAGTTTATCCACTTATTGGGCTCAACCAAGCCTTATACTCTTCTTTCTATCTCATTCTAATTTTAAGATATTCAGTTATGGTACAGTTAGTTTGTGAGCTATTTATTGTCAATTGTTACAGAATAAAATGTGTTTTCAACCTTTGAAACTAATTTCTGCCTATTTGTATCTTGCACATCGGGAAATACTGAACACATTTGCCTATATTTTCACTCAAGTTACACAATTTCTTTTCTCATTAGAAAACTCTCAGAGGCTTTTTTTGGGTATGCATCAGCAAAATTGATCCCAAAATTTGTGCTAACCTCCTCAGAGCCACTTCTGCTATGCTAGTCCATGAGGAAGATGAAACAGGGAAAGTCAGCACTTCCTCCAACCAGTTTTCTTTCTTGCTTGTGTAACTGCAGCTGTCATCCAAAGACTGTGTGCATTCTTTCTTATTCCAGTGGTGATGTTGAACTCAAGTCATGATAGACAAGGTGTCTATCAATCACCAATATTTATAGTCCTTGCTTTTCCATACCATGTACTTCAGACTGGCCTTGAATTGACTATGTAGTATGTAGCCTTCAATTGACTCAAGGTTGTGAACCAAATTTGGGGAATAGAAATATGTGCCACTGATGCTAGCGGCATACAATCCTTCCCCAAATCCCATGTGTGTGTGTGTCTGTGGGTTTGTGGGTGTGTCATTCTATGTAGTTTGGCAAGTTCCAAATTCAGTCTTCTTCCCCTACCCTCTTATATGCTAGGATCACAACCAGATTAAAGGGATATATTTGATTATTTCATCAATCAATCACTTCGACTCCTGATAATTGAATAATCTTTATTGAATAATCTGAACTTTAGACAATATACATGCATACATACATACATGGAAAAACACACCTCATGTTTACAATTTGATATTTTAAAACCATCACCTTAAGTGCAGTAAACTAGCTCAGCGGATAAAGGTGCTTGCCTTAAAGATTAATTTAAAAACTTAGTAGCCCTCCTATATACAAATAATAAATGGGCTGAGAAAAACAATTAGGGAAGCTACACCCTTCACGATAGCCACAAATAATATAAATATCTTGGTGTAACAATAAGCAAGCTAGTGAAAACATGCATGAAAATAACTTCAAGTCTCTAAAGAAAGAAATGGAAGAAGATATCTGAAGATGGAGAGATGTCACATGCACATGGATCAGGAGGATAAACATAGTAAAATGGTCATATTACCAAAAGCAATCTACAGATTCAATACAATCCCTATCAAAATACTGATACAATCCTTTAAAGACCTCCAAAGCTCTTTTCTCAACTTCATATGAAAAAAAAAAACCAGAATTGGTAAAAGAATCTCCATCTCTCATCTCAAGGTGTACTAAAATGCTACAGTAATTAAAAATGACATGGTTCTGGCATAGAAATACACTGCTTGATCAATGGAATGGAATCAAAGACCCAGAATGAAACCCATATACCTATGGACACTTGGCTTTTGACAAAGAAGCCAAATTAATACAATGAAAAAAAGATAGCACCTTCAACAAATGCTATAGATCTAACTGGATGTCTACACGTAGAAAAATGCATATAGAACCATATTTATCACCCTACAAAAAATTCAATTCCAAGTGGATTAAAGATTTCCATATAAGACCAGACACAATAAATCAGTTAGAAGGAAAAGTAGGGAAGACCCTTGAACTCTTTGTCACAGGAGACAACTTCCTGATCTGAACACCAATAGCTGAGGCTCTAAGATCAACAAATAATAAATGGGACCTCATGAAACTGAAAATCTTCTGTAAGACAAAGAACACAGTTAATGGAACAGAATGACAGCCTAGAGACTAAGAAAAGATTTTCACCAACTCAACATCGGACAAAGGGCTAATATCCAAAATATATAAAGAAATCAAGAAATTAAATACTACCCAATGAAATAACCCAGTTAAAAAGTGGGATACAGAGCAAAACAGAGAATTTTCAGCAGAAGAATATTGGATTGCCAGGGACCAAACAGCCCGTGGCCGACCCCCACCCATTCAGCATCTGCAGCAAACATCCTGCTTGGCCACTCACTAGGCATGCAAGGCATCTGGCTTAGCCCTGAGAAGAGAGCGATCCGATCCTGAGATAACCACAGAGACATTCTGCTTTGCCTCAACTAGGAAAACCCCTCCCCCTGCAGATGTTCCCGGGGCTCAACCCCAGAAGATTCTGTACTTTTCCATTACCCTCCTTGCTTACCCCCGCCCTCCCTAAAGCAGGTTTTAAAAAGCCTGCCCTTACCCTCAATAAATGGCTCTTGACAAGCTACAGTTTCCTAGAGCCCTGCGTCTCTCTTGCCCATTTCTTTATCCACAGGTTGCGACCCCCCTCGGCCCCCCAATAACTGACCAGCTGGATTGGTTATTGGATGGCTAAGAAACACTTAAAGAAATGCTAAATATTCCTAGTCATCCAGGAAAAGAAAATCAAAATGATTCTGAGATTAAATCTTACACTTATCAGAATGGCTAAGATCAAAGACTCAAGTGACACCACATGCTGGAGAGGATGTGGAGAAAGGGGAACACTCCTCCATTATAGGTAGGAGTGCAAACATGAACAAATACTTTGGAAGTCAATCTGGTGCTTTTTCAGAAAACTCTGAATAATGCTACCTCAAGACTCAGCTATACTACTCCTAGGCATATAACCAAAAAAGCTCCACCATACAAACAGACATTTTTTTGAGTATTTTCATAGCAGCCTTATTTGTAATAGCCAGAATCTGGAAACAACCTAGATGCCCCTCAACAAAAGAATATCGGATATATAAATTGCAGTACATTTACATGATCCAATACTACTTAGCTAGTAAAAACAAAGGAAATCTTGCAATTTGCAGGCAAATGGATGAAACTAGAAATAATCATCCTGAGTGAGGTAACCCAGACCAAGACAAACACGTAGGATATATAGTCACGTATATGTGGATATTAGCTCAACCCAGATGTCCTCTGAGAGACTCTGCCCAGTGGGGGATGCCACAGATCCTGTGACTCAATGCAGATCTCTGGGTAGAGCACTGAGAAGGGTATGGAAGTATGGGAGCATGAAAGGATTCAGAGGTTTCAGGAATCCCACAAAGAGATCATCTACGTTGGTGGATCTTGGCCCAGGGTGGCCTGCACAAACTTTTGTACCAACCAAGGACAATGTATGCAGCAAACCTAGACCCCTTTTCTCATCTAGCTAATTGACACCTCATTCTCCAAAATTGTAGGGGGAGTGGGACTCCCTCTGACATGAACTCTGTTGCTCCCAAGTTGATCATTTCCTCTTGGTGGGCAGGCATGGCGACACACAGAGGAATGTGAAGCAAGCTATCCAGATGAGACCTTATAATGCCTTGGTAAAGAAGCCTTATGAATGGGTAAGGCATCCACTTCTTTCAGAGTTGTAGGGTAGAAAATAGGGAAGAAGATGAAGGGAGGGTGGGATTAGGAAGATATGAGTGAGGGAATAACATTCAGGAAATAATCTGAATAAGTTACAATAAATTAAAATTGTAGAAAATAAATCCTGATGCCCTGATTTGGACCCCAGGAGCCCTGAAACCTACACACACACACACACACACACACACACACACACATACACACACACACACACACACACATACACACACACACACACACACACACACACACACACACACTCACAAATGTACACACGCACATATGTAATTTATGGAATGACTTACATGCTGTAGTTCAACTAATGTAGCAATGACTAGCTGTCAATTAAAAGTCCAAGAACCTAGTTGCTGCTCAGTCCCACAAGGCTGGGTATTTCAACTGTTTTTCTGTATAATTTGGAAACCCAAAGAAGTAGGCTTCAATGCATGTGCTAGCAAAGTGCATGCAGGCAAAGAACTAAGAAAATGTTCTTACTTTTATTATCCTTACATAGACCTCCAGGAGAATGTACATCCATCCAAAAATAAGGGTGTGCCACAAGATCTGTATTAAAGGTGTGTATCAATCCAGATCAAAAGCATGTGTCATCGCACCTCATGATCTGGATAGAAAAACAAAACAGCAAGAAGAGAAAGACCCTGTGTCTTCCAGTCTCAAGATCTGTATCAAAGGCAAATTATCTTCCTTTCTCAAAATCAAGATCACAGTTAGATTGCAGTTCATTCCAGATATAGTCAAGAAGAAAAACCAAAACATATATCGCACTCAGTAATTACACATTTTAGTAGTTAAAAAATAAAATTAAGACATTTATTTGGGTAGAGATATCAGTTATCATTTGAGGTTTTGTAAATAACTCAATGATTTTCAATAATAAATCCCTTCCTGATCTTGAAAATAGTTTCACCATAGTTATCATAAAAATCTCATAATTTATATTTTCTTCAATTCTACATATATAAAGTAGTTTTAAGTATAGCTAATAATTTTTTAAATAATTCATATTTAGACATGAATGTAAACAAGCTCTAATAGAAATAGGCTACTGGGCCCATGTTTCAATGAAGATATTAAGACAGTCAATAGTTTCTGGGGAATAGAAGAACATTTTCTTGTTAGGTGTCCATGCTTCTATGAGTAAACCTAGTTAAAGTCAGTGTATCACCAAAGAGGAGTATTGAAAGACAGCTATGGAAAGGTTACTCCAATAGAAGGAATCTAGTTCAGAAAAGGAAGAATTCAGAAGAAATGGAAGGGAAGAAAAATGGAAAATGGAAATTACATATGACAAAAAGATTGTATCCATGTGAGAAAAGGTCATAATGAATCCAATCATTATGTACAATATATATATATATATATATATATATATATATATATATATATATAACGAAAAATTTTAATAAAACATTCTGAGTGAACATATAATAGCACAATAGGCTGCAGTAGAGCAAAGGTATGCTCAGTTCCCATCAATGGGCTTTTTATACATACTTATGGGTAAATAATCATATCAGAGAAAACAATACATTCATTTAATTGTCTTTGAAAAATTATTTGTAGATAATCACTGTCAAGAATAGAGATTTCAGGCCCAGCTATGAAGAATTATTCATAATAATTATTTTAAAATCTCATTTATTACTCTTTAATATATGATAATCATTTAACATGTCAAATTTTAGAAGGACTGTGAATAAAGAGGGAGAGATCTTGAGGGAGAGTGAAGAGAAAACAAAAAGGGTATTGATCAGGAGGAAAGATAAAATGCTCCATTGTCATTCACGTATGGTAACTATCATGAAAGCAGAAGAGGGACTAGTTGGAAGGAAGGAAGGGGAAAGTGAGGAAGAAACAATGAGGGTGGCAGAGTGGAAACAAATATAATCAAAGTACAGTGATGTATGTGTGTGGAAATGTTGCAATAAAGTATTATTTTGTAAGTTAAAACTGATTAAAATTCACTCACTAAAAATAAGACATAAATATAATATGATATTGTACAAAACTGGACACTGGGTATCACTAGGAACTATTGCCTACTCACAGAACATCCCAGGAATTACAAAGCATGTGTAAATGAGGTCAGCAAGGAACAGAGCAAAATGACAGAATAGAAGTTGCTATAGAATTCTATCTTAAATACTGAAAAAAAAATCAAACTTTGGTGATGACCTATGACTCAGAAACCTGAGGAGAGAAAACTTACAGGCTTAATCCAAAGGAATAACACTGGAGATGCAGCTTGGAAGTTCCACCTTAACTTTATAGCAGAAAAACATTTAACATTTTGGTTAATTCCACAAGATTCAGGTGTAATATTTCTGACATAGTTTCTTACTAACAATAGTGAAATACACTCTAAGGAATGCAGCAAAGTACAGTCCTAAATCCACATTTTCTAATCAAAAGCTATATTAAGGCAATCGGGAAAACAAAAATTGCTGTTCTAGTTGGAATTTATTAAAAAGGCCATCCTCTGTTTTCCTCTTTGAGATTAAATGAGTTATAAGCTTGATTCCTCAATAATAAAATCATTTCTTTATTTCAATATAAAAGAGAAAATGGAAAGAAAAGAAGATAAAAATGATATCACTAACCAGTAAAAAAAAAATTAAAGAAACTCTATATCTGTCCATGTATAAAAAGAATTCTCAAATGCAAATCTGCATTTTTCAGGATTTCCTTTATCTCTGTCTTATTCTGTTGGTCCCTCACCTTAGGCACATACTCATACTGTTTTAACACCAAATTCTAAGTCTGAAAATGCTGCAATTCACTCTTCCCATGCTTACCTTTTATCTGTTTATTTTATCTACCATCTAAATATACCATTTTTGAACAAAAAGCAGTATTTAATATTTTCATCTAATTCAGTTGTCTTTCTTCTTCTCCATGTTATTTAACCAAAATGACCAAAGAGTAGATGGTAAACTTTTTCCAGTGTTTCTGTACTCATCATTGATTTTAAGATGATATAATGCTTCATTTTCCTCCTAACTTCCATGAATATGGTCAATGAAAAATTCTCAGCTCAAACTTGAATCACCTCCCATTTTGATTTGTACTGTACACTACTTTTTTATTTGCAGTGCATGTGTATCTGAGTGTGTGTGTGTTTGTGTGTGTGTGTGCGTGTGTATGTGTCTGTGTCTGCATGTCTCTGTGTGTCTTTGTGTTTCTGTGAATGAACATATGAACTAGTCACAGCATGTATGTGCTATTAAACAGAAAGATCTGAATGCTAGTCTTCACTCTGCACTGTTAAAGATAGCTCTCTGTTTATGTTGTTTTCCATTACATATGCCAGGCTAACTGACTTCGAAATTCCTGAGGAATCGCCTGTCTCTATCTTCCATCACAATTTTATCTCTTCATAGCAATATTGTTTCAAAGACATGTGTTTCTTTTAAGTGGGTTTGGAGGATTTTAATTTATGTCCTATCTTAAACTTGTTCAACAGCACTTTATTGAGCCATCTCCTTAGGTCCATTCTATGGATTTTGGTGTGTAATGTATTCAAAGAGCTGTCATTTTGAACGGATTTCAAGTCACACTTGCTGGATAAAGCCTTGAGCCACTGGCTTTCAAGATTTCAATTTGGTTTTTTTTGTTTTTGTTTTTATTTTTATTTTTCTTTCCTCTATATCTTGAGTGTTTTTGCCTCAGGACACAGCTCTCATTGGACGAACATGATCTCTCATTGATGTTAACAGCTATGACATAAATGTCAGATACCTGCTAGAAATGTAAAACACTGATAAAATCCAGAGTATGATAACATCAACAAATAAGACAAATATGAGTGGCTTAAATTATACAATTATTCACATCATCACTAGACTGTTCTTCTGGGTACCTATACATTTATTTTATAAACAATTTTAGTTTCCAAAAGAAGATAGCCTTAAAAGAATTGTAAGAATGACACAACAACAAGAACAAGCTTGAGCACAGAAAAGAAGGACTTTCCTTTAAGAGACTAGAATAGTCTCTATATTTTCAATTATAATTGAATTAACAGTATAATTTTCTTTTTCCCAAGGGAGTATAATCACATATGTGAGATAAAAATTTCTCACCACAGATTCCTAATTAGATTTCAAACAAAGAGGACTTTTAAACTCACAACTACTTAAATTTACAAAGTTCCTGAAATTGGTTTAATTCATCATATCTTAAAATAAGCTATGCAGTGCATATTTGGGCATATTTCAAAACAATGGATTCATTAACTATAAAAAATATCTGCCTGTGTTTATATTCTACTTCATTAAGGTTATATATATTTTCTAACCCTTAATTTAACTGTGGAAGAATTTTACATCTTTATATCAGGCAACACCTCCATTTAATACAGTATTTAATATTATGCTATACTAAGTAGCTTATAGATAGAAATGGATATTATTTCAATAAAAGTGTAAAGTTAATAGTTTATAGACAATTACAATCGAATTAAAAAATCTGAGTTGGAAAGCAGTTCACAAATAAAAATTTTAATTTTAACATAATAAACATATTATTTACATTGGTAAAATGCAAATTCCACTAGCCCTTTTTAGTGACATATAGCAACATGATTATACTCATTTTATGAATTCAGATATGAAACATTATCTTGACAGTAGCCAAGATGTCAATTAGACATGCAAATCACTATCACTGTTCTTGCCATTGGGATGTGCAAATGTCTATACCTTCTACATTAAGTTACTGGAAAAATGTTACTTGATGTTTCCTTTGAAACATCTTTAGTTAGGAATTCTATGATTGAATTTGAAGACTTATTTTCAAGGTAAGTCTTTGTCATTCAATTACACTTTTATTCACTAAGCAAATTAAATATGTGATTGACCTTTAATGGTCAGAAATCATTCATTTGGCCCAACCAGGTGACTGGCAAAATACTTTTTTGTAATTTTTTTTTCTTGTTAGAGGCAAAAAGAAAGTGACTTTCAAGGTTTTTTTTTACATTATTGGTTTATACTTTCACACAATTATCAAAGAACAATAGTTTTGATTTTCAGATAAGAAAGGATAGGGAAATACTTCTAAGCAAATGATCTTATCTATCTTCTCTTCACAAAGGTATTTTAATACCTAGGATGAATAATTTTCTTCTGAAAAACTTATTTGTATTCTTCAGCAAATTATCTACCAGGTAAAGGATAAAATATTTTTGACATACTTTAATGAATCATGTTTGATAACATATAATAAAAATATAAAAATTGCTTTCATTTTCTAATTTCATTCTAGGAATGGAGAAATAACTAGAGTCATGCCCAAATCAGTTTGCCCAGAGATATATAAAATGTACAGATAAGTTTTAAAAGTTTAGTATCTTTAAAAAAGTTTAATTTCTTTCTCATAATAATTGAAAAAGTAAACAAATGAAAATTATGATTAGTTTTATTAAAGACAAGTATCATTTAAATACACTTACATTGCACTTTGCCATTTAGAATAGGTCCATAATCATTTCTGAAAAATTTAAGGCAAGAGGACTGCGAGTTCAAGGGTAACCTGGCCTATAAAATGAAATCAATGACAACATCAGTCAAATAAAGAGTAAAATGTAGTTGTGTTTGTAATGTAGCTCAGTATAAAAATATTTGACCTTTTTATGGGAGATTAATATCAATATTATTACCATTTTCCTTTGTTTTAAAATAATTTAGTTTGCTTTAAAATAACAACTTCAAATTCTAGCCTAACAATTTCATTCATTTTACTATTTTGCTTTGACATATATTTTAAAAATGGTGTGTGTTCATTTCACAGTGTCAAGTTTCTGGTAGACAATTGGTTTCAAGCATATCGTGCACTTTCTCTATTCACAGCCTTCCTTTTTACTAACTAGTTCAGCTCTAGTTTTTCAACATTTTCTAGTCTCCCTTCTGGTTTTATATAAAAACCACATGTGATTTTATGTATCTAATACAAATTCTATGACAGATAAATGACAGAAAACATGCCCCATTTGTTTTATGCCTGCCTTACTTCTCCAATTGCATCTAAGATCCTTTCTGATATTGTTCTTCTGACACTTCCTTAGCTCTAAGGAGAAATGCTGCAAGTTCCAGGCCAGCCTGGGCTCCAGAATATATTAATGTATCAGAATAAAATACTTGTAGAATATATCTTTAGGAAAAAAGAAACTTCGCCATTGTGAAAGAAGCAGTCTATTTCAATTCGTCTTATGGTAATACTCTGCTATCTAACTTCAGGGGATATAACAACAACTGAGGGTACAATATCATAAAATAATTTACATGAAATAATTTCTCGAGCTTGATGCTTAATATGGCTTAATATTTCACACTCAGTCATGTTACAAATAATTAGATTTGAAATCATATAGTCACTATATGTAGCTATTCTACATATATTTTGAAGCCATGTGAAGTAACTTCAAAGTAATATTTCCCCAAAAATAATTGGCTAAATCATTTTTTCTCTTTCATATCATGCCTTTTAAAGGTTCAGTGAAAAAACATATTTCATGGATATAAGGTGAAATTCACTGAATACTTCAACGAAAACCTATGCATAATTGAAAGTGCACATATGTTAAAATACTTCTACCAGAGAATTATAGGTTTATTATATGAAAATCTTAAAATGATTATAATTTTACTAATCCTAGAGTAAGTTATAATAATAACATTGCTGATAAACTGCTTTTCATTATCTACTTGTTAAGTTAGAATTTTGTAATAGAGGTTTGGTGGTCCGGAGTATTTCAGCTTAGTAACTTTACTTCATGATCCAGGGATGTTCAGAAATGGATTGTGCTTTCACTTTAATCAGAAATTAAGTCAGTTTAAAAATAACGATACAATATTTATATGTAAAATGAAACAAATATTGGTAATATTTTATTTTTTAATTAATTACTTTATTATTTATACAGTGTTCTGCCTACATGTATGCCTGCACACCATAAGACGGCACCAGATCTCATTTTAAGATGGTTGGGAGCAACCTTGTGGCTGCTGGCAATTGAACTCAGGACCTTTGGAAGAGCAACCAGTGCTCTTAATCTTGGAGCCATCTGTCCAGCCCTGGGGTAATATTTTTTAATACATTATGGCTATTAAAATCATATTTTATGGTTTATCATACTGAATAATTTAGATATACTATACTCTGCATATTTTATTAATAGAATAAAAATTATACTTGCATTCTTAATTTTTTTTTTACTTTATCATAATTTCAAAATACTTATTATACATCTTTTTCATAAAAGATTTTCTTGAGGAGCTAAATTTTAACTATATTCTAAGTAGCCAACTGGGATGTTTTTGACTCTTAAGAGGATTAAGTCAATAAAACTACACAAAATGATCAGAAGGAACAGTTTCCAGATGGAAATTCCATCTGCAACCAAATCTGATGTTGGAAAAAAAATCAGTGGTAACAAGAAATAAGGTCTCACTCTAAGGACTTGAACCCTAATTGCACTTGAACATTCAGTTATTATCTTTTGTTGTTCATTTCTTGTTTAATTTTATGGAAATAGTTGTTAAACTTTTTATTTCTAATCTTGTTTCAAACATGGAGTAGATATTAGGTTTTCAAAAAGAATCTTTAACCTTCCTGTGGGAGTTGGGTTGCTCATCAACTGGTCAACTGGTGACACAGAATCCAGAGACCAGCACTGAGTGCAGGCCTATTTTGTTGGACAAGAGCAAAAAATTTTGTACAGTCATTGGACTAATGGGGAATTGACATTGGGGATTGGATAGCCAATCATCCCACTGTTACTATGAGGAAGTGCCAGACCTGACAGCCCCTCAGGGAACATCCACCCAGACAGGGCAAGCAGCTGCAGAATTGTTCCAGGGCAATTCTGTGGTCCTACCAGTTTCCTTTTGTAATCACATGGCAAACCAATAGATATTGTCACTAATAGTATTGAGCTTCTCTCACCATCTACTAGGCCCCACTAGGGAGGCACAATACACACATTTTGCTAATTGCACATATGAAAACATTTTTTAAATATTTTTCTCATCAGGGACTCAAAATTTTAACATCAGAAAATTATTACTGCTTTCCTGATTTTTAATGAAATAAAACATTATATAGTAATATAAATAGTAATATAATATTTTGTATAGTAAATATAAATCACTATAGAATATTTGCATCACCAATTTAAAATACTCTATATTAGTTTTAATACATATTTAGACAGTAAAATTTAAGTGTTGCATTGAATTATGTTCACAAAAATTTATGCTTTTGAAAGGTTAGGTTAATTACTGTAACTATTGTTTGTATTTCCTCAAATGAGGGGATAAGATGAAAGCTATACCCAAGGTGTGCAAACATGCAACCTAAACAGGACTACAGTGTTTCTAGCTAACTATGCCTAAGCCTAGGCCTGGAAGCTGCAGTCTAGGACCATTAAGGTTTCAGCTTCCAGACTCTGTCTGCTATTCTTGTCCTATAATGTTTTCAGTCTCTGACTCTTACTTCTGAGTAAGCGTGTCCATTCTATTTCTTTCTGAACTCTGGCTGGCTGGTTCAATTCAGCCGTTCTGGCTCAAAATGCATCTCTATGCTGACTGATTTAAGTTGGCTTCTCTCAGATTCTCACTGAAGAGCTTTGCTTTGAAAAGCTGCCTCTGAACTTCACAAACTGAACTACACTGACTTCACTGACTGCAAGAACTCAAATGTATTAAACTGAGCTGGACTGAATTCAAATCAACTCCTTCCATGCACTGCACATTTAAAAATTTTTATTATAGTTTATACACATTACATTTAGATTGTAATGTCATCACTCTTATCTTCCTGTTCACACCCTCCCTCCCTCTTTTGCCCTATTCCCCTCCCCTAGACCTCTGACCACAACCTGTCAGGGCTCGTCTGGATAGCATGCTCTTATGTATTCTGCTTCAGGACAGTTCTTATAAGAGTTTGGCATATCCAATCCTTAACACATTCTGGTAAATCTTTCTCTGATTTGTCATTTTGTCTGCCCGTCCATTAGATATTATTATTTAGGATTAAAGTTGTGTAGTCTAAACAGAGTGCCATGTTGCTAAATTAAACTTTCTATTAAAATTACTATGTATTTTGAGTTATTGTCAATGAGATTTTTTATTATTTAGTATGTGTGTGTGCATGTGCATACAAACTAATCCATTTTTTCTTGCACACTCACTCCCATCCCTACTTGTTCCTTTAACTTCTTGTGTT
The DNA here is from genome assembly GCF_964271855.1 of Acomys minous. Taxonomy (NCBI): domain Eukaryota; kingdom Metazoa; phylum Chordata; class Mammalia; order Rodentia; family Muridae; genus Acomys; species Acomys minous. The sequence goes on along the minus strand of NC_140488.1, from coordinate 60,274,986 downwards.
TTCCTTTTTATATTATAGGCATTCTACTATCTTTCCAATTATATTTATAATTGTTTTTGATGCAATAAGTATCCATATCACTTTTCAAACAACATTCCTTTTGTTAGATCTCCTCTGCCTCTGCTTTATTCCATATTCATGTACCTTGCAATGCTTAGACCTTTCTGCCCCAAGTATTTTACCTCTCTAATTTCATCAAAATATTTTCATATTGCTATGTTTTCATCTGAAGAGTAACATTGAGACTATGCCCTTGAATCATGCATTCACTATCTCACAGGATTTGATAAATAAAATTAGAAATATTTTTAAAAATATCCTTGTATGGCCCTCCTCAGCAATCATAGCACCTCAGGTGAAGGACCAGTTGAACTATTTCAAGGCTTATGGGATGAGAACAGCTATTCTGAATATATGGGTTATAAGGCTGCTGAATAGGAATCTTTGGTAGGCTGAGGAATCAGAAAAGGAAATAGCTTTCTGGATGAACTGTTTCATGAGTGTTGCAAATCAAAATTCTCTCTACAATCTGCTCAGCAATAAGATTGTCAACAAGAGTCACAGAGTGAAGGTACCAGAGAGGCCTCCTGTGGCTAGCGTTACCGTCTTGTCAGCAAGAACGACGCTGCACACACAAACAGGATCCTTCTGCAGTAAAGCTTTACTGCCTCTTGAGAGGAAGAGCATAAGCTTACAACACGAAAAACAGAGACAGAGAGAGCAAACAGCAGAAACCCCTCCCTTATATAGGAAACTGTCCTCCGCTTAGGACGTGTCAGTCCCTGATTGGCTGTTGCTCATCGGGCGAGATGATGCCACGGGAGAGGCAGAGCACAACGAGTGGAAAATCCCTTCGCACATGCGCAGATTAGTTGTTTGTCAGCATGGGACACAGGGTGTCAGCGCCATCTTGTAATGGCGAATGTGGGCGCGGCTTCCCACAGCCTCCCAAGGAATTCAAAATATGGATCGCAAACTATGAACAAAGACCTATGCAACTGAGAAGAAACTTCAGCCACCACAGTTTAACACCACAGTGATAATATGATTGATCTTATGTGATGATAATGGTTATAATTCCCTACAGACTTCTGTAAAAACTAGGCTTATACTGGATGGAGAGAATACAAAGGAACTAGAAGATGACATGGATGTACTGCTAAACATCCAATAATATGTCTAGCTGAGCCAGCAGAAGCAGCCAAGAAGTAGAGACGAGTGAAAAGAATATCTGGTCTACCAAGCTTGTTGAGCTTGGTCATTGAGTGGAATGTCTGATGTTGTATTTTCTTATGGTATTACTTCTCTATGAAAATGTGTATTTCAATGAACTTACAAGTCTCAGTCTCACCTTAAGACATTCTACTCTAGAATTCACTTTTAAAAGTTTAAAACTTGTAATTATTTGAAAATGTAACAGTGGTCTTTGATACTTAGAAGCAGTCTTTCTATCCCAGAATTCGTGTCAGGATTTAGAGTTAGGTTACACTGAAATGCTATGTTCTATGAACCTTTTAAAAAGGAATACTTTTAAGTAAACCTATTGAAATTTGTGATCTTAGATGTTTGCCATTAATGGTATATGTTTACCATAGAATGAAAAGTATGTATTTAACATTCTATTACTGTTAGAAGAATGAGCTAGAAAACACAGCATTACTGTTGTCACCTGAGCTCCTCGGTGTAAAATCTAACTCTGCTCTGAATGCTCACCCTCATTAATATCAAATGACCATATATGAATATACTTATACTCTTTACCTATACTGGAGGGCAAGTTCTCAGTTCTTATCTAACTTTCTGATAGTAATGTTATAGGTTTAAGCCAAGACAATACTCATATAATGAATTAACAGCAGGCCCTAGTTAGCAGAACTACTGGTACCAGGAACACTGTCATTTTCACGTCATAAATAATATTTCCTATAGGGCTAATTTCTAGGGACCAATGACGTTGCCTTTTGGTATTGTGACACTTACTTGAAATGACACATTTTTTTCCTTCAACAATTACAGTGAAAGAAAATGAATGAAGCTTTTCTATCTAAAATGAAGATTGGAAGAATAGATCTCACTTTTAAAATGAGAAACTTTTTCTAAAATTCATCCAAAAATAAAATTTTATACTTCCTTAAATAAATGTGAATAATTCCTGGCAACCAGAAAATGATACATAATTTATAAAACCCTGTTTTTTTTTATTTCAACACAACATAGTACTAATGAAATCTTTAAAAGTTTCTTTTCATGAAGTTCTATGAAACTACATAGGTTACCTGTCCATGAAGCTAATCTGGAGGATTATTTTTTAAAACTATCTTATCATTAAAGGTAAGACATTTCCATGAATACAATATATGTATTTTTGTTCTTTGTCATTTATTTCAATATGTAGTAATGTGTTAGCCATGACTATTAATTTTACTTTTAAACATATAACCTGTCTTTGCTCATTATTTCCTGACAATGAAAATTTGTTCACTGTCTCTAAAACTATATAATTTCAAAAATATAGGCTACATTTTAAGTAAGTGTTTCCTAAAGGTCAATGTATCATGCCTTGGCATGGAACTCATGGATGCAGTTGAAAACTGGTAAAAGTTAGTAGTAGATCTTATGGAATTGAGGGTTTGTTCACAAGGGGAATTTTTATATCCTGGTCTCTTCATCTTTCTCCTTTACTTCCTATACAGGAGAATAAATCATTTGTTTTGCCATGGTTTCCTAACCATTAACTATTGGCATGCCAAGCAGAGACCCAAAGCAATTAAGTCCTTTCATTCTTGAATTGTATTTTTTCAAGCTTTGAATTACATTACTTCTTTGCTTTTAGTTCATTATAATTATAGAATATTGAGAAAACAAACAACATCATCATGAGTTCATAATATTACCTTAGGCACTTTTGCCTAGGATACTGAGAATTCTCCTGTCTTTGCTTGCTATCACAGCACACCTAGAATTGCACATGCATGCTATTGTACTTGGATTTACATGAGCTCTAGGAATTCAAACTCATATCCTCATAACTTGTGCAGCAAATATCCACTCATCTATTTCCTCAACCCATGTTTATTTATTGATAATAGCTAGCAGATAAGTGTGTTATTTCATCAAAAATATCTAGGAATTAACATTCCTATTTTTTAATCCACAAATGTATTTTTTCTCTATCATGTCTAGGTAGTAACTGACTTTTTATTCTTCAGTATTCCAGAAGGTGTTTTTCTATTTCTACTCAAACTGTCACCACAGTTATCCTCTTAGGAAGAGTCCCTCATATTTCTCTGTTCAAAAATCATGAAAATAAAACCTGAACTTAATTACCTGTACAGTAAAATCTTAATTTAACACATTTGAAAATTTATACACCTTCTAGGACTTTTGTTTTTTGTTTTGTTTTGTTTTCTTTGGTTTTTTGACACAAGGTTTCTCTATGTAGCCTTGACTGTCCTGTGCTCACTCTATAGACCAGGCTGACCTTGAACTCTGAGCCATCTGCCTGCCTCTGCCTCCTGAGTGCTGGGATTAAAGGCATGCGCCACCACACCTGGCTCTAGGAATATTCTCAACACTGACTTAAAAAGGCAAGTTGTGGAAATGGTGAGAAGTTTTAGTAGGTAAGAGTGCTTACTCTGTAAGCATGAACAACTAAGTTTATATCTCCAGAAACAATGTAAATAAGTTAGGAATGACTGTACTTTTATATGACCTCAGCAATGTGGGCAAGAGACAGACACATTGTTGGACTCTGATAGCCAATGACTTTAGACAAAAAGGAGAGCTTCCATTCTTGTAAGAGAACCTGTCATAAAGCAAAACAGAGGAACGTCATAGAGGATGGCACTGAAGTTCTCCTCTAGATTCCGTGCATGTGTGCATGTGTGCATGCATGTGTGTATGTCTGTGTACTCATGTATACAACATGCACACACACTACATGCAATCACACACATATATATCATCATCATCATCACCACCATCACCACCACCACCAACAACAACACTACCATAATTGCCACCGTTTATTCTTGACCAAACAAGGCATCTTTGGTTCATTTTGCTCTTTCTTTCCTCTACTGTGTGCTCTTCACTCAAATCTCCAGGAAGTAATAATAATACCTTTTTAGGATTGTGACTTATATTTATGTTATTTACTACAATACATAAGCACACATTTTATAATCAATTTGTAGATATACTAAGTGAATTCTAACTATAAGAGTGCATAGATTGTGAAGTATTTATTTCCACATCTCTCTCCCTCCCATTAATAGGAACATTTTTAAAATACAAATTTAATAAATGAGATGACTTGTGCAAGACATTAGAAAATATTTTTGGCAGTATTTCCAAAAGAAAAATTATGTCAATGTGCAAAGAACACTAAAATGTATATAAAATAATATTTTTATGCACTGAAAAACTAAAAATAAAAGAAAGAAAGAAGGAAAAGAAGGAAGGAAGGAAGGAAGGAAGGAAGGAAGAAAGAAAGAAAGAAAGAAAGAAAGAAAGAAAGAAAGAAAGAAAGAAAAAAGGTTGTGATGTTAGAATGTGACAATAATTCATAATTGATTAATCTGATATATGGTTCCAGAAGTCCTTTTAATGGGTTAGGTAGAATCACCCATTTATTAGTCTATAAATGGTTAAGTTAAGGATTATACAGTCATGTATAGTGATACTGATGTCTGAAAAAAAAAAGATTACAAATGCTAGGCAAGCTTGAGCTTCATATTGATATTTTGTCTTTTTTTTTCTCCCAGAGCTGAGGACCGAACCCAGGGCCTTGCACTTGCTAGGCAAGTGCTCTACCACTGAGCTAAATCCCCAACCCCATGAACTCCATATTAAAACAGTGCCAAAACCAAAATCAAAACCCCTGAAAAGGAATTAGTTTAATATGCGGTTTGTAAAGCTCTTTATATTCAACCATTTTTAAAATTGCTTAACTTTATGGGTGTCAAATATTTCTTCCCAGAACTAAAATTATTTTTGCATTTACATCAATTTTGTTCTCCCTTTATTCTACTTAGCATTTAATGTAGTGAGTCAAAGCATCTGTATTGAAAAACTGTCGCACTCCAAAAATTGCTACTGCTTGAGTAATTAAATAAAAGATCCTTATGAAAAAAAAATATAAATTGGGAGAAACAGTGGTTGGAGATGTATGTCTGGAATTAAGAACACTATTTCTTCTTCTAGAGTTTCTGAGTTCAATCCCAGCATTCATATGCTGTCTAATAAATATCTACAAATGGATCTGATGCCCTATTCTGGGTTACAGGTATACATAAAGGAGAGCACTCATATATTTAATATATACATAAATAAATGGATAAATTTAATTTTTTAATTGGGAGAAGCATACTTAGTAATTAAGAAACAAATTAGTATACATCATAAAGATATACCATAATGTAGGTCATGATTCTAGGAAATGGAGATACAGTTATCACGTTGGGTTTTAAGGGGTGGAAAAAAACCTATGAATAAATACAAACTGTCTAAGTAGCATAAAGTTGCCTAAGGGGAAACAAAACATGGTGCTAAAGAAGTAACTGACTTAGTGGATAATAAAATGCCTGCTGATTTTGACCTGAAGAGGAGAAAAAATGCAAGCTTATACATCAGATAATCTAAAAATTCATTTCCTTTATAGTTTGCAAATGATAATAATTTATTTCCATTTCACTATAATCTGACTTATTCTTTTAAACTCTGTATTAACATACTCAGTGATGGCAGAAAAAATTGTTTTAAGTATTAATTATGATTCAATAGTTCTATGGTAAATAATAAAGAGTAATATAGCACCAAGAATGACTGATTTCTAAGAGTATAAACCATTTTGAGGAATAAAGACAATAATACAACTTTCCCAAGAAGCTGGTTTTCTATCCAAGGCAACTTTCACCTTAGTTATTTCAGCAACTACATGAGTTCACAGGCCAAGACACCTGAATTCTTAGATCACTGTAGAGTAATCTCAAGAATGAACTTCAGCTTTTATACTTATAAATAAATAAAATAAAATAATGATTAAGAAAAATATATCTGTAAAATCCTATTTATTCACAGTGAAGAGTAAGTAAAAAGAAGCTATTCTGAGAATTTTCAAAAACTAGTTTTTTCCTTAAAGTATTCACTATTCAATTCTTCTGATGTAAAGATTGAAAAATATGTGTAAATAAATCCCATGTGTTAAATGCAAATGCTCAGCACATATAAGGGACATTTTTATGTATATTAAAAAAGAAAGGGCAAACTTTGAAAAATTACTAGGTTAATATGATTTTTTATAATGGCAGTAATAAAAGCTCGATAGATATACTAGTTTGTCACTTTAGGCACTGAGTGCATAAAGAGCAAATAATGCAAATTGGGGCATTAGAACTTCCAAATTAAGAGACTTAAATTTGCATAGATGACAGAGTATGCTCTAAGAATATGAGAGAAAATGAAAACCCATCTAGGCTGAAACCAAATAATTTGAAATTAATTAAAATTTAAGATATACTTTGTAAGTTGGAACAAATGCAAAGGCTGTGATTTGTGGAAAACTAGCATGCATATGCAGCAGCTTGAGACATGAACAAGCCCTCAATGTCTTTCAAACTCGATCTCAGATAAAACTATATGATTTTTTTCTTACAAACATAAAGAAACAAGGGCTAGTCTGGTGTAATTTAAATAATAATACATTGGTATGACCCTTCTGTAAAAAGATAGATATATCCAAAGCAAGTCTTTCGAACACCCCGGTAATTCTAGAAGTTAGAGGACTGGCTCAAGGGGATTGTCACTAGTTTATAGTAGATAAGGGTACATACATGGTAAATGCAAAACCAGCCAAGGCTATACCTTAAAAAGCACTTTACGATAGATCTTTTTACTTTATAAAGCATAAATTTTAAAAATATTTCCTAAAGTTAAGGGAAATATTCAGAGATCAATATATGAAGACAATTAGAGACATTCTAAAACTTTAACACTGGGAAATAAGTAAATTAAATGACTACACAAAATATGGATTGTATTTTATTTTATTTTATTTATTTATTTATTTTTTTTGGTTTTTCGAGACAGGGTTTCTCTGTGTAGCCTTGGCCATCCTGGACTCACTTTGTAGACCAGGCTGGCCTCGAACTCACAGCGATCCACCTGCCTCTGCCTCCCGAGTGCTGGGATTAAAGGCGTGCGCCACCACGCCCGGCTCATGGATTGTATTTTAAAGACACTTAATGTAAAATTGTACAGAAACACTGTTGGAAAAATAAACAGTAAGTGTAAAACTGAGTGATATATTATAAAACTAGCAAAGGCTTATTATTGCTATATTTCATATCTTGTTTTAATTTATAATTCTATGCATATTTAAGCTTTATACCTTTCATTTTCCAAACAATGAATACGTCAAGATTTATAGAGCAAAATATTGGATATCCTAGTATTTACCTGTTAAAATATACATTTGAGTAAAGTCTATATATTATCATGCCAACTCCAAATGACACCTTTCACCACTGTTTAATAAGGTCTTAGTCTTCTGTTGAATTACTCAGTATAGTTAAATATATTATATACAGATATAATTTACAGATGAATAAACCAATTCAGCTGAAATCCAGCATCATATTTTGTTTCTTTTTGAGAATGAATCATGGTACACTGTCAAGGCAATATGCTGTTTTCAGCTTCTCAAGTGCTGGCATTACATGTATGAGTCAAGATAATTTATCTCAGCAATATGTTTTTAAATTTATATTTAAATTTTTGTTGATTTTCTCTTTTTTCACAGTATGAGAAATACCTATAAACTGGCAGCTTCCATATAAAAGAACAGCTAAACACTTGTTTAAAATATTTTCTACTATCCAAGATTACTTTTAATTAATACTCAAGACCAAATGCCTAAAATAATAAGAGATGAAAAATAAGTTCTTAATAATTTCTAAATATATTTTTCTCATCTTCTGTTATATAAAGAGTTATAATTTCAATTTAAACAAAAGAGTACAAATGAAGCAAGAATATTATCAAAGTATTAAACTTTTTAGTCATTAATCTATTGCCATAAATTTCTTTATATGCAATGGTTTATAATATTAATTATATATACAGTTATGGCTTAAATTCTTTTGTATCTATAAGAATTGCCACCTATGAATGTGAATAAGCCTTGACCAAACCCCATATATTTATTGCCTTGACCTTGAAGTTTCAGCCTCCAAAACAAAGAAAGAAAATGTTAGTTATAGATTATGAAACAAAGTATTTTTATGCCATGATGGATAGACTACAACAAAATAATACATTTTTATTTATAAAAAAAATACTTAGACTGAATCTTAAATTTCTGCTGCTACATAGAGGAAAATAAACATATATGAGAAACACATGCCCAATTAGTATGAAAGAATATCATTGTGGACTTTAACATTTAAGATACTGGACTTTCTCCAGGAAACTGCGACAGAGGAGAGGACATTCTAGTGGGACTCTAGATGAGAGAATCATGGGAGAAAGGCAAAGTAGAAGGACCCAGAGGGTCCTAGAAGCCTACAAGTAGAACATTATGATAGGCAGATTTGGGCACAGGGGTCCCGCTCAAACTAAGGCACGAGCCAAGGACAATACAGGCGGTAAACCTTAAGCCCCTACCCAGATCTAGCCAATGGACAGAGCACTCTCCACAGTAGAGTGGAGAGTGGGATATTACTTTCTCACATACTCTGGTGCCTCACCTTTGACCATGTCCCCTGGACAGGGAGACCTGGCGACACTCAGAGGAAGGACAGCAGGTTACCAAGAAGAGGCTTGATACCCTATGATCATATAGAGGGGGAGGTAATCCCCCTCAGGAACAGTCATAGGGGAGGGGAATAAGGGGAAATTGGGAGGGAGGGAAGAATGGGAGGATACAAGGGATGGGATAACCATTGAGATGTAACAAGAATAAATTAATAAAGGAGGAAAAAAAAAGATACTGGACTTTCTCAAAGTAATATAATTCAACCTTTCAAATAATTGAACATTAATAAAGTGAATTTTTCAAGAATGCATCTAAACTAGTGAATACCAATTGATATGTTCTGAGAAAAATAGATGCACAACATACACATTGTTTAGTCTTCTTGTTTTAGCTCCTTTATTATGTCTGGCCAGACAGCTAATATCAAGATCCTTATGTTCCCATTGTCTGGCAGCTGATTCTGCTCAGAGGAGTATATATACTATAAGCTAACGATATTAGCTACTTTTCTATTGCTGTGATAAAACAGCACTACCAAGGCAAGTTATAAAAGAAATAGTTTATTTGGACTTAAAAGTCAAGAGAACAACAGCCCATGATGGTAGAGGAGAGAAACTACTATTGCATCAGGAAGGTGAGAAACAACATATTCAAACCCAAGCATTAAGGAGAAAGAAAAAACTCAAAAAATGCCATGAATCATTGAACATTTTAGCCTTACCTCCAATTACACACCTTATCCTACAAGACCATATCTCCTAAACCTACCCAAACAGTAGCAGTAATTGGAGGCTAAGATTTCAAATATCAAAGTGTATAAAGGACATTCATATTCAATCATTGAAGAAATTAAAGCATAATTACATATGAAGAGGCATATTTAAGAATGTGAATTTAAACATTATTTTATACAAAATGAGAAAAGCAAAATCAAGTAATATGTTAGTTATGTCTTTCAGATTTACTTATTGAAAAAAACTTAATCTTATCTTTCTAAATGCAATATAATATAAGCAACTAATTATTCCAATATGTACTTTACTCTCCTGTTTTGGTGATGCAGAATTATTGACACAAATGTCAAAAGTTGCTAACTTTACACTTATGTGTAAAATGGGACACAAAGCACTAAGATGATTACAAAGATTTTAAAAAATCCTCATCGCCTTAGTTCTGTGAATCAATTATTGTTCAAAACTGGTGCCCATTAAATTCTTTAATAAAAATCTAATAACATTTTCTTAAAAGTTATATTGCAGTAAATGTTAAAATTATAGCTGTATTTTGCATTGTTGAGAATCCAGAAATAATTTAATTTTCATAACTATCTTAAAGAATATTCTTTATTAATTTTTTGCTTGGATTTACATTCCTAAATAAATTTAATTAAGAAAGCCTTCGAATGTTTTAATGAACATATAAATTAGACTAGTAACTATCTGAATTAGTGTCTTAATTAGGGTTTTAATGAAAGTTAAAATAAATAAAAATGTGAATTCTCTATTTGACTTCAGTTCAGTATTAATACTTCAGAGGTAATTTCAACATCACTCAGAAAGAACAGGGAAGTAATTATACATCCACATTTAATTGCAAACAGAAGGCAGATCCACTTCACTGAAATATGGGAAAACACCTTATATATAAATTAAATAACTAAATTCTCATCATGGCAAAAATTATGCTTGTAACTTCCAATGAGGCTTTCTTTCATTGCTGTTCAAATACTCACAGTCAATAGTTTGGCCAGAACATAATTTTACACAGAGCAAGTCCTATTACTATATATCTCCATTTAAATATTATTCATTAAAATATTCAGAAGTATTATATTATAAAATATATCTCCTAAAGGAACTTTTTTGTGTTTGTGTAAAAATAGAGTACAAATTTTATATTTTAAATTTTCTCATAATTGTCCATAACATCTTGTAATCACTTCTGCTTCTTTGATGTGTTTTCTTTAAGTAAACAAAACATACCTATCAACATGCAATTAAATCAAGCGTAGTGAATATGAGGTGATGTGATGGCTAGGTAGTTCCATCTAAATTAAAAAAAAAAAACATTTTTCTTTGTAGATTATGTGTAAAGTACAGAGGATATCTTACTGTTCTATTGCTGTGAAGATACAAGGTGACCAAAGTAGCTTTTATCAAGAAAACATTTAATTGGGGTCTTGGTTGCAGTTTCATAGAATTATTCCATTATCATCACACAAGAGAACATAGTAGCATACAATCACACATAGAGCTGGAGAAGTAGTTGAGAGTTCTACATCCTGATTCACAAACAGCAGTCAGTGGTAGGGGTGGGCACTGGCCCTAGCATGGGCTTTTGAAACCTCAAAGCCCACCACAAATGATATACCTCCTCCAACAAAGCCTCACCTTTTCTAATAGGATCCATATCTTAATAATTCTCAAACAGTTTCACTAACTTATGAATGAGCGCACTCAAGCATATTAGTCTTTGGGGTCATTGTCACTCAAACCATCACAGAGGAAGTATTCATAATATTATTTATTATTTATCAATATATCTATATAATAAAACATGGTCTCCTTTACACAACTTTTTAAGTTTTAAAATGCTTGGAATTTTTTGAAGCATCATATTTTACAAGTCATCAACAAAATAATAACACAACAAAATATAGATCACTAACACATAAATATAAATCACTAAAACGTGATTTGCTGGGAAGATAGATAAGGAATTGAAATGGATCAAAAAAGAAGAAAAAATCCAGTAAAAATATTAAAAACAGACCATGTTTAATGATTCTTCCTAATCAAGAACATTCCTATTAAAATATAGTGAGGTTTTGTGATATGGCTTATTACATAAAGATTCATGCTGCCAAATTTTCAAACTGAATTTGATTACAGGACTCACTTGGTAGAAAGAGAGAATTGACTCCTGAAAATTTTGTTCTGACCTATAAATGTGCATAGTACCAAAAATGCATGCAAACTTGCTTACAAAGTCTCACACACTCTACTAAAAATGTGGCAATTTTTTACAGAACTTCTTTTTTAGTATTACTCTTTAATTCTGCCTACATTTGAGAGAAAACTATAATAAATTCAACAGTAGATTTGATATATAAGATTGACTGTACAGTTATCTTTATTCCATATGTATTTATTATAACAAGTATTACACATAAGCTTTGTATCAAATATCATATTAAGAAAGAACAGTATTATATTTATTTCATTGTATTATTTTTATTCTGTGTACTTGTGTGTGTTCTGTTTGTTTGTATATATGAGTTCAGTTTTTAAATAGGCAAGAAGATATATGAACTATCCTGGGACTATAGATAAGTGTGAAGGGCCTAGTGTGGATTCTGGGAATGGATATCAATCTTTTTTATAAAGCAAAACATACTCTTAACTGCTGAGACAACTTTCTAGCTCTAGAAATAAATACTATGTTTAGAAAAAATTCTTTCTGTCCCTCCTCTCTGCAGTTTTTGAATTGAAATTTCTTATATGATAAAAATGAGGATCTTCATAGAAGCCAAAACAAATTACCTTTTCATTTTTATCCCTTATTCATTCCTTATTGTAATGATATCTTATATTTACCATTATATATCTATATCTAAGCTTTGGCTACACTGAATCACCAGTTTAAACTGCAGTCTTGGACTGACATTCAGAAATCACAGTTTATGCTGAGTGAGGCTGGCAACGATTGGTGTAGGGCACAATTAAACATATACAGCACTGATTCCTTCCTGCTGCTCTTTGTAGCAGACAAGGCCATTCAAACTGATTTAAAATGCTGGTGCAAATATACTATGGGAAAATGTATGCGATTTATATCTATTATTATTTATGTTCTTCCTCACTCTATGAGGCTTGTTCTTTCATTCTTATAAAATGTAAGTTTGTTGAAATGTTATATTTTCTATTCTTTTACTACAGTCAATAATTCTACAAAGAGGACTTGTATCTGTATCCAAACATCTCATGTCCTAGGATCTGTGGAAACATTGTCAGGAAAATATTTTATGGACCTAAACAGACAAATTTTGTGTGTGTGTGTATATGTGTGTGCGTGTGCGGGCACACACACATGCATGTGTGTATGTGCATGTATTTTATATTGGAATTTTCTCTTCATTTTAACAGAAGTTATTGTCCTTATGGCATAGACAAACACTGGTCTTGGTTTTTCCCCTTTCGGGAAAAATTGTGGCAATGAGCCAGTGAGCACTTCTATAACAGAGGTGAAGGCCTTAGTGGCATTAGCAACAAGCTCTCGAAAGGTGCGTATGGTAGCACATGCTTTTAATCTCAGTGTTCAGGAGGCAGAGGCACGTGGATCTCTATGAGTTCAAGGCCAGCATGGTTGAAAGAATGAAAGAAAGAGAAAGAAGTCTTTGAGGCCAAGCAATGGGCCAAGTTCTGGAAGTCCTGTGGGAGGAAGGGTAGAGAGAGCCAGAAGGATCAAGGACAACACAAGAAAACCTTCAGAGTAATCTAACCTGGGCCTAAGGGCTCACAGAGACTGAACCAAAACCAAAGAACTTGCATGGACTGAACTAAGACATCCTATACATATGTAGCAAATGTGCTGCTTGGTCATCATGTTGGTCCCCTAACAATAGTAGTAGGGGCTGTCTCTGAATCTGTTACCTACTGCTGGGTCACTTTGCTGTAGCGGACTGCCTTGTAGGAGGGGATGTAGGACTTGTAGGACTCCCTGGTAGGAGGGGATGTACTTTGTCCTGCAGTGACTTGAGACACCTATGTGGATTGGGACCACTTGGGGCCACCCCTTTTTGGGGAGAAAGGAGATAGGGTTGGAAGAAGACGAATGGGTGTGTGAATGGGAGGAGAGGAGGGGGCTGGAATCGGCATGTAAAATGAATGGATGAATGAATGAATGAATAAATAAATAAATAAATAAATAAATGGAGAAATGAAAGAAACCACTTTTTGAACACTTTTGTCTATCACATGCTTGATCTTGTTGAGGGCTAGAGCAAAGTTCTGAAAATACTGAGAAATGAATACAAGAGTATATATCTTTGATATTATCTAGTAAGTCATTGGGAGGAACTGGTCAATTAGAATGTTTATTATATGATTAAAGGCACCTTCTTGTTCATGTGGAACTGGAGATAGCATTCCCAGAATAGAAGCAGGTTACCTTATTACTATTTTTCTACCTCATGGAATAAATGTATACTTTGAAGTACTTGTTTAATACAGCCTGATACCAGACTAGAAAGTGGTGAGTCCTCAGTCCACAAGGTTTTCTACATTATTCAAATTATGGAAAATGGAATTATGTTGTGGCCGTAAAATTTAGAAAACTGCATACAAATAGATATGCCTGAATGTGAAGCAAAAAAGTGTTTGTTATTCATCTAATCATTGTTAATAATTCTTTATAATTCTGAAATATTATTTTCATTGATATGGTTTTTCCTTTGTGACATATACCTGTTTATTAATGGTAGCTGACATGTTCTTTTTTATTTTGAAAAATTTATTCACTGTACATCACAATTGTAGCCCCCTTCCTTGTATGCTCCAGGTCCCACCCTCCCTTCTTCTCCCACATTCTTCCCCTCCCCTAGTCCTCAGAGAAGGGTAGCCCTTCTCCCCTACCACCTGACTCCATATTACCAAGTCTCATCAAGACTGCCTGCATCCTCCCCCTGCATATGCTCATAGGGTATCAAGTCTCTTCTTGGTAACCTGCTGTCCTTCCTCTGAGTGCCACCAGGCTTCCCCCTCCAGGGGACATGGTCAAAGGTGAGGCAAGAGAGTATGTGAGAAAGTAATATCCCACTCTCCACTCTACTGTGGAGAGTGTTCTGTCCATTGGCTAGATCTGGGTAAGGGTTTAGGTTTACCGCCTGTATTGTCCTTGGCTGGTGCCTTAGTTTGAGCAGGACCCCTGTGCCCAAATCTGCCTATCATAATGTTCTACTTGTAGGCTTCTAGGACCCTCTGGGTCCTTCTACTTTGCCATTCTCCCATGCTTCTCTCATCTAGGGTCCCACTAGAATGTCCTCCCTTCTGTCTCGGTTTCCTGGTAAGTGAAGGCTTTCGTGGGACATGCCCCTTGGGCTAATATGCAGATATAAGTGAGTATATACCATTTGAGTCTTTCTAAGGGGTATTGTTAGCAATATACATCTGCAGGTCCTTTTCAAAGGTTGTAGTTGAATCATTAATCTATTCCAGAAGCAATGCTTAAAATAAATCTAGCACTGTTGTTGAGAATGCCAATTATATTTCCCAATTATGGGCTGCAAGCCTCCTTTATGGTATTCACACAATTCATATATTAAGGGGACTATGAAGATCGCAACATAACAAACAGTGCTCCATAAGAGCATGAAACCCTCAGAACTTTTACTTCTCCAAGGCACACCCATCCTGTGTCTCGGGCTTCTTGCTGTTCTTCCTGCATGTCCCCTAACAAATTTCCTCATTGTATGATAGAATGACATTTAGGGATATGCCCAGGAGAGATATAGCTAATTCTTGAGATACACTATTCCCAAATTTCTGAGAAAGTGCTAGATTAATTTCCAAAATGCTTATATAAGTTTTCACTCCCATCAGAAATGGAGAAAAGTTCCCCTTTCTCAACATCCCCACCAGCACATGCTGGGACTTGAGTTTTTGATCTTAGTCATTCTGATAGGTGTAAGATGGAATCTCAGAGACATTTTGATTTGCATTTTGCTGATGTATAAGGATGTTGATCATTTCATTAAATGTTACTCAGGCATATGATATTCCTCTGTTGAGAGTTCTCTCTTTAGCTCTATACCCCATTTCTTAATTGAGTTGTTTTGTTTGGTGTTAAATTTCTTGAGTTCTTCATATATTTTAGATATTACCCCTTTGTCAGTCTGTAGGCTGTCACTTCGTTCTGTTGACAGTGTCCTTTGCTTTACAGAAACTTTTCAGTTTAATGATGCCCCATTTATTAATTGTTCATCTTAAAGCCTGAGCTATTAGTGTACTGTTCAGGAAGTTGTCTCCTGTGCCAATGATTTTAAGGCTCTTTCCCACTTTAACTCTAAGATACAGTGTATCAAGTTTTATGTTGAGATCTTTAATCCACTTGGACTTTAGTTTTGTGCAGGGTGATAAATAAGAATCTATTTTACTTGTAGGCTTCTAGGACCCTCTGCATCCTTCTACTTTGCCATTCTCCCATGATTCTCTCATCTAGAGTCCCATTAGAATGTCCTCCCCTCTGTCTCAGTTTCCTGGTAAGTGAAGGCTTTCATGGGACATGCCCCTTGGGCTAATATGCAGATATAAGTGAGTATATACCATTTGAGTCTTTCTGCTTCTGGGTGAGCTCACTCATTATGATCATTTCTATCTCAATCCATTTATCCACAAATTTCGGGAATTCCTTGTTTTTAATAGCTGAATAGTATTCCATAGTGTATATGTACCACAGAACATTATGATAGGCAGATTTGGGCACAGGGGTCCCGCTCAAACTAAGGCACCAGCCAAGGACAATACAGGCAGTAAACTTTAAACCCCTACCCAGATCTAGACAATGGTCAGAACATTCTCCACAGTAGAGTGGAGAGTGGGATATTACTTTCTCACATACTCTGGTGCCTCACCTTTGACCATGTCCCCTGGAGGGGGAGACCTGGTGGCACTCAGAGGAAGGACAGCAGGTTACCAAGAAGAGACTTGATACCTTATGAGCATATACAGGGGGAGGAGGTCCCCCTCAGTCACAGTCATAGGGGAGAGGAATAAGGGGAAAATGGGAGGGTGAGAGGGAGGAATGGGAGGTTACAAGGGAGGGGATAACCATTGAGACGTAATATGAATAAATTGATAAAATAAAATTTTTAAAAAGGAGTACATTAATTTGAAAGAAAGCAAGGATAGGGCTATATAGGAATGTTTGGAAGAAGGAGAGAGATGGAAAAACATGTAATTAAATCATAAAGTCCAAATTATAGACATTTTAAAATGCATGTAAACAAATAGAGGCTTGATGATATAACTGTTGATAGAGGGCTTTGCAACTAGTCACAAAACTATAAATGTGATTATGAATACCTTATAAATGTGGGGTGGTAACTCACATGTGTTTAATAGTGGTAACAATACTCAAGCGAAGATGGAGGTAGGAGGATTAGAATCCTTTTAAATGTCATTCTCTATCACAAAAGTTTAAAGCCACTCTTGGGACATGAGAAAAACAGTCACAAAGAAAGTTGACAGCCAGTTTGATACAGTTTTAAAACCTAACTGTATCATGAGCATATACAGGGGGAGGTAGTCCCCCTCAGTCACAGTCATAGGGGAGGGGAGTAAGGGGAAAATGGGTGGGAAGGAGGTATGGGAAGATACAAGGGATGGGATAACAATTGAGATGTAATATGAATAAATTAATAAAATAAAAAATTAACCAAAAAACCTAACTCTATATCGTTTAACACCATAAGGAAGCATTTTTATAACTATGTTAATTGAAAATATCTAAAAATGAATACTAATAATCACTAAAAATCTTACATCTTAAATTCAGTCACCATAAATTGTTGTAAACATTAAAATATCAGCTTTTAAAAAAAATGATATATCCATAAAATATGTAAACTTCACTTTTCTAAGAAAAAGTAAAGTTAAGGAAAAATTTCCAACTCTTTTTAAGTAGGAGGACTTCATTGTCAAAATCATATCAGAGCATTAAAATACAATATAGGATCAATTCAATTATAACATGTGTATTCAAAATTCTTTTTTTTATTTTGATGAATTTATTCAATGTTGTGTCCAATAATCACTTTAATTAATTTACTTATTCCCTTTACATCCCATCCATAGCCCTCTCTTTCCACTTCTTCCTGTCCCACACTCCCTTTCTCTCCACTGTATCTCCCCTTCAGAAAAGAACTCCTCCCTATCTAACCATTTCAACACTTCTGGTCACATTAGGACTTAGTGAATCCTCTACCATGGTGGCCTGAAAAGGGAACACCAATAGGAGGGAAGTGACCAAAAAGCATCCAAGAAAGTCGTTGTCAGAGATAGATATTGATATGCAGATTTTTAAGTTTCTTTTATCTTATGAGTCAATTTCAACATTCTTGTAAATGTCATCACTTAAAGGCCCATATATTTCATTAAATAAAAACACTATTTGTGAATTTTCTATTCTTCTATTTGTACAAAGAAATCACAAAGGAGTGTTGTAAAAATGACAGTCTAAATTAAATACAAACCACTCATTTTTGATAGCTGATTTGAATATTTTAGGAGATACTATGATAATTATAGACTTATATGTGAATAGCAAGCTCCATTTACAAAATGAATAGAACTGGGAAGACTGGATTAGAAATATTTCTGAAATAAAAGAAATTCATATAAATTCATTCAAAATATAAATTATCTGGTTTGAACAGTTAGGCCAAATTTTATAAGACATGAACGGTAAATCTTTTCCCTGTAGGAAAATCAATGCAAAATCAAAACTTTGAGAGAATGTTTAATTTTAGCAGTTTAAGATATGCTGTAAGGAGTATGCTTTTACAAAGTACCTTTCCCCATTTATAAACAATAATAATTATTAAAGGATAAATAAGTTTCACTATTTATATATAAATATCTACTTAAACAGTTTCAAATATTGGAAGAAAATAGATTCTTTCAAAGAAAGTTTCAGTAAACATAAAAATGATTCCTTATATTGGATACATTTTTGTAACATATATTTTAAAAATTGGTTCAACTTGAAATTAGAGTGAATCTACGCCTGGTAATTTTGGTTTTAAACACTAACTAGATGTAACAATTGTGTTGATATATATTAGTTATCATTATTTTAGTCACTGGGGCTGTTTTCTTAAAACACCAAGCAAGGCCAGAGTAGCCATTTGAAATTATTGGCGGTCATAATACTGTGGTAATCTCAAACCATTAAATATTTTAAAAAACAACTAAAATAGTCGTTGATATGGAATGCTGAAATAAAATGAAAATAATTTATGATGTCCCTGGGTCCAAAATCTTAGTATATTTCTATGATATGGAAAAAACATGTACTTATTCTCTTACAGACATGTCAGTCCAGTCAATGATTTAGTGTATCTGATAAGACCAATAGTTTTATCACTGTACTGATATCTCAGGTGCAAGAAGACATGCCATATAGGCTTAATTGGTTCCAAAGCACAAGGATGGTACTGGTGTATCCTTCTTTTACACAATTATTGTTGTTGTAACAATGATGTATTAGAAACAACTTCAGTATCCTATAAAATATTAGTATGTGCAGTCATCTCTATAACTTTTATGAGTTATTAAGATCTATCACGGTCAGGAGACAAAGACAGGCAAATTTCATATATGTGAAAAACACTTCATAGTTATCTTCACCCATCCTCTCTTGTATTTCTCCCACTTATGTCAACCTCTATCATCTACCCTACATGTCCCTATCCCATGTCCATATCTATTACAAGTAGTTTAAAAAATATTACAGTGAGAAATACATGACAATACATAAGTTTTATCATTGAAATACAACCTGGAAACACAAATGTCTTTATAACAGGAAATTAATGTCACATAAAACTATGTCATAATTTGGGATAGCTCATATATATGCTGATTTGAGGTATACTGCTTAACTAAAGAATATACATTATGAAATTTACATTTTCAAATTCAGAATTAAACATTTTATATTGAGCTATATTTCTTTTGGGGTATGTTTTGTCTGAATGCCACACCACACTTGGAGTCCACTATTAGCCTATTTAAAACTTTTTCATACCTCTGAATTGCCAATAAAATTTCTTTGTTTTTATTTCTAAAAAAAAAGAAAGAAAGATCGAAAGAAAGAAAGAAAGAAAGAAAGATTGAAAGAAAGAAAGAATATAGACTGCAACCTGATGGTGGTGGTGCACGCCTTTAATCCCAGCACTTGAGCAGAAGAGGCAGGAGGGTTTCTGTGAGTTCGAGGACAGCCTTGTCTACAAAGTGAGTCGAAGAAAGCCAAGGCTACACAGAGAAACACTGTCTCAAAAAAAAAAAAAATAGACTGTGTATTGCCATTTCATGAATTTAAGTGAAAAAATTTGTAGTTAATTTGGACTGCATTACAAATAATGTTACCTTTTTTGCAAAACTGTATAGCACTTTAACTATAGACTATATGTGAAAATTAATTTTTCCAGAGAACAGTAGACATATCAGAATAAAAGCTGATCATCTCCCCAATGGCAAGAATTTCAATATTATAATCTTTTTACCATTCATTTAAATGTTAATTTTTTCCATGTCCTGCTCCCAAGATAAAAACATTATGGAAACCAAGAGAATTTATACAAATCTTATAAAGAGATGTTTACTTTAATAAAAATCTTTCTATTCTTAGATAAATTCTTACATTCTATCTGGGTTGTATTCACTCTGTAATCTTCCATTCCACAAATATCGAATTCAACTAACCAAGAATATTTTATTTTTATTTTTACATTTTTCTAGACAGTATCATTTTATCTCTGACTCATGATTTAGAGCATATTGGCTTCAAAATATTAGTGATGTATGTCTGCTTGCCTCTGCTTCCTGTGAGCTACAATTAATAGAATCTGCCACTGCATCTGGGTTTTCCTCTTTTCTTTCTTTTTTCTTTCTTTCTTTCATTGTTTCTTTCTCTCTTTCTTTGTCCCTCTCTCTGTCACTCTTTCTCTCTGTGTCTCTGTCTCTGTCTCTCTCTCTCTCTCTCTCTCTCTCTCTCTCTCTCTCTCTCTCTCTCTCTGCCTATATATTCAGAGGTATGCAGCTACTTGCTAGATCATGGACCAAGTGCTCCATCATTAAATAAAGCTAACCCTCTGCCTCCCAGAAGCCATAATTTGTCCACAGATGCCACCTCAATGTGGAGAATTATGAGCCCCCCTTTTCTTCATGCTTGAATGTTGCCTGGCTTCATATTGTGCAAATCTTGTTTAGGTAGCCTTTATGTGTGAATGCATGAATGCAGAAATCCTATTATGTCCAGAACACATTGTTTCATTCTAGTTACCCTCAACTCCTCTATTTTAAAATCTGTCCATTCCTCTTGTAAGAGGATCAGTGAGCTTTGGGAGGAAATTGTTATAGACATTATATTTGTGACTGAGCTTTCTACAGTCGCTTTCTCTGTGAAAATTGATAGGTTGTAAATTTTGGTGTTAACCACCATCCATGGGAGGGATGTCGCTGAAGAGATCTGACAGCTGCTATAGAAACACATATTAATGAATAACCAGCAACCACTTTGGAAATCTATCTGGTGCTATCTCAGAAAAATGGGAATAGGGCTTCCTCAAGACCCAGCTATTCCACTCGTTGGAATATACCCAGAAGATGCTCCAGCACACAACAAGAAAATTTGCTCAACCATGTTCATAGCAGCCTTATTCATAATAGCCAGAACATGGAAACAGCCTAAGTGTCTCTCAATAGAAGAATGGATAAAGAAACTGTGGTACATATACACTATGGAATACTATTCAGCTATTAAAAACAAGGAATTCCCAAAATTTGTGGATAAATGGATTGAGCTAGAAATGATCATAATGAGTGAGTTAACTCAGAAGCAGAAAGACTCAAATGGTATATACTCACTTATATCTGCATATTAGCCCAACGGGCATGTCCCACGAAAGCCTTCACTTACCAGGAAACTGAGACAGAGGAGAGGACATACTAGTGGGACTCTAGATGTGAGATTCATGGGAGAAAGGCAAAGTAAAAGGACCCAGAGGGTCCTAGAAGCCTACAAATAGAACATTATGATAGGTAGATTTGGGCACAGGGGTCCCACTCAAACTAGGCACCAGACAAGGACAATACAGGCGGTAAACCTTAAACCCCTACCCAGATCTAGACAATGGACAGAACACTCTCCACAGTAGAGTGGAGAGTGGGATATTACTTTCTCACACACTCTGGTGCCTCACCTCTGACCATATCCCCTGGACGGGGAGACCTGATGGCACTCAGAGGAAGGACAGCAGGTTACCAAGAAGAGACTTGATACCCTATGATCATATAGAGGGGGAGGTAATCCCCCTCAGGAACTGTCATAGGGGAGGGGAATAAGGGGAAAATGGGAGGGAGGGAAGAATGGGAGGATACAAGGGATGGGATAACCAATGAGATGTAACAAGGATAAATTAATAAAAAAAAAAAAAGAAAAGAAAATACTATTCCAGATACTTAAAAAAAAAAAAAAAAAAGACTTGAAAAGAAATGAAGAATCTTAACAGGTAACTTTGAATGAAAAATAGCAAAATTCTAAAAAAATGATAATACTGATATCAGAAACATCATTTTAAATACTTATCTTCCATAAAATCTTCTTTTGTAACCATGTTTTTTTATCAACAAATCTGTCATTGGCGCTTCAATACTCTACCAGCTCAAGCTAGATATCTAGAATTCATTTTGAATCAGTTTTTTATTAAGATGTTAATCTATTTTCTTTATAAAATAAAATCCTAAAAATTAATGTATTTGTAACATAGAAATTATTCAACATAGTAACTTAAATATTTAACTAACAAGAGACGATGTTGACTAGCTGGGAGACTGGCAATATACAAGCAGATTTGTTACAATGTAAATAATCTACAATATTTAAGCAAGGTTGTACCACATATATGAACATAAACATACATAAAACTAATGTTAATAAATATAAATATTTTATTGCTGTTGTTAAATTTAGCTCATATTAGTCAATAATTGTCAGTTGTTTATTTTTAAATTAAAATATTTACATAATTTTTGCTTTGCCTCCTTCCAACCTGTTGCCATCCCCTGACTGCCAATAGTATGTCCCTATGTTCTCTCAAAGTTGTGGCCTCCATTTCTTAAGTGCAGGCACACTTGTGTGTGTGTGCTTGTGTATGTGTGTGTAAGTGAATATATATTATGTTATATTAAAATACTATATAATAATTATACTATATAGTTATATATATGTGTATATACATTAACCTGTTGAGTCTACTTAGTTTTGATTGCATGTATATAATTTTAGGACTGATCATTTGGCTTTGATAAATAATTTAGGAGACTTATTCATGAAGTGGACAAATTTATTCATTCTCTCCCCCTTCCTCTACCTCTAAAATTGTTAATTGTAGTTCTTTATCTAGGAGTCAGGCCTATGAAATCTCCCTTATTCATCCATTATTTCACTAACTATAATATATTATCAATGCTTGTCCTGTTTTCTTTTTAAATAAGTAGCAAGTTCATTTCATTCTAAATTTAATGCCTTTAAAACCTACAATCTCTCCCTTGTTTTGATTTTGCTACCAACTTATATTCCACAGAACAGCCAGTGATTTTCTTTAACATAATATGTGTCAGAGAAGATCATAATCCTCTTCCTGAAAGTCTAATAAGTTGCATTATATCTCTAATAATATTTACACTCTACACAGAACCAAAAGTAGTATTTTGATTTTCTTTGTGATTTCATCTCCTACTTTAATCATCCAAACTTGCATTGGAAATTCTATCACAAATAAAACCATTCTCATCTTGGAACAGCAAGTTTTTCTTCTCAGTATATTCACACATAATCTTTTATAAGCATTAGCACTGTCTTTGAATTTTCAGTCTCTACTCAAATATTGCCTGCTCAAATTGTCACCACATGAGTATTCAACTTAAATGGAACTTTATTGGCTCTGGGTTGCTTGTATTCACCATTACACACTCACTCTTCTTACTCTGATTCTTTATCTTAATTTAAAATTATATTTGTCTCTCTCTATTCCCTTTATAAAATTAAAGGATTTGTACTGCATATTGCCAGGTATATTTAGGTTGATTGCCCCTTAAATTCTGATTAAATTTTTCTACCAATTCCCAGTATATAGCGAAGTGTTTGGGGTACATTTAACATTCTTAGAATGAGTGGTTGTAGGAAACAAACCAGGAATTATAAACATGTATCAGCATAGAAACAAAATGGGGAAAACAAGATTGTGCCATTGTATCTCGGTATGAAAAAGACTTTGTAGTGTATATGACCAGTTGTGTCATATAATAGAAAGAAATGAAAATTGGATCATGGTAGATGCCATTGAATTTTACTATAACAAGAGCATTGATGATCATAGAGAAAGCAAATTCTTGGAAGAATAGGGCCTAACCATCCTTTCAAAAAGTTAATGAGTACATTACTGGTGAGAAAATAATACAGGCAAAGAGCATTCATTTTTAAGCTTAACTGTCAAAGGAATTAAAGGTAATAGACATTATTTGGCAGCAGTATGATTAAGAAAGATACTCCTTGAGAAATTGCTCATTGGGAAAATGATGAGGATATAAAGATATTGTGCATAAAAAACCTAACTAACATTATTAAAATTGAATTTCATTAAAGTTTTATTTGATTAGATGACTTGTAATTACAAGTACTGATCAGATTTATCACTTAACAATTAACTAGATTTGGAAAACAGGCCAGCTATTTAGCAATTGCAAAGTAAAAAGGTATGAAAGATATTGACCATGTCCCCTGGAGGGGGAGACCTGGTGGCACTCAGAGGAAGGACAGCACGTTACCAAGAAGAGACTTGATATCCTATGAGCATATACAGGGGGAGGTAATCCCCCTCAGGAACAGTCATAGGGGAGGGGAATAAGGGGAATATGGGAGGGAGGGAAGAATGGGAGGATACAAGGGATGAGATAACCATTGAGATGTAACAAGAATAAATTAATAAAGGAGAAAAAAAATTAAAAAAGAAAGATATTTTTCTATAGTATTTGTAAACTTAATGCTTTATAGAAATTAAATAATTAGTAAGCACACCTGGATATAAAGGCAATTAAATTTTATTGAAATAATACAGTATTTAGTAAGAAAGACCTCTTCATTACTTATACATTGACATAACAGAACACCATGGCCACAGAAATTTACAAATGAATGTGTTTTAAAAGTTACAGTTCCAAAAAGTTTGAGCCAATATTATCATTGCAAAGGCATGGTGAAAGCAATAGCTATCTGGATCTACAAAGAGAAGGAAGGGAGAACACATTTGCAATGTCACCAGAGTTTTCAAACCCAAATATCTGTTTAAAGTGACACACCTCCTCCAACAAGGACACACAACTTAATACTCTTCCAACCTGGAGACAAGCATTGTAATATATGTGACTATGTGGCCATCACAGTCAAAAAAGTACATAGGAATAATCATATTTCATTATCATGAGAAATGGGGCTTGGAACTCAACAGAATTCTCAAAAGAGGAATATCAAATGGCTGAGAAACACTTAAAGAAATGCTCAACCTCCTTACTCATCATGGAAATGCAAATCAAAACAACTCTGAGATTCCATCTTACACCCATCAGAATGGCTAAGATCAAAAATTCAAGCGACACCACAAGCTGGCGAGGATGTGGAGAGAGAGGAACACTCCTTCATTGCTGGTGGGAATGCAAACTAGTACAGCCACTTTAGAAATCTATCTGGTGCTATCTCAGAAAACTTGAAATAGGGCTTCATCAAGACCCAGCTATTCCACTCTTTGGAATATACCCAGAAGATGCTCTACCACACAACAGGGACATATGCTGAACCATGTTCATAGCAGCCTTATTCATAATAGTCATAACATGGAAACAGCCTAAGTGCCCCTCAGTAGAAGAATGGATAAAGAAACTGTGGTACATATACACTATGGAATACTACTCAGCTATTAAAAACAAAGAATTCCTGAAATTTGTGGATAAATGGATTGAGCTAGAAATGATCATAATGAGTGAGTTAACACAGAAGCAGAAAGACTCAAATGGTATATACTCACGTATATCTGCATACTAGCCCAAGGGGCATATCCCATGAAAGCCTTCACTTACCAGGAAACTGGGAATGGGGGGGCATACTATTGGGACTCTAGATGAGAGAAGCATGGAAGAATAGCAAAGTAGAAAGATCCTGAGGGTCCTAGAAACCTACAAGTAGAACATTATGATAGGCAGATTTGGGCCCTGGGGTCCTGCTCAAACTATGGCTCCAGCCAAGGACAATACAGGCGGTAAACTTTAAACCCCTACCCAGATCTAGCCAGTGGACAGAACACTCTCCACAGTAGAGTGGAGAGTGGGATATGACTTTCTCACGTACTCTGGTGCTTCACATTTGACAATGTCCCCTGGAGTGGGAGACCTGGTGGCACTAAGAGGAAGGATAGCAGGCTACCAAGAAGAGACTTGATACCCTATGAGCATATACAGGGGGAGGCAATCCCCCTCAGTCACAGTCATAGGGGAGGGGAATAAGGGGAAAATGGGAGGGAGGGAAGAATGGGAGGAGACAAGGGATGAGATAACCATTGAGATGTAACAAAAACAAATTAAAAAATTTAAAAAAGAGAATTAGTTAACATTCATAATGTTAAGTCATTTGAAAACATATTTAGTGATATCTTTGGAAAATAATTTAAGTAATTAATGGTTTTGAAACAGTTCTTCCGTATCATAAATATTTAGCTTTATCACTTCTGTGTACAAATGACAGTCTTATCATTGTCACATAAATCAGAACAGTCCCTTTTTCTATACACTATCAACAAGTCCTATAGGAAACATGCACTTGATGTTAATAAGTCTATTTTACTCATTATTTTATACTCCACTTAGGAAATTTTAATGAATAATGAGGAAAATACATTTTAAAAATTATTTATAAAAGGTTTAATTATGTACACATCGGTACAGAGACATATGGAACCAGGGATCCATATATCTTGTCTTCCTGAAGAAAACACTGTAGAGAAATTTTAATCAAGCAACATGGCTGCTCTGGAAAAGTATTACATTCAAAGACCTAGATCTATGTGATCCTGCTGGAGTACAGACAAGTTCTTATCATTCAACTTTAATCTCTGTATATTAGTACATACCTTTAATTTCAAATGATAATGTATAACTGAAGGGCAGACAAAGTGACAAATCAGAGAAAGATTTGACAGAAAGAGAAAGGGATAGTATATGCCTAACTCTCATTAGAACACACAGGAAAGAGAAGCTATTTAAGAGCAGCAGCAGAAAGAGAAGAGAGAGAGAGAGAGAGAGAGAGAGAGAGAGAGAGAGAGAGAGAGACAGAGACAGAGACAGAGACAGAGAGACAGAGACAGAGACAGAGACAGAGAGACAGAAACAGAGACAGAGAGACAGAGACAGAGACAGAGATGCAGAGAGACAAAGAGAAAGAGAGAAAGAGAGACAGAGTGTGTTTGTGGAGACAGTACAGCAGAGTTCACAAGTTTAGGAGTATAGTATAGCTTGATGCAATTGGTGTAGTTCTGTTCAATTCGTGGCATTCAGTTTATGGAGTTCAGAGGCAGTTTTATGAAGCAGAGAAATAATGTAAGAAGCACAGAGAAATCATTTTCAATCAATCATCTTAGAGGGAACTTTTATGCCAGAACAGCTGAGGTCAACCAGTCAGTCAGAATTCAAAAAGAACTAGAAATGACATGCTTATTCAGCAGTAAGTTACAGATGTTTAAAGCATTCTAATCCTAGTTAAAAATAAAGGCGGGAAGCTGAAGCCTTCACCATCTGGGCTTGGAAAAATGTAGGTTATATGGAAAATAGATGGTTTCAGGCCTAGGCCTAGATATGTTTAGAGAGAAACACTCTGAGTTCACCCCAATCCATAGTAAAGCTTAGGTATAGCTCTTATCTCATCCCTTCTTCTGAGGAAATAAAAACTGCATTTACAAATCTCGATTTTTGGAGACCAGATTTGTTATTATACCAAAATACAGCTATACTAGTGTTCTGCTTGTTTCTGTCTTCACCAACCTGGAAAAACAAAAGAGTAACATTACTCCTGACATTCTATGTTGTCTTGGGGATCTATACTAAATAATCTTATTTTCACAGCAAGTGCTCTACTGACTGAGTCATCTCCTTGGAGCATTTGAAAACATTTTTCAATTAATAAGATGTATTTCTTTATCAAAAGCAATAACAGAAAATACATAGATAATATGCGTTTTGATGTACTATAAGATGTAGTGTTACGGGAACTGTTAGGCCAAAGGCAAAGTCTTCGTAATAATCCCAGAAAGAGTAGCTACAAGAAATTACATGACACTAGATGTTGTAAGTTTAAACTAGGCCTAAACAACAAACTTGTGACTTTCACGGGGCCATGAAAATTTTATATGTACTCTGGAAGAGTGAAGATTGAGTAGTCATGATCTATTTATAAATAGTTTGTTGGTGATCTAAGATTGCAAATCCCACACCATATTGGAAATATTCCCTTCTATTGATAGAAATATTTTTGATCATAAGAACTCCCGTATACAATTAAGAATTCTTAAGAAACTCTGTTTGATGAGAGTCCCTAGATATATTTAACTGTGCACATAAAATGTGTGGGGGTTTTGTTCACAAAAGATTGGTGTCTTAGTTCTTCAATTTTAATAATTTTTTGACCAAATGTTATAGTTACCTATAAAGGAGATAACTACTAAATACAATTGAAACCTAAAAAAGAGCCACTAAATCCTGTTTGGTTGGAAGAACAGCTAGATGCTTAAATGTTGGTGCTACTGCAATGACTAGCTTGAGGACAGGGTTCCATGACTGGGTATCCATACACTTCAAGAGGAAGAATTGTAGAGCAGGTGATGACTGGTTAAGGAGTTGGATAAGAGACACTTTCTCAGAAAAATGGGAATAGGGCTTCGTCAAGACCCAGCTATCCCACTCCTTGGAATATACCCAGAAAATGCCCTACCACACAACAGGGTCATATGCTCAACCATATTCATAGCTGCCTTATTCATAATAGGATCTTTTATAGTAGCCTTATTCATAATAGCCAGATCATGGAAATAGCCTAAGTGTCCCTCAGTAGAAGAATGGACAATGAAACTGTGGTACATTTACAGTATGGAATACTACTCAGCTATTAAAAACAAGGAATTCCAGAAATTTGTAGACAAATGGATTGATCTAGAAATTATCATAATGAATGAGTTCACTCAGAACCAAAAAGAGACAAATGGTATATACTCACTTATATCAAGACACTAGTCCAAGGGATACGTCCCATGAAAAACTTCACTTACCAGGAAAATGGGTCAGAGGAGAGGACATCCTATTGAGACTTTAGGTGAGAGTAGCATGGAAGAATGGGGAAATAGTACAACCCACGGGGTCCTGGAAACCTACAAGAAGAACTTTATGACAGGTATATCTGGGTCCTGGGGTCCTCCTCAAACTAAGGCACCAGCCAAGGAAAATATAGGCAGTAAACTTCGAACCCCTACCAAGACCTAGACGACCAACATGATATTCTCCACCGTTGAGTGAAGAGTGAGATCTGACTCTCACACGAACTCTGGTACCGCTTTTCTGGTGCCCACGTCCCCTGGATGGGGAGGCCTAGCAGCACTCAGAGGAAGGATAGCAAGTTACCAAGAAGAGACTCGATATTCTAAGAACATATATAGGGGGAGGAGGTCTCCCTCAATCACAGACATAGGGAAGGGGAGAAGGGGGGAAGTGGGAGAGAGGGAAGAATGGGAGGAAACAGGGGAAGAGCTAAAAATCTAGAAGTAATATGAATAAATTAATTTAAAAAAGGTAAAAAAAGAATACAGAAAAAAAAAACATCAGCCTTTAGAAGCTGCCATGGTATTGCCAGGGAATAAAGATATTCACCAGGAGATGGAGAATCATCTAGATGTCAAGTTATGCACTGATCAACTCATCCAGGACATATAATTTGCTTTTTAGGATTTATGTACCTGGATTATTATATCAAATTATACATTTAGATAGACACAAATAAAATATATTGTTATAGAATCCTTATTACATATCAGCAACTGTGCTAAAACTAAATACATTTATTTATGAACATATTAATATAGATATGTTAATGTGTTAAGTTACCAGAGGAAACTAAATTATCTCAGGTTTGTAGCTTACACAATTGGGAAAACAACATAACAGCAGCATCTGGGAGAAAATGAAAGGAATTTTGTATGTATATGCAAACTGAATTTAAGTTGCCTGTGAATTCACCATGTAACTTTTTGTTGATGTCATTTTGTATTTTGGGCAAATACCAATTTGTAGCCTAGGATGATGTGGAACACATTGTACCTCTCAGGTTGGCTTCAGATTTTTTCCAATCCTCTCCTTTATCACTATCATGTGTCATAGGATAACAAGTCACAAGAACCAGTACACTCGGCTGAGATGGAGTTTTTGTGTATATACTTCTGACATTTTAAAGAAAGGCTGGGGTAGAAATTTTGATCTCACTATTATCCACATTGTAGTGAGTGTTAAGAGAGATAATTGTTTATAGTGTACAGCACTTGGAAATAAGAGAGAAGATGGCATAACATGAGAAATCTTAAGAGGAACCAGTTTTTAAAAATTCACAAATGCATATAACATTTGCAGAGAGAGTGAAAAATGTTTGTTTTATTTAAAAGCTAACATATCTGTCATAGAAAAAAAGCTGGAAAATTCCCATTTTACTTACCAAATAATACATTAATACTAAGGGGCAACTGAAGAAATCTTTTCTTTAAAGTAACAATAAATTTAAATGCTTAAACTTATGAGATGTAGGTATAAGCAAATTAAAGAGGAGATATTGAATACTAGTTGTTTGGAAATATGGAAACAAGAAAAAAGGTGATTTTTTCTTGGGGAGCTATGTGTATGACATAATGTAGTGGGGAAACTGAGTATACTTTTAGGCTATATTATGGAGCCCATAGCAACAATAATTAAGATACGAAGGAAAAACAGAATTCTTACTTCTAGTGCCTATAATAATGGATATAAATATTGATTTTTGTTATTACTACATCATGAAATGAACTGTAATCTCTATCTTTTTTACTATGAATTAAAATTAATAAGTTAGTTTTAATGCATAAAATGTGGTAGAAGTGATTCTGCATTATGGTATGGTACCTTTAGAGAATATGAAATAGCTTCTCTGTAGCTCTCTTTTGTGGAGGAATGGGTGGAAATCAGTTTTGAAATACAGCCACAGTGCTGTAATAAGAAAAAAAAATTAAAATGGTCTAAAATATAGTGGTGGGAGGGGAACTCCAATCCACCTGAAAAACTTTCAAACCAAAAATTTTCCTTCCTATAAGATATGTAGAGATAAATATTGAATAGAGGGTGGCAGAATGGCCATCTAATGCCTGGCCCAAATTGAAACCCATCCAATGAGAGGCAGCCATCCCCTGACACCATTAACCATACTTCACTATGTTTACAGAAAGGAGTCTAACTTAACCATCTTCTGAAAGAGGCCCCCCAAACTGCTGACCAAATCAGACCCAGAGACTCACAGACTGTGGAAGAGTAGGACAGAAGGATAGAAGAACCAGGAACAGACAACAATACCACTGCAAGAAGAGGCATCAGACATAGACCCATGGGGTCTTACAGAGATGGAAGCACCAACCAAAGACCATACATGGAGTATACTTAGGACACAAAAACATATGTAACTAATGGGGAATTTGATCTTCATGTGGGTCCCCTAGTAAGCTGAGCAGGTGCTGTCTATGACATGGAATCCATTGCCTGACTTCAATCACTTTGCCCTAATGGGGCTGCCTTACCTGGTGTGAGTGAGTGAGACGGAGCTCAGTCATGATGCAACTTGATGTGCTGGAGTGGGTTAGTGGGGGGAGGAGCTTCCTTTATCTGAAGACAAGGAGATAGGACAAAGAACAAGATATAATGTGAATATATGTACCAAAAATAAATTAAGAAGAAAAAGGAAAAAAATCCCTCTGTGGTGCCACTAGCCTCTTATCCCAGCACATAAGAGGTTGAGACAGAAAGACCCCAGTGTTTAAAATCACTTGACATTCTTTAGAATGATAAATAATTAAGCATATCCAGTGTGTCCCAGATTATCACCAAAATCTCTGAAGTAGGATTATTAATTGAAGATTTCACTTATTAACACAATTAGGGATCACAAAAATATATGAGTTATTATGGACTATAAATCTCAGTCTTAAATATATATCTAAAACAAGTGCATTAATATACAAAACTAAACACATACTTCCAAATATTGATAGAATGTTACTTATACTAGTTCCAAGTTGTAAATGATTCAAATATCCATCAAGACTATCAAATCTTGTTTATTTCACTTTATTGCATTTTATAAATTTTTATTATTTGCTAATTGAATGTTATGACAACTCTGTGAAAAAGAATTCCATTGGCTCCATTTTCCATCATCTTATATAAGATTATTTAACAATAAAACAATTTCGGAGTGTACATATCCATGAACATGTTTGTGTGTTCATGGACACATGCATGTATGAAGATTTGCATGTATATGTGCATGTATACATCTGGAAGCCAGAGGACAGCCTCAGATGTTATTTATGAGAAGTCCTCTCTCTGTGTATCTCTGTCTCTTTCTGTCTCTTTGTCTCTCTCTGTCTCTCTGTGTCTCTCTCTCTCTGTCTCTGTCTCTCTGTCTCTCTTTCATCTATCTATATATCCATCTACCATCTATCTATCATCTATCTACATATATTTTAATCTTTGTTTTAAATAAGGTTTCTCGCTTTCCTGAAAATCGTCAAGTATGGTAGCTGGCTATACAGTGAAGCTCAGGAAGTCACCTGTCTCCTCAAGAATACTACCACCATATCTAGTTGTAACAGTGGATACTGTAGTCAAATTCAAGACCTCACTTTTGTGTTGGCAAACATTTACTTTGAAAACAATCTCTGTAATGTCCAAAATAAAATATTGTATTTAATGTGATGCTTTCTTAGATATGACAGCATTATAGAGTTAATGAACTATAACACAATTTACACATCTAGTGAAAATAAAAAATAGTTGTATTATACATATTATTAAAATGTTTGCACTGACATAGTATTCTAGAACCAAGGCGACAAGATCTTTGGAGTATGATCATAATACCAGATATTTGAAATACTAATAAAATTGGATATTATATGAAAATCAAAATCAATATATAAAAACTCTAACAGCACATGATGCATACTTGAATTGGAATAAGCAAGTAAAATTATTTATATTCATCCAGACTAAATAAACTTATATAATGTATAGAGGCATGTGGCATAGATGAAAAACATATAGTGAAATTAAAGTAATAAATATGCTAAAAATAATTGTATGCCTTATTTTTCAAATGTAAAATTGAACATATGAGACTGTATTTCTTTAATTTCCATTTCTCCCTCCCCCTAGTGCAACTCTTCCTTTCCTTCCCCTATGCCCTCTCATATTCCCCCTCCTTTACTTCTTGCTCGCTGTTTATATATAGCTTACTAATTCAATTAATGTATATACTTACATACGTGTGTGTGTGTGTGTGTGTGTGTGTGTGTGTGTGTGTGTGTGTAATTCATCTATGGAGAGGATTGATTTTCCTTCATTCAAAAAAACACTAATTGTATGTAGCTTTTCACCTATGGTTAGGTCCTCGTGAGAACTTTGTCTATCTATATAGTCAGGTCATCTGGTGTGGTTATTATTCAGTTCTTTTTTTTTTTTTTTTTTTTTATTAATTTATTCTTGTTACATCTCAATGGTTATCCCGTCCCTTGTATCCTCCCATTCTTCCCTCCCTCCCATTTTCCCCTTATTCCCCTCCCCTATGACAGTTCCTGAGGGGGATTACCTCCCCCTCTATATGATCATAGGGTATCAAGTCTCTTCTTGGTAACCTGCTGTCCTTCCGCTGAGTGCCATCAGGTCTCCCCATCCAGGGGACATGGTCAGAGGTGTGGCACCAGAGTGTGTGAGAACGTAATATCCCACTCTCCACTTTACTGTGGAGAGTGTTCTGTCCATTGTCTAGATCTGGGTAGGGGTTTAAGGTTTACCGCCTGTATTGTCCTTGTCTGGTGCCTAGTTCGAGTGGGACCCCTGTGCCCAAATCTGCCTATCATAATGTTCTACTTGTAGGCTCCTAGGACCCTCTGGGTCCTTCTACTTTGCCTTTCTCTCATGAATCTCACATCTAGAGTCCCACTAGAATGTCCTCTCCTCTGTCTCTGTTTCCTGGTAAGTGAAGGCTTTCGTGGGACATGCCCATTGGGCTAATATGCAGATATAAGTGAGTATATACCATTTGAGTCTTTCTGCTTCTGAGTTAACTCACTCATTATGATCATTTCTAGCTCAATCCATTTATCCACAAATTTTGGGAATTCCTTGTTTTTAATAGCTGAATAGTATTCCATAGTGTATATGTACCACAGTTTCTTTATCCATTCTTCTACTGAGGGACACTTAGGCTGTTTCCATGTTCTGGCTATTATGAATAGGGCTGCTATGAACATGGTTGAGCAAATTTTCTTGCTGTGTGCTGGAGCATCTTCTGGGTATATTCCAAGGAGTGGAATAGCTGGGTCCTGAGGAAGCCCTATTCCCATTTTTCTGAGATAGCACCAGATAGATTTCCAAAGTGGTTGTACTAGTTTGCATTCCCACCAGCAATGAAGGAGTGTTCCTCTCTCCCCACATCCTCGCCAGCATGTGGTGTCGCTTGAATTTTTGATCTTAGCCATTCTGATGGGTGTAAGATGGAATCTCAGCGTTGTTTTGACTTGCATTTCCCTGATGATTAAGGAGGTTGAGCATTTCTTTAAGTGTTTCTCAGCCATTTGATATTCCTCTGTTGAGAATTCTCTGTTTAGTTCCATGCCCCATTTCTCGATTGGGTTATTTGGTTTGGTGGTATTTAATTTCTTGAGTTCTTTATATATTTTGGATATTAGACCTTTGTCAGATGTGGGGTTAGTGAAGATCTTTTCCCAGTCTGTAGACTGTCGCTTTGTACTCTTTACGGTGTCATCTGCCTTACAGAAGCTTTTCAGCCTCATGAGGTCCCATTTATTAATTGTTGACATTAATGCCTGGGCTGTTGGTGTTCTGTTCAGGAAGTTGTCTCCTGTGCCAATATGTTCCAGGCTCTTCCCCACTTTTTCTTCTAAGTGATTTAGTGTCTCTGGTTTTATGTTGAGGTCTTTAATCCACTTAGATTTGAGTTTTGTACAAGGTGACAGATAGGGGTCCAGGTGCATTTTTTTACACATAGACATCCAGTTAGACCAGCACCATTTGTTGAAGATGCTATCCCTTTTCCATCGAATGGATTTGGCTTCTTTGTCAAAAATCAAATGACCATATGTGTGTGGATTCATATCTGGGTCTTCGATTCGATTCCACTGATCAACCAGCCTGTTGCTGTGCCAGTACCATGCAGTTTTAATTACTATTGCTTTATAGTACAATTTGAGATCAGGTATGGAGATTCCTCCAGAGAACCTTTTATTGTACAGGATTGTTTTAGCTATTCTGGGTTTTTTGTTTTTCCATATGAAGTTCAGAATTGAACTTTCAATGTCTTTAAAAAATTGTGTAGGTATTTTGATAGGGATTGCATTGAATCTGTAGATTGCTTTTGGTAGGATGGCCATTTTTATTATGTTAATTCTCCCTATCCATGAGCAAGGTAGATCCTTCCATCTTCTCATGTCATCTTCAATCTCTTTCTTTAGGGATTTGAAATTTTTTTCAAACAGGTCCTTCACTTGTTTAGTAAGAGTAACTCCTAAGTACTTTATATTACTTGTGGCTAATGAGAAGGGTGTAGTTTTCCTAATTTCTTCCTCTGCAAGCTTGTCATTTGTGTATAGGAAGGCTACAGACTTTTTTGAGTTAATTTTGTATCCAGCCAATTTGCTGAAGGTGTTTATCAGCTGTAGGAGTTCTCTGGTGGAATTTTGAGGGTCACTTATGTAGACTATCATATCATCTGCAAATAGGGATAATTTGACTTCCTCCTTTCCCATTTGAATACCCTTGATCTCCTTATGTTGTCTTATTGCTCTGGCTAGAACTTCGAGTACTATATTGAAGAGATATGGAGAGAGTGGGCAGCCTTGCCTTGTTCCTGATTTTAGAGGAATTTCCTTGAGTATCTCACCATTTACTTTGATTTTGGCTATTGGCTTCCTATATATAGCCTTTATTATGTTGAGGAAAGTGCCTTGTATTCCCGATCTCTCTAAAACTTTAAACATGAATGGGTGTTGGATTTTATCAAATGCTTTCTCTGCATCCAAAGAGATGATCATGTGGTTTTTTGTTTTCAGTTTGTTTATGTGGTGGATTACATTGATGGATTTCCGTATATTAAACCATCCCTGCATGCCTGGAATGAAGCCTACTTGGTCATGATGAATGATATCTCTGATGTGCTCTTGTATTCGTTTTGCAAGTATTTTATTTAGTATTTTTGCATCGATGTTCATCAGAGAAATTGGTCTGAAATTCTCTTTCTTTGTTGAGTCTTTGTGAGGTTTAGGTATCAATGAGACTATGGCCTCATAGAATGAGTTTGGTAATGTTCCATCCCTTTCTATCTTTTGGAGTAGTTTGAAGAGTATCGGTATTAACTCGCCCTTGAAGGTCTGGTAGAATTCAGCACTGAAGCCATCTGGCCCTGGGCTTTTTTTGGTTGGGAGACTATCAATGATTACTTCAATTTCTGTAGGGGAAATGGGACTATTTAGCTTGTTTATCTGTTCTTCATTCAACTTTGGCAAGTGAAATTGATCAAGAAAATCGTCCATTTCCCTTAGATTTTCAAATTTTGTGGCATATATGCCTTCAAAGTAGGATCTTATGATTCTTTGTATTTCTTCAGTGTCTGTTGTTATGTCTCCCTTTTCATTCCTGATTTTGTTGATTTCAATACTGTCTCTCTGCCTTTTAGTTAGTTTGGCTAAAGGTCTGTCTATCTTGTTGACTTTCTCAAAGAACCAGCTCTTGGTTTTGTTGATTCTTTGGACTGTTTTTTTAGTTTCTAATTTGTTAATTTCACCCCTGAGTTTGATTATTTCCAGGCGTCTACTCCTTTTGGGTGTTTCTGCTTCTTTTTTTTCTAGGGCTTCCAGTTGTGTCATTAAGGTGTTTATGTGCGATGCTTCCAATTTCTTTTTAAAGGCACTTAGTGCTATGAATTTTCCTCTTAGCACTGCTTTCAGTGTATCCCACAGATTTGGGTATGTTGTTCCTTCATTTTCATTGAATTTCAGAAACTCCTTGATTTCTTTCTTTATTTCTTCCCTGACCCAGGTGTCATTTAGCAGAGAGTTGTTTAGTTTCCACATACGTGTAGGCTTTTTGTTATTTCTGTTGTTGTTGAATTGCAGCCTAAGCCCATGATGATCTGATAGGATACAAGGTATGATTTCAATCCTCTTGTATCTGTTGAGGCTTTCTTTGTGAACTACGATGTGATCAATTTTGGAGAAGGTTCCATGGGGTGCAGAGAAGAAGGTGTATTCTTTCTTGTTTGGGTGCAAGGTTCTATAGATATCTGTTAGGTCCATTTGACCCATGGCATTGGTTAGTGATGTTATTTCTTGGCTTAGTTTCTGTTTTGATGACTTGTCCTTCAGTGAGAGTGGGGTGTTGAAATCTCCCACTATTATTGTGTGGGGCTTGATGTGTGGTGTAAGCCTTTTTAACAGATCTTTTACAAATGTGGGTGCCCTTGTATTGGGAGCATAGATGTTCAGAATTGTGATGTCATCTTGGTTGACTTTACCTTTGATGAGTAAGAAGTGTCCATTCTCATCCCTTTTGATTAATCTTGGTTGAAAATCTATTTTGTTCGATATTAAAATGGCTACGCCTGCTTGCTTCTTGTGTCCATTTGCTTGGAATATTTTTTTCCAACCTTTTATCCTGAGGTGATGCCTATCATTATGGGTGAGATGTGTTTCTTGGATGCATAAGAATGTTGGATCCTGTTTATGCACCCATTCAGTTAGTCTATGTCTTTTTATTGGAGAATTGAGACCATTGATGTTGAGAGATATTAACGACCAGTTACTATTAAGAGTCTTAATTTTGATGTTGTTTTCAGTTGAGCGTTTGTGTAGTTGTCTTTTTGCCATGGTATAGTTATCTATTTCCTGAGTAGTTTAGGTTGTAGCTTGACCCTTTGGGATGGAGTTTTCCTTCTAGTACCTTCTGTAAAGCTGGATTTGTGGATAGGTACTGTTTGAATTTGGTTTTGTCATGGAATATTTTGTTTTCTCCATCAATGGTTATTGATAGTTTTGCTGGGTAAAGTAGTCTGGCCTGGCATCTGTGGTCTCTTAGGGTTTGCAGGATCTCTGTCCAGGCCCTTCTGGCTTTGATGGTCTCTGCTGAGAAGTCGGGTGTAATTCTGATAGGTTTGCCATTAAATGTTATTTGGCCCTTTTCCCTTGCAGCTTTTAATATTTTTTCTTTGTTCTGTATGTTTTGTGTTTTGATTATTATGTGACGGGCAGTTTTTCTTTTCTGGTCAATTCTATTAGGTGTTCTGTATGCCTCTTGTATGTTTATAGGCACCTCTTTCTTTAGATTGGGGAAATTTTCTTCTATGATTTTGCTGAGAAGAGTTTCTGGGCCTTGGAGTCTGATATCTTCTCTTTCTTCAATGCCTATTATCCTCAGATTTCTTCTTTTCATGGTGTCCTTAATTTCTTGGATGTTTTGTGTCAGGAGTTTTCCAGATTTGGCATTTTCTTTATTGGTTGCTTCAAGATCTGTGATTGTATCTTCTAGACTTGAGATTCGCTCTTCCATCTCTTGGATTCTATTAGAAAAGCTCAGCACTGAGTCATTCACCTTCTTCTCTGAGGCCTCACGTTCTCGTTTTTCTTCTGTCTGTGTGTTTATCATTGAATCCATTTTCATCTTCATATCTTGAACAGATTTTTTAATTTCTTTCATCTGGTTGCTTATGTTTTCCTGAAAAATTTCCAGTTCTACTCTATGTGCTTCTTTTATGTCTCGCACCTGCTTCGCTGCTTCTTCGTGCATCTGATTTCTAATTCTATTTGTTTCCTCCGATACCATCCTCATTACCAAGGCTTTGAGGTCATTTTCTTGTGTTTCCATTGTATGTGAGTTCTCCGTGTTGTTTTCTTTGGGATAGCTGGGAGCTGGAGACTCCATGTTGTTTTGGGGTTTTTTGCGAATGCTTTTACGCTGTCCCTTAGACATCTTGCCGTCTCTGTTTTTGTTGGGTAACTTCCAGATGTGAGTGGATGGAGTCTGATGATAGATCCACTTGTTTTCTCACGATTTCCGTAGGCTGGAAGCCCTGATACTTCACTGGTGTGGGTGGCAGGAGGTTAGCCCTGTAGTTTTGGGCTCTCACCACCAGTGATCCTCAGCTCCCCTTTGCTGTGGATCCTGCAATCTTTCTGGGTCTCTGAGTGATCGTTGGGTCAGGCCAAGGTAATCACAACCTTTTGGGTCCCTTGCCAAGTCCCGCCAGAGATACTGGGCCCGAGCCACGTGGCGAGCTCAGCTAGTTTCTCAGGGCCTGAACCGTCTGTCACAGCAGGAGAACTGCGATTGCACTGAGCAATCACCCCGGGTGGAAGTGAGTGCTCCACCCACCCCGTGTCTCCGCAGGAAAACCAAGGCTGCTTGAGCAAGCACCCCGGGTATAACTGAGTGCCCCGCCCAGCCCGCGTCACAGCAGGAAAACTGTGGCAGTGCTGCGCACTCACCTAGGGTAGAAGTGAGCGCTTCTCCAGGCTTGTGTCACAGCAGGGAAACTGGGACCTTGATGAGCAAGCACCCAGGGTAGAAGGGAGCGCTCCACCCAGCTTGCGTGGTAGTAGAAAAACCAATGCTGGGCTGGGCAAGCACCCAAAGTATTACTGAGCGCTCCGCCCTGCACGTGTCACAGCAGGATAATTAGGTCTGCGCTGAGCCGGAGCGCAGGATGGAAGCCGGCTCACCGCCCAGCTTGCGTCACAGCAGAAAAACCCAGGCTGCCTGAGCAAGCACCCAGGGTATAACTGAGTGCTCCGCCCCGCTCGTGTCCCAGCAGGAAAGCTGAGCTTGCGCTGAGCCGGAGCCCAGGGTGGAAGCCGGCTCACCTCCCAGCTTGCGTCACAGCCGAAAAACCAAGGCTGCTTGAGCAAGCTCCCCGGGTATAACTGAGCGCTCTGCCCCGCTCGCGTCACAGCAGGAAAACCACGTCTGCGCGGAGCCGGAGCTCAGGGTGGAAGCCGGCTCTCTGCCCCGCCTGCGTCACAGCAGGGGAGCTGCGCCTCGGGCAGCCGAGCCAGCCTCTCCACAGCCCAGCTCACTGAGCCCACCCAGGATTCTGGGGCCGAACCGTCCGCTGAGTCCAGCCTGGGTCTCAAGGCACCACGCGACCCAAATCCTGTCCAGAGTCCCCTCTCCCGCAGCAACTCCCACTGTCCACCGCACTAATCGCCTCCACTGGAAGGCTCTGAGCTGCAAACCTCAGCCACCGCCTCTGGCGCTGCCGGAGCCGCTGTGGGCACTGTTGTTCTCACCGCCGCCGCTCTGATCCGAGAAAGTCCTCGCTCCTCCTGTGTGCAGGGGCCGGCAGGTCCTCCGCACCCTGGTCCCTCCGGACCGTGGAGCACTTCTGCTGCCGTGGTGTGGGGACCTTGGTGTTCCTGGCTCAGAAATCTGTGCAATTCCCTGAATTGTTCGCTGGAGCTTTCAAACACGGTCCACACTGCTCGCCGCCATCTTGGATCCCCCTATTATTCAGTTCTTACTGAGATTTCATGGGTGTAGGTTCCCTATCCATATTTGGATGACCTTATGTTATAGCAGACTTCCTATGTCTCTGACTTTCACAATCATTTCACCTCCTCTTCTATAATATTCCTTGAGTTTTGGGTAAAGGAGTTTTGTTGTAGATGTATCAAATGAGGATGGACACTACATGGTATTTCTCTGCATTTTGTGCCAGAAAATAAATGGTTCAGTACTTAAGAACACTACTTGCTTCTACAGAAGACACAGATTAATTTCCCAGAACTCACATAATATTCAATAATGGTCTGTAACTACAGTCATAGAGGTTCTAATTCCCTTTTCTGGCTTCTGATAGCACTGCACTCATTGTATATGTACATACATCCAGCCTAAATACCACTTTAAAAAATCTAATACAGCAAATAGAAAGAGAATGATCATTATCCGAGGTCTAGGACTGGAATTAGGAAATAAATCTTTACTTCTCTCACTTGCTTGTTGGGATATTTTATCATAAGAAATTAATATCAAACAGCAATCACATTAGAACAATGGCTTTTGAAATCACAAGTTCAAAATTACTTAGCACCATACACAACTCCTTTCAAGAAAATTATGAACAAAATTAAAAATAAAAACAACAAACAACAAGCCAGATATAATAGCTTTCTTCTTTCATCCAAACAGTGGGGATGCTGAGACAGAAAGATCCCCAGAAGTCTGAAGAAAAAATATAAAAAGAATTCCAGGACTGCCTGGGCTGTAAAGTGAGTCATCTCTCAAAACAAATCAAAGTCAGAGACGTATAAATTGGTACTACATTTTGTGAATGTGTGAAAAATAAAATCCTATAATTCTTACCATTGAGTCAACAAACAGCTTCCGTTGTCTGTGTTCTGCCCTAACTACTCAAGAAATACAGATTATTGCTATGTTACTGGCTTATATACCCCTCAGTGTGCCAACATTTAGTGGGTAATATATTTTCTTTCCAGCCCTTTATTTCATGTCTTGTTACCATTTTCTTTGTGTATATTTATATAAAATTTCTGTAAGTATCACTACTATATTTCTTATCAGAGAAATCATAAAGTCATTTAATATATTGTTTTATTTCTTAGCTCCATAAGACTTAATGTACTAACATGTCTTCTACTTTGACTTACAATCATTAGTGGGACATGTTGTTCAAAAAATATTGGAAATATGCCTGTTAAAATTGATTAGTACAATTATTTCATGTGTTCATAGGCAGAGTCCAATAACATATTTTACTTTCTACCAATAAACTGGCAGGAAACAACTTTACATAAAATATAGGAATTGTA
Source organism: Acomys minous (assembly GCF_964271855.1). NCBI lineage: Eukaryota > Metazoa > Chordata > Mammalia > Rodentia > Muridae > Acomys > Acomys minous. Next base: position 60,233,230 of record NC_140488.1, on the reverse strand, counting down.
TTTTAGAAATATTGCTCAATTATTTCCTGCTATTCTAGATTGTTTGACAAACTAATGCAGCAGTTTATTGGATTTGAAGCTGTACTACGCTTTCCTCACCTTTTAAAACAAAAGAATCACTGTTATTTATACTCGTTCCTTGTTTTGGTGCCTTGAGCTGGACTTTTGTCATAATTTTTGTGGTAATTTTATGTTTACAGTATATATATACTGTATATAATCTATATATGAAGCAAGAGAGGAGGGAGGAGAGAGAGCAAGCACGAGAGAGAGAGAGAGAGAGAGAGAGAGAGAGAGAGAGAGAGAGAGAGAGAGATTTGGGTAGAAGAGTATAGAAGTACATGTGTCACAATGTCCATGTGGCAATTTAAGGACAAGTAGCTGAAGTCAGTTCTGTCATTATTTCTGGCCAACAGGCTTCTAAGTACTTGTCCTGTATTTCTCTCCCATCTTACTGTAGGAATGCTGGGCTTATAGAGGTCTCACCTCACGTGTAAATTTTTTTTTGTAATGTTTGTTCAGAGCATCAAACTCTGGTCATCCAGCTCAAGCAGCAGTTGCTTTTTAAAGCTGAACCATCATCTTACTAGTTGCCTATTCTCCCTTACTCCCCTCACTTTGAAGATAAATGCTACATGTAGTGCTCTAGACAGATAGTAAATATTTGCTCGTTTGGAAAATGGTAGTAAAAGTTTGTCATGAAGGAGCTGAGAAATAAAAATAAATATTTAATCATGGGAGGAGCAGTTTTAATAAATAATACCTCGAGAGTTCGGAAGGAAACTTGAGTTTCTCAACACATCATGTTCTTTGGTAACAGGTCATTTTGTGTGTGTGTGTTTATGATTTTCCAACTTTTCACCTTTTATAACATCACAGTATTTAATTTGCTCATTACTCAAAAAATTCAAAATTAATAACACAAATAAATTTTGTCTAAATAACAGGAAAGAGAAAGTCTCTAAAACAATATTCTCCAAAGATTTTTAGGAAGACAATGAAATAAAATTAAATGGAAATCCAAATTAAATTTGCCAGCCACAGACACATTGGATTGCAATCATATTTAAAGTGAAGATGTATGACCTGAAAATCAATTCATTTTCAGTACAAAAATTTCAGTTTAATGCCTACTTGAAAAAATAAAGCACCAGCCAAGGACAATACAGGCTGTAAAACTTTAAACCCCTACCCAGATCTAGCCAATGGACAGAACATTCTCCACAGTAGAGTGGAGAGTGGGATATGACTTTCTCACATACTCTGGTGCCTCACCTTTGACCATGTCCCCTGGAGGGGGAGACCTGGTGGCACTCAGAGGAAGGACAGCAGGTTACCAAGAAGAGACTTGATACCCTATGAGCATATACAGGGGGAGGAGATCCCCTCAGTCACAGACATAGGGGAGGGGAGTAAGGGGAAAATGGGAGGGAGGGAGGAATCAGAGGATACAAGGGGTGGGATAACAATTGAGATGTAACAAGAATAAATTAATGAAAAAAGGAAAAAAAGAGAAAATTATGTTCAGTCAAAGGTGGAAAGTTATTATTTTAGTTATTTTTATACCTAAATTTTCATAGTGATGTGTATAAAATAGTATATGTAGAATGAGAAACAAAGTGCCATTTCAGAGAGTGAGTAATAACTTTTGACAAAAATTTGATCTAAACACAAATAAAAACCATTTGCATCTTAACTAAGATATTATTGAATTGGAGATAAAATTAATTCATATTTAATAATTCATTCAGCATTAAGTTTTATGGGCAAATATTCATTGTCTACATTCATTGCCTTTCTTCATAGAAATATCCCATAAATTTTAAGTATATCCAGCTTCTACAGTTCTCTTCTTCCCCTCTTCCCTCCTATTTTTTCTATTTTTACTCAAGAAAGTCTTATTTCTACTTAATTGTGTTACATATATCTAAAATTATATGTGTATAATTTATGTAATTTTAATTATATATAAATTATATATCAATATAAATATATATCATTATATATAGCATCTACAATTTATAAATGATACAAAAGGTGTTACTTTTCTTTCTTAGTTGGAGTTAATGCTGATCTGAAGTTGTGCTCAGTTATTATAAATGTCATAATTTCATCACATTTATGACTGAGTTAAATTAAATTGACTGTATATACTATATTTTATCCATTCAACTGTTGTTATAATATGGCTTTTGAAAATGTTGCTTTACAAAACAGAGATGGGAAAATATCTCTACGGGATATTTATTTAGAATCCTGCAGGTATATATACAGGCGTGGTATACCCAGGTCATATTGGTAGCTGTGTTTTCAGATTTTGAAAATCCTCTACATTTATTTCCAAAATGTTTGAAGTAATTTAATTTCCCATATAATTTTCCTCTCTATGAATCCTTTGTAGCATTTGTTATTTGTTTTCTTTCTTTCTTCTTTTTTTATTTTTTTATTATTTTTTTCTCCTTTATTAATTTATTCTTGTTACATCTCAATGGTTATCCCATCCCTTGTATCCTCCCATTCTTCCCTCCCTCCCATTTTCCCCTTATTCCCCTCCCCTATGACTGTTCCTTAAGGGGGTTACCTCCCCCTGTATATGTTCATAGGGTATCAAGTCTCTTCTTGGTAACCTGCTGTCATTCCTCTGAGTGCCACCAGGTTTCCCACTCCAGGGGACATGGTCCTTTTCTTTATTGTTAAAAATCAGTTTGGCTTATGTTCTTATATCTATTAATTTTAAAAATAATATTTGGTTACCCTATGCATGAATACAATGTATTTTCATCCATTACACTTGTCCAAAACCTCCCATGTTCCAAGGTCACACAAATTTCAATTCATAGCCTTTTACTTTATTATTACTTTCTGTTATACTTTTTTGTATATATGAGTTCCTTTCAATTAAGGATATTTTAGGTTCAATTAAAGAGCTGATGGCTACCTACAAGGTACAAGTGTCAGTATTGTACTATTAGTGAAATTTGCTGATCCCATTGTTGTGATTCTGGGGCTTTACAACTTTGTAAAATTGGTGATAATGTTTTGTTCTTGGAAGCTTACTACATCTCATAGCATTTGTTTTCTTAATGGAAGGTGATCTGATTGGCTGAGGATTAATGCATCAAATATTGATTTTCAGTTGCATAGCCATGTTTGCAGTAGTACCTTCTGATTTATATGTATAGGAGATCTGTGTGTCCTCATTTTTTTCTTTAGTGTTTTAAGCACTTAGTAAGGCTTCTTCCACTTATTTCATTAGTTTTATTTATAGGATCGCAACCCCAACTTTGGAAACTATTACAAAAGACATTGTTTTCTTGTTCTCAACATGTTCATTACTAGTATGTAAGAAAATATCAGGTTTTTGTATGTTTCTTCTATGTCCTGTATTTGCTGAAAGAGTTAACCAACTTGAAGCATTTTTCTGGTAAAAGTTTTACATGGGATTTTGTGTATAATATTATATTTGCAAATAAAAATACATTTAATTTTTCTTATTCTATGGTGTAGATCTTTTGTTTGCTTAATTGCTCTATCTAAGGCTTCCAGGGATTGATTAAAGTGGAAAAAATACTGGCTAGGGAGGTAGCTTAGCAGGTAAGAGAACTTTTGCAGAAGCATGAGGACTTTAGCACCCTCATAATAGTCCAGGTGTGTTCCTATGCACACCTGTATGACATGCCCTGAAATGGATTAATTTAGGAAGATAGCTGAAGATTTCTGACTACCAGAATAGCCAAAATGTAATGTCTGGTGAAATACACTGTCACAACTGAACAGGAAAGAGAATAAAAGAGGAAAAGTAATTGGCCTGTTGTATCTTCTGGGCATGTATACCAGGTTATTTTATTTTGTTTTGTTGTTGGTGGTGGTATTTTTCTGTATACTTTCTTGTGAGCATACACACCCTATACAAACATACACACAGTCAAAACAAAGGGCAAAAGTAGTAAGGGAGGACACCCTTGTTTTATTCTTAATTTTATTGGAACTAATGTGAATTTCCTTCCATTTAAAAAACTGTCAACTTGAGTCTTTATGATAATTTGTTATGTTCCTCCTTTGCCTAGTGTCTTCACTATTTTTTATGATGAAGAATGTTGGATTTGGATGGAGGTCTTTTACTTCATCTATTGACATAATTGTATGATTTGCATCCTTATATCTTTTTATTTGTTGTTTTACATGTACTGATGTATGTCTGTTCAACTGTCCTTCCGTCATTGGAATAAAACTAACTTAATAGTTAAGAGTGATCATTTTGATTTGTTGTAAAATACAGTTTCCCAGTATTTTATTGAAATTTTTTGCATCTGTGTTAAACAAGTATAGATTGGCGTAGAGTTTTCCTCTTTCTTATTTTACCTTTATTCCTTTTTCTTTATTTGTCATGACTTTTTTCTGTTTTGATATATGAAATAATATTTTTTCATAAAATAAGTATGGTTAGCATTACTTATCTTTCTGTTTTGTCGACTAATTTGATCAGCATTAGTATTAATTGTCTTTAATGGTCTGGTAGAATTCATCAGATAATGTATATAAGCCCAGAATTTTGTTGGATAGGGTATTTCTATAACCAATATAATCTCATTGCTTCTTACTGATCAAATTAATTTATATAATCTCAGTATAATTTTGTCAGGTATATATATCTAGAAATGCATCCATCTGTTGTAAATTTTCCAATTTGTGGCAATATAAATTTTCAAAACATTCCCTAGTGGTCTACTAAATTTCATAGTTGTCTGAAGTACAGTCTCCCTTTTCATCTTTATTATTTTGAATTTTCCATCTCTTCTGTTTTTGTTTACCTAACTTAAAAGCTTCTCGGATTTTACTCTTTCAAAGAACCAACTGTTTTATGGACTGTTTATAGTGTCATTTAGTTTTCACTTCACTGATTTCTAGGATATAATTATAATTATAAGACAATATGTCAGGATACATTAAACAATGTAAACTCAGCTCTAAAATGAGCACTTAAACTAAAATATCCTACCACAAAATGTATACAGATACCATTCAAAGGAACAGTTGCTTGTTCACCTGTACTTTGGGTTGGTAAACGTTTTTATCTCCTAGATTATTATTATTCTGTAATCATTTAAGTATATTAGTTTGGAAAATAATACATTACCAACTCTTCTGTTATAAGTGGATCCTTTTTGAGATTTCCTCAGTCCCAGTTTGTTACAAATAGAGTAACAAATCAATCATTGTAAATATATATATATAATATAAGTGACAAGACCTGAAAGTCAATGGTAGGTTAATTTGTAACTTACAGAAATTGTTAGATATAGTATTGCTTCTAGTATTTGGAATTTATTAAAAATTAATTCATAAATATTAATAGAGTTGTTTATTAATAACAGCACAAATCTGTTGCTACAATTAGAGAAAAAGAAAATAAAATTAACTAAGCACTTTAAACTTAACATTTCTTTATCGACCTTTAATACTCTTGATATGCCTACCTATATAAGACAGGTAATTGATTCATCAATATTCACCTTTGGGTACAATTGTTATGAAAGACCTGGGATCATTTTTAAGTGATATTCTAACATACAATAAAATCATTTCATCAAAAGTATGTTGTATTTGAAATTCTTACTTACCTTTTATCTGGTTCATATTCTAATGATATAACAACCACAGGCCATTATTGAGTTTGGATTTGGAAAGTTAGTCTGTATTCTTTTTTTTTTAATTTAAAAAATTAATTCATATCACATATCAATAGTTATCCCATTCTTTGTATCTTCCCATTCCTCTCTCCCTCCTACTATCCCCCTACTCCCATCCCCTATGACTGTGACTGAGGGGGACCTCCTCCCCCTGTATATGCTTGTAGGGTATGAAGTCTCTTCATGGTAGCCTGCTAACCTTTCTCTGAGTGCCACCAGGCCTGCCCATCGAGGGGAACTGGTCAAATATGGGGCACCAGTGTTCATGTGAAAGTCAGTCCCTGTTCTCCACTCAACTGTGGAGAATGTCCTGTCCATTGGCTAGATCTGGGCAGTGGTTCGATGTTTACTACAAGTATAGTCCCTGGCTGATGCCATAGTTTGAGCAGGAGCCCTGGGCCCAAATATGCCCATCATAATGTTCTTCTTGTAAGTTTCTAGGACTCTCTGGATCCTTCTATTTCCCCATTTTCCCATGTTTCTCTCACGTAGAGTCCCAATAGGATGTCCTCCCCTCTGTCTCACTTTCCTGGTAAGTGAAGACATTCATGGGACATGCCCTGTGGGCTAGTGTCCAGATATAAGTGAGTATATACAATTTGACTCTTTCTGCTTCTGGGTTAACTCACTCATTATGATCATTTCTAGTTCAATCCATTTGTCCACAAATTTCGGTGGCACTCAGAGGAAGAATAGTAGACTACTAAGAAGAGACTTGATACTCTTTGAGCACATACGGGGGAAGAGGTCACCCTCAGTCACAGTCTTAGGGGAAGCAATTAAGAGGAAAATGGGAGGGAGGAAGGAATGGAAAGATACAAGGGATAGGATAACAATTGAGGTATAATATGAATAAATTAATAAAATATATTAAAAAGTAAAAAAAAAGTGATGGAAGAACAAATCTCAGGCATAGATCATAAGATAGGAAAGACTGATACATCGGTCAAAGAAAATGCAAAATCTAAAAATTTTCTAACACAACACATCCAGGAAATTGGGTACACTATGAAAAGACAAAACCTAAGAATAATAGTAATAGAAGATTCTCAGGTCAAAGGCCCAGAAAAAAAATCAAAGAAGAAAATTTTACTAACTTAAAGAAAGTGATTCTATAAATATACAAGAAAACCACAGAATAACACATATATTGGGCCAAAAAAAAATCAAAACATTAACTGTACTGAACAAAAAAAATATATTAAAAGACAAAAGAGGCAAGGGTCAAGTAACATATAAAAGCAGACCTTTTAGAATTCTCAAAAGAGATAATTAAAATTCAGAAGAGTCTGAGAAGATATTTTATAGACCATAAATGACCACAGGTGCCAGCCAATACTGCTATACCCAGAAAAATTTTCAACCAATATACATGGAGAAAACAAGATATTCCATAAAAAATACAAATTTAAACAATATCTTTCCACTTACCCACCCCTAAAGAAGGTACTGGAAAGAAAACTTCAAAACAAAAAAACTACACCCTAGAAAATACAGGAAATAAGTAATTTCACTCAAACAAAACAAAATGAAGGCAATAACTCTCTCACACTACCACCACTAACAATAATTACAGGAATCAACAATCATTGGTCGTTAATATCTCTTAGCATCAATTTACTGAATTCCTAAAAAAAAAAAAACACAGGCTAGTGGAGTAGATGCAAAAAGAGTGTATATCTTTTTGCTGAATACAAGAAACACATTTCTGTAACAAGGATAGTCATTACCTCAGAGTAAAGAGCCAGAAAATGATTTCAAACAAACAGACACAAGAATCAAGCTGGAATAGGCATTCTATTGTTTAATAAAGTATACTTTCCACCAAAATTAATCAAAAGAGATGAGAAAGGACACTTTACACTCATGAAAGGAAAAATTCACCAATATAATATATCAACTTTTAACATCTATTGCCTAGATGTAAGGCACTCAAATTCAGAAAAGAAATATTACCACAGCTTAAACTACACATTGCAGCCCACACATCAATATTGGAAGACTTTAGTAGCCCACTCTCAGTAATGGACATGGGAATGAGACAAAAACTAAATAGAGAAATAATTAAACCTACTGAAGTTATGAATCAAATAGACATAACATATCTTCAAAAGATTTCACCAAAACACAAAATAATATATCTTCTTCTCATAATCCCATGGAACCTTCTCCAAAATTGACCATATACTCAGTCATCAAGCAAGTATTGACAGGTACTAAAGACTAAAACAAATCTTTGTATCTTATCAGACCATTATAGGTTAAAGCTGGATTTCAACAAGAACAGGTACAAGAGACACCTGACAAATTCATGGAATCTGATGACACCTGAAAGGCTGAAGTCATATGGTGGGAGAAGAGCATCTCCATGTCAGAAGTATAGGGGAGATAAATAGGGCAGAAGAGGGAGGGAGGATTGTAATGGGAACATAAGTCTGAAGGGATAGTGATCTGGATATAATGTGAATAAAATTGTAATAAATATTTTTTTAATTTCATGGAAACTGAGCAACTTCTTACTCATTGACCACTGTATCCTAGAAGAAATGAAGATATTAAAGACTTTCTAGAATAAAATGAAAATGAGGATACAACATACCCAAAGAAATGGGACACAATAAAAATAGTGCTCAGAGGAAATTTCACAGCACTGATCACCTATATAAAGAAATTGTAGAGATCTTATACTAACAATTTAACAACACACCACAAAACTCTAGAACAAAATAACCTAACACATCAAAAAGGAATAGATAGCAAAACATAATCAAACCCAGGGCTGAAATCAATAACTTAGAGCCAAAGAAAACAAAATAAATATTCAACAAAACCAAGATCTGGTTCTTGAGAAAATTACAAACAAACAAAGACAAACCCTTAGCCAGCCAAACTAACTAAAAGATGGAGAGACAATATCAAAATTAACAAAATCAGAAAGCAAAAGTGGACATTACAAGAGACATTGGTGAAAGCCAAAGAATGATTAGGCCATACTTCAAAAGACTATACTCTACAAAACTGGAAAATATCCTAGAAATAGATTATTTTCTTCATAGATTCCACTTACCAAGGCTAAGTCAAGACCAGGTTAACAATCTAAATAGGCTTATAATCCCTAAGGAAATAGTTGCAGGCATTAAAGTCTCCCAACCAAAACAAGGCCATGGCAAGATGGTTTCAATGGAGATTTCTTCCAGAGTTTCAATGAAGAGTTAATATCATCAACCAGACTTCTTTCCAGGGATGCAGGGATGGTTCAACATATGGAAATCCATCAATGTAATCAATCGACTATATAACAAACTGAAAGAAAGAAAAAAAAAAAAAACACAAGGCCATTTCATTAAATGCTGACAAATAATTTGAAAAAAAAAACCTAACATATTCATGATAAAAGTATTAGAAAGATCAGGATACAAGGGCTGTATCTAAACATAGTAAAGGCAAAAGACAGTAAGCCAATAGCCAACATTAAATTAAATGAAGAGAATCTTAAAGCAATTACACTAAAATAAGCATCAAGACAAGGCTACCCACTCTCTCCAATTCCATTCAATATAGTATTGAAGTTCTAGGTAGAACAACAAGAAAACTAAAGGAGTTTAAGGGGATACAAATTGGAGAGGAAGAACCCAAAATATCTCGAATTGCAGATTATATGATAGTATATAGAAATGACTCTAAAAATTCTACCAGAGAAGATGATAAACACCATCAGCAAAGTGGCTGGATAGATTAACTTTTAAAAAATCAGTAGAAATCCTTTATACAAAAGATAAATTGGCTGATGCATAAAAGATGAATTAAAAATCACCCTCTCAGTAGCCACAAAAATATAACATACCTTTGTGCAACTCTATCCAAGCAAGTGAAAAACTGTATGACAAAAACTTCAAGTCTCTGAAGAAAGAAATTCAAGATTTCATTAGATAGAAAAATCTCCCAAGATCTTGGATGAATAGGAAACACATAGTAAAAATGGTCATCTTACTAAAAGCAATCTACTTCAATGCAATCACCATCAAAATTCCAACACAATTCTTTATAGAGCTTTAAAGAGTAATCTTCAACTTCATATGGAAAAAAGTAAAAACAACAAAAAAAAACCACAAGGGGTATCTAAAACAATTATGTACAAAAAATAACTTCTGGAGATAATAACATCCTGATTTCAAGTACTATAGAGCAATAGTAATAAAAGATGCATGGCATTGACATGAAAACAGGCAGGTTGATCAATGAAATTGAACCAAACACCATGAAATAAGTCCGTATACCTATGGAAATGTAATTTTTGACAAAGAAGCCAAAAATCATACAATGGAAAAAAATGAAGCATATTCAGTAAATATTACTGGTCTAGTTTGAAATTCACATGTAGAATGATGCAAATAAAAAAATTATCACTCTACACAAAACTTAATTACAAGTGAATCAAAGTCCTCAACATACAACCAGATGCACTAAATCTAATGGGAAACAGTCTTAAACACATTGGTACAGGAGACAGCTTCCTGAACAAAACATCAACATCCTAGGCATTAAGATAAAAAAAAAATGGAACTGAAATCCTTCTGTAAGGCAGAGGACACTGTCAGTAGAACAAAATACCACTCTACAGACTGGAAAAAACTCTTCACAAACCCTGTATCTGATAGAAGTCTAATATCCAAAATATATCAAGAACTCAATAATTTTAAATATCAACATATAAAATAATCCAATTTTAAAATGAGGTACAGAGATAAACAGAAAATTCTCAACAGAGGAATCTCTAATGGCTTGGAAGCAGTTAAATAAGTGCTCAATGTTCTTAGTCATCAGGAAAGGCAAATCGAAATGACTGTCAGAATGATTAAGATCAAAATCTCAAGTGCCAGCACATGCTGGCAAGGTCATGGAGCAAAGCGAATACTCCTCCATTACTGATGGGAGTGCAAACTTGTAAAAAACCAGTTGGAAATCATTCTGGAATATATTTAAATAAAAAAGGATACAGGTCTAGTTCAAGACCCAGATATACCACTCCTGGGTATATATCCAAAAGATGCTGCATCACACAAGGATACTTGCTCAATTGTGTTCATAGCACCTTTATTCACAACAGCCAGATTCTGGAAAGAACCTAGATATCCCTCAACAGAAGAATGAATAAAGAAACTGTGGTACATTTACACAATGGTATACTACTCAGCTATTAAAAACAAGGTAATCTTGAAATTTGCAGGAAAATGGATGGAACAAGTAAATATTATATTGACTGAGGTAACCCTAACTCAGAAAGATACACATGGTATATATTCACTTATATAACAGGATAACCATATTATAATCCACATACTCAAGAAATCTAAGTAAAAAGGTGGGCCTGAGGGCGGATGCTTGAATCCCACTCAGAAGGGGATATACATTAGACACTGGTGTTGGATGAAGAGATGGAACTTGGTAGGTGAGGGTGTGGGAAGTGGGACAAGAGAGGGGGAGTATCAGATGTGCTGAGAGCTGGTGAGAATGGAGAGGGAGCTAGGAGAGAGAAAGGAAACAAGGAGGACATCTCTGGGACAAGCTGGATACTTGTGACAGGGTAGGCTTCTAGCAAGATATGTGCATGACTCTAGCTGAGGGTCCTAGCAGGCAAGAAAATGGAGAATGAAGTGGCTACTTTCAACCAGGCAGGACTTCTAGTGGACGGAGTGGCACAACAATGCTCCCTCAAAAACTTTAACCCAAAATTTACCTTGCTTACATTTTGTGCAGAAATAAAGATGGAGCAGAGATTGAGGGAATTACCAACCAATGATTGGCCCAATCTGAAACCCACCCCATGAAAGGGAGACAATCCCTAATATTATTAATGATATTTTGCTATGCTTATAGATAAGAGTCAAGCATAATAGTCCTCTAAAAGGTTCCAACCAGTAGCAGATGGAAACATATGCTAAGATCTGCAGCCTAAAATTAGGTGGGGCTTGGTGAGTCTTATGGAAGAAGGGGGAAAGGATAGTGGGAACCAGAGAGAACAAGAACTCCACAAGAAGATAAACAGAGTAAACGTACTTAGGCCCATGGGCTCTTATAGAGACTGAAACATGAAATGAAAAGCATACATAGGTTGGACCTAGGCCTCTGACACATATGTAACTGATGGACATCTTGGTCTTCACATGAGTCTACTAACAATTGAAGTAGGGGCTATCTCTGACATGGTCTTTATACCACTAGCTCGGCTACCTTATATGGACTCAGTCAAAGGTGATGTGCTTATTCCTGATGCAACTTGTTATATAAGGGTAGGTTGGTATGAGAGGAGCTCCATTTTTTCTGAGAAGTGGCTGGAGGATGAGAGAAGAGATTGGGAGTGTGGTACCTGCAGGAGAGTAGGGAGGAGCTGAAATCAGCATATAATATGAAAAAATAAAAACACTAATAAAGATGAATTATATTTTAAAACAAATTATTGATTAAAGCAAATATAAAAACAGATATTTCAAACCTGAAATTAGACCTTTAAGGACCTTTTTTTTTCAGAACTTAAGCATAATAATAGGAAAGAAATATAGAGGGAGACACAGGGTTAGGAGTTAGAAGAGATAGGATAAGGAAATTTCAGCTTTCAGAAAAACAGAAAGTATCATATATTTTACATGAAATTATCATGTGTTGGGATAAGCATGCTGTGAACCCACTCATGTAGACTATTTTAAAAAGAAGAAGAGCAACATGAATGGTGATTTTGTGTCCATTAAACAAAATGGATTAGAAACATTGAAAATTAGTAAAACTAAAAAAAAAGAAAAAGAAAATTAGTAAAACTACATAGGATCATATGTATGCATAAATAAATAAATAGAAACAAACAGAAAGGCAATGACTACAATTTCTTAAAGTGCTGAACATGTTAATTGGAGCAAGCAATGCATACATTCAACACAAGGATTATGTTTTACCATAAGGTTTTTAAATACATATATTTCAGTACATTTGAATTTGTAGTGTAACCCATAAATAATGTTTTATTTAAATACTAGTGAATTGTAGGTAACTGATGCACAGATAAAAAAATAAGGCAAAAATACTTGAAAGAACAAAATTATTTCACTTATTCACATAAAATAACCAATCATTTCATTTATGACCAAGAATCTATCAATGTAGTAATTCTCCATTCTGTGTACTAATGTAAAAAATAAATTTGTTATCAAAGAATAAACACACACCTCTACTTTTATATTCTTAATCATATAGAAATATACTTTAGGGCCACTCTTCTTTATAATTTAATCTAGCATTATTTTTTAATGTAGGAGAAATATTTGATGATGGAAACATTGCATAATTTTTTCAAAAGTGTAAATTGGAGTTGCAGTTTTACAGGACATTTGTGGAACTTCCCATGTCTCATCCAAGGAGAAAGTTTAGAAAAGATGACATTAGTCCTTGACCTGGTTTTTATTTCCTTGTATCTCTATACATGTACTAATGCAAAGAGGAGAATGCAGATATGTAGATAGAGGGAGTATCTCTTGGTAATTTCTACACTGACTAGCTTGTTTAATATTACAATCTGTACCCAAATTTAATATTGTCTCCATATTTTGTTTTTATAGTTTGTATTTCTTATTCTGTTGAGTTTTTTCCCATGATGTTTGGTGCTTTGCACAATGGTGAGGACTTCTTGTCAGTTTTAGTGTTTGATACTCTTGGAACTGAGAAAAGAATGTCAGGAATGAAGCACTTCGAACTGTTGAATTGTAGACAATCTTGGAATCAAGGTATCCTTATCATCTTAGATACTTTTTCTTTCCTGGAATGCAGGGAGACACTTTCCACTGAAGTTTCTTTACCTTATTAAAGGAAGTTCCTTTCTAGGATGGATTGTAATTGTTATAAAATCTCATTAACCAGGATGAATTAACCGCCCAAAAAGAGACTGAAAATTAAATACACCAGTGAAAACTCACAGAAATTATGTCTCAGGCAATTGACCATTTTCTGGGCCCATTTATCTCCCCTAAACAACATTTACTACCCCTCTAAAATTATGTGTGGCTTCTACTTCCCTCTCCCTTTTAAAGAGATATGTACATGTCAATGATTTGACCTTTTCTGAGTATCATAGTTTCTATGGTTTCCTGCACATATGTGTGATAATGTATCATTAATCTTTCTTCTCTTCTTCTTATGTCCATTGCCAGGTGATTTAGGCAAAATTAAAACTGTTAGAAGAGGAAGGAAGAGGTCTTATAATGTATTCTGAGAACTTACAAAAACATCCTTTTGCATACAGCTAAATGATTTTTAAATATTTTGAGTGAATAACTATTTATTATTTTCCACCCTGAGATATAGGAAGAGATTTTTACATGAGAGAAGACAGATCATGTGCTTAATGACCTTGGGCATGTTTCTTATCTGTCTCAGAATATAATATTTCATTTAGCCATATTCATTATGTGTTATGTCCATTGGTTATATATTAAATTTAAAATTATGGCATGATTAGAAGTCTGAGATTTCTATTCTCAATGTGTTGATGGAGACTAAATTTACTAAAATTACTGTACCTTAAGTCTATATAAATTGATTTATATAAAATAATATCTACATATCTGGGATTAGAAGACATGTTATATTACTGATTAATGAGATAAGGAAAGACAAAGGAGAGAAGACAGGGAGAAAGGGACAGATATTTACACTATTTTTTAAAATAATTAATGAGACATTTTTAATTTATAGGAAAAGCTAAAGATATCACTATGGTCAGAATAATATTTTTCATACAAGTTGGAAATTCAGAAATTGCAAATATATTCCATGTGAATGTCAATTAACATCATGGGTGGTTGAGGCTGATAATCACATGTCTCCTGTTCAGAAGTTAATAGTTAATTTTCTGTGTCTACATGATATACTCACAATCTAAGTTTGGAAATGAAAAATTCAAGAGAGAAACAACCTAAGTTCAAACACTGGAATCACATGGAAATAGAGGACTGACTCTTGAAAGACCTTGTCCTTTGAAATCTACATCCATACTTGCATAGGCATGTGCATGTGGATGCATAACTTTCTTTCATATAATATACTAATACTAAAGGACATTTGAAGAACCAATTGAAAATTTATTACTCTAAAAAGTCTCTCTCTCTCTCCCTCCCTCCCTTTCTCTTTCTCTCTCTCCCTCCTTCTCTCTCTCTCTCTCTCTCTCTCTCTCTCTCTCTCTCTCTCTCTTACACACACACACACACAAACACACACACACAAACACACACAAACATGATAAATAAGTAAGTAAATGAATAAGAGCATTGTCTGTTATTGTCGAAACTCAAATGGCCCTGAGCAATGAATTAGGAAACATGGAAAAAGGATGTGCAGATTGACTTTCTGAACACTAAAACCCTAAATTTGTGTTATAATAATATATTAATGTTTAGTAACATTTTAAAATATTAATCAAAGTTGATATAATTTTGAGACTCAACATTTAAAAACATGTGTTACTTAGGTTCAGTTCCCAGCATCTACATGATTGTTCATAACCATTGATATAATTCCAATTCCAGGGGTTCCAATGCTATCTTCTGGCATCTATGATTTCTTCATAAACATATGCACATACATGCATCATATATATATACACACATGGATGCACACATGTTCAAGTATAATCTATAATTATTCTGAGAAAATTCATATCATTCTTATTTTGATATTCAAATAGAAACATTTAAGGTAGACTCTCAAAGATACAAATCAATATGTCAGTCTCAAATATGGAGAGGTTATTCTATTTTTAATTTATTTTCTAATGTATTAATGCTCTTATAAAAACACAATGGTATTATATATATTTCTCACCCCCATTTAATTTTACAAAGCCATTTACTGATGTATTTATAACTTGTAGGTATACCCGAATGTAATGATGTACTTTTCTGTGGTACTATGGAAAAGTGGAGTTTCCATGCCGATGGACTTTCCAAATGATTAAATTAAACCACTTTTGGAGTTTGTGCATATATGTGTTTGTGGGGATCATGCATATTTATTTTTTGATATTAATATTTTCAGTTGGATTTCATTACTTCAAAATTTCAAAGCAGTGATTCCATATGTAAATAATGTATTTGTAATGATTATGTGTCATTATAACCATGAATTTTTGTACCAGAAGGAAAGATTCTCACATTGTCATTTTCAGCTGTAATGAAAGTTAAAGGGCAATCTAGCTACACAAAATATTTCTCATTACCTAAAAGGTTATTCTGAATACAGTTTATAGTGGTTACTTTATCAGTAGAAGATAGACAGACTGGATGAGATAAGAAAACTAAACTCCTGAAATATTTTTAATAGTGCCAATTGTAAACTGAACATGAACAAAATTAGTGACTGTGAGCATCAAGAATGTTTGATTCTTGTAAAGACATCAAATATATTAAAGATATCAAAGGGAAGTATTGGGAAGAATTTGAGCTTCCTTTTATACTTCTTTTACACATCAATGCTAAGTTTTAATTTCTGCCTAAGAAATATCATAGTGAATGGTATCATTCACCTGATAAGAAGATTTAAAAAAGAGAATAAATGTGTTTAAAGGGACATGGAGGGACAACAAATGACTACTGCCTTTGAGATATCTCAGGGAAGCAAAAACAGAATAATCTCCTATAGAATCTGTGTTTGTAGTTACATTAAACTTTTGAAGCCATTTACAAATTATAAATGGTGATTGAAAACATCAGTTTAGGTTAACTGGCATATTCTGAAAGGAAGAAAAAAAATAAGTTTTTCAGAAAAGAACCATTTAACACTCACATGTAATAAAGTAAAATAAAAAATATATAAATGTTGGGGGTTTGTTCTGTTTAACCAAACATTAATCTGCCTTAGTTTCTTGGATGCTACATAAAGACATTGAAATTCTGGATGAGAAACTCATAAGTTACCTATGCCATTTTCTATAACTATGGTATCAGTATTAGCATCAGTTATCCTAGCTCTAGTTCCCAAATAGCTGGGGGAAGTACACCAGATGACTTTTGCCAATATGGTTGGTGAATGACAGAAGAATAGTAGTGACCTAAACCTTTTATTAGAGCCATGAAAAGTGTCTACTCTAAAATTCCAAGTGAAAGACTGCCTTTATCTCTCCCAAGCTGTAATAAAAAAAATCTGTCCTTTGTTCCACAGTGAGAAACTACATCTCTCAAGATTTTACAAGTGTCCTTTGAAAGATAAAATGTAGCAAAGTGTAGCAAAGGAAATAAAATGTTCAGTTGATAGGAGAACAAAAACATTTGTGATACTCATAGGGAAGTATCTCTTAAAAAAGAGACACTATCAGAGAATGATCACAAAGACTTGGAGCTAAGAAGGGACAGAAATAAGGGCAATGAAGTGTGAAAATTTTCTTGAGGAAGCATGTGTAAATGCCAACACAGAAATTTCAAGTCTTTTATCAACTAGATGTAGTAAAACAGTTCAGAATGGGTTTAGTACGGCATATATTTATTCAGCTTTAAATATAATCTCAAATGAAATTGTAGAATTTATATAAACAAATTACTATGCATAAAAATTTCAGATCATTCATAGGTGTTTTATGATAAAATATATTTTTGCATATATTTATATGTGTGAGGGTTGGTATGCACATGCAACATTAAGCATATGTATGTCGGAGGACAATCTCTTGAGTTTGGATCTCACAAACTCTCAGGGTTATCTGTCTCTGTTTCTGATCTCATCAGAGGCTCAGAAGGATTACAGGAACACATTACCAACTGTCTTTACATAGGTTATAGGAAATAGAATTCAATTTCTCAAACTTGCACTTCAAGAGTTTAACCACAATTGCACTTTGTCAAGATGAATTCATCAATATTTTTGACAATACTAAATACTGTTTTCAGTTTTGGTTTTGAGTATTTTTGGATAATTGTATTGATATATCATTACGACTCTAATATAAACTTCCTTGATAATCACACTGAGCATTTTTTTAGCACTTTCATTGATATATAGATAACAATTTTTTTGGAATTTCTGTTCAAAACATTTTTGTTCATTATTCTGTTTGGCTTTGACAAAGAAATTAAAATATTTTTATTAGGCTGGAAGATGAATCACTAGGTTAAGTTGATTATTTTCTTCAAGATTATTCCAATTTTATGTCTGATATATTTTCTGTTTGACGTTTTACTCCTAACATTTGTTATAAAACGGTCTGTGCTAAGCACATAAAATGAGTCTTTTTCTGCTTTTGCGTCTTTGCCCTCTCCACTTATGCCTTTGCTTCACTCTCTCACTTTGTTCCTTTGAAGAATTACAAAAGTGTTATTATTCTTTATTAAAATATTAGGAGAATTTATAAGTGAATACATCTCTCTCTAGAGAGTTCCCTCTAGAAAGGATGTTTGACCAATTTAATCACTGGCAAAATTCCATTCATGTATTTGTGTTTCATGTTCTGACAGTTTTTTTGGTAAGTTGTGTTTTTCTATGAATTATTTAATTTAGTGTGAAGTTTCATATTTACTCATTTTATTATTTTAAAATCTTCCTAGTATCTGTTAAAATGCAGGGAAAAGGTATTTTTTAATTTATTAGAATTTAAATCTGTGAATTTATTTATTTTGATATTAATTTAGTTATGGTTAATGTGGTTCTAGACACACTGTGACTAAAGCAACGTGCCGATGAAAGGGCTTATCCCACCTACACTAACACCTCACTGTTCATCACTGAATGAAGTCAGGAGAGGAACTCAAACAGGCCAAGAACCCAGAGGAAGGGGCTTGTGCTGAGGCCATTGAGGGTCATAACTTACTGGTTTGCTTCCTATGTTTTCCTCAGTCTGCTTCCATATGTCGGCCCAAGGTAGTATCAACCACAGTGGGGTAGCCCTTCCACCATCAATCACTAATTATAAAATGCTCTACAGGTTTGCCTACAACTCAATTTTATGGAGTCATTTTCTCAGTTGAGCCTCCCTACCCTCAAATGACTCTCCCTCATGTCAAGTTGACCTAAAACTAGCAATCTCAGATACGAATCATTCCTGTTAAATTTCTGTATTTGTTACTTTTCTCTTGTGATAAGTAACCACAGAAATTCATAGAAGGAAAAAGTTATCTTGGATTATGTTTTCATAAGAAGAGTCCCTGATTGTAGAACAGAAGTGTGGCAGTAAATGACAGCTATTGTGGCAATAATAGGAAGATAAAGATTCAAATCTTCAACTTCAATCACAACAGAGATAGCAAAATAAATGGTGGTGAAGATTTTAAATCTCATCAAAGCCAACCCTCAAAGGCATGCTTCCTTCAGCAAGACTATACCTAATTCTCCCCAAGAACACTACCACCAAGTATTTAAATACCTGAAAATATATTGGGTTCTTCCCATTAAAACTCCCACAATTGTCTCCAAAGAAGCTTATTTTTGTAACTTATTTTTATTGCAATGGTATATTTTATTTCCATATTGACACTGGTTACAATGAGATGTGATGTACTTTTGCTCACATTAAGAGAATATTTAGTATTTTAGTTGTGATTTCTTGTTTGACTCATGAACTGTCTTCTTGTATGTTGTTTAATTTCGAAATATTTGACTGTTGCAGTACTATTTTGATTGTTTTATTTAACTAAATACATGCTTTAGTTTGAATAAATACAGAGAGTTGATTTTTGTTTAGAATATTTTATAGCCTAGTTTGTAGTCAATATTAGTAAAAGTACCCTGTGTATTGAAAAACAATCTTCATTTCACAATGTACAGTGTAATTTTGGTCCATTTTACAAATATTGTTTGTTGATAAAATATCTGGATACTTAAGTCTTCCTTAATTTTTAGTGCCTTAATTGGGATTTTCTTTGCAGTAGCCTACCTACTCTCAAATAATGACAAAGAAATATTTTATATTTATTATGAGCTTATGGCACTATAGCTCAGCAAATTCTCAACTACTTTAACCTGACTATACTGGCCTGGCCTACATACCACTTTGTCACCTATTACCTGTTCATCTTAGTCACTAGGCCAGGCTCCTGCTTCTTCCTCTATGTCCAACTAGTGACTCCATGTGTCTGACATTCCTTCCCAGAGTTCCTGTCTCTACTGGAAGTCCTGCCTCCCTCACTTGCATCACCTATTAGCCATTCAGCTCTTTATTTAGAAGCACCAACCAAGGACCTTAAATGGAATGGACTTAGGTCCCCTACAAAGATGTAGCTGAGGGCTAGCTCTAATTCATGTGGGTCCCCTAATAAGGGGGGGTGGGGTCTTCTCTGACATGTAACTCTCTTGTCAACTTTTCAGTTATAACCCCCTGGGAGGACTGCCTTGCCAAGATGCAGGAGAAGACACATTCAGTCCTGATACAACTTGATAAGCAAAGGGGGAGATAGTAAGGAGGGGCTCTCTTCTTCTGAGGAATAAGTGAGGGGATGGGGAAGAAAAAGGGAGTAAAAGACTAGGAGGTGAGAAGTGATGCATGATCAGGATGTAAAATGAATAAATAAATCAATAAATAAACGAATCAGAAAGTGATAGAGAATAATGTATATAAAATACTGAGGCATGAGGTGCTTCATAAAAATGATAATACAAGCTTGTCACAGAGATGTTCCCACCTTCATATTCTCTTTTTTCTACCAGCCTTCTGTCCTCCATCACAAAGACAGACAGACAGACAGACAGACACACACACACACACACACACACACACACACACACACACACACACACACATTCTGCCACCTCCCTTCTGATGTCTAATCTCCACCATCCTTTCTATCTATGCTCCCTCTCCTACTTTTTTGTGTCTCTTTTGTCACTACCTTTCTCCATTCTATTTCCCCATCTTATGAGATTTAAGCATCCGCCATTGGACCTGCCTTGTTATTTATCTTCTGTGGGTCTCTGCTTTTTAGTCTGCTTTTTTCCTGTATTGAATGGTTAAATTCCAATAATAAATTAGTACCTACTATGTATCTTTCAGCTTTGTGCTGATCCAGATGTAGAACTTTCAGGTCCCTCTCAGCACCAAGTTTGCCTATATGCTGTCATGCTTCTTCCTATGACAATAATGGACTAAACATTGGGAACTATAATCAGGCTTGAATCAAATATTTTTCTTTACATGAGTTGCCAAATCCATGATGTTTATATACAGCAATAGAAACTCTGACAGCAAACTATATAAAGAAGTATCATAATAGAAACTCTAGTATACTTAATTGGAGATAGACAGTGGAGTGATATTTACTTTTCATATCTTCTTTCTTGACAGTATTGACACATTTTTGAAAACCAGTGCTTTATAATATAGTAGAATCATTGACATGAAGTATGGGTTGTAGTTGCATCATATTTCATTTATTATGTGACTATATTACCTTACTATTCTGGAAATTTTCTTGGAATTTTGTCTAAAAATTTCCCTAAAAGAAAACTTATGGATAATTATAATTCTATGATGATCATAACATTAGTTTGACAAGATTCTTATTAGTGATAGTGTTCTAGTTTTCTTTGTGTCACTATAATAAGCAGTATGACTAAAAGCAATGTGAGAAGGAAAGGATGAATTTCATCTTTACAGCTTATTGGATTATTATATATTATGATGGTAACCAAGGTCAGGAACTTAAGACAGAAACTTAGAGACAGGAACTGGACTAGAGGTCATGCAGAAACATTTCTTATTTACTTACTCCTTATAACTTGCTTCATCTATATTTATCATTAATCATTAATCATTAATCAAGAAAATATCCCACAGGCTTGCCTACAAGCCAAACTAATGCAGGCAATTTGTTAATTCAGGTCCCTTCTTTCCAGATGGCCTTTGTCTCTGTCAAGTAGACAAAGAAATTGACCAGAACAGATATCTAAAAATGTGCTTTGAAAAAGTATATCCTGCATAAATTCCACATGTTAATAATAGCATATCTTACAAGAACTACAGAAAAATGTATTTAATATTTATAGAAATATTTTCTAATTTCTGGATATGTAACAGAAATATTAGCTCATTTTAAAAAGGCAATAATTTATTGAGCAC
This sequence comes from Acomys minous, assembly GCF_964271855.1. NCBI lineage: Eukaryota > Metazoa > Chordata > Mammalia > Rodentia > Muridae > Acomys > Acomys minous. The sequence goes on along the minus strand of NC_140488.1, from coordinate 60,211,462 downwards.
TTAAAGATTAATATTACCAATTTATAGATGGAGTTAGAATATTTAAATACTTTGCCTATGATTGTATGGTTTCATTGATAGACAAAATCATATTGTCAAAAAATTTAAAGTGTCTTATTGAAGGAATTCAGTAAAAATATAAACATTTTGTAACTGAAGTCAATATTTTAAAACCATATTCAAATACAAATACCATTGAGGTATTATCACTTCATCAATTTAAACAGAAGTTGTTGGGTTTTGGTCATTTGCCCTTGAGCATTCTAAATATCACTTTTAGCTAAAAATTATCATTCTTAAAAGGAACTGCAATTATAGCTCACTACATTTTTCTCCAAAATTACACAGGTTAACAATGACCTGGTCATTCTCTTTTCTGTAATATGTAATTAATAATGTAGGAATAATGGAAGTTATAAAAGAGGAAAATTTCACTAATTCTGTAAAGATTAAAGACAGAATTTATATTGTTTTTAAAATATATGCTGTTTTATGTGTTGAAATATTCAAAATGAATGTATGTTACTCAAACACTGATTTTGAGCTTGAAGTTGTCCAAGGCTGTAATGCTTTCATAGCTCGATGGTGATATTGTGCTTGTGTGAAGTCAGAAAGAAGTTTGTCTTCTCGGAGGCATACTAAAGAAGCTCTAATATAAAGCACAGAATTATCCTTTTGAAAATTCAGTGGAACTGGCTGTGGTGGTCCACGCCTTTAATCCCAGTGCTTGGGAAGCAGAAGCAAGTGGATCTCTGTGAGTTTGTGGACAGAAGTCTAGAAAGTGAGTCTAGGACAGCCAAGTCTACATGGAGAAACCTTGTCTCGAAAAAAAAATGTATTCCTTTACTTAACCCCTAGTGAAATTGAAGTAGTCATTAAAAGTCTCCCAAATTAAAAAAAAAAAACTTGTAGAAAGCAGGTGATGTTTATCCACATAGAAGTAGAACCACTTCCTGGTGGCTTGGTTTTTTGCCAGCTGAAAACCATCCTAGTATAGACTCCGAGAGGAGATACATCAGAGGTCTTCTGAATATGGCATTTAAAATGTTTAATAAAAAAACTTTGTATCATGATTCTCAGAATATGATTTAAGGAATATAAATGCAGGTTATAAAGGTCTAAAATGTTTTAAAGTACATACAAAACTAAACCAGTTTCAATTGCTTTCCCTCTTAATATGAAATTGCTATATTAAGACCTGAATCCTCACCTTGATCAACAGCCCAACTTTAGCAAGAGAGTCGTATATACCAGCACCAGTTAGGCTACCACCATTTTTCTTCCCCAACCTTAAAAAACCTTAGCTCAACTATTAACACTGTGCCTTTCTGAACTTCAAATTGTTCCTGAAGATTTTCTATGTCAGAGTCACTAAAAAAAACATCTTGGCCAAACTTTACTAACAATCTACTTCAAAATTTTTGTAAGGGTGTTGTATGACTCATTAATCTGCTCCAGCAGCAATGCTTGAAAAATATCAATCACTATTATTGTAAGTGCACATGATGTTGCCCAATGAGGAGCTAGAAGCCCACTTAAAGTTTTCACACAACTCATACATTATGAGGGAGGTTGTGACTGGGAAGAAAATAAGCCGATCAATGTTCCATAACAGCATGAAGTCCTCAGGGCATGTCATCCTCAGATTCTTCCTCTGCTGCACACTCATTGGGAATGTGCTAATTGGTGAGCCCCATTTAATGAGATGTAAGTCTGTTCTGTTTTCTATCTTTCATAACTTCCAACAACTTTCCTTTTGTTTTCCTTCTGACAATTGCTATGTCATTCTGTGTGATTTCAAGCACATGAAATATTTGAAATGCAAAATCCTATGAGGAGTTCAATGGTGATTGCTGCTTAATGGCAAAATAAATGATGTTTGAAACCTTTCATTTCTTCTGTGATTCCCCCAACATCCCCAAATAATGCCCAATAAGCTTGTTGATTGTGTGAGTTTATTACATTACTTACAGGACTATAGGTGAGAAATTAATTACAGTAGCATACATAACCAAAGGGCAACTAAATCAGACACACACACACACACACACACACACACACACACACACAAACACACACACACACACACACACACTCAAACATGACTGTACTGTACATGGTGACTTACAGAGACTGCACACATCCATGAAACTCCCAGCATAACTTGTAGGTAGGTAAGCTAGGTGAAAAATCTGTTCTAACCTCCAATGATTTCTGCTTTTATAAGTTGAAGAGGGTTGGAATTCCCATGAGCCTTCTTAAACTAACATATTTTGCTTACTTCTTGAGCATTGTTAAATTCCACTTCCTAAGAAATAGGAAGCCTGTTATAGGAGGAAATGTTTCAGTTTTGAGGTGACACAACATACATGAAAGCCTAGCTCAAACTCATCCCTCTTAGAATTTACATATAATTCCACGATAGTTTATAATATATACTTTTTAAACGGAGTATAAAAAAGAATCAATTGAAAGTAAACAGTAAATATTGATTTTAATGAAATTAAGCTAAAAAATTTTGGCTTACCTTCCATATACACAAGTTTTGAATTTCAACTGGTATGAAAATTATATGGTTTTCAATAACTATTAATGTATAATATACAATTAATGTGTAATGATGGCATATATTAACTTTTATTTTAGATTATACCTCCGAACATATGGTCTACAATTAGTTGAGAATTTTTTATATGACCAATCAACTTACAATTGATTACAATACAAATTACAATAGATGTATTCTCAAAGTAAGCTTTGACATTGTTAATTCCTTGTAATTTGTTTCTTGTGGATCAAAAGCCTTGATACCTATTTTTTTCATTAAAAAATTTTTTTTCTATCTTGTTGAGTCTAAAGTTCTGAATGAAAATCAATATCTATTATATCTAATCTTTATCAAATTAAAACATCTATCTAGACCTATACACACCTATTTTGCCAAATACAAGTAGAGAAAACACTATGAATTTAACATTTATATAATACCTTATTGTTTTGTGGTTCTTCTTGCTGTAGGTAGTTTATTGTATATTTGTGCAATAATATAAGTATATATGTAAAAAAATAAAAAATAAATGGTTACTACTAACTGAAAAAAAAGAGGGACTATAGGGGGACAGGAAAGATGAAATATGGTGTGATTATATCTCAACTAAAACATGTCAAAAATAAAACTTATACATTTTCAATATTTAATACATTCTATTTAATAGAAGAAATTATTATTTACAAAAGTGATTTTTAGAATTATTTTTGAATCTTTAATAACATATATTGTGAAACATATTTAATTATACTTTAAATAGGAAAACAACATAAGAAAAAATTATAAATGTAATACTTTATGAAATTATTTAATGTTTTAAATTTATTTTTAATAAAAATTTGTGACATTATTTTCCTTTATCATGTTAAAACATTCATGTATATATGAAAATGATATAGTTAAAATTCTATCAATTCAAAATATCCTTTCTGTTAATAAATATTTTTATTAATAAAAATATTAATATTTTTGAAATTGTACATAATTTTTTATTAATTTTTTCATATTACATCTCAATGGTTATCCCATCCCTTGTATCCTCCCATTCCTCCCTCCTCCCATTTTCCCCTTACTCTCCTCCCCTATGACTGTGACTGAGGGGACTTCCTCCTCCTTTATATGCTCATAGGGCAACAGTGAAGGACAATACAAGCAGTAAACTTCAAAGCCCTACCCAGATTTAGCCAATGGACAGGACATTCTCCACAGTTGAGTGGAGAGTGGGGTATGACACATGTACTCTGGTGCCTCATATTTGACCACGTACCCTGGATGGGGAGACCTGGTGGCATTCAGAGGAAGGATAGCAGGCTACCAAGTAGATATTTGGTACATAAAATTTTTAGTCTAGATAAATATTTCTATGAAAATCAAAATCTTAATTTTTTTATTACTAATCATATGTCTTGATGGTGATTCTAGATAATCTTTGTATTTTTATTTGTTACATTTTTTAAACTACATCTTCTTTATTTTGCATGCTATTCTTTTCACAACAAAATAAAACAAACAAAAAACCCCACAATACACAATACCCAACCCTGCTATTCTATGTGAGGGGATTTTCCTACCTTAAGGCACAAGGACAGGATAAAAGAGATTCTTCTTGACATGTGCAGAATGCCAGGTGGTCCAAGGTTGCTAGGGGGACCAGGGGGAACTAACAGAGGGCATCAGCTTCCTCAGGGGTCTTTATTCTACTTCTTCCATGCAGAGACATCATCATCACCCTCAAACGGGGGGATTTCATCAGGAACAGTAGCACTGAACTCCTCTGTTGTCACCTCATCTTCATCAATGTCCAACCCTAGCTTATTCATGTGGTAGATATGGTTGAAGTGTGTTTGGGGATCCTCAATAGAGAAACCAGAGGAAAGCAGAGCAGTTTCAAACAGAAGGGTGAACAGGTCCTTGACAGCTTTGTCATTTTTGTCTGTTTCAGCCTTCTGCTGCAGGGTCTCCCCAATGGGCTGGTCAGGATTGATCTTTAGATGTTTTTTGGCCATCATATAGCCCATTGTAGAGTTGTCTCTCAGTGCCTGGGCCTTCATGATCTGCTCCTTATTAACTGTCCAACCGTACGTGTTTGTCACAATGCAGCAGGGTGACGAGACAAGCCTATTGGAGATTGTCACCTTTTCAACCTTCTTATCCAAGATCTCCTTCATGAGCTTGCAGAGATTCTCAAACTTTGCCTTGCACGCCTCCATTTTCTTCTTTGCTTCCTCATCCTCTGGTAGCTCCAGGCCTTCCTTAGTCACTGAGACCAGGCTTTTTCCATCAAACTCCTTAAACTGCTGCACACAATACTCATCATTAGGCTCAGTCATGTACACCACTTCAAAACTGCTCCACAAAGGCAGAGTTGACTACCTGTTCTTTGCTCTCACCAGTGATATAGTAGATGGATTTCTGTGCCTCCTTGGTGCAAGACTCATACTCTGAAAAGGAAGTCATCCTAATTTCATACTGAGAAGTGTGATGGCAGAGGATTTCAGAGAGGTAGTGGTGATTAGTGAAATCTTCATGGATTCCAAGCTCTAAATTCTTGGATAATGCCTCATAAAATTTCTTGTAGTTCTGTTTGTCTTCAGCCAACTCAGAGAAGAGCTCAAGGCACTTCTTAACAATGTTTTTGCAGATGACTTTCAGGATCTTGCTCTGCTGGAGGATTTCTCGGGAGATGTTCAGGGGCAGGTCCTCAGAGTCACCCACACCATGAATAAAGTTGAAGTACTCAGGTATCAGCTCATCACAGCTGTTTATATGAACACACAGTGGACATACAGTTTGATGTTCTTGTTGTTCTCAAAAAGTTCAAAAGGAGCTCACTGAGGAATGAAGAGCAGTGCCTCAAATTCCAACTGACCTTCTATAGAGAAGTGCTTGACTGCCAAGTAGTCTTCCCAGTCATTGGAGAGGTTCTTACAGAATTCATCGTATTCCTCCTGAGTGATGTCATCAGGATTTCTGTTCCAACTAGGCTTCATCTTATTCAGTTCTTCATGATCAATATATTTCTCCTTAATCTTCTTTGTCTTCTTCTTGTCTTTGCCTCTGTCATCCTCCTCACTTGATCCCACATATTCAATCTTAGACTTCTTCTTGTCATCCTTACCTTCCTCCTCTTTCTCACCTTTCTTTTCCTCTGCCTCATCATCACTGATCTCCTTCTCCCATTCTTTCTCCAAATAGAGGGTGATGGCATAACCTATGAACTGGGAGTGTTTCTTCACCACTTCCTTGATTCTCCTTTCTCCTAAGTACTCTCTCTGGTTTTTTTTGTGGTGAAGGACCAGCTTGGTACCCCCAAACAATGGGCTCACAATACTCTGCACAAACTGTGAAGGAGCCACCGGCAGAAGGTGCCCAGTCATACTGCTTATCATCATTGTGCTTTGTGATCACAATCACTTTCTTTGCCACTAGATAAGCAGAGTAGAATCCAACACCCAAGTGCCCAATCATGGAGATGTCTGCATCAGCAAAGAGAGCCTCCATGAAGGCTTTTGTGGCATACTTAGCAATGGTTCGCAAGTTATTTATGAGGTCAGCCTTGGTCATGCCAATACCTGTGTCCACCAAAGTCAGCATGTGCTCCTGAGGGTTAGGAATAATGTCAATTTTTATCTCTTTACCACTGTCCAACTTGGAAGGATCTGTCAGTCTCTCATACCAAATTTTGTCCAAGGCATCAGAAGCATTACAGATCAGTTCAGGGGAAAAAAAATTCCTTGTTTGAGTAGAAAGTACTGATGATGAGGGACATCAGCTGAGCAATCTCTGGCTGAAAGGCAAAGGTCTCCACCTCTTCCTCAGGCATCTTGACAGAAAATACAAGTAGTAGTACAGAGCATGTTGGGCCGGGACAGCATCAAACTCGCATGGCAAGCCTAAGCTTATTAATATGAAGCCGATGGTAATTTTTATAATATACTATCAAAAACTTAATACATCACCAGCATCTAACAAGCTTGAATCTCAACACAGCAAGTCACAGGTATTTTATAAAAAAGATAAATACCATCGTTTACTCTTTCAAAACTTTGTTTCTCCATAATGTTGTAAATTGTGAACTAGATTTATTCAAAATATAGTTACTCTCTAATTAAGTTAAACAAATATAAGTATACAAGGAAAGAAAATATATTTTAATATGTCTCTATAGTCTTTATAATCTATAGTATTGGTCATTCTTTAACATTTTTATAATTTCCTGTAATCTATGCAGAATAATTGCATGTCCTTTAAGAATGAGTAAGTTATTGTTCAGTTGGATTCTCATAGTTTCATTAGTAAGAACTCTAAAGTATTGTCTGGAAGTATTCTCATGATCAAAATCATATTAGGAAAAAAATTCTTAGGATGAAACTCTGATATTTTTACATAGTTAAACTGTTTTTTAGTATATTATGGCTATAAACTTCAGAAGACCGATGAGTTATTTACATGTATCTTTTAAAAATGAAAGCATCATAGAAATGATTAGACATAATAAGTAGATATAAAATGGAATCTACTACATAAAACAAAAAATCTTTGTATTTATAGAATAAATCTTTGATTATGCAAAAAGCAATATGGAGATTTATTCTCAAATGGAGCAATAGTATTTCTGGTAGAAAAGATTTAGTTTACATTAACAAAACTAATTGATGATACAACATACATAAAATAGACACATTTTAGAAACATTACATATCAAGACTGAACTATGAGTAAAAAGAAAACCTGGAGAGATGTATACATATCAGGGCAAATGAATAAGTAACTACAACTTACTCTACTGAAAAACAAAACTCCAGAAAAATGCCTATCCTCCTCAAGCTAACCAACTATTTAAGAATTAATTAACATCAAAATCTTCAAACTGCTCCAAAAATGAGATAAGGAAACAATTCAAAACTGATTGCAAGAGGCCAACATTAAAGTGATATCAAATTAAGAAATAAAATTACAGAGAACTATTTATTACAGAACAATATCTGCCATTAAAATTAATTCATATTTTAACAAAGTACTAGAAGAAAGAATTCCACAACAGGGCTTGTGAGAAATCTCAATGCTTAAGAGTGTTTGCTCTTCCTGCAAATAATCCAGTTCCCAAAATGCACATGGAGCTCACCACCATATATTCCTCAACTTCCATGGTATTCAACAACCTTTTCTGATCTCTCCAAGTACCAGCTATGAAACTGATACACATAGATTCATGCATCAAAATACTCATACACATAAAATAAAATATATTTAAAAGGATCTAATAACACACTGAAGAATTATAAACTACCATTCATTTGTATGTATTCTCAGAATGAAAGATAAGTTCACAAAAACCCAAAGGACACTTCATCCAACCACAAGGACCATTTCTCAACCATGTTCATTGCAGATTTATTCATAATAGCCAGAAACTGTAAACGACCTAGATGCCCTTCAATAGAAGAACAAAGAAAATGTGGTACATTTACACAATGGATTAATATTCATATGTTTTTTAAAATGGCATCATGAAATTTTCAAGTAAATAAATGGAAATACTACAATTCTTAGTGAGTCAATCACGAACTAGAAAAGTAAATGTTGTATGCATTCACTTATAAATGGTTATAAATGGTTATTAGCAGTTAAGTAAATGATGTCTAGGCTATAATTCATAGAGACAGAGATATTAGGTAAAGAGTGAGTGTCTAGAGGGGATGTATTATACTTGCTTGCACAGAGAAATATAACAGCCCTCATTGAAAGACTGCTGGTAGTTGGGGATTGTAGCTGTGGGAAAGATCAGTTGAGGTTTAAGTAGAATGAAAGAGCACATGGAAAGATGGTTGGAAATCAGAAACATTTGAGGAGTAATGTAAAACCTAGTGAAATGGAAAATTCCTTGAATCTATGAAGGTGATCCTAATGAAGATTCTTAGTGATCAGGGATATGGAGCCAACAACTTTTAGAGCCAATTCAGGCTTGCAACAGCAGGGATGGGTTGTAGTCAACTGAGTTGTTGTTCAAGGGTATCCCATGGGAATCCCCCAAAATCTCAGACTATTGAAAAAAAGTTGCTCTCTGCAAACTTACAGTGGAGCCCCTTTGCTGAGGACAATATCCACATAAATCTTTAAACAAGGAGAAGTTGAGATGGTGACTATATGCATCCTTCCCCCCCCCTACATTCTTGTTTCTTTTGTACAAGAAGGTACTTTGCAAACTAATGAAAAAAAAAACATTGATACCAATCCAGCCACAAAACCATTTATCAAAATTATGTCCTGCCTACAAAATATGCTATAGCAATGGTGCCACAGAAGTTGTATGAGTATCCACAAAGTACCCAATTGGGCTTCAGCTCACTCTATGAGAAAGAACCCATACGTGACAGTGCTTGAGTAATCAAGAACCAGAGACTAGGTAGTCCAGAGGTCTATCACAAGGAAACACTACTGGTAGTCCCGTTGACCACCTTTCGGATGAGAGAAGGTAATCTCGGTGGTTCCACAGTAGGAAGAATTGGGCAGATGGGGAACAGTCAGCCAAAGAGAATAACTATTTGTTAACAATTAGGTAGAGGAAATAATTGTTAAAGAGAGACTGAGGAACAGAGGAGAAAAGGAATGTTGAGGCCCAAGCATAAATTGCCATGCAAATTGAAAGGTCTTCTAGGCCAGGAGAACTTTATTTTTCCTTTACTGTCACATACTGGACCAACCTAACTACTTTATCTAAAGTGAAGTTTTTTTTTTATTACAGATTACATCATGATTTTCTCATCTTTTACAATAAATAGAGCATTTAAAAATTAACAAAGCAAGAAAACAATGTAATAAAGAAATACAAATAGTTCTGTATACACTACAATAAAGCATATAGCAAAATAAATCAATATCCAAGCAATGGTCAGCATGACCTGATTATTATTTCTTAAACAATACTCATAAAAATTTAATCATAAGTTTCCCCTGGCTAAAGCCATTTTGTTTACATGATTTTCATAGTAACATCACTTAAGACTAAGCATTCTTAACACAGAAAAAATTGACTTAATTCCAGTCCTAAACATACAGGTATGCTACCCAAGCCTAGCCTAACTGTCAAAGGGTCCTTTATTGTAAAATATCTGTAAAGTATGATGTTCCAAGCCTATTTTTTATTACTTTCAAAGCCAAATCTAAAGAAACAAGTTTTACTTTTCTACAGCTAATAATATCTAACCAAGTACTATTATGTCAAAATCAGAGCTTTCTTTTCAAGGAGTTTTACCTGGCTGATCACAATAGTCAGAGCCAAGACTCTCTTTTTGGCAGATGTCTTCTCTCTACATTCTCTGTTGGAAATTTTTTCCCGTTTATTTTTCATTAGGGCTCAAAGTCAAAGTGAGAAATAGAGAAAGAGTATTTTAGGAAAAAAAAAGTAGATTTCAAAGATTTTAGGAACAATTACACCTGGTACATAGATAATATTAAGGACAATGGTGAACAATCAGAGATCTTTGGAACTTTGTCAAGCAAAGCCTTAACATTTGTTCTGGATTTCTAAAGATCATGGTGAGCAGTCACAGGTCTTTAGAACTTTGTCAGAGTCTCTATTACTTGGATGTGTGTCTGTGACATGGTAGAAAGAAAGAAAGAAATTAATAAAGGAAGGAAGGAAGAAAGAAAATCAATTAAATGATTCCTAAAAATACTGTGCTACATTCACAGATCAGTAACTTGTCCAGTTATCATCAGAGAGGTTTTCTCTGGCAACAGATGGGAATAGATGCAGAGAGTCATAGACAAACAGTGCATGGAGAGATAGTCTAAATGGAAAGCTGCTATAAAATCTCTCCCTGCAGAGCTAATGGAATCCCAGAGAAGAGAAGTTGGGAAGATTAGAAGAACTACAAGTCATGAAAGGCAGCAGGAGAACAAGGCCCTTTGACTCTACTAACCAAGACACATATGAGCTTACAGAGACTGAATCAACAAGCATAGGACCAGCATGGGTCTCTTTCATGTCCTAAATAAATATATTATTATTTTTAGCTTCATATTTTAATGGGACTCCTGAGTGTTTGAACAAATAGGACTCTGACTCATGTGCTTGCTCTTGGGGCTCTTTTCCTCCAAGTTATTTTTCATGTCCACCTTTAATATGACAGTTTTTGCTTCATCTTATATTTTATTCTGTAATATTTTATTGTTATCTCTAGATGCCTGTTCTTTTTGAATGAGAGACAGAAAGGGAATGGATTTGGATTGGAGAGCATATGGAGTAAATAGTAGGAGAACAAATGGAAACTATAATCATAAAATATTATATGGAAAAAAGAACCTATTTTCAGCAAAAGAGAATAATTAAAAAATAACCAGTCAATTTACCACACATTCAGGAAAAGGGATGCAGCTCTGTGGTAGAACATGTGTCTCATGGAACGGGCATGAATTCAATACCTAACACTAGACGAGGAAAAAAAATAAACAAAATAAAACTTTAAATAAAAACATAATCGTAGTCAGAGTTGAGGCACCAGAGTTTGTGTGAAAGTCAGATCTCCTTCTCCACTAAGCAGTGGAGAATGTCCTGTCCATCGGCTAGTCTGTGTAGGGTTTCGAAGTTTACTGCCTATATTTTCCTTGGCTGGTGCCATAGTTTGAAGAGGACCCCCAAGACCCAGATCCGCCTGTCATAAAGTTCCTCTGGTAGGTTTCCAGGACCCTCAGGATCCTTCTATTTCCTCATTCTCCCAGGCTTCTCTCACCTAAAATCTCCTTTTCTCTGACCCACTTTCCTGGTGAATATAGTTTTTCATGGGACTTGCCCCTTGGACTAGTGTCTCGATATAAGTAAGTATATAACAATTAACTCTTTTTGCTTCTGGATGAACTCACTCATTATGATCATTTCTAGTTCAATCCGTTTCTCCACAAATCTTGGGAATTCCTTGTTTTTAATAGCTGAGTAGTATTCCATAGTGTAAATGTACCACAGTTTCTTTATTCATTCTTCTACTGAGGGACACTTAGACTGTTTCCATGTTCTGGAATATTATGAATAAGGCAGCTATGAACATGGTTGAGTATATGTCCCTGTTGTGTGGTAGAGCATCTTTTGGGTACATTCCAAGGAGTGGAATAGCTGGGTCTTGAGGAAGCCCTATTCCCATTTTTCTGAGAAAGCGCCAGATAGATTTCCTAAGTGGTTGTTCTAGTTTGCATTCCCACCAGCCATGAAGGAGTGTTCCTCTCTCCCCACATCCTCGCCAGCATGTGGTGTCATTTGAGTTATTGATCTTAGCCATTCTGATGGGTGTAAGATGGAATTTCAGTGTCGTTTTGATTTGCATTTCTCTGATGACTATGGAGGTTGAGCATTTCTTTAAGTGTTTCTCAGTCATTTGATATTCTTCTGTTGAGAATTCTGTTTAGTTCTGAGCCCCATTTCTCTATTGGATTATTTGGTTTGGTGGCATTTAATTTTTTGGGTTCTTTATATAGTTTGGATATTAGACCTTTGTCCCATGGATGGGGAGTCATGGTGGCACTCAGTGGAAGGATAGCAAGTTACCAAGAAGAGACTCCATACTCTAAGAGCATATATGGGGGGAGGTCCCACTCAGTCACAGACATAGGGGAGGGGAGTAGGGGAGAAGTGGGAGGGAGGGAGGAATGGGAGGTTATAAGGGATGGGCTAACAATTGAGATATAATATGAATAAATTAATAAAAATATTGGAAAAAAAGAAATTTACAATCTCCCTATAATTCTGACGTTTTATGATTAAACAGTTACTCAAAAAAACATAACCGTGAAATGAAAATGTTTGTACATTAAAAATTAATACAAATGAAGAGACCAAAATCATCAGAATATTCAATAAAATTTAAATTGGGCAATCTTTGTAATAAATACCATATTTGAAAGTGTAAATATTTTCTTTTTAGTTAAGAAAACAACTGGTAAATGCTCATGTTTTAGAAAGATTCATATAGGAAAAGAAAAAAGAGGGAGGTGAGAGAAGAAAGGTAAGAGAAAGGAGGGACTGAGAGTGGGAAAGAGAGAGACAGAGAGAATCAAGCTTGTTTATTTTTTAATAAAAAAAATTTCACTCAAATAAACCAACTTCTACAAAAATGTCATTAGTTCACTCACAATCCATGTACCCCATATTAGTATCACCTGTAAATTCTGGCAAATTAGATATGTACTTCTAACATATTAATTTAATACCTTTCTAGGGCCAATGTAAATCAGAGAAGATGATCTGTGGTTTTTTGTCTGTTCGTTTGTTCACTTGCTTGCTTTGTGTGTGTGTGTGTGTGTGTGTGTGTGTGTGTGTGTGTGTATGTTTATGTGTTTAGTATCTACTGAAACTATTAAATACATTCAACCAAATTTCAAGGTACAAAATCATTTTCTTAAGTGGAAGGAGTTTCCACAAGGTTTACAATAGAATATATGATGGCTGAAACCTAAAATCTGCAGGATTTGCAGGAATCCCTAGTGTAAGAGCCTAGAAGCTCCCAAAAGAAAAAGAATTTTATGAAGATAACAACAGTAGTAGAACTTTCTTTAGGATCCTCTGTGGACCCCAAGACATATTCCTTCTCTAGACTTAGGTAATTAGTAGGGACCATTGCTAATGGTGTCTGCTGCCTTATAGAGCACTCTATTCCTAAATACACACTGTCCCCAAAATCAGATCACTTGTCTGATGTAAGCAGGAACATCTAAGTAGGGAGGTGACACCAATCTGCATAAAATATTTTCAGATGATTTAGGAGTGAGACAACTATGGTGGCACACAACCTTTAATCCCTGCAAACTGGAAGGCCAAGGCATGTGGATCTCTGTAAGTTTGAGGCCACCTTGGTCTGCAAAGAGAGTCCAAGATGACCAAGACTACATGGCCTTGAGGCCATGTCTCAAAAAAACAAAACAAAACAAATGAAGATTCAGAAGATTCAGGAGCAGACCAGGACCTCTTCAGAGAGAATGGTGTTGATTACCAGGAGGATGGAAATACTTCCTTTCTTTCAATTCCATCTGTTTGTAAATGGCAGGGAATACCTAAAGCCACTGAAGGGCTTACTTTGAAAACGAAGATGTCTCTTTTTAACCACTTTGGCCTGGCCATCAGTGTACCTCTACAGCATTGAAGGAAGATGAAAAGTTAGAAGATGAATATGATTAGAGTGAACGTCATATATTTCCTAGGTATTTTTACTGTGTCCCTTAGAAAGAAAACACCCTGGAGTCATAAATACTGATTTCTGACCATGTTGAACACCAGAGATGGTGGATGCAGCGATCCCAGATCTGCTTATATATATCAGTTGGGGTACAAAGTCAGGAAGATAATTGTAGAGGCCTCGTATTTTATAAAGTAGAACTATGTCATTTTACACAAGAAGGCTGATTGAACTGTTAGTATTGGTGGGAAGGATGTGAAACTAGTGGCAATCTTATTTGTCCATATGGGTACATGAAAGGTATTGTAATGTGGATATGTTTTTTAGTTTTTGGTAGGAGTCTGTTCCATTCCTAATTTTAATCTAGTGCTTTTATTGTGAAGCACAGTTATGAAAATATTTTTTTAGATTAAGTACTTTCCTACTCTTGATACTAGTTCTCTCTTTAGGTTGTCTAGTGCTGGGATGGCATTCTGGTAGGAATTTGTGATCTGTTAGGATTGAGAAATAAAATACATCCTGGTTGTACTCTTGGATGGATTTTCCAGCATTTCACTTGAATGTAATAAGGATCTCTATGAGAGTATTGCTTTATGCAGCTGAGAGAGATCAGGCTGTACTATCTTCTATTCCAGATGGATTGATTTATGTTGTCTTGCATCAACTCAGGAGTAAGTATTAGTCAGTGTAATATGCTTGTAGTTAGTGGGCACTGTTTGCAGTCAGAAGAAGTTACTTGAATTTTTACTACTGATGTTGCTCCCTCTTCATTAGATGGGGGTTGAAGCTAGAGAGTCAATGATGAACTAAATGCCAATAGGTACTATACCAACAAAAATCATCATCACAAGTAGAGGAGACCTTCAAGGTTGCTAGACAGCTTGAGATGTTAGAAACCTTGAATAGAATAAATATAAGTTGAAAGCATGAATGAGAATGAGATTACCTGTGAAGGAATGAGTTTCCCTCTAAGCTATATATACACATATATAGTTATATAGTTATACCTTTCCTGGCTTAGAGATGACCAATTGATTTGCATGACCTCACCTGACATAAACACAGAAAACTTGGAAGCAACACAACTGCATACTGATGGATAAATGGAAGTAAAAATGTGATATTCACATAAAATAGGGGAAGAAAAGAAAAGAAAGAAAGCACCTAGAGAGAGAAATAAAACTGATGGGGGAGCATTCCCAGGACAAGGAAGGACCCTGAGATTCTTTGGGGTGGCCTTATCTGAAAGCTCTAAAAGCAGAGGACATGGAGCCTGAACTCACCATGTCCTGTAGGCAGGTGGGACTTCCAGTGGAGGTAGAGGAACACCAATCTACAAAAATCCTTTGATCCAAAAATTGTCCTACTTATAAGAAGTGTAGGGATAAAGACAGAACAGAGATTGAGGAAATGGCAAACCAATGACTAGCTCATCTTGGGATCCACCCCATGGGAAAGAGCCAATCCCTAACACTATTGATGATACTCTACTATGATTACAAATAAGAGCCTAGCATAACTGCCTTCTGAAATGCTTCCTCCAGCAGATGATTGAACCAGATGCAGAGATCTGCAGATAGGTTGAGCTGGGGAGTTTTATGAAAGAGGAAAGGGGAGAAAAATTTAAGGGATATAAAGGGTCAATAACTCCACATGAGGACATAAAAAGAACCAATCTGGGTCTATGATAGATCACAGAGGGTGAACCACAAACCAAAAAGCTTACAATGGACCCCTTTACATATACAGACAGATATGCAACTTGTCTGTCATGTGGATCCCCTAACAACAAGAATAGGACCTGTCTCTGACTCTGTTGCCTGCCTTTGGATCCATTTCCCCTGGCTGGGCTGCCTTGTCTGGCCTCAGTGGGAGAATATGCTTCTTTCTAACACCCCTTAGGAGCCTCCACTTCTCTGAGAAGAAGAATTTAATATAGAGGATTATGTCTCCTGAAGGCGGGAATTTGATGAAAAAGGGGGGAAGGGGAGCTGGGATCAAGTTGTATAGTTATACATATGATAAATAAAATGAAATAAAATAAATTTAAAGAAATTTCCTTTTAAAAAGCAAGAAATTGCCGCCCATGTAATTAAATGGAAAATTGAATATTTTGTGAACTTTAATTTATGTGAGATAAGCAGAACAATCAAATATGTACAACAGGAAGGAAACTGTCTCTGTCATCTTCTCATTTGGAAAGCTACTAAGCTGCACTCCTGTCTTACTCAGGTAATCACATTTATTTATTCTCAAGTCTCTGATGGAGTTGAAGAAGAGGTATCTTAGTTTTACAGTAAAGCTTAGTTGTTTAGGGGTTAAGATGTTTTTAGGTCTAGATAGATGTTTTAAGTTGATAATGACAAGATGTGATGGAGATTGATTTACATTCAGAATTGTAGATGCACCAAGATAGGAAAGATGTTTTCTTCAAGGCTGTCAAACACAAATAGCCAAAACACTAAGAATGTAACATTTATATAACTCCTGATGGTGTCATGGTTATTGTTGCTATAGGTAGTTTATTGTATATATGTGGAATAATATAAATGTATATGTTAAAATAAATAAATAAATACCTCAAGTATGAGAGAGAGAGAGAGAGAGAGAGAGAGAGAGAGAGAGAGAGAGAGAGAGAGAGAGAAAGAAGAAGAAAAAGGAGGAGGAGGAGGAGGAACACATTGCTTTTCAGGGACTGAAGATAAGAGGAAAATAGGAAGTTGGGTTAATGAATGCAAAGGTGCAGTTTTTTACAACCTACAGAGGACAAAAGTATTTGGATGGTGGTGATGGTTGCTCAGCAATGTTGAGATTATTTCCATTGAAGTATATTTTTTAAAATGCTGATGTTACATTTCATGCCACAAATCATTTGAATAAAATTTTTTTAAATGAAGAAATACTCTGAGTTTAAAAACTGCAATTATTATTACTACTAAGTGAATTTGAATGGAATAAGTAGTTTGGGACAGAATGAGCTAAATACATATGTAAATATCACATTCTGAAGTTGAGTTTTTACCCAAAGGAGCCATCTGCTCTTAGACTTTCAAATCTGAGTAATTGTTAGTTTCCAAGTAATTGTCCTTCTCACATGGATTCAAAGCAGACCTTCTAAACATCACAAATTACAATAAACAACTGAACCAATTAGCATGACAGAAGGTATATATTAGGTCGCATTGTCACAACTGAGAAAAAGCTATTGAAAATACAAGATCCAGATGCTAGTGAAATCTAAAATTCATTCTCTTCCGAAACACTCAAATTGTATCTGATATGTTGAAATGTTTCACCCAAATGATGGTTTAATGCATAAATGGTTACATCCTTTCTGTAGTTGAAAAAGCAAATACATACCCATGAAGCAAATCTGCTTGCCCATGGCATTTGAATAATAGCTGTGTGAAGATGTGGGAAATAAATTAACTGCTTTTAAATCTCACACACCAGACTCATTTTGGACAGTTTTGTCTTAAAGAGTATTGAATAGAAATACTAAGCTAGGCAACTTATGTTTTAACTAATAATATAGGTAGTATAATGAAAATTTTCAAAGTACAGAGGACATTAATACAGCTACAAAATACTTAAGCTTATTTCATTAATGTTCATGTGCAATTCATAGTTCCACAAGTACTGAATGAAGATATGTGTGTTTCCTACATGGAATTTACTTAAATCATTCTCTTCACCAACACAGCGTATTTCCTGTCTTCCATTTTAGAGTTAGGACTTTTATATGTTGATCTAATTTAACAGTCCTTTCTAAAGTTTAGAATATCTTAGGAGTTGTGCTACTTGTCTCATTCAACACAGCAACATATTATTTTGTCACATTACAAAAAACAGCCATTAAAGACAGTGGTCCCTCTCAGTCATAGACCTAGGGGAGGGGAATAGGGTGAAAGCAGGAGGGATGTAGGAATGAGAGGATATAAGTGATGGGATAACAATTGAGTTGTAATCTGAATAAATTAATAAAAAAAAGAAAAGAAAAGAAAAAATTTAAAACATTAAATCAGTATATCATTACATAATCCATTTGGGGGACAAATTATATTCTCCTTTTTTATTATCAACTTTTAAAAATTATTTTCATATCTTTTCATAATTGTTTGACCTATAGAATTATGTTATATCTGTAATAGGTTTCATGTCATATGTCCAAAAGTACCTCCAAAAGATTCACTGTCTTTAACAAATGTGTAACCTTAGATTCATTTTTCTAGAATTTAAGACAATAACCCATTGGTATTCTGAATATGAACCAATGGCATGGTACATATATTTTAGTTCTCCAAACTACAAAGTGGAGCACCCAAGCCATTGTATCCTTGTTCCATGACAACACCAAACAGAATTTTCATTTCTACTTCTTCATCCAGTAATTGAAGCTTGACAGTACACATACAATATCCATTCTGACCATGGTGACCCAGAGCTGCAGCCTTTCTATTCAACATCTCTATGGGCTGGCATTCTGCAGTTTTTTTAAGCCTTTGTGGATTTTTCTTAGATGGAAATATCCCTTTTGGTGTTATAAGTAACAGATTGAATTTTTCTGCAGGTTCTTATTTTGATTTAAAGGTTTCTCCAACCTATGTTCTATGGCTTTTAATTTGGCATCTACTTTGCTGTCTTTTCTTTCTGTCTTTCTCTGATCTCTCCCGAAGAAGATATTGTCACTGAAATTGTCACTGAAAAATTATTTGTATGCTAAAAGAAACAAACTCAAATGGAATCAAGAAGCACTGTTTCACTATGTCTTGCTCCATTTTCAACATAGAAAATAATCTTCTTTAGTCTCCAAACCACTACTTAAGGACTTTACTTTCTTAGACTCAGCTTCTCTTTTAGATCTAACCAGTTCAGATGCTTGAGGCTTCTCAATCAGTTTCTGTCTCCTGCTTCCACCGAGAGGCTTTTTCTTTTCCTGCCTCCGTCACTGAATCCTGACCATGGCCCCATTCTGGGAAGTTATTCTGTCCATAAGTGTTTGCTCATCTGGCTGTGAGGATTCAGGCCAGCAAGAATCCCGTCTCAAATGGAAAAATCTGGCTTTGAGAATTTTGCTTGTGTTAAAGAGCCACTTTTCTTAAGCAAGGGCTTGCTAAAATAACTGCTTCATTGGGTTGTATCTGTTTTTTGTTTTTCTGCAGCTGCTAGAGACATTGCTGCTCTGCTGGGGGTCTTAATCAAGAAGCTGTGAGTTCCTGCCTTAGAAACTGCAGTTGTTCTCTTATTGAACAGAACTGAGAAACTATTTTGTGTTTGTGTTTAGATTCTATGTGAGTTTTGGCTAGGGTTGTGTAAGTTCTGCTCCAATTTGGGCATCAAAATGTTAAAGATCTTTTAATATAATTGTGTTTATTTACCAATTTCTCTCATAACCTGGATATCACACACATAATTGAGACTCTAATATATTATTTAAACAAAGTTTGTAACACAAAAATTGAGCAGCTATTACCTTATTCTTAACTCTACACTCGTTTGGCTTCCTTCCAGCATGCATCCCAGTGATACATACACTTTACAGATTTCTTGTTCCCGCTCCTTCTGATTATTGTGAACATCTCCAATGGCTGATTTCTCTGCTTCCTTTTCTAACTCCTCCTCCCCTGTCTGGCAGGAAGTACAGCCCTATTCTTTTTCCTGCTAAGTGATTGGCTATAAACTTTTTTATTGAAATATCAGGAAACAAATGAAAAGCAATATTTACACAACATTAAGACAGGAGATGCTAAGAGCAAGGATTGCAACCAGATATGGGAGAACAGAAATCAGCATTTGAATTACACAATCACCTTATGCCTATAACTTGGAGTATAAATATGCTCAGATGCATGTGTAAAATTCTCAAAACTTAAGCATAAGATACAGAAAATAGTTATCACAAAAAACAATATTTGAAATTCATTCATTTGACAAGCATGTTTTCAATATTGATTTACTGTGTGTGGAGATAAATTTGTATGTGTTGGTATATATGTGCCTCAGTGCATGTCTTAAGGTTTTATTGGTGTGAAGAGACACTATGCCCATGGTACTACTTAGAAAGAAAAACATTTAATTAAAGCTGACTTACAGTTTCAGAGTTTTATTCCATTATCATCATGAAAATTACCAAGATAGCATCCAGGCAGACATAGTTCTGGAGAAGGAGATGAGAGTTCCACATCTTGATCCACAGGTGGCAAAAGAAGATTGGGTGCCAAACTAGGCTTAGCAGAAGCATAAGAGACCTTAAAGCCTGCTCCAGCATTTACAAACTTTCTCCAACGAGGCCGTACCTATTCCAAAAAGGCCTAACCTCCTAAGAGTACCACTCCCTATGTGCCATGCACCCACACATGAGTCTATGACATCCACACATATTCAATTCATGACAGAAGCAAAGAAGTTATTTAATGCTCAAATACAATAGTCAAATATATGGACTTCCTTATACCAAAAGAAGAAAAACATGAGAACTTAGCTATAGAGAAGAGAAAAGGTGTAAATATATTTAGAAGTGTTAACAGATATACAAGAAAAAGTGTGATTTAGTAACACCTTAAAAAAGTGAAACAAAAAAAAAGATTTAAAAATGTGTGCTTAATACAATTCATATGAATTTGAACCTTTGAAGAATTGGGGTAGTAAAGTTATTTGTATCTCCCTTTTCATTGTGCTTAGTAAATATTGAATGATTAATGTAAGTCTATATATGAATAACAGGCAATTGAAAATTTTAATTTACATTTCTCTATGACAACTATATTCTCCTGTGGAGAGCACTTGTAGTTCTATTTTTATTTCCTACTGCCGGTTGCTATATTTATACTTATGATAATTTTATTATTTTATCCTTAAGAGTTACTATTTATTTATCCTGAATTTTTTCCTCCAAAGGTTATTTAGCTCACTAGCATTGAAATACATATTTATTTTAATAAATGAAATCATGTGTCACCTATATGGGAACTTTTTATGCAACTGTAGATGGTGATGAGGTAACATTGCAATAGACACAGTAGAAAAATTTGTTTCTTAACACCACTTACCTAGAATTCTAGATATTGTCTCTATAAGTAGGTCAATTATTCAATTTAATATAAGATAATAATAGTGCTTTGCAAATGATCTGTGATTTTTCGTAAAAATTATACTCCCATACCCACATACAGACATGCAAATAAAAACAAACATGATTTTTATCCAGATAATGACACTGAACTAAAATTAAATTTTATCTCTTCTGATCAATTTTTGACTACTTGAAACAATCTAGAGCAACCTGGGAAGAAGGCATCTCTATTGAAATATTATTCTGTTAGAATTGTTCAAAAACGAACAAAAACAAAAAAAAACCCAAATAGCTGGGTGGTGATGGTGCACGCCTTTAATACCAGCACTTGTGAAGCAGAGGCAGGTGGATCACTGTGAGATAGAGGCCAGCCTGGTCTACAAAGTGAGTCCCACGATAGTCAAGGCTACACAGAGAAACCCTGTCTCAAAAAAACAAAAGCAAAACAAACAAACAAACAAAAAAACAGAATTGTCTGTGGCCATGTTGTTTGGGAAACATTTTCTTGATTATTTATTGATGTTGGAGTGCTCAGCCCATTGTGGGCATTATCACACATGAGAAAGTGGGCTTGTGTGGTAATTACAAATTGTTGAAATATTAGTGAGAAACAAGACTCCAGGAAATGCATGCCTCCTTGGTCTTTGCTTCAGGTCCTGCCTCACAATCCCACCTTGTTCCCTGCCTTTGCTTTCCTCCATGATGGACAATAACCTATAATCTAAACAATCTTTCATTTCTCAAGTGAATTTTTGTGTGGGTTTTATCATATCAATTGAAAGAAGACTAGGAAAATACTATATAACTTCAACGGCTAACTCTACAAACTCATTTACTACTAAATAGAGTGTGTCTAGATAACATGGATCTCTGTATATCACTTGTCCTGCCTCTAATATAACTATAGTTATACTCTCACTCATGCATTGATTTGATATTTATGAGTTTAATTAATAAAATTGTTCATTATACCTCAAACCACACTGATTTGTCAAATAACTCTTACATTGGTTTAATTAATAACTAAAAAGAAATATGTGGATATGCAGGCATTTAGCTGTCTTCATTTTAAATTACTATAAACTTATTTGCACAGTGAAATTTAATGAAATATTTTTCATTTGAATAACAACAGCTCATATAAAGGTGTCAAATAAATATTCTTGAGCTTTAAAAAAAAAAGGAAAAATTGCTCAAAATGTCAGCTTCCTGTACATAAGCAGAAATAATATTGGCAGCATAATCTGGCTTCCTCTGATTATAATATATTTAACATTTATAACTCTTTTATTATATGATTTATTATATGCATTTATGTTATAATTTTTTATTAATGATTTTTGTTATTTGATTATATTATATTATACCTCCCAAGTGCTGGTGTTATTATGTGCTTTATTTTTTTGTGTAAGTGCATATGTGTGTGCACATATGAATATATGAGAGCTCACAGAGACCAAAAGAGTGTGTTATTTTCTGTGGAGCTAGATTTACAGGTGGTTATACACTACTAGATATGAGTTATAGAGCCAAATTCTGATATTCTGAAAGAATAGCAAGCTGTCTTAATCATGGATATGTCTCTCAACCACGAAAATGGAAACTCTAAAATAAGAGGTTACATAATGTTTGCCTCATTCTTAATAGCTCATAATATAATCTGTGTCTCTTTGACACTCCATCATAATTCTAAGTTATTACCAACTATTCCAATGCATTCATCTGGCACACACAGCAATATTCTGCTATTATAAATAAAAATAAGGATAAATAGATTCAAGGTTAACTCTTAATATCTTTCTGTTCTCTCCTTATGGCTTAGCAGTCTGGCCCATCTTGGATACAGAGGGCTAATAAGCAGAGCTAAGTCTTGCCATGGCCACAACCCACATTGGCTATGAAACCCAGAGGTTTTTGGCGGCACAGAAGAAGCTTTGGGCTTGGATCTCTCTTTACCCATTGTTTACTGGCCTGACCTATCTGGGTCACAGAGAACAAACCAGCAGTGGTGACTTGGGAGCCTCCCACAACACACCTTATCCACCAAACCAAGGAGGCCTGAGGGGCAGCTTTGTAGCTTTTCATCTATGGCTCTCTCAGGCAGCTTCTCTCCTGCCTGACTCAACTAGGACAGAGAAAGTTAACTCAGTAGAATCCAGCTGGGTGCAGTCTCACACATTTCCCACCATCCTGCAGAGGACTCTGTGTGTCCCTAGGAACCAGCCTTTGGCTTGGAGTATTCTTAACCTGTTCCTGACATGCCTGTCCTGTGTACAACAAAGAAACTGAACCCCAATCAAAGAATTTACCAGGCCTGCTAACACTAGAGACAACCAGACAGCTGGAGGCCAGCTCAAGAACAGAAGAAATAAAACATAGATCTATATAACACCACTGGATACCAGTGGTCTTACCACAGCAAGACCTTTAGATACTAACAACCATTAAGCACAAGAAGAAGATTATAATTCTGAGGTGATCAAAATGATAGAAACCTTCAAGGAGGAAATTAAATCTCTCAGAGAAATGCAGGAAATACAGTCAAAAAATGAAGGAACTGAATAAATTCTATAAAGAATTATAGGAAAATACAGGTAAACTGGAGAAAGGAACAAATAAAACTTTTCAAGACCTAAAAGGGGAAAGAAACAATAAAGAAAACACAATCTGAGACAATACTGGAGTTGGAAAACAAAGGAAGAGAACAGTAATTGCAGACACAAGCAACACCAACTTAATAAAATAGGTGAAAAAAAGAATCACAAGTGTAGAAGATACTATACTATTGAAGTTATCGAAACTTATTTCAAAGAAAATGTTAAAGCTAAGATATTGCTAAACTAAAACATCCAAGAAATCTTATACACTATAAAAGACCAAACCGAAGAATAATAGGAATAGAAGAATTAGAAGACTCCAAGCATCATGGCCCAGAAAACATTTCAACAAAATCATACAAGAAAACGTCCCCAATCTAAAAAACGAAATGCCCATAAACATACAAAAAGACAACAGAACTCCCAATAGGTTGTACCAGAAAAGAAAATTCTCCCACCACCTAATAATAAAAACACTAAATGGACAGACTAAAGAAAAATATTAAAAGCTTTCAGATAAAAAGGCCAAGTCACATATAAAAGCAAACCAATCAGAATTACACCTGACTTCTCTACAAAGTCTATGAAAGACAGAAGGGCCTGGACAAAAGTCATGCAGATATAAAGAGACCATAGATGCCAACCCAGCAAAACTTTCAGTCATCATAGAGAAAACAGGATATTCCATAACAAAACAAATTTTAAACAGTACGTAGCCATAAACCCATCCCTACAGAAGATACTAGAAGGAAAACTCCAACTCAAGGCAGCTAACTACACCCAGAAAAACACAGGAAATGAACAGCACCCCATCAGAAACCACAAAGAAAAGAAACACACACACTTTACTATCCCAACATGAAAACAAACAAACAAACAAAAAAACAGTATCAAAAACCAATGGTCATTAATATCTCTCAACATAAATGGACTCAACTCCCGAATAATAAGACACAGGATAACGGAATAGATGTGAAAACAGGACTCATCATTCTGCTGAATACAAGAGATGTGCCACAGCAATAAAGATAGTAATTTCCTCAGAGTAAAGGGGTGAAAAAAAGATATGCCAAGCAAATGGACCCAGGAAACAAGTTAGAGTAGCCATTCTAGTATCTAATAAAATAGACATTCGACCAAAACTAATCAAAAGAGATAAAGAAGGATACTTCATATTCATCAAAAGAAAAATGCACAAAGATAACTTCTCAGTACTGACCACCTAAGCCCCAAATGCAGGAGCATTCTCATTCAGATCACAAATTGAAACCCAAATATTAATAGTGGGAGATTTCAACACCCCACATTCCTCAATATACAGATCTTCAAGACAGAAACTAAATGGAGAAGTAAACTAATAGAAGTCATGAAACAAATGGACCTAACAGATATCTACAGACCATTTCATCCAAACACAAAAGTATTTACTTTCTTCTTAGCACCTCTTGGAACCTCCTCCAAAACTGACCATGTTCCACGTTACAAAAGAGAACTCAGTGGATAAAAGAAGATCAAAATAACTTCTTGCATATTGCCAGAACAACATGGATTAAATCTGGAACTCAACAGCAGCAGAAAAAATAGAAAGCTTGAAAACCCACAGAAAATGAACAACTCTTTACTCAATGACCTCTGAGTCATGGCTGAAATAATAAAAGAAATTAAAGACTCCCTAGACTTCAATGAAAATGAAGGCAAAACATATCCAAACTCATGGGAAAAATGAAAGTATGCTAAGTGGAAAGTTCAAAGCACTAAGTACCATCATAAAGAAATTGGAGAGATCCCATACTAGAAATGTAACAGCATACCTGAAATCTCTAGAACAAAAAGAAGAAGACACACAGATGAGCAGACCTCTGGAAATAATCAAACTTATGGCTGAAATAAATAAATTAGAAAAAATGAATAAATCAAAGAATCAACAAAACTAAGAGCTGGTTCTTTGCTAAAAATCAACAAGAAAAATCAACAAGATAGAAAAATCTTTAGCCAAACTAACTAAAAGGCAGAGGAAGAGTCCTGAAGTCAATAAAATCAGAAATTAAAAGGGAGACGTGACAGCACATGGGAAATTCAAAAAGTGATTAGGTCTTATTTTAAAAGCCTATATGCCACAAAATTTGAAACTCTTAATGAAGTGGAAAATTTTCATGATACCCACTAGTTACCAAAATTTAATCAAGATTTTGTAAACAAATTGAAAATCCCATATATTCTAAGGAAGTAGAAGTAGTCATCCAAAGTCTCCCTCCCCCCCCAAAAAAAAACAAAAAAAAAAAAAAAAAAGAAAAAGAAAAAGCAAGAAAAAGAAACAACAAAAAAAACAGTGCAGGATGGATTCAGCCCAAAGTTCTACCAGATTTTCAAACAAGAACTAATACCAATTCTCTGCATCAAAAATATTAATATAGTAAAAATGGCCATCTTACCAAATGCAATCTACTGATTCAATGCAATTCCCCTCAAAATATGAACACAATTCTTTACAGACCTTGAAATATAAATGATCAACTTCATACGAAAAAAAAAAAACAGAATGGCTAAGACAATCCTATATAAAAAAAGATCTTCTGGAGGTATCTTTATCACTGATCTGAAGTTATATTATACAGCAACAGTAATAAAAACAGCATGGCACTGGCAGAGGAACATATAAGTCAATCAACGAAATCAAACTGATGACCCAGGAATAAACCCAAACAACTATGGAAACTTTATTTTTGACAAAGATGCAAAAATCTTTCAAAGAACAAAATTATATTATCTTCAGTAATTGGTACTGGTCTAACTGAAGGTCTATGTGTAGAAAATTGCAAATAGAACCTTATTATCCACCTGCCAAAAATAAAGACTAAGTGGATTAAAGACCTCTTCATAACATCAGACACACTGAATCAGTTGGAAGAAAAATTGGCATGTAATCTTGAGCTCACTGGCATAAGAAAACTTCCTGAACAGAACACCAAGATTGCAGGCTTTTAGATGAACAATTAATAAATGGGACCTTACAAAACTGAAAAGCTTCTGTAAGGAAAAGGACACTGTCAACAGAAAAATCCGCAGTCTACAGACAGGGAAAAGGTCTTCACAAACCCTACATCCTATAAAATGTGCTGATTGAAATATATATCTTATGAAATTAAACACCACCAAACCAAATTGTCCAATTAAAAATGGGATCTAAAAAGAAAACTTTCAACAGAGGAATATCAAATGACTGAGAAACACTTAAAGAAATGCTCAACATTCCTAGTCATCAGGGAAATATAAATCAGAATGACTCTGAGATTCCATCTTACACATAACAGAATGGCTAAGATAAAAAAAAACTCAAGTGACAGCACTTGCTGGTGAGGATGTGGAGAAAGGGGAACACTCCTCCATTGTTGGTGGGAGTACAAACTTGTGAAACCATTTTGTAAGTCTATCAGGTACTTTCTCAGACAATCTGGAATAATCCTACCTCAAGACCCACCTATACTATTTCTGGGCATACACCCAAAAGTTGCTGCACCATATGACAAAGACATATGCTTACCTATGTTCATAGTAGCTTTATCCATAATAGCCAGAATCTGGTAACAACCTAAATGTCCCTCAATCAAAAAATGGGTAAAGAAACTGGCACATTTACAAAATGGAATACTACTCAGCTATTAAAAACAAGGTAATCTTGAAATTTTCAAGCAAAGGTATGGAACTAGTAAAAATTATTCTTAGTGAAATCACCCAGACTCAGAAAATCATGCATGTTATATACTTACTGATAAACAGATATTAGTCCCATAATACAGAATAACCACACTATAATACCAAAAGAAGCTAAAAAAGGAGGAGGACCCTAAGGAGGATATTTAATCCTCATACATAAAGGCAAATACAATAGATATGGGAAACATTTTAAGAGAAGGAACAGGAAGGGAGCCTACCATAGAGGTCCTCCGAAACAATCCACTCAGCAGGAGATCGAAACAGATGCTGATACTCACAGCCAAACTTAGCGATGGAGCTCATGGAGTTTTATGAATGAGTTGGCAAAAGAAGGATCTGAAGAGGACAGAAGCTCTACAAGGAAATCAATGTTGCCAATAAATCTGGGCAGAAGAGGAATACTGCAGACACTGATGCACTGACCAAATACTGTACATGGCAAGGAACTAGACCATTTGCTTACATGTAGTAGATAGGCAGCACAGTCTTCTTGTGGTCCCATTATATGGGAAATAGGGACTACTTCTAACCTGGACTTTGGTGCCCCACAGGTTGCTCGCTACCCCATGACATGGAGGCTTTGCCAGGCCACAGAAGAAGATGATAGAGCCAGTCCAAGTGAGACTTGTTGGGCTGAGGTCTGATGTTAGTAGAGGAGAACTCCTGCTTTCTGAGGATTAGGGCAGGGAGGAAAGGGAATGAGGTAGGAAAGGTGGGACTGAAATGCTGCTGTGAGAAATGGGGCTACAATTGGGATGTACAATGAACAAATGAAAAATAAAATAAAAATTATTTTATTTTTTTAAATTTGCCACAGTATTATGAGAATGTGTAAGATACAGAGTTAATGCCTAAAATGAGTAAACAGAACCTTCATTATAATAACACTAAGAAAGAATAGAAGTTTCTGTAATTTTTATTTAAGAGAACAATATAAGTTAACAAGTTCCTCTCAAATGATTGGGCAAAACATTGTCATTAACATGTAAACTGAATGAAAAGAATCATTCTAGAAGCTTTCTATAAAGGTATTTAAATAGAAAAGAAGGCAAGATCAAGACAGATAAATTCTTGATTTAATGAAAGGTACAAATTCAAGCATGTGTCTTTTGCCTTTAGGTAAATGTACTGAACTAGTAGCTAATAGAAATAATTATTTTTCATTTCACTATGTTTACAGATGTTGATCTCTTCAACCATTTTCTTCAGTAACAATTGTGCCACCTCCATGCTTAACTGTTTTAATACAGTACTACATTTCCACTCCAAATAATTTATTCAGTTAAATTTCTCTCTATAGTATAACTTTTTGTTCTTTCCAGAAATACTCAGGTTTGAAGAATGCACAGGCAGACAAATATCATATCAGATGCTTGTTCTAAACTCTACACTCATAGTTGTCCTTTTATTTCTAAAACACTTAAATATGAAACTATTTTGTAAAAGACTTACAGATTCAAATAATCAATCTCCTATAAAAATAAATATGTGTGATACAGTATCAATGTACAGCAGTGTTTTGTTTGTCGTAATTTTGCTTATCCTGATTCTTGTAAGAGAAAAACATGCAAAATGTTAGAGAAACTTAGTTCCTTCCCTAAGAAAAATAAATCTAAAAACTGTGAATCCAGGGTGGAAACTGCATCATACCCAAAATAAGATGCTCCCTACTTTGGTGAAAGAAGGTTTTTTTGCAGTTGGAAGCAATCAATGAAGAGATACATAAATGGTCAAAGGCTTGAGAGAGACTGAGTACTCAGCTTTAAATAGAGCATAATTACTAAGTCCTTAACTCCCACCAATGCTCAGAGAACATTTCAAAAGTTGAGGGGAGGAGAGGAAAAGACTATACAAACTAAAATGTAGGAAGGAATGCTATGAAATGCTTTCTTCTGGAAACAAAATGGCTATCACAATCAATCATATACTCACACCAGCTATGCTTACCTAAATTAAGACTTATGTAAGATGAGTTAATCTCCATGCAAATAGCTTAATGATGTGCTATTGGTATTTGATAGCTAATGGGTAAAGGAGAATCATATTCTTTGAAGATAGGTTTGCAATGCTTCAGTACACACATACACATATATACACACACAAACACACACACACACACACACACACACACATACACACACACACACACACACACAGAGGCAGCTCTTCTTGAATGCTGTGTGTTATAAAAAATAAGTAATGACCTCTGAATGGGGAGATATTTTAGAATAATGCTATATTCAGTAATTTTCTATTGCTGTGGTAAATACCATGGCAAAGGCATTTATAGAGGTTAGGGGTTTTGGCTTAAGGTGTAAAAAGAAAAGGGTCTGTCATATTAGAGAAGCATGGCAGCAAGCACCAAGCATGATAAGTGGAACTTTTAAACCTCAAATACTATCCCCAGTGGTGTATTTTCTTGAACAAGTTTACACCTCCTGTATCTCTCAAATATTGCCACTGACAGGCAAATATTCAACTATCTTATCCTACAGTACACATTTTCACTCAGGCCACTAAATTTTGTCTCCTAGCCTTCATAAACTTCTGGTCATGTTCTCATAGAAAATGCATAAAAATGCAAGTCGAAATGTTGCATTTTCTTTCAGTCTAAATACAATTAAACCCAAAGTTCAGTGTTTTCTGAGATGCAAGTCTTGCTTTTGTCTATAATATCCTCACTATATTCATATTCTTCCCTTTTGATGTATATGTTTTCTGACTGTATAAAGCCCCTTTTCAAAATATAAACCCCAGACATGGGACAATTATTGGGGCCATGAACCTGTCACTAGGTAAGTCTTTTGCCTTACGGGAAAAATCTATTAGTATTATTATGCTGAATGGATATAATAATAAATTGACTCCTAATGACTTATCACTATTATCCATACTCTCAATTTTCATCAGAAGAGCTTATTTTTACACTAAATGGTGGTTAGCACAAAGGCCCAATACTGGATGTTGTCAAGAATAAGAGACTGTGGAATGTTCAGTGCTAAATCAGACATCTATATTATATCTCCTAATTTCAAGGATCAGGTATCAATGCAGAATAAGGACTAAGAATATTTTAAGGGCCAGTGGTAATGGGTGGCTACAAAGAATAATGATTTCTCTATGTAGCAGAACAGTTGCCCATATTAACTTACATCAGTTGTGATAGCATGTACAGGATCAGACCAAATCCAGTACAGAGAATAAAGGTGGGCATGAAATTTGACCAATAGCTGAAATTGGTTATTGATACATAGTTAAGAAGGGTGGGTTGGTTTCTTTATGGGCATGTTCCACAGAAGGTTGACTATGTTGAAGTAAATGGCAAAATTTTAATTTCAAGACTAAAATTATGAAGATAAATATATTTGTAAAAATTGCATGTTTTGAAATGTAACTGAGTAATTAAATAAACCCTATATTTGAATTAAAATGCTCAGGTGCCTAAATATGGTAGACAGTATATTGAGGAAGTAAGGATATTTGACAAGTTTCTTTTCATATATTCTATATATCTAGAAAAATAGGTATAAAATAAAAACTATGCTATGTTTGGTTAATAATTTCTTTTTAATTTATTGATGTGCCATTATTTCAATTAACCCTATTATGAAGCTACAGTGCTTGAAACTACTTGTATAGTTTTTCTTTACTCTTAATTTTGGTGTTAATAGATTGAACTTAAGAGTTTTACATAAGCTAGCAAGCACTCTACGTGTGACCCTAACCTTGGGGAGGCAAGTACTCTACTACCATGCTATACTTGCATCCCTGGAAAAAATATTTAAGTTCAAAGGAGAACTGAATATCAGATAAGATGAATGTATATTTCAAATGCTGGCATCAAAGCTAAAATACAAGTCTAGTTGAGGAATATTTTCATAAAAAACCACTTTTATGTACACTATTTCAGTACAATGTTTGAAATGATTGAGAAGCTAGACATAGAAAACATATTGACTACTATAATTCAAATACAAGAAAGATTGTCTCATCGTATTCTCTAGGATTCCTTGATTAAGGATGGTCTGGTCATCATAACTGTGACAGGTGGAGAGGAGAACAATACTGGGTAAACCATTTTTTGCGCAGTTTTTTTTTTTTTTTTTTTTTTGCTTTTTTGGTTGTTTTTAGGGCATTTACACTGGATTCAACAATATTTTATTCATTAACATAAAATCAACATTCTTCCCCTAGCCTGTTACCAGTCCCCAATTGTTCAGCAGTTATCAAAATCAAGACACACTTCAAGCAGGGAGTTCATCTGCTGCTGCTAATATTTCAGTCATTGGTGTCATAGCCTGGAAGAGTTTGTCTCAAAAATCCCCCACCAAGTAGTGTGTTTAGATAAGGGCTGCCACAGAGGTTCTTGCAGACTGAGAAGACAAGGCTTGTACACAAGAGTAATGATATAAATCTCTCCCATTTGGTTTGCTTATTGAGCTGGTACTCCATCTCCTCCTGCTCATATGTGAACATGTGTGGGATAAGCAGAACCGGGATGCCGGGGAATGGGAGGAAGTATTCATATAAGAGGTGACAATATTATTGCACCATAGGAAGAATGGAGGGGGAGCAGAGGTAAAGTTTGTTATAATAAGA
The DNA here is from genome assembly GCF_964271855.1 of Acomys minous. Classification (NCBI taxonomy): domain Eukaryota; kingdom Metazoa; phylum Chordata; class Mammalia; order Rodentia; family Muridae; genus Acomys; species Acomys minous. The sequence goes on along the minus strand of NC_140488.1, from coordinate 60,179,767 downwards.
TTGGACAGTCATGGCTAGGCTATGGCCTCAAAAGCAGTCAGACAAACAGTCCTGCCTGGTCGAACAAAGAAATTTCCAACAAGTCTGCATGGGAATCACTTTTCAGTGAATAACTGAAGCATTATCTGGTATGGCTGCCAAATGCAGGCAAGGTTTGGAGGCAGAAATGGAACATAGGGTGGCACTGGGAGTAGTAAAAGGCAAAACACCAGCCGCATATTGAATGTACTGTTCCAGGAGACCACTGCCTGAATCTGTTTATGCATCTGTTTTTCCTGAGAAAGAATTTTATGGCTGGGTAGCTGGAATCAAAGATTTGGACAAAGTACAGGGGTGAGCCCAGAATCTGCTTCTCAGGTAGGACAAGGATCCTTAGCCCTGAAGGGCTTCCAGGGGGAGTATCACCTCCCCCTTTACCAGAAAAGGCAGCCTTCCAATGGAGGAATTGACCCCCTAGCATTGAAGGGTGCTCAGAGTAGTGGTCAGAGATGCAGAGATCTCTGTAAAAAGGGACATCAGAGGCATTTTTTTAGGACTGCTTGCCTTTCTGACCTTTAGTAAAGATTCCATTGTCTGAGGAACCCAAGTTTTGTTAGGAAGATTTCCCTGGGCTGCTAGTGTGAGAAAGGATGGGAAAGCTTGAACTCCCTGAGATTAAGAGTCTCATGTTCTATCGACTGAGCTGGCCAGGCCTCTGGGTGTTTGTTTCCCTGGCATAGGCATGGGGGTGTGGCAGAGCTGAATCTTCTGCCTCCTTCTTAGCACCATAAGCCAAGAGGCCCTCTAGTGCAGGGTAAATCCTCATTGTTTTTGCTTTGTCAAAGGAGCATCTAGCCTCCTGGGAGGATTTTGGAGGACACTACTCCTCAGGCTTAACATCTGCTTATTTTTTTTAACTCAAATAAAATATAAAAGCAAATTGTACACTTCCAATTCATAAAGGCACATAATATATATCATCATTCCAAAAGGGAAGAATGTGGGTATAGTGAGGATATATGGGAGCAAAGCAAGATTGAATCAGAAGACACTGAGTTTTGGATTTTAATAATGTTGAGACTGAAGGACAATGGGAATATTGGAATTGGATTAGGTGCACTTTTCATTATAATATGACAGAATTTTCTGTAAGATAGGAGGCAAAATATAGTTATTTCAATGAAAATGTCCACTGTGGGATAAGATATTTGAATATTAGCCTATCAGTGGCAATATTTGAGAGATAAAAGAGGTATAAACTTGCTCAAGAAAGTACACCACTGGAGATAGATTTTCAGGTTTAAAAGATTGTACCATTCCCAAAATCCTCTCTGTTTTTCCTGCTTGTGGTTCAAGATGTGGGCACTCAGGTTCTAACAATCATGCTTGGTGCTTGCCACCATGTTTATCTGATATGACAGGCTCTTATCTCTCTTACACCATAAGCGAAAATCGCTTCTCTCTAGAAAATGTTTTTACCATTGTATTTATCACCCCATTCAGAGTTCATTTTTTTTATAACACATTCAGTTAAACAATATCTGCCCCTCCCTCCTCTCTCTGGGTGTGTGTGTGTGTGTGTGTGCTTGTGTGTGTTCTGACTGAAGCATTGCACATGTTCAAAGAGAATGATTCTCCTTTTCCTATTAACTATCAACTATCATCATTAAGGCTTTTGCAAGATTAACTCACACATCTTTGCCAGTATTGTGGATGGATTGGTGTTCAATAGGTCTTAATTTTGGTAAGTATAACTGGCATGAGTTTATGATTTGATATCCATGTTATTTCCAGAAGACAGCATTTCATAGCATCCTTTTCTCTGATTTAGCTTGTACAGTCATTTTGCCTCCTTGCTTCATCTTCTGAGATGTTCTCTGAGCCATGCTGGGAGTTGAGAATTTAGTAATTATGTCCTATATAAGGAAGCATTCCCTTCCCCAGAATAAATACTGTCTCAGACAGCAATGGCTGGGGAATGGTCAGAGCATGAAGTGAGAAAAAAATCAACCAAACTTTATTCTTGAACCAGGGATTTATAAAGTTTGGGCAGTGGTGAGGGACTTGTGGGTGAATGTGTATGATTCATTAGATTTATTGGTGCCAGTGTTCTTGATTTACATGGAGTGGTATAGGAGCTCATCTCCATGCAGTAGCATGGGGTCCTATCCAAAGAAGGAGAATTTTTAAGTCTTTTTGAGCTGTAATATCCATGTTGTATGAAATAAATATATGAATTCATGTATGAATATCCATGTTGCATGTCATGAAGAACAGGTAGCCCATAAGCTTCCCTTGCTATGTGAAGACATTCATGTATCAGATAGTAGGATGTCTTCCATTCTCAGATCTAATCTTTTTAATTTTTGTTGGTAACCATAGATTTTCATTCCCTGTACATACATAAGCATAAACACCTCTCAATCTTAAAACTGTTTCATGTTTCCATTTCATTGTCAACAGATACTTATAGTATATTTGTAGTCCTAGTTCCTCATTTTTATCTATAACCTAATGTCTTTCAACTGCTGTTGTTCATTTTTCACCAACATTAAGAAAAATCAGAGTCAACAAAACATTATTTAATCTATCCCTGGTGTTTTTTACCCTTCCTTTTTGTTCAAAAAGCATCTCCTTAAAAGTACGAATAGCTGTTTCTACAAAAGCTTATCCTGTAGGACTGTGTGGTATAATAGTAATGTGCTTTATAACATAATATAAAAAACCTTCATCTTATTAGATACACATGCAAATGTATTATCAGTCTTAATTTGTGCAGGTATCCCCATAATTGCCATTATTTTCAATAAATTTGTAATTACACAATCAGCCTTTACATAACTTAAAGCAGTTGTCCATTGAAACCCTGAGGATGTATCAATGCTATGACATGAGTACCTTTGTTTTCTCTATTCTGCAAAGTGAAACACATCCATCTGTCTGATTTAATTCCTTTTGGTACCCTTAGGATTACTTCTACCAGGCAATGGAGTTAAATTATACAGAGATCATTTAGGACACTTACTTTTTTGGCTTTTTGCCAAGTGGTAGAGAAATTTTTTCTTTAAAGTTTACTGTTAACATGATGCTTTTCATGAAATTTTGGGTCTTCTAAAATTTCCTGTTATTAACTGATCAATTTTCTCATTTCCTTTTGCCAATTGACCTTATAAACCTGTATGAATAATATATAATGGATAGTTTCTACTTCTGATGGCCTGTTGCAATTCTATAAGTCATGAAGTCAATTTTGAGTCATCAGGAGTAAAGTCAGCAGTTTATATATGCAAAAGAACTCATTCATCATATTGAGAGTCAGTAATTATGTTAAGAGTTTCAGGAAAACCTTATAATACCATAAGGATTACATACAATTCTGGTTTTTAACTGAGGTATATGGGTTTTGGATAACTTTGGCTATTTTATCTGACTAATAACTTGCCATTCCCAACCAGAATGTTGGTCCCTCTGGAATTATTGTTCTCTTTAGAATACATGGAAAAATCACATTAATTCTTTTTATAAACTATATAGTTTTTCTGGGTATTTGTTACTAATTTCTCCTAACTAATTACTTCAATCTGTTTATCAATGTTCACTAAATACCTACAATGGCAAAATATCAGTATTAGTAAAAGGCACTGTGATTTTAGCCAAGTATTTTCCCAATATTTGACACAGTCTTATTCTACCTTTTATAATTAATTCAGAATTTTTCAATGTATATCTTCAATATTTTACTTTCTTCAAGTGCTCAGAAATACATTCTATAATATTATATTCTCTCTGCATAATGAGATGAAGGCAAAATAACCAAAATACATTCAAGTTTAGGATCAGTTCTATCTTGTAGTCTTTGTTCTACCAGAATTAACTATTTTTTCTGCTCTAGATGTTAGACACATTGGACTGTTTAAAATTGAAACTCCTTGAAATGTTTGAAACAAATTAATTCATGAGTAGCCAATTCAATTGTAAGCCTCAGCCAGTTAATATCTCTCATTAATTTTTGAAAATCATTAAGGATTTCCTACTGGTCTATATTGATCTGAACATTTTGTGGTCAGATTTTTTGTTGAGTTAATTTATAGCACAAATAGAACATTGAAACATTGAATCTCTTCTTTGTATTATTTTCTGGAGCAAGCTATAAGCCTCAGCATTGCAGAATTATTTGTGTTTTCTTATATATTTTCTTTAAAGTAAATGCATAAGATTCAGCAAATGAAATATCATCCATGTAATGGTAAATATTAGATTGAGGAAATTGTCTACACATTATTTCTAAAGGTTGTCACACAAAGTATTGACATAAACTTAGACTAGTCAACATTCCCTATTAAATCACCTTCCAGTGGTATCTCTTTATTGGACCACTGTTGTTCAGAGAAGGCAAATCATTCCCTATCCTCCTCATGGAAAGATATTGAGAAAAAAATGTATTAAATAATTTTTACATTTTACATTAATTACATTAAATAATGTAAATAAATATATACATACATTTATATTATTACACATAGAAAAAATATTTAAATCAATTACTATTATAGGCCATGCATGACTTAGGTAACCATGCAGGTAAAGGAATACCAAGCTGAAAAGGACCCATTACTTGAGTTACATATTTTACTACTCTTAAATCTGTTTCCATCCTCTATTTTCCTGGTTTCTTTTTTACAACAAACACAGAATTCCATGGACTGGTAGACTCTTCTATATGGTAAGCCTCCAGTTTCTTTTGCACCAATTGTTGAAGTGCCTGCAATTTTTCTTTGTTGTGGGCCATTTCTTTTGCCACATGGGTCTGTATGATAACCATTTAAGGGGCAAAGATGTTTGTATGTCAGCAGTGACTGCCTTTATGAATTTGGAAACTCAATACCTGTGAATTTCTGTGTTTGAACAATGACACAACTTGTGATTATTCTTCATTATACATACTAATGCCTTCCTTAAAGGGATCTACCATTTCAAGCTTAATTGTATTATTGTTTGTCTCTAGGATTGCAGGAATATTAATTTGGTACCTCATTATTGTAAAAGATTTCCTCCCCATAAATTTATGGGCATTTTATACACATAGGGTCTCAACTTCCCTGTTTGTCTTTCTGGTCCACACAATTAATTCATCATACACTTTTTCTTATGTGAGATACTTAACTATTTCCTATAAACTTTGTATATACTTTCTAAAATGTCAAGTCTGGATGGCAAGATATTTGATAAGGGATCATGACACCTGCTCCTGTATCCATCAAACATTCTATTTCAACATCATTCATTTGCACAATGAATTTGAGTCTCTCATCTTTAGCCTTTGTTTTCTAGAACACATGTCTTTTAGTACACCGAAATGCACTCGTTCTTTCTACTGGAGCAGTTTTGCCCTCCATGTAAAGATATAGTAGCAGCTAGTAAGTAGAAGTCTATCTTCTACATTAATTTATATCTCCTTGTTTACACATGCAGTGATTTTAATTTCTTCTTTACAATCCCCATCTATAATACCTAGATGCACAATTAAGCCTTGAGAAGTAAATCTACTTTTCGCAAGATTATTCCTACTCTCCCTGAAGACAAAGGACTATAAACACAAGTGGTTATGTTGAAATATTGTAAATGTGGGATAGTATAAGAGATTTATCTGTGGCCAGGCCCAAAGGCTTGTTGCCTTCAGTAGCATTCATGAAATCAACAATACTTAACTAATTTTCATCTTCCTGCATGCTTGTTACCTCCAGGCAAACTAAAGAAAGATGGCTCATTCTGTTTGCTGTGGGGCCTTGAACTAACATGCCCTTCCTTTAATTTTTAGATGGTAAAAGAGTACCTTGGAGGTCTCTTTTAGATTGGCAATCCCTAAACCAATGTTTATCCTTCACACAGAGGCTACAATACTCTGAAACTCTTCACATAACGTTACTATCAGGGCCAAAATCTCCTTGTTCTCTTCTACAGGTACCATATTTTCCAGAGTTAAGGCACCTATTATTTTGAGGACTGGAGCTTTCAACCTTAGAATTTTTTTGTAAATGGTCAAATTAAATCACTGGGTATTTTGATATCTGAGACTTCCAGCTAAGACTTGTCTTATGATATTTGCTTGATTCTCCTGAGAGCCAATATTAGTTGTTTCTCTTATCCACTTGTCAAATGGGGTTGCTCATGCTTTTTAGTGGTCTAATTGCTCTGTCACATTCAGAATTTACATTCCTGTATGGTATGACAGGGTCAATACTTGTCTGGTCTGGTCTTAGGGTCTGGTATGGCTCTGTCTAGAACTGAACCCGATCTCCAGAAAAAATTTTAGTGGCTGTTTTACCAGGCTCCTCAATCATGTTCCAAGCTCTTAAAGCTGTAACATGACATTGTTTAATTACTATATCTTCAGATTGGGTTGGTTCTCATAAATCAGCATAATGCCATTCACTAAGCAGTTGATATTTAACAATATTTATCCCCCTTGTATATTTTTTCTATTTTCATTCCTTTTTTTCCACCACAATAATCACTGTAATTGTTGACCATCTTCTAACACAATTGACACTAATCCCTTCCAATCTTACAGAAGGTATTGGCCCATTAATTAGTATTTGTTTTATGAAGAATGAATTCATTCCATACTGTCAATGAACTCTTTAAAATGCTTTAAATCTAACACATACTCTCTCATCATAAGCCTCACCACTATCATTAACAGTGATATGTTGCACAAAGTATGATAAAGTTTATGTGTCTGTGTAGCAGTAGAGAATTCCTCTAGCATTGTACTTGCCTACAAAACTGTTTTATGCTGTACAGCTTCCTGTTTGTCTACAACCCTTTTGGCCTCTGGTTTCTCTTTCTTTCACACCCCATTCAGCATGCAAGTGAATGAGCATGAACACCTGTCTCATGGAGCAAGGCAGGGCAGCAAAAGAAGAGTACATCTATTTTCAGTTATCACTAAATCTGAACACTTATTTGCTCCTTTTATCTGGGATGCTATTTGCCTCTCAAGTGCTTCCATCTCTACCTGTAAACTGGCTTGTTGTACCACCAACTCTGAAATCTTTTTCATAACTATAGAATTTTGAGACACTTCTAGTTTTCATATCTTATCAGTCTTTCTTTGAATCTTTTAAAAAACGCAATACAGAAAGACAAAGCAAAACCAGAAAATTCTCTCTGAGTACAAAGCAAGAAAGGAAAGAACACTGTAATAGAGGATGCTGTTTGCTGACACCTAGAAACAGTATCTTTATACATTCAAACCCTTTAGTTTCCTTTATAGTATTAGAAGTTAAGTTACTCATTATACCCAAGCCACATTGGGTGAAACCTGTTGGCCTTAAACTTTTTCAAACCTACTTATTTGGGGTTCTTTAATGCTTATACCTCCCTTTCAAACCACCTTCTCTAGATAGGTGAGAAAAGAGGTTAATGGGAACAGAAGAGGTCTATCTTTTAAACTTAGTTCCCTGGAGCAATTCTACTCTTCATAGTCAGGAATTCAGCAGACCCATTAAACAGCAAAACAGAAATTCACCAAAAGTGACTGCAGTCACAGCACCTAGAATCTGGAACAGTGCCTAGAGCCTGGAACTTCAAATTGTTCTTTGGACCATTTTTCTCTAGGGACTTCTCTAAGTAGAGTGGTCATCCAAATGATGGGAAAAGATGCCAATTCCAAAAAGCCAAAGTCTCTAATTTTTGTATTTTATTATAATAATTATTTTTTTAATTTACTGTAATTTATTCAGATTATAACCTAAATGTTAGACTGTTGCTTCTATCTTTCTGTTCCCACCATCCCTCTCTTTTCTACCATATTCCCCTCTCCAACACCTCTGACATAAGGGGAACTCTTCCTCCACTATAACCACAGCTTATCAGGTCTCATCCTGTTAGACTGCTTCCCCTTCCTTTGTGTGCCACCATGCCTCATTTCCAAGGGGTACTGATAAAATCAGGGGCACCATAGTTCAATCATAGTCAGTTCCCACTTGCCCCACAAGCATGGAGAATGAGTTGTCCATTGGCTATATCTGAACATGGTGTCTATGTTTACAGCATGCGTTGTTCTTGGTTGATACAAGTTTGTACATGCCTCCTTAGGTCCACATACACAGGCCTTGATGGTCTCCCAATGGGGCTTCTTAACCTTCTTGGTCCTTCTATTGCCCTATTCTTCCATAACACTCTCAGTTTCCACCCAGGGTGCAGCACAGGGTTCAAGCATCTGTACTGATCTCCTGCTGGGTAGAGTCTCTTACAGGACATCTGTGCTGGGCTAATATTCACTTATGAATGAATATATACCATACATGTCTTTCTGGGTCTGGGTTAATTCACTAAAATAATTTGTTCTAGTTCCATTCATTTTCCTGTAAATTTCAAGATTTCTTTGTTTTTAACAGCTGAGTAATATTACATTGTGTAAATGTATCACAGTTTCTTTATCCATTCTTCAGTTGAGGAACATCTAGATTGTTTTCAGAATCTTCTTATTATGAATAAGGCTGCTATGAACATAGTTGATCAAATGTCCTTTTTGTATGTGGAGAATCTTTCTAGTAAAAACCCAGGGATAGTATGGATGGGTCTTGCAGTAGAACTATTCCCTATTTTCTCTTTTTTTTTCATTTTTTCTCCTTTATTAATTTATTCTTTTTTTTTTTTTTTTTTTTTTTTTAATACATTTTTATTAATTTATACATATTACATCTCAGTTGTTAGCCCATCCCATGTATCCTCCCATCCCTCCCTTCCTCCCACTTCCCCCCCCTACTCCCCTCCCCTATGTCTGTGTCTGAGGGGGATCTCCTCCCCCTGAATATGCTCATACGGTATCAAGTCTCTCCTTGGTGACCTATTATCTTTCCTCTGAGTGCCACCAGGCATCTCCATCCAAGGGACATGATCAAATATGGGGCACCAGAGTTTGTGTGAGAGTTAGATCTTCTTCTCCACTCAACAGTGGAGAATGTCCATCGGCTAGTCCGGGTAGGGGTTCAAGGTTTTTACTGCCTATTTTTTCCTTGGCTGTTGCCACAGTTTGCGGAGGACCCCAGGGCCCAGACTCGCCTGTAGTTTTCCAGGACCCACTGGATCCTTCCATTTCCTCTTTCTCCCAGGCTTCTCACACCTAAAGATTCAATAGGATGTCCTCCCCTCTTACCCATTATTCTGGTAGGTACAGTTTTTCATGGGGACGTACACCTTGGGCTAGTGTCTCGATATAAGTGAGTATATACCATTTAGCTCTTTTTGCTTCTGTGTGAACTCACTCATTATGACAATTTCTAGTTCAATCCATTTGTCCACAAATTTTGGAAATTCCTTGTTTTTAATAGCTGAGTAGTATTCCATAGTGTAAATGTACCACAGTTTCTTTATCCATTCTTCTGTTGAGGGACACGTAGGTTGTTTCCAAGTTCTGGCTATTATGAATAAGGCAGCTATGAACATGGTTGAGCATATGTCCCTGTTGTGTGGTAGTACATCCTCTGGGTATATTCCAAGGAGTGGAATAGCTGGGTCTTGAGGAAGCCCTATTCCCATTTTTCTGAGAAAGCACCAGATAGCTTTCCAAAGTGGTTGTACTAGTTTGCATTCCCACCAGCAATGCAGGAGTGTTCCTCTTTCTCCACACCCTCGCCAGCATGAGGTGTCAGTTGAGTTATTGATCTTAGCCATTCTGATGGGTGTAAGATGGAATCTCAGTGTCGTTTTGATTTGCATTTCTCTGATGACTAAGGAGGTCGAGCATTTCTTTAAGTGTTTCTCAGCCATTTGATATTCCTCTGTTGAGAATTCTCTGTTTAGCTCTGCGCCCCATTTCTCTATTGGGTTATTTGGTTTGGTGGTGTTTATTTTCTTAAGTTCTTTATATATTTTGGATATTAGACCTTTGTCAGATGAAGAGTCGGTGATGATCTTTTCCCAGTCTGTAGGCTGTCGCTTTGTTCTCTTGACAGTGTCACCAGCCTTACAGAAGCTTCTCAGCCTCATGAGGTCCCATTTATTAATTGTTGATGTTAAGGCCTGGGCTGTTGGTGTTCTGTTCAGGAAGTTGTCTCCTGTGCCTATGAGTTCCAGACTCTTCCCCACTTTTTCCTCTAACTGGGTTAATGTCTGTGGTTTTAAGTTGAGGTCTTTAATCCACTTGGACTTGAGTTTTGTGCATGGTGACAAATAGGGGTCTAATTGCATTTTTCTACATGTAGACATCCAGTTAGACCAGCACCATTTGTTGAAGATGCTGTCGTTTTTCCATTGAATGGATTTGGCTTCTTTGTCGAAAATCAGGTGAGCAAATGTGTGTGGATTCATCTCTGGGTCTTCAGTTCGATTCCATTGATCCACTAGCCTATTGCTGTGCCAGTACCATGCTGTTTTAATTACTGTTGCTCTATAGTACAGCTTGAGATCAGGTATGGAGATTCCTCCAGCGGATCTTTTATTGTAAAGGATTGTTTTTGCTATTCTGGGCTTTTTGTTTCTCCATATGAAGTTGAGAATTGTTCTTTCAATATCTACAAAATATTTAGTAGGTATTCTGATAGGGATTGCATTGAATCTGTAAATTGCTTTTGGTAAGATGGCCATTTTTACTATGTTGATTCTTCCAATCCACGAACATGGTAGATCCCGCCATCTTCTGATGTCATTTTCAATCTCTTTCTTCAGAGGTTTAAAGTTTTTTTCAAATAAATCCTTCACTTGCTTGGTTAGGGTTATTCCTAGATATTTTATATTGCTTGTGGCTATCGTGAAGGGAGTAATTTTTCTAATTTCTTCCTCTGCCTGTTTGTCATTTGTATATAGGAAAGCTACTGACTTTTTTGAGTTTATTTTGTATCCTGCCAATTTGCTGAAGGTGTTTATCAGCTGTAGGAGTTCTCTGGTGGAATTTTGGGGGTCACTTATATACACTATCATATCATCTGCAAATAGGGATAATTTTACTTCTTCCTTTCCCATTTGGATCCCCTTGATCTCCTTTTGATGTCTTATTGCTCTGGCTAGAACTTCAAGAACTATATTAAAGAGGTATGGGGAAAGTGGGCAGCCTTGTCTGGTCCCTGATTTTAGAGGGATTTCCTTGAGTATCTCTCCATTTAATTTAATGTTGGCTATTGGTTTGCTATATATAGCCTTTATTGTGTTTAGAAAAGTGCCTTGTATTCCCGATCTCTCCAGAACTTTAAACATAAATGGGTGTTGGATTTTGTCAAATGCCTTTTCTGCATCTAAAGAGATGATCATATGGTTTTTCTCTTTCAGTTTGTTTATATGGTGGATTACATTGATGGATTTCCGTATGTTAAACCATCCCTGCATTCCTGGAATGAAGCCTACCTGGTCATGGTGAATGATGTCTTTGATATGCTGTTGTATTCGCTTTGCGAGTATTTTGTTGAGTATTTTTGCATCAATGTTCATAAGAGAAATTGGTCTGAAATTCTCTTTTTTTGTTGGGTCTTTGTGGGGTTTAGGTATCAATGTGACTGTGGCCTCATAAAAGGAGTTTGGTAATATTCCATCCATTTCTATCTTTCGGAATAGCTTGAATAGTATCGGTATTAGCTCCTCTTTGAAGGACTGGTAGAATTCTGCGCTGAAACCATCTGGCCCTGGGCTTTTTTTGGTTGGAAGACTATCAATGGTTGCTTCTATTTCTATAGGCGAAATAGGGCTATTTAATTTGTTTATCTGGTCTTGGTTCAATTTTGGTAAATGGAATCGGTCGAGAAATTTGTCCATTTCCCTTAAATTTTCAAATTTTGTGGCATAAATGTCTTTGAAGTAGGTCCTTACGATTCTTTGTATTTCTTCGGTGTCTGTTGTTATGTCTCCGTTTTCATTTCTGATTTTGTTAATTTGGATAGCTTTTCTTTGTCTTTTAGTTAGATTGGCTAACGGTTTGTCTATCTTGTTAATTTTCTCAAAGAACCAGCTCTTGGTTTTGTTGATTCTTTGGATTGTTGTCTTTGTTTCTAATTTATTGATTTCAGCTCTGAGTTTGATTATTTCCAGGCGTCTACTCCTCTTGGGTGTTTCTGCTTCTTTTTTTTCTAGGGCTTCCAGATGTGTTGTTAGGTTGTTTATGTGGGATGACTCCATTTTCTTTTTAAAGGCACTTAGTGCTATGAATTTTCCTCTTAGCACTGCTTTCAATGTGTCCCACAAATTTGGGTATGTTGTTCCATCATTTTCATTGAATTTCAGGAAGTCTTTTATTTCTTCCCTTATTTCTTCCGTGACCCATGTGTCATTAAGTAGAAAGTTGTTTAGTTTCCACGTGTTGGTATGCTTTTTGTTATTTCTATTGTTGTTGAAGTCCAGCCTTAGACCATGGTGATCTGATAAGATACAAGGTATTATTTCAATCTTCTTGTATCTGTTGAGGTTTGCTTCGTGACCAACTATGTGATCAATTTTAGAGAACGTTCCATGGGGTGCTGAGAAAAAGGTATACTCCTTTGCGTTTGGGTGGAAAGTTCTGTAGATATCTGTTAGATCCATTTGATTCATGACATTGGTTAATGAAGTTATTTCCCGGCTTAGTTTTGAAATCAAAGTCCTATCCTTGAGTGAAAGTGGGGTGTTGAAGTCTCCCACTATTAATGTGTGGGTATCGATGAATGGGGCAAGCTTTGTTAATAACTCTTTTACAAATGTCGGAGCCCTTGTATTCGGAGCATAGATGTTCAAAATCGTGATGTTTTCCTGGTTGACTTTACCTTTGACAAGTATGAAGTGACCATCCTTGTCCCTTTTGACTAATTTTGGTTGAAAGTCTATTTTATTAGATATTAGAATAGCTACCCCAGCTTGTTTCTTGTGACCATTTGCTTGGAATATTTTTCCCCAACCTTTCACTCTGAGGCAATGTCTGTCCTTGTGGTTGAGATGTGTTTCTTGAATGCAGAAGAATGTTGGGTCGTGTTTATGCATCCACTCTGTTAGTCTGTGTCTTTTTATTGGAGAGTTGAGACCATTAATGTTGAGAGATATTAATGACCAGTGATTGGTAAGTCCCTTCATTTTTGGTATTTATAACAATCGAGTTTTTGTGAAGTTGTGATTTTGCAATGGTGTAGTTATTTATTTCTTATGTATTTTTGGTTGTAGTTTGACCGGTTGGGGTGGAGTTTTCCTTCTAGTAACTTCTGTAAAGCCGGATTTGTTGCTAGGTATTGTGTGAATTTGTTTTTGTCATGGAATATCTTGTCTTCACCTCCAATGGTTATTGATAATTTTGCTGGATATAGTAGTCTTGCCTGGTATCTGTGTTCTCTTAGCGTTTGCAGAACCTCTGTCCAGGCCCTTCTGGCTTTCATGGTCTCTGCTGAGAAGTCAGGAGTGATTCTGATAGGTTTGCCTTCATATGTTACTCGTCCTTTTTCTCTTGCCGCTTTTAATATTTTTTCCTTGTTCTGTATATTTTGTGTTGTTATTATTATGTGGCGGGAAGATTTTCTTTTTGGGTCTATTCTATTTGGTGTTCTGTAGGCCTCTTGTATGTTCGTATGCATCTCCTTCTTCAAATTGGGGAAATTTTCTTCTATTATTCGGTTAAAGATATTTTCTGGGCTGTGGAGTCGGTTACCTTCTCTTTCCTCTATCCCTATTATTCTCAAGTTTCGTCTTTTCATGTTGTCTTTTATTTCATGAACGCTTTGTGTCAGGAACTTTTCAGATTTAGCATTATCCTGGATGATTGTTTCCAATTGTGCGATTGTATCTTCAAGTCCTGATATTCGTTCTTCCATTTCTTGCAATCTGTTAGATAAGGCCACCTCTGAGATGTTTGCTTTCTTTTCTGATGCTTCTCGATCGCGTTTTTCTTCCGTGCGTTCTTTTATGATTTCTTCCATTTTTATCTTCAGGTCTTGAACTGTTTTAATAATTTCCTTCATCTGGTTATTTGTGTTTTTCTGAAATTCTTCAAATGCCTCTTTATATGACTCTTTTAAGTCATCAGCCCTCTTGTTTGCTTCCTCCTGCATTTGTTTACAAAATTTATTTGATTCTTCCAATATCATCTTACTTACTAAGGATTTGAGGTGGTTTTCATTTATATCCATTGTTGTTGGGTTCTCCAGGTTGTTTTCATTAGGATTGCTGGGATCTGGAGATGCCATCCTGTTTTGGTTTTTGTTAGCATTCTTTCGTTGTCCCCTTGTCATTTTGGTGAATCTAATGTTGGGAGGTGGTTTGTAGTGACCTTCCCTGTTTGGGAGTGGATAGTTGATGTCTGCTTATAGGTAGGGTGCCCTTATCTGTGGGGAACAGGGAGTACTTCCCTGGACCAGGCTGGTGATTCAGATTCTACTCCTGTAGATTTTTCTCAACACCTTAGGCTCGAGGCTGAGTCCCGCGAAGTAGGTTTCTGTTTGGGCCTTTTCCCCTTACTGCTGTATCTCAAGTCAGCAGTATTGGGATCTAGAGTAAGGTCAGCACACAAGCTCTCTGGTTGTGTAGGTTGATCCCAGCTGTCTGTCTTTCCTGTTGCTTTGTAGCCAAGACCCCAGGTGGATCAGATCTTCTGGGTTGTAGCTGTCTTAGGAGCGTTCAGCCTTTCCCATGAATTTGGGAGTTCTTGCTGGGTCTGCAGGAGCTGACACAGCTAGGATCTGCCTGTTGGAGATTACAGGATCTGTGCCTGTAACCATACGGTTTCAGGCCACTGGCAGTATCTGAGGAGGTAGCAGTTTCCACGCCCCTGTATGCCAGGCCACTCCCAGCTTGCTATAAATTAGCGGTTATACCCTGCACATATGAGCCTCAGCTCCCTATATTGTGGGATACAGCTAGGGAGAGCCCAGTCAGAGCCAGCAGTTCGTCCCCGTGGCTGGGGACAAAAGCAGGTTAGACCGCTCCCAGACGCTTTAAGGCAGCAGTTATTCCCTGCCAGCAAGGCCCACAGCTCCGGATAAAGTGGGCGGTCCTAACGAGGGCGCGCAAGAATGACCCCTGCTAGGTCTATTGATCAGGTAGAGCCCAGTCAGAGCCAGCAGCTCGTCCCCGTGGCTGGGGACAAAAGCAGGTTAGACCGCTCCCAGACGCTTTAAGGCAGCAGTTATTCCCTGCCAGCAAGGCCCACAGCTCCGGATAAAGTGGGCGGTCCTAACGAGGGCGCGCAAGAATGACCCCTGCTAGGTCTATTGATCAGGTAGAGCCCAGTCAGAGCCAGCAGCTCGTCCCCGTGGCTGGGGACAAAAGCAGGTTAGACCGCTCCCAGACGCTTTAAGGCAGCAGTTATTCCCTGCCAGCAAGGCCCACAGCTCCGGATAAAGTGGGCGGTCCTAACGAGGGCGCGCAAGAATGACCCCTGCTAGGTCTATTGATCAGGTAGAGCCCAGTCAGAGCCAGCAGCTCGTCCCCGTGGCTGGGGACAAAAGCAGGTTAGACCGCTCCCAGACGCTTTAAGGCAGCAGTTATTCCCTGCCAGCAAGGCCCACAGCTCCGGATAAAGTGGGCGGTCCTAACGAGGGCGCGCAAGAATGACCCCTGCTAGGTCTATTGATCAGGTAGAGCCCAGTCAGAGCCAGCAGCTCGTCCCCGTGGCTGGGGACAAAAGCAGGTTAGACCGCTCCCAGACGCTTTAAGGCAGCAGTTATTTCCTGCCAGCAAGGCCCACAGCTCCGGATAAAGTGGGCGGTCCTAACGAGGGCGCGCAAGAATGACCCCTGCTAGGTCTATTGATCAGGTAGAGCCCAGTCAGAGCCAGCAGCTCGTCCCCGTGGCTGGGGACAAAAGCAGGTTAGACCGCTCCCAGACGCTTTAAGGCAGCAGTTATTCCCTGCCAGCAAGGCCCACAGCTCCGGATAAAGTGGGCGGTCCTAACGAGGGCGCGCAAGAATGACCCCTGCTAGGTCTATTGATCAGGTAGAGCCCAGTCAGAGCCAGCAGCTCGTCCCCGTGGCTGGGGACAAAAGCAGGTTAGACCGCTCCCAGACGCTTTAAGGCAGCAGTTATTTCCTGCCAGCAAGGCCCACAGCTCCGGATAAAGTGGGCGGTCCTAACGAGGGCGCGCAAGAATGACCCCTGCTAGGTCTATTGATCAGGTAGAGCCCAGTCAGAGCCAGCAGCTCGTCCCCGTGGCTGGGGACAAAAGCAGGTTAGACCGCTCCCAGACGCTTTAAGGCAGCAGTTATTCCCTGCCAGCAAGGCCCACAGCTCCGGATAAAGTGGGCGGTCCTAACGAGGGTGCGCAAGAATGACCCCTGCTAGGTCTATTGTTCAGGTAGAGCCCAGTCAGAGCCAGCAGCTCCTCCCCTCGGCTGGCGACAAATCTCCTGTATTTTCCCTTTCTGCTAGAGAAAGGCAGCGTGCGTCGCCTTAGGGCAGCAGTTATTCCCTGCCAGTAAGACCCACAGCTCCCGATAACCTGGGTGGATCTGTCGCGGGCCCACAAAGATGGGCCCAGTTAGTTCAGTTGTTTGGGGATTGCCGGCAGTCGGGCCACGCAGCTGGCGCCAAAGGCAGTTCAGACCGCTGGCGTGAATCTCCTGCCGGAGTACTGCCAGTTCCCTTTAGGGCAGTAGTTAGTCCCTGCAAGCGTGACCCTCGGCTCCCTATAACGTGGGCGGACCCACTGGGCTGTGGGAGCAGACCACGCCGGTTGCTAACTGCCCCAGTTTGCAGGGTCAAACCTTTGTGTCTGGCTTCAGCTTGAGCGCAGGACGCGGACGCGGTCCCCAGATCTAGTTGGTTTTGGTGAGACTCGCCACCTGTGTTTCCACCCGGGTTAGGCAGGTGCCGTCCGCAGTTCGGCGCGGTGTGGATGTACAGGATCAATGGTAGTTTCACCCTATTCGCTGAGACTCCTCAGGCTTGGGGCTCCGGAAAATCTCCTCCCCAAATGGCGAATTTGGGTTTTTTGTGCTGGCTACAGCTTGATTGTGGATTCCTTTTCAGAGTTTGGGGAGTGCGTTTAGCCCTCGGGGCTGTCGCTTGTCCCGGGGTTGGACCCCCTGGTGGTCTGCGGAGTTTGGGGTCCCACTCACCTACAGTTCTCAAAATCCAGCAGTCTGTGGTTCCATTCAAGTCCCTGGTCTCCTCAGAGAAGATCAGCTATGGTGCCTACTGGTCGGCGCCATCTTGGAATCTATTAATTTATTCTTGTTACATCTCAATGGTTATCCCATCCCTTGTATCCTCCCATTCTTCCCTCCCTCCCATTTTCCCCTTATTCCCCTCCCCTATGACTGTTCCTGAGGGGGATTACCTCCCCCTGTATATGTTCATAGGGTATCAAGTCTCTTCTTGGTAACCTGCTGTCCTTCCTCTGAGTGCCAACAGGTCTCCCCCTCCAGGGGACATGGTCAAAGGTGAGGCACCAGAGTATGTGAGAAAGTCATATCCCACTCTCCACTCTACTGTGGAGAGTGTTCTTCTCAGAAAGCACTTTTTTGATTTCCAAAGTGTTTGTACAAGTTTGCACTCACACCAGCAATGGAGAAGTATTCCCCTTTCTCCACATCCTCACCAGTATGTTTGGGGATATATATTTTTTTCTCAGAGTCCATATTTGGCTGTTTTTCAGTTGGCAAAGACCATGCCCCCAAAAGAGGCAGTTCCTTTTCTAGTGGACAAACACCACATGTTCTCTCAGAAGATTGTTTCCAGAACACAAAGATTGCGCACACCACAGAAGTCTGTTTTACATCCCACATTTAGAATAAAAACAAAAGCATATTTATATCAACTATACTTCCTGTTATTTTTGTTTCTCTGTCTTTTGTCTCTCAAGCTTTTTTACTACCATAGCTAATTTTTCTTGTCGGATAACTATTTTTTATGTCTTTTTTGAGTGAAAATATATAAATATTGCTATTGGAAATGGAGAAAGGCTTACAACTATGGTCACAATTGCAATAAGTACTGACGGTGATATGGCTTGAAGCTCCCAAGGCTTGGAGTCTCCTGAGTCTCTCTGGGCATTCAGCTCAACTCAAAGGACTGGTGCTTGCTCTTGAGATGATCCTGGGTGACTTTCTTTTCTGTTGCTTTCCATTTGATATCCTTGGCTTTCTGCAACATTGTTTACTTTCCTTTTGTCCAGTTGCATTTGTCACCAGGTGAACATATTTTTATTTTCTCAGATGAGGAGATGAGTTAAGAACCATACACAAGCATTATGATTGTATGGCTTGGGCTGAGCCCAGATCATTTCTAATAAACTACCCCTAGGCCCTGTCATGAAAGCTTCTAACCTCCATACAATTTATTCTTCTGTAAAAGTGGGCCTTGAAAGCTTCTGTTTCCAGCCTCCATTGTCAACCTAAACATAGAATGTTTTCAACCTCTGAGACATATTACCCAATATTCCCCTGTTTCTAGTTCTTTCTGAACTCTGACTGGCTGGTTCATCTCAGCAGTTGTGGCTTAAAACATCTCTCCAAATTTATTCAAACTAGCTTCTGACTTCTCACTGAATTCCTGTTTGGAAAAACTGCCTTTAAACTCCATGATCTGAACTGTACAAATTCAACTGAACTAGATCGAATTACACAAAACAGTATTGTGGTCATGAAGTCTACTTTACTATCTCCATGAAAAACTCTGTCTCTGTCTCTATCTCTGTCTCTCTCTGTCTCTTTCTCTGTCTCTGTCTCTCTCTCTCTCTCTCTCTCTCTCTCTCTCTCTCTCTCTCTCTCTCTGTTTCTCTCTCTCTCTCTCTCTCTCTCTCTCTCTCTCTCTCTCTCTCT
This sequence comes from Acomys minous, assembly GCF_964271855.1. Lineage (NCBI taxonomy): Eukaryota > Metazoa > Chordata > Mammalia > Rodentia > Muridae > Acomys > Acomys minous. Next base: position 60,161,081 of record NC_140488.1, on the reverse strand, counting down.
CTTTGTGTTTCTATGTGTGCATGTGTGTGCGTGTGTGTGTGTTCTTCTTAAATATCTTGTTTCTGTCTGTTTTTATCAGAGTTGGGTACATCCTATCTCTGACTCATTGTGTCAAATCATTTTCTGTTCTGCCACATTGTCTCTCCCTCAATATACAACATATTTTTGGGATTAAAGGTGTGTACTAAAGCTAAGACACACTAAAGCTAATCCATCCAGAAGGATTAGAACTTTATTATGTATATATTCTGTCCAGATGGATTAAAGCTATGTATTCCAGCCAGAGGTATTCAAGATATGCCAGCAGGTTCACATAGACCCAGGCCTGCTGATAGTATTCCTTGCCAGTGTAGTCATCTTGCTTGACTAACATTCATTTCCATTGTTAAAAATATTTTCTGGGTCTTTGTGCTGAGTCTTTTCTTCTTCCTTTATTCCTAGTATTGTCAAATTTGCTCTTTTGTTAGTGTCCCATGCTTCCTGGATGTTCTTTGTCAGGAGAAACTTACATTTAACATAGTCCTTGAGGCATGTATCTATATCTTCTATAATACTATCAACACCATAGATTCTCTTTTCCATTTCTTGTATTTTGAAGCTTGTCTTTGTAGTTCCTGTTCGAATTCCTTTTTTTTTAATTTCCAGAATATCCTTAGATTGAGACTTATCGATTCTGAATCTATTTTCAGATCTTGAATAGTTTTATTCTGTGTTTTTCTGGATTTCTTTAAAGGATTTATTCACTTCCTCTTTAAAATTTTCTATCATTTTTATAAAGGCTGCCCATCCCCCTACCCAGAGAATTATCTATTTTACAATATTATGGGCTGGTTTTTGTAGATTTGTTGTGCTTTAGTGGAAACATCATTTTCTGCCTCTTGTTACTTCTGTTTTTATGATGGTGTCTAGGTATCTAGGATTGGGATGATTATAGTGTTGCTGTATGGTTTTGTCCCTGTCTTGTATTTCTTTTCTACCTTGGTTTCTAATTTCTTCCTGGACATTAGGAGACTGTTGCTTATATGTTGCTTGATATGAAATTTTCTGTAGATCCCTTTTCCTGGTCTTCTTTGTATGTTCCCATGGAATCATTAATAATGTTGGAGGCTTGGAGAGTTGGATGAGTTGGAGGAAGAAAGGTTGGAGGAAAAGATTTTTGTGATCATTGGGGATGGCAACAGAGAGGGAATCTAGACCAGTGAAGGTGCTGTGCTTCAGAACTGAGGATGAAACTGGATAAATTGAATTTGGAGAAGCAACAGGAGAGGTGATATTTATAGTCAGCTTAACTGATTCCTTGGCAGGTGTAGACTTTTGGTTAGCAATGGGTACCTCCAGGAGTTGGGAACTGGGATAAAGCCACGAGTAAGAGGCAGTTTAGGAGAGGAAGATCTATGTGAGCCACAGGACATTGAGAAAGGAGGCAAAGGGTGATTGCAGCAGGTGTTCTCTTATAGCACTGGAAATTAGACTGGAGGAACAGAGAGGTAAATATCTGCAGTAAGCTTAAGATTTACTGACAGATGGGTTATCAGAGTTGCCTGCTGGAGTTCAAGTGGATTCCCTGGCCTGCTACACTGGTGTGTTCCTAGATAATCTATATTTGAGGGGGTTTAGAACAAATATCCATTCATTATATTCTACTGTGCATAATTGTTTTCTTTTCCTTTCCTTTTTCCAAAGCTGCCATGATATGGACCAGAGAAAATGTACAAACTTCCCCAGAATGACTAAATAAATCTAAGTAGTTTATACAACCTAAAACTATAGATTGCTCAGTTTAACCATTTTTATTTAAATTAAAAGAAAAATACTGAAAATATAAGAGATTACCCTGTTGCTATTCAAACCTTCAACTCTATAGATACATACTAAGTGATCTGATTATAAGTGGATAATTGATAGCTCTCCCTGTCTTTTAGCTCCCTTAAAAATTAACATAATTGATTAATACCAAATACAGTGATGGCATGGAGAAAGGGTAAAAAATATGTAATACATATCTCATAAAAATATATGATCCATAGTCTTTTATATTCTTCAATAATCCAGACACTGAGAAAACACTCTTTTAGTAATCTCATGTAATATTGAAGTCAAGAACATGAAAATTTTTACATAGCTAAAACAGTAACATACCCCTTCCCTTAGTTGACATTCATTCATAAGCATATAAGCAAAAATTTAGAAAAAAACTTTGCATTTTGTATGCTTGGAAATTATTATACCTCAAATTTGTTTTTCTTGGTGAAGAAAATGATAACAGAAATAGTTACTAAGAAGCCCAGTTTCCTCATTCCTATCAAAACAAGAAAATGAGCTCTGAACAATTGATATGTGCCTGGATTTAATTTCACCCACTGAAATCTACAGGTAGAAACCCAGCAAAAGTGATATTTACTTTTCATCCTTGTAAGATTATAGAATAGGACCCTCTAAGCCAGGCCCACATGATTGGTACTAAAAAATTATTAGAAAATGGATAAATACGTATGGGTTATCCATGAAACTTATGATTATTTTTGTCTATCAAAGTAAATGTAATGCATTAATGGAGCAATAAAAAAAATTTCAAAGTAATTAGGAAAAATGAGTGACTTTTTTCAGAATTCAGAAAATTGTAGTTATGGATCTTTGTCCCATAACTGAATTGTACATATTTCTGCATAGAATATCATTAAGTAAACTTGTATCATACATGCATTTCTTAATCAAGCTCTTTTGGCACAATTTCAATGGACATCTTCTTGTTAGTTTCTTGTTAAGTGCACAGGACTAAATCATTACTACTTTTCATATAACATTAGGATAGAGGATATACTGTATTTTTCAGTATTATGTGGCATTTATATATATTAACTTTGGTTTTAATAGGTTATTTCTGATATACATCTTGTTATTTAAGAAAGTTCTCTAGATATTCTTAGTGGGAAAAATAAATCTCTATGTTATCATTACTTTTATTTTAATATACATATTTCAATAAAGTTGTAGTTTTAAAAATAAAGACATCTAAATTGCTTTGGGATCATTTTTTCTGTGATTTGCTTGTTATAGCTAGCATAAATGAAAATTCAGACGTAGTGCAAGCTTTTTTCAGTTTAGCATAATGTATTGCCTTTCCAAAAGAACTCTTTCTCATAGGGGTACATTTAATTGATACTGAAAATTCTTTCTTTCCTTGTGTATGTTTATGTCTTGTGTGTGCACAAATCTCGGACAAAGCTCTACTGGTACAGGTGGATACTAACAATTGATCCTCGGTCCTCTGCAAGAGGAGAAAAATGCTCTTAACTACTTAGCTATGATTTTTAATGAAGCAGATTATACTTTTTGCTTTGTTATAGTAGTCAAAATGATGGTCACCATAGTCATCTAAACCATGAAGACAACACAGATAATTCCGAGATCTTGATGTAATAGACTAATCTCTGCAAAAAGAATACTGGGAATGTTTGGAATTTTCACCATTTCTTTCACTAACAAATCAAGGACTTTAGAAAAATGGGACTCTACAAAGGCCTTGAGGACAAACTACTCTAAACAGTGCCTATAGCTGCACTTATGGTCATTTTTTTGAGAAAATGATAGTCATTACCTTTATCATAATGGGGCTGAGAAGATCATGCAAGCACCAATGCTCTGCCCAGAGAAAAGTTCAAAGACAGAAAGGGTAAATAGAATACAGTATTGTGGCGACTTAAGATTTGTGATGTCTTATTGGATTTTGGGGTTGAAGTTGGTCATATCTCAAAAGAAAGTAATAAACACATAAAAGTGAAATCATGTGGAGTGTTATTAATTTTCTTGAGAGAATAAATTTTCCACTTAAAGTATTTTATTTAACTTTGCAACCTGTCTCCAAATTTTGGCCAAATCCAATTACAAATATCTTCTGATAATTTTAGCATTTCAATCATAATATTTCCCTCATTAAAACTAGCATTGTGATTGTGGCTTGGGCATAACTGGATTTCTATTTGTTTTCTTTTCCAGCTGCTTAAAGTCAATTAAGTGAGCTATTTGTTTTGTGGGGTAAACTAAAATAACTAATATCAAATAATTTACTCATGAAGTATATGTAAATATATTTATATTTATTTTGGATCAATTCTCTTATCATAAAAATGATTGCAGTTTTGTGTTCACCCAAGGTTACACTCATATTAGCTACAGTCAATTTTCAGCAAAAAAGAAATATATATATTTTATATTAATGGAGTCAAATTGCTTTTAAAATTAAGTCTTAGGGGCAAACGTAGTCTGAAAAACAACTCTTGTTATAAAATATGGAGTATTTTAGAGCACTGTTGAGACTGATCTCAATCATTTTCACAATTTACATATGTAATCTTTCTTCTTTTTTTTTTTTGGATTTGCAAATACAGTTTATTTTACAGAAATTCAACATTATAAACAGCAGGCACCTCCCACCCGCCCCCTCCCCCCACCCGCCCCCGGGCACAGACCATGCTATGCGAGAGTGAGCAGTGATGCGGCCTACTGCTTTGGGTGAGAGTGGAGCGATGGAGGCTGCCTGCGCCGCGTCCTGCCAGCCCTGCGCACGCACATGCCTGCCCGACGCACAGGCCATCACAGTCCGTCGGGCCCAGCCTATGCTGGACCAGTTACATGGATCCGGCCCAGTTCTCCAATTCCTTCATGTCCTCGTCTTCCTCTTCCTTCTTCTTGGTGGGTTTGGACGGTAGGGCTACAGAGGGGACATTTGGTAGAGGGACTGTTTCCGGCCCACTGATCTCCAGCAAATTCTTGTCTAGCTCTTCTTGTTCAAGCTCCTCCAACTCTGCCATGAGCTCATCCTCGTCAAACTCTTCTCCAAAGCCTACAGGTTTGGAGATAGCTATGGAAATCTCTTCTGCAAGTTCTTGCTGGTCAGCAATGTCCTGCATTAATTCGTCCACTTTATCAATGTCCATGTTGTCATGGGCAGCCTTCATGGCCTTAGCGGCTTAGCCCATGTTCTTGAGCACCTCCGTGTTGGTGTTGGCGTTCTCCAGGGCCGCCCGCTGGAACTCGATGGTTGACAAGGTGCCGTCGATCTGGGCCAGCTGCTTCTCATACCTCTTCTTGCGCTTCAGGGCCTGCAGCGCCGCGCGTTTGTTTTTGGTGCCGTGCTTCTTGGCAGCCGTCAGCTCCTGTTCGATCTTCTTCTCCAGGAACTCCTGCTTCTTGCTTAGCATCTCCTCTGTGTCCCGAAGCCGCTGGATGGCCTCCTGGGGGGTCGGGCCGCCCTTGCCCGCCTTACCCCCTCAAGCCCCGAACAGCTTTCCGAACACCGACATGGTTGCTGCTCGCCGCGCCGCCTCCGGCACGCGCTGCGGCTCGGCTCGGCTCGGCTCGGCTCGGCTCGGCTCGGCTCGGCTCGGCTCGGCTCGGCTCGGCTCGGCTCGGCTACCTACATATGTAATCTTTCTTTTGCTCATTATGTGGTAACAGTAGACACTAGATAATCAATATGAACAATCTTTAGTTTTATTCCATTTTTGGCTCAACTATAAGTAGTAGGGCCATAAACTGTCCATGAAGACATCTTTATTTAAGTTTCAGGGAAAGTATTTTTAATAAGTGACTTTAAGTTTCTCTAGGAAAGGAGAATAACCCCAAAATAGCTTGCACTCATATGGACAGGAAAAACAAAATCCTTCACAGAAGAGTTAGGAGTAATTTCAACAGTATCCTGTCTTAATGTCATCCCAGTTCCCTAAACTATGCTCTTTTAAGTTTGAGAAACAAAAAAAGTAATTGTATTTTTCACATTTCTGAGTATAGTCTATAAAACTTATATAGTCTTAGCAAGAATCTGTTTCTAGCATTGTAATACTTTGTAGAGCTCTAGTATCCTCTGGCAATAGGCTCATTTGTACATCTTTCTTTTCTTAAAAACAGATATTTTGTTGTTGTTCTGGAATTATTCTCCAAATAACTGGTGTTATGTATTTAGATAATGCCACTTGATGAAACTCAACAGAAAGACAAATCCAACAAAACAACAAAACCAAAACAAAACATAAATCTTTATACAGAAAATGCCAAACTCTACAATTTTTTAAAGCTTGCCACTCTAGCTTGGAAAGCAACTTATTTGACCAACCATCTTCTAAACAGCTACTTTGTTTTCCTGAAAGAGAATGCTATAAATAGATTTAAATTTTGATATTTATTGCTATATACTGATGATTATCACAGCAATGTCTATCCAATATTAGAAGAGAAAGTCTAAAAGAATTTTCAGGAAAATTATATGTTAGATTTTCTTGACTATAACAACATACCTTTGCAATACAACTTAAGATAAAGTATATCTACTCTTATTCACAATTTCAGAAGTTTCATTCCATTGTGGAAGAGAGAAAGGAATAGATCAGGGTAGTTCATCTAATGATAGTTTTGTATTTCTCAAGCTGATTAATATTATAGTCAGGATTAACCATCACATAGGCTCCATTCTATCCTGTCAATTGTCTTTGTGGATTTCATTTCCAAGAATTTTCGTGTTCAAAACCATTGAATGAATAGATTATACTAAAACATACACATGGTTTTTCTCTTTTCTAAGGGCTGCCTCTCGAGTGGTTACCATGGTATTACAATAATGCACGCATATATTTAGATACCCACATATGATTTTTACTCAAAGAGTCTGTGTTATACATATTGCAGGACACATGTATTTTCCCTGTTTTCGTCTCCACATGGAAATTTATGTTAATCTATGTTCTGTGTTATTACTGCCTTTATTCAAGGTAAAATATCATGTTGATCAATTAAATGGTCACCTCCTTTGAGACATTCTATTCACACCTGCTTTTCAGGTCATTTCCAAATGTCTCTGTAAAAAGGTGACAATGAATATTTGAAAAACAAATGAATATCTTTTATCTGTACTTCAGTGTTTTACTTGACACCAACGTATGACCCCACTAAACATTCAGTCAAATATTTCCTAACATACACTTGGAAACTCTGCTTAATATGGTAAAAAAATGTATTTAACATTTTACAAATATTGAAGAAAGGAAATAATCTGAAGTCTTAAAAGTAAGAATATTTTAATGTGGAATGTAAAGTCCAGCCAACTAGCTGACACTGAGAAACAAATAGGTAAATATAGAATTTCAAGTGCATTTCAAGTGCAGGATCATTGAGCCAAGTTAACTTCAGTACATAATGAGACAAAATCCAGTTGTACAACACAAGATGAATGATGAGTGTTATCAGCTGAAGGTATATGCATTAACTACCAGATCTAGAGCATCCCTTTACTATATAGGTCACTATATAGGTTAAGGGGTAGCCTGATGGTTGCAAATCTTTGCTTCCTAGTTCTCATTCCTTTGATGGACATGTAACAATATTCTCCCACATCTTAGCTCTTAAACTGGCCCTTTGGCCAGATATAGGTTTAAATTAAGTTCAAGTAGTAATTAACAAGAAAAAATGCATGCAAAATTTTCATGTACTTAGGGATTTTCATTAGGAATAAGGGAAAAGAATTGAGTGGAGCGAGATTTTTTATGATTTTTTTAGGAAAAGAAGATAAGTAACAGAACATTCAAATTACAGAACTACTGAGCAGAGATAACTGTGAAATGTAAACACATATGAAGATTTTCATGGAAGCAGACCACTTTGCACATCCCTAAGCACATGGCTTTGAGATGATAAAAGGTGCCTCTAGTAAAGAAGAGTTTATGTCCTGCATCAGTCAAGTAAATTAAATGAATTTAACATCCTTCTGCATTTTAACCTTTTTTAGCTTTAAATCTTGAGTCTTGAAGGGAGACATATTATGATTTTCAGTAGATATAAATTCTATAAATTGAACTCATTATAGGCATTTTATTTATCTCAAAATAGTGTGCTTTCCTTGATTTTGCTCATACCATATTGCTCATGTTATTCCATTAAATCAAGTCCCAAACCATTTCCATTAGTAGAGTGATAAATGGAAATGTAAGTTTTTTTATTATTTTATTTTATTATTACAAATTATTGTTTTAAAATAAAATAAGAGTAAAATTTTCAAGATTATTTGTAGTTTTCATTATTCATGTCTGTATTTATGCTATCTAGTGAACATGACCATATTTAATTTAATCTTCTGCATGCATACAACCAATACAATGATCCAAACTGATGCTAGAAAGGGTAAACTAAAAAAGTTTTAATAGTATGCTATTTTTCATAGTACAAAGTAGGTTATTTCTATACTTCTAGTAAAACTGTAATGAAGAAACCTACAAGCTGAACCTAGAGCAAACATGTGGATGCGTGGCAGTTATTTGGAAGAAATTTTACTAAGTTGTTGTCATTGCATAAGTAAGCAATGTCCTATATTAAGACAGATGAGAATACTTTTCCTAATTAAGAAAATATAAATTCTGTCTCTACATGTTGGTGCTGTTCCACTCTTTACAATACTACCACAGTGTGAGAGAGTTTATGATTATTTCTTTTATTGGTACATGTATTTATACTTATATATGAGCAGTGGCAGTTTGAGGAACTCTCTAATATTCTTCTTTAAGATTTAGATCACTTTTATTATAAATTGCATTTGATTAAACTGTATAGAAGTCCTAGAATCATGTTCATCTACACCAAGGTATTCTAAAAAGTAAATTACACAAACCCTTTTAATAGCATATGAACATGTGCCACAATAATTATTCTTTCCTTTACATTCCATCGACAATATGATATATTCCTTAAGGTGTAGTGGAATAAGTGGTTTATAATACAGACAAATATCTGTATTGATATTGTGCCTTGGAAGACCCTTCTTCTTTGGGGAAAAATATGGCCACTTGCTTTATTACAGCAGTACTTCATTATCCGAAATCACTTTTCTATGATGTTCTCCAATAAAACTTTCATGGGTTCCAAATCATTGTCAATAAAGAAAACATTCTAATAATATGAATTTAAATTCAGAATTCATATATCTTTCTTTATGGAATGTGTGTAATCATCTGTCAAAATAATATATGTTTATTTTTATATCTGTGTGTGAACCATGGCATACATATGAAAGTCAAAAGACAAACTTAGGTTGTGAATTTTTCTTCACTGTCCACGTTGGCTGAGGCAAGATCACCCAATCTTTATGGCTGAATGTACCAGTCTATCTGGAAAACAATCTTCCAGGGATTTTCTTCTATTTGACTGCCACTTCCCTATAAGAATTTTGGAACTGTAATGCTGCTGGGCAACAATATTCAAATGTATCTGGATATTAGGAATCTGAACTCAGACCCTCATGATGGACTAAGTGCTTTAGCCACAGATCTTTCATGCCAGTGTGATTATATATAAGTGTACAAATAGAAACATAATTCCTTAAGGAGATTATGGAGATATGAGGCCAGGAGAACAGACAGGGAATAACAATACTATTTCAAACATTTCTTTAACTAGTCTAAGATAGCATACAACCAGACACACTAAACCTGTTACAAAAAAATAGTAGGGAAGAGCCTTTAACTCATTGGCATAGGAAACAACTTCCTGAATAACAGAACACCAATATCTCACCCTCAAAATTCAAAAATAGATAAATTGAACCTCATGAAACTGAAAAGATTCTGTATCCCAAGGACACTGTTGACAGAACAAAGTAACAGCCTACAGAATTGGAGATCTTCACCAATCCTACTCTGATAAAGGGATAATATACAAAATACATAAAGATCTCAATACATTAAACACCAACAAACAGAATAATCCAACTGAAAAATGGGGAACAGAGCTAAACAGAATTTTCAAAATAAGAATATCAAATGGCCAAGGAACATCTAAAGAAATGTTCAGTGTCCTTAGTCATCAAGGAAATGCAAATCAAAATTCCATCTGAGATTCCATCTTACACCTATCAAAATGGGTAAGATCAAAAATTCAAATGACAGCACATGGATGTGGAGAAAGGGGAACACTCCTCCATTGCTGATGGGAGTGAAAGCTTGTACAATGACCTTGGAAATCAATCCGGTGCTTTCTCAGAAAATTGTAAATAGTTTTACCGCAAGACCCAGCTGTAACACTTTTGGGCATATACACAAAAGATGCTCTACAATACAAGGACATTTGATCAACTATGTTCATAGCAGCCTTATTCATAATAGCCAGAACCTGGAAACAACCTAGATATCCCTCAGTCAAATAATGGATAAAGAAACTATGGTACATTTACACAATAGAATACTACTCAGCTATTAAAAAACAAGGAAATCTTGAAATTTGCAGGTAAATGGATGGAGCTAGAAATGATCATCCTGAGTGAGGTAACCCAGTCTGAGAAAGACATCCACGGTATCTACTCACTTATAAGTGGATATTTAGTCCAACATAGATGTCCTCTGAGAGACTACATCCATTATCATCTTCATTAGGAAATATTTGGGGTTATTTTATTGTGTTTCACATGTGGTGGAGTTTACAGAACTGATTGCTTTGGGATAACTGAGTTCTGGAGATGCTATAATATTGTGGCTTTTTTTATTTGTGTGTTTTTTTTTGTTTGTTTGTTTGTTTTGAGACAGGGTTTCTCTGTGTAGCCTTGGCTGTCCTGGACTCGCTTTGTAACCAGGCTGGCCTCAAACACACAGCGATCCGCCTGTCTCTGCCTCCCGAGTGCTGGGATTAAAGGCGTGCGCCACCACGCCCGGCTTTATTTGTGTTTTTAATATGACCTTAACCATCTTGCTGTATCTCGCATTGGTTAGTAGTTTTTGTTGTCCTACTCTGACCTTTGAGAGCAGCTTGTAGGTGAGTGACTATCAGTTGAGACATCTCCCTGAGAGGATCAGATAACTCTTCAGGTGGATCAGGCATGTAACTTGGGAACAGACATGGAACTTTCCATCGACGACTTGGGTGGCATGAGGTAGTATCTACAGGTCTTCTCTCCTCAGTGAGACACTGGTGTTTTGTAGCCCATAGTTCCTTCTGAGACTCTGAAGTGCAGATGCTAGTCCTTGAAGCCTGTGACTGGATCTGTGTGGACCATGGAACTTTCTGTGTATTGGCTGGGTGACCTGAGGTCAAATCCACTAGTGTTCCAGACTGTGGGGTCTCTTCTTGGCTAGAAGCCCTAGATACTACTACTTATGTGGCACACAGCTCTCTCTGAGCACTTGAGGTCAGAGCCAGCATGCACCATCAGAAATGTGGCTAGTTCTTGCAGCCTGACATGTGCTTGCAGGGACCCAGGGACTTTTCTGTGGGTTATCACAGTGACCCAAGGCTGGACCCACCTGTGCTCCACACAGTGTGGACTCCTTTCATCTGGGAATCACCAGCACTAGTATTGGGTTGTTCTCAATTCAGTCCTGAGGATGCTGTGCAGTCACTGCTGTCCTGCTGATTAAACATCATGTGTGTTCGATTATATGTGTGTGTAGTTAATATACTCATTAATTTATGTTAAAATATTTATTCTTTGAGAATTCCATACATTTGTACAATAAAATATCATTGTATCGGGCCAAAATTTCTCCCATCAAATGCTCTTCAAGTTCCACTCAAACCCATTCCCCTCGCAGCATCTTTTCTTTTTCTTTTATTAACCCATAAATTCAATTAGTGCTGGCCACAAACGCATGACTATGGCATTATCCAGTGGAGCACAAGCTACCAAGTAGTGGTTACATCCTCAATGAAGAAAGATTATTATTCTCTCAGAAGCTATTAACTGTTATTGGCCAGCAGTGAGGCCTGATGGGCTAATTCTCCTCCCATGCTATGATTCTGGTTCCTTTGATAGTGTGAAGCTCTTGTATAGTTAGACACTACTACTGAGGGTTCATGATAGCAATACCTGTATTATATCCTAAAGTCACATTTGGCAGGCAATGATGTCTTTGGATCACACAGCTCCCTCTGAGCTCCAAATGTCAGATGTTGTGCATCCCACAATAAATTTAACTTTGTTTGTTTGTTTAATTTTTTATTAATTTATTCTTTTATTAATTATTAATTTATTCTTGTTACATATCAATGGTTATGCCATCCCTTGTATCCTCCCATTCTTCCCTCCCTCCCATTTTCCCCTTATTCCCCTCCCCTATGACTGTTCCTGAGGGGGACTTCCTCTTCCTCCCCCTGTAAATGCTTATAGGTCTCTTCTTGGTAACCTGCTAATCTTCCTTTGAATGCCACCAGGTCTCCCCCTACAGGGGACATGGTCAAATACGAGGCACCAGAGTATGTGTGAAAGTCATACCGCACTCTCCACTCAACTGTGGAGAATGTTCTGACCATTGGCTAGATCTGGGTAGGGGTTTAAAGTTTACCGCCTGTATTGTCCTTGGCTGGTGCCTTAGTTTGAGTGGTACCCCTGGGCCCAAATCTGCCTATCATAATGTTCTACTTGTAGGTTTCTAGGACCCTCTGGGTCCTTCTACGTTGCTATCCTCCCATGCTTCTCTCATTTAGAGTCCCAATAGGATGTCCTCCCCTCTGTCCTAGTTTCCTGGTAAGTGAAGGCTTTTCATGGGACATGCCCCTTGGGCAAGTATGCAGATATAAGTGAGTATATACCATTTGTGTCTTTCTGCTTCTGGGTTAACTCACTCATTATGATCATTTGTAGCTCAATACATTTATCCACAAATTTTGGGAATTCCTTGTTTTTAATAGCTGAGTAGTTTTCCATAGTATATATGTACCACAGTTTCTTTATTCATTCTTCTACCCATCAGAATGGCTAAGATCAAAAATTCAAGTGACATCACATGCTAGCGAGGATGTGGGGAGAGAGGAACACTCCTTCATTGCTGGTAGGAATGCAAACTAGTACAGCCACTTTGGAAATCTATCTAGTGCTATCTCAGAAAACTAGGAATAGGGCTTCCTCAAGACCCAGCTATTCCAATCCTTAGAATATACCCAGAAGATGCCCCACACACAACAAGAAAATTTGCTCAACTATGTTCATAGCAGCCTTATTCATAATAGCCAGAACATGGAAATTTAACTTTTTAAAATATTTATTTAGAGTAGTTGGACTATTGTCACAAGACATTCATTCCAGCATTTGGAACACAGAGACTGGCAGATCCCTGAGACTTCAGTACAGTCTTGTCTGCATAGGTAGTTTCAGGTTAGTCATGAACACAGAGTCAAAAATTATTTTAATAATGTATATGGGGGTTTAGATACCTGCCTGTGTGTGCATGTTTCCACGGAGGCCACAAGAGCATGTCATATACCCTTAAACTGGATCTATTGCCATTAAGATGCTTTAAAACCAATTCATGTCCTCTGGAAGAGCAGCAAGTGGCTAATGGTGATCAATGCCTCTAGCACTGGAAATCTGGGGATATTTCACACTTAAGCATATTCTTACAACTTACATTTCTTCTCAGAGTGAATTCTAGATAAAATAAACTCCTTGAAAAGGCTTCCCTTTTCCCTGGAAATGTCTACTCTGGAAGAGGCACAAGGGGGAAGAGTACTAGAGGGAAAGAGATATAAACCCCATGGCTTCTAATATTACAGATGTGTTTTCCGGCTCGACCTGCTCTCTTTCTAAAGAATGAGTCTTTTTTTTTTTTTGCTTGGTATCATTAAAATCCTGACTACTTGCTACACTAGTGTATCCCACCTGAATTCTTCTCTTCCAGAGCACAAAAAAATTAGACTCTTGGTGGAGTAGAGATCAGAGGAATATGGAGACAACTCCACAATAATAACATTTCCCCTCTCTTGTTGTGAATATTTTGGATAAAAAATTATCTTTTGTGTAACATATTTTCAAATTGGAAACATACACATACATTCACACTAACAAGTTTTCTAAAGTGTAGAAAAATAGAGCCAATATTTTATTTGTAAATGCCAAAACTCTCCTCTTTCTAAGTGAAGTACTGAACCAGTAAACCACAGAGACATTGTTTTAAGCACCATATTTAATCACTTTAACACACTGAAAGGCTCCATTTTATTGCTGAGTCTTTTATAAAAATCAATCATGCATTTAATGCCCATCTAAATAGTGCACATTACTCCAGGAAGAGTTTTCCTGAATTGAAAATTCTATGCACATTCAAGTTACCCCTTTCAAATATAAGTAACGTAACATTTGAGAACAGATAGTCAGATTTCTTTTACGACAAAATTTATATGTTAAAATTGTTTAAATTAAAAAAAAATAACTTCAGCAATAGAATACTATTCATCTCTGCCAATTTCTCATATTTGTGAAATTCCCAAGTGGTCTTTTAAATGGCAGTTCTGACAGTAAATGTTTTGAAAAGCCCCAAGGAGCCCTGGAAATCCAGATCACAAAACATGCAGAGGATATTAAAACATGGGAATGTTTAATATATCAGTATTACGAGCAGAGTTTTATAAGTAGGTATTTCCTTTAGGGTTGTTCTTTTGAATATCATCTACAAAATATTCACTGCCTCCAGCAGCCATGGCTGAAGGTACTTAAAGCCGCCATGTGAATGATCAATAATGATTTACAAGAAAATATCTAAAATAAAAAACTGCCCTTTATTTTCCTGAGAAATCATATGTCCTTATAATGTTTGTTGTGTAGTACACAGAATTGCTGGCACTTGCATATGTGTGTGTGTGTGTGTGTGTGTGTGTGTGTGTGTGTGTGTGTGTGTGTGCCTGAACAGTTGTCTGTGTGCATTTGTGTGTAAAATTTTGTTTTCAATACACCAAAAGCTAATTTCTCTCCATGGAACTAGAGTGTGTCAAATGTGGAAACATTTGAGGCAAATAGCAAAAATGTATTGTCTGTACATTTACTTTATTCTTTTTTTATTAATTTATTTATTCACTTTGCGTCCCAGCCAAAACTGGAGCTCCTCTACCCACACACCACAACTCATCAAGTTGCATCAGGACTGAGTTCATCCTAGTATACTGCGGACTGGCAAGGTAGTCTCATCAAGGGGAAGTGACCACAAAGCAGACAGCATAGTCCATATCAGAGACATCCTCCACTCCTCTTATTATTGGAAATATATGAAACCTGAGCTGCCCATTGGGTACATCTATGTAAAGGACCTAGGTCCACTCCATGCTTTGCACTTGGTGCTTCAAACTCAACAGACCTCTCTGGGACCTGGTTAGTTGTCTCTTTGTTGTTGTTGTTGTTGTTGTTGTTGTTGTTTTGTTTTGTTTTGTTTTTGTGGAACTATTGTCACTTGTAGGTCCTTTTATATTTTCACCCAATCTTCCACTAGACTCTCTGTGCTTTGGCTATGAACCTCAGCATCTGTTTCAAATCACTGCTAAGTGGAACCTCTCAGAGGACAACTCTGATATGCTTCTGTTTTCAAGCATAGCAGAGTATCATTTGTAATGCCAGGGATTAGCTCACTTCTATGAGGTGGGCCTTGGGTTAGGCCAGGTATTGTTTGGATATTCTCTCCATCTCTGCTCTATATGTCCTATCTTTAACACTGCATGTCTGGTAGGCAGGGAGAGTTTTGGATCAGTTTTTTAAGGTGGGTTGATACTCCCCTCCCTCCACTAGGAGACTTGTCTAATTATATGGTGTCCTCTTCAGATTCCATGGCTCTTGCTACTAGGATTTTAAGTTATAGCTCCCCTCATATCATCCCAAAGGCCTCTTCTTACTTATGTCTCCAGATTGTCACAGAGATGCCCTCACCCACAATTTCTGTTTCTTCTGCAAGGCGTTTGTTCTCCTGTTCCTGCTGTCCCCAGGACATATCTCCACCCTTATTTCTCTCTGTGCTTCCTCGCCTACCTTGTTCCCACTCTTCAAATACTACCACTGTCTATCCTATTTCCCATCTAAATGAGGTAAACATTTGAAATAAAAAAAAAAAAAAACAACTTAGAAAAAAATTAAAATACTTTCATGTTTGATTATTTAAATGCCAAGGAGAGGCAAAGCTGATATTTACATTTCTATTATTAAAAAAGCAGTAGGAGGTGGTGTCCAAAACTTGAATATCCCGAGACCGCTCTGATACTCTCGAAAAGTCATATAGGAACCAGACCTAAGAGCACAGTCCCCAAATACTTCTGACATTTCTGGTCTCCAGCTAGGATAATATCACCTAATATTTATCCAACGTAAGTTAACAGGCAAGAGAATCTTAAGTACTCTGATAGTGTTGCATTTACCTGAGCTTGCTGAAATTTCCCATCATTTTACTCTATATATAGTTGTGTAATTTCTGAAACAAATGTTATTTCTACTTTTAGTGAGTTTTTTGAAGACCCCTTGTACTATTTTCAAAATGATTACACTAGTTTACATTCTTACCAACAATGTACAACAGTTTTATTTACTCCATGTAATAGCCAGCAATTTATGTTTGGTCTATTTTGATAATAGATCATTTTTCATATATTTGTCAGACATTTGCATATCTAATTTGAAGAAATGTATAGTCAGATCATTTGCCCATTATTTATTATACTATTCTTTTGGCAATTGATGTGTTTAATTTCCTTATAAATTATGCATATATTATTTTGATTTTGATGATTCTATGTTTTTCTGAACTGAAACCTATTAGCTAACTTGTTCATATCATTTAATATAAGCCATTGAGATTTTGGTTAATTGCCATTTTTTGTTTGTTTATTTGTCTGTTTATAGCCTATCTGCAAAGTATCTTTCTAGTATTTGAACCTACAGTATTGGGATTATTTATAGATTTGTTAAACAAGAAAAACCTATGCTTGTACCATAATAGAAATACAGAATCAAAAATTTACATTTTGCAAGATTTTCAGAACCTTAGTCCCCATTAATATTTAAATATTATTTTACTGATTACAGTGTAATATTCAAACTATATTGTTAGTATGTTTAGTTAGCAAGTTAATTAATAATGTTAATTGATATTGTCACATTTATGACATTTAGATAAGTTATTACTTGTTTGCTCTAACACTCTAAGTTATTCAACAAATATAAATTGTAAGATGATGTTGACACAGAACACACAGCTCTCAATGCAAAGGGAATAGGTGTTTATTCTAGAGCTAATTAAAGCAACCATGGCCCATGGTCCAGCACCATAGACATAGGTACCCCAAATTCTATGTTCCAACATATAACCAGTATTGTGAAGTTTTCATCGTATTCATGCACATAAACCAAGGCAGCTTTAAAATATGGGTTATAGCAAGATAGGGGTATCGTTCCTTTATGCCTCAGAGAATACATGCCTACACTCTTAGCTTCTGGGTTTGTAGAAGCTAGAAGTCTTCTAAATTAAGAGATTATGTATGGAATTTTATCTATTTAGTCATAGGATGTTAGTTCCAACACAGCCAAAATGGGGGGGGGGGAAGTGTGGGACATTGTTCTGGTAGCCTGTGGGGAGGTGAGGGAAGCAGAGTCACAACCAGTTAACCAGGAAGCAGACTGCAGAGACCAGCACTGAGATGCAGATCTAGTTTAATGTGGAAGTTCACATGCATATAAACATACATCATCTAATCAACTATAGACACATTGCTATCATCCAATGAACCCTGATGGTGTGCAACCTACTTCAGGTGAGAGTATATGTAAGGAACAGCATATCCTGGTAGTGTCTGTAGATAAAGGGCAGGAAGCAGAAAACACCCTGGGATCAGCACCACTTTGTGGGTCTCTGTTTTGCCAGGACTCCATTATATGTCATCTAGTATACTAGAGTCTCAGGTCTGATGGAGCAGACACAGAAGCCATTCTTGTTTCTCATGGTACCTGTCTCTTAGAGACACCATCTATACAGAGACTGCTCCCTCACATGCCCCCTTTTTTATTATTTCAAAGATAAATAGTTCTTTTAGGTGCACTTTTTGAATATTTGTTTTACTTTTAATAAGCAATATGATCTTCCAGTTTGCAATATCTTACCCCAAAAGTAGGAAGAACAATCCATATATAACAAGTAATCAAATTTTTAGCTACCTTTTTGAACATCTTTGTCATATCAGACAAGGTTTTTATATCTACCCTGGCAGCCTTGATTTAAGTAACTTCATGATGTACCTATCGGAAAACTGTTAGTAAGGGATGTTTCCCTGTATCAGTAAGGTATTGTCTTTTGAGTTTTTGGCTGAGAAATTTTTAAGATGTGTTTGGTATTAGAAGAGACAGATAGATGTATACTGGAAATCACAGGTTACCTGAGATAAATCCCAGATGCCATTTACTTCGTGCTGTATAACACTGACTTGGTTATGGAAGTTAAGCATGCCTACTTGGAGGAGTTGGTTAACCTCAAGTAGGGTATTAGGCTGTTAGGCTTGACATATTTTTGAAGCCTGCAGCTGTCTGTAAAGTATTTTGCATGAAATTGTCACAGTGGCTGTTGTTGCTGAGGCAGTTAAATAACAAGGCTATAACTGTTACTATGGCTGAGAGAGCAAAGTCTCTCTTATGTCTTTGTAATACAGTTGGGAGGTTGTTATGGAAAGTTATCACCCCTTGTCATCCCTCTGTAGCATTAATAGGAAACCATAGGATTGGTATAACAATAAGGATGTGTTGCCATAATTAAGATTCCAGCTGGGAAGAGGATACAATTTACCTTAGAGCAAGTGGATGAAGATCAACTATAAGATAACCGTGACAGGAAAAAGAAGGCTGGTTGGACACAAGCACATCCTCTAAGGTTAATAACAGACACACAATGAGTTCTTTTGAGGGTGTTGAGAATGTGGAGTTTGTTCATAGGTTGGAACATAAATATCAGCACTCAGCATTGCCACAAGAGGCCTGAAATCTAAACAGGACCATGGTCCACCAATATATGGAGAGCCCCAAACTGATCTGGGTTTGCCAGCTTTAATGAGGTATTGGGTCCCACAGATAATAAGGGAGTATTCTCCCACAGACATATCTCTTAATATTCTACCTGAGAAGGCTGTGATGAAGGTTAATTGTAGAGGCAGAGGGAATGTGTTGGCAATAAACCCTTGGAATTATGGGATCCATTCAAGGCAGACATAACAACTTCTTCAAAGATTGTAATCATCACATACATAATGGATTTCCAGGTGAGAAATCATAATGGGTGGTCAGAAAACACATTTAGGTTTTGTATAAGAAAGGTGTCTTTGATACCTTCCATGCATCCATTCCTGAACAGATTTGCTCAAAATCACCCACCTAGGGGAAACTATTGTGGCACTGCATAGATCCTCCTTCTTTGGTACTGTATGATTAAACATTTGGCAAAATCTCCTGTGTTTATCTTGGTCAAGAGAACAAAATCAGGCAGGAAGAGTGTGGGCAGGTATACTCTTGGAGGAAAAACTCAACCAGAGAAGCCTCTAGATGAAAGAAGGCATAAAAAGTAGACAACATAGATAAATTAACTGGATAGTGGGCTTGATATTTTTTAGGGTTGTCACTGTAAATTGTTAGCAAGGGAAAGTCACAGAAGAAACCAGTCATCAGAAATGGAGTTCTAATTGCAACCCACAACAAGGGCTGACACTGGGCCTGAGATTTAACAGTATTAACAGCACACATAACCAGGAATAGGGAATAAGGTCCTTTCTCTGATTCCTCAGGGGACATGTTTTGGGCCTGAGTTACTAAGACTCAGTTACTAAGGGCTCCCTAAGAGATGGGGGCAGCTGGTGTAGGTTGTCTGTGCTAACAATATCTCTAATCTTACATTCTAGGTTATTCGCTCCATTTTCAATGTATGGTTTGATGGCTCAGCCAGGTACCCAAATACGCATTTCTGTTCACTCTGGGAAAACACTTGCTTAACCTTTACCTTTTGTTAGGAAAGGGTCAGGATTTCTTCATTGATTATTGATTTCACCAGGGAAATATTGGCAATTGCGTAGTCCAAGGAGCATTTCTTCCCAGTGCTAATAAGTAGTGGTTAATACAAATTTATCAAAAAAATTTAAAAACTTAACATAAGTTAAATTATTATAATTTTTTCTTGTGGACATGTATGAGTCCTGTTCATCAACACCCACCCTTCCCTAATAGTTTTTTTTTTTTTTTTAAGAAAAGCTTTTGCATTTTCAACAATGGCTTGTCTTTGGGGATTGTAGAGAATGCCAAGCTATGAGTGATATTCTAGTCAGTACAAAAGGCTTTAAATTGAGAACTTGTCTTATTGATACAGCTAGAATTTCAAGAACTAGGTTGAAGAGTTATGGAGAGAGTGGGAACCCTTGTGTAGTCTCCAATCTTAGTGGAATTTCTTTGAGTATCTCTCCATTTAATTTGAAGTTGGCTATAGGCTTACTGTATATAGTCTTTATTATGTTTAAGTATGTGCCCTGTATGCCTGATCTCTCCAAGTCTTTAAACAAGAACAGGTATTGGATTTTGTCAAATGCGTTTTGACATTTAAGGAGAATGTCATGTGGGTTTTTTCTTTCAGTTTGTTTATATGGTAGATAACATCGATGGATTGCCTTATAATGAACCATCTTTGCATGCTACGTATGAAGCCTACTTGGTCATGGTGACTGATATTTTGATATGTTCTTGAATTCAATTTGTGAGGATTTTATTGAGTAATTTTGCATCAATATTCATAAGAGAAATTGGTCTGAAATTCTTTTTCTTTTTGGGGTCTTTGTGAGGTTTCACTATCAAGGTGGCTGGCCTCATAGAATAACTGTGAAAAAGTTTCTTCTGTTTCTACTTTGTGGAACAGTTTTAAGAATATTGATATTAGCTTTTCTAAACTGGAAACATCTTGCCCTGAGCTTTTTTTTTCTTCTTTTTCTTCTATTTCCACAGCAGATATAGGACAATTCAATTGGTTTACTTGATCTTGACTCAGCTTTGATAAATGTAATATATCAAGAAAACTGTCCATTTCATTTAGATTTTCAAATTTTGTAGCATATAGGCTTTCAAAATCAGACCTAATGATTCTTTGTATTTCTTCCTTGTCTGTGCTTATGTCTCTCTTTTCATTTCTGATTTTGTTGATTTGGATAGTGTCTATTTGCCTTTCAGTTAGTTTGACTAAGGGCTTGACTATCTTGTTGATATTCTCCAAGAATCGTCCCTTAGTTTTGTTGATATTTTTAATTGTTCTCTTTGTTTCTAATTTATTGCTATCAATCCTGAGTTTGATTATGTCTAGCTGTTTACTACTCTTTGGTGTGTCTGTTTCCTTTTTTCGCCTAGGGCTTCCAGATGTTCATTTAAGTTGCTTGTGTGAGATTTCCAATCTCTTTATGAAAGCACTTAGTGCTATGATCTGCAGGGAAGAGAACCACAGAGGCTCACTGGAAGCACATACCGCGGGTGTTGTGAATAACTGGTCAAGAGTGATCCATACAGTATGGACCATGGATTAGTTAGACCTCTGGTCATCCAGCACCCCAGGAATGAGAACAGACTAGTCCCCCAGAGCCCGGACAGGACCCAGACTATAAGTAACAAGTTCTGAGTGGCAGCCTTAGTTGGTGAGTGGGCAAATTCAGTTTTTCAGACTGAATCTGTGGCAGGGCTGCATCAATCTTACTGGAATAGGGAAAGCTATGAGGGTGGATCAGGGCCTCAGAACATTCTCCCTGACTCACACAAGCCCATATTGGTGGCTACAGTCCCCAGTTGCTGAAAGCTCTGAGAAAAAAACTTAATAGAGAAAATTCCTACCCCCAGAGCCTGGTCTGGACCCTGCCTGCAAGTTGCAAGCTGCTGAAATCAGGTATACACAGCCATAGTGGCATGATATGAGACCAGAGACATTGCCAGTAGCCAAGGATTGCAATAGTCCTCTGGCCAGGGATGGGGCAAAACCAAACAGGTAGCCCCAGAAGACTACCCTGACACAACTGGTCACAACTGTCCCAGCCTAACCAGGTTCCACAGGCTAGCTGGGATTTTCACACTCTTGTGAGTGACTGGGATGGTCAGAGATAGAGCAAATATCTAGCCAACCAACAACAATCAAAAGGCAGTAGTTTCTCTCTCCTTGGCAGGCAAAACATAGGCTCTACTACCTGGTTAGAGCAGGCAGGAACCTAAACAATTTCTAGAAGCCAACAGGGGTTTACACAATCGAGGGTGACCTGAGCCTAGAACGCAAAGCCCCAGTGAAGTGAAGTCTTCAGGAACCAAAACCAGTGTGCCTGCCTCTCTCAGAGAGTAGTTTCCTGACCACCACAGGCAAAGGACCTCAACCTAAAATTACTCACCTACATATTGCTCTCAATGACCAGTGAAGGACTCTAGAAGATACCTCCCAACATCAGACACATCAAGATGACTAAAAGCCAGCATAAAAAGATGAACAACAAAACCCAAAATAATATGGCATCTCTGTGTACCAACTATCCCAAAGAAAGCAACCTGGAGAACTTGAGCACAATTGAAATATAAGAAAAAGACCTCAGATCCTTAGCAATGAATATGATAATGGAGGAAACAAATAAAATCAGTAAACAAATGCAGGAAGAGGCAGCCAAAGAGGTGGAAGACATAAAAGAGACCTATAGTCACTGGAAGGAATAAAAGAATATTCAACCAATCAGTTAAAGGAAATCAATATAACAGTTCAAGATCTGAAGGTGAACATGGAAACAATGGTAAAGACCTGGACAGAAGAAAAACAAGAAAGAGGATACTTAGAGAAGAAAGCAAACAACATAGAGGTGACTTTATCTAATAGAATCCAATAAATGGAGGACTGAATCTCAGGTCTAGAAGATAAAATCGTAAGTCTTGAAGCAACCATCAAAGAAAATGCTAAATCTGAAAAATTTATGACATAAAACATCCAAAAAATAAAGGACACTATGAAAAGACGAAATCTGAGAATAATAGGCATTGAGGAAAGAGAAGACGCCAGGCTCCAAGGCCCAGAAAATATTTATAACAAAATCATGGAAGAAAAATTCACAAATTTTAAGAAGGAGATGTCTATAAACATACAAGAGGCCTACAGGACACCAAATAGAGTAGAGCAGAAAAGAAAAACTTCCCTCACATAATAATCAAAACACAAATATACAAAACTAAGAAAAAAATTAAAAGCAGAGGGAGAAAAGGGCCAAGTGAGATTTAATGGCAAACCTATCAGAATTACACTGATTTCTCAGCAGAGACCATAAAAGCCAGAAGAGCCTGGACAGAGATCTTGTAAATCCTAAGAGACAACAGATTCCAGGTCATACTAATATACCCAGCAAAACTTTCAATAACAATTGATGGAGAAAACAAGATATTCCATGACAAAACCAAATTCAAACAATACCTCTCCACAAATCCGGCTTTATAGAAATTATTAGAAAGACAATTCCACAGCAAAAGGACAAGCTACAACCAAAACTGCAAAGGAAATGGATAACTACACTATCCCAAAACACAATCTCACAAATTCCTATGGTAACCAACATCAAAGTTAAAAGATCTTAACAAACACTGGTCATTAATATCTCTCAAGATCAGTGAACTAAATTCTCCAATAAAAGACACAGACTAACAGATTGGATGCATAAACAAGATCCAATATTCTTCTGAATTCAGGAAACACATCTCACCCACAAGGACAGACATTACCTCAGGATAAAAGGCTGGAAAAAATATTCCAAGCAAATAGTAACAAGAAGCAAGCTGTTATAGCCCTTCTAATATCAAATAAAATAGACTTTCAACCAAAATTAATCAAAAGGGACGAGGAAGGAGACTTCATACTCCTCAAAGGTAAAGTCAACCAAGATGATATCACAATTCTGAACATCTTATGCTCCAAATAAAACAGCAACCACATTTGTAAAAAAAAAAAAAAAAAAGAAAAGAAAACTATTAACAAAGCTTAAACCACACATCGATACCCACACATTAATAGTGGGAGAATTTAACACCCCACTTTTACTGAAGCATAGGTCATTGAAAGAGAAATTATGCCAAGAAATAATGACATTAACCAACACCAGGAATGAATGGATCAAACAGATATCTACAGAACAATTCACCCAAACACAAAGCATTATACATTCTTCTAAGTACCCCATGGAACCTTCTCCAAAATGGATCACATAGTAAGTGACAAAGCAAGCCTCAACAAATGAGAGAAGATTGAAATAATACCTTGTATCTTATCAGATGACCATGGCTTAATGCTGGACTTCAACAAAAACAGAAATAACAATAAGCCTACACATCCATGAAAACTAAACAACTCTCTACTTAATGACACCTGGGTCAGGGAATAAATAAAGAAATTAAGGACTTCCTGAAATTCAATGAAAATGAAGGAACAACATACCCAAATTTATGGGACATATTGAAAGTTGTGCTAAAAGGAAAATTCATAGAACTAAGTGCCTCTATAAAGAAAATTGAAATATCCCACATCAGCAACCTAACGACACATGTAAAAACCATGGGAAAAAGAGAAGCAGAAACACCAAAGAGGAGTAGACATCTGGAAATAATCAAATTCTGAGCTGAAAGCAATAAATTAGAAACAAAATGAACAATTCAAAGAATCAACAAAATCAGGAGTTGGTTCTTTAAGAAAATCAACAAGATAGACAAACCGTTAGCCAAACCAACTAAAAGGCAGAGAGAAACTATCCAATTCAACAAATCAGAAATGAAAAGGGAGACATAACAACAGACACTGGAGAAATAGAAAGAATCATAAAATCCTACTTTAAAAGCATACATGCCACAAAATTTGAAAATCTAAGGGAAATGGATGATTTTTCTTGATCGATTCCACATGCCAAAATTGAATCAAGGCCAGATAAACAAATTAAATAGTCCTATTTCTCTAATAGAAATAGAAGCAATCATTGATAATCTCCATACCAAAAAAAAATAAATAAATAAATAAATAAAAAGACCCATGTCAGATGGTTTCAGTGCAGAATTCTGCCAGACCTTCAAGGAAGAGCTAATACCAATACTCTTCAAGCTACTCCAAAACATAGAAATGGATAGAACATTACAAAATTCATCTATGATACCACAGTCACATTGAAACCTAAACTCAACAAAGAACCAACAACAAAAAATAATTTCAAATCAATTTCTCTTATGAACATTGCTGTAAAAATCCTCAGTAAAATACTCACAAAACAAATACAGTAACATATCAGAGATATCATTCACCATTACTAGGCAGGCTTCATTCCAGGAATGCAGGGATGGTTTAATATACAGAAATCCATCAATGTAATCTACCATATAAAGAAAGTTTAAGAAAAAAAACATATGATCATCTTACATGCAGAAAAAGCATCTGGAGAGATTGGGAATTCAAGGCACATACCTAAACATAATAAAAGCTATATATAGCAACCCAATAGACAAAATCAAATTAAATGAAGAGATAATCAAGGAAATTCCTCTAAAAGCAGGACCAGACAAGGCTGCTCACTTTCTCCATATCTCTTCAATATAAGTCTTGATGTTCTAGCCAGAGAAACAAGAAAATACAAGGAGATCAATGGGACCCAAATGGGAAAGTAGGAAGTCAAATTATCCCTATTTGCAGATGATATGATAGTGTATAAAAGTGAATCTCAAAATTCCACCAGAGAACTCCTACAGCTGATAAGCACCTTCAGCACATTGGCTCAATACAAAATTAACTCAAAAAGTCAGTAGCCTTCCTATATGCAAATGACAATCAAGCAGAGGAAGAAGTTGGGAAAACTACACCCTTCACGATAGCCACAAGCAATATAAAATATCTAGGAGTAACTCTAACCAAGCAAGTTAAAGACTTGTTTGAAAAAACCTTTAAATCTCTGAAAAAAGATATTGAAGATGACATCAGAAGATGGAGGGATCTCCCTTGTTCGTGGATCAGGAGAATTAACACAGTAAAAATGGCCATATTACCAAAAGCAATTTACAGATTCAATGCAACTATCAAAACAATTAGAAAACATTTTAAAGACATCGAAATATCAATTCTGAACTTCATATGGAGAAATAAAAAAACCCAGAATAGTAAAAACAATCCCATAGAATAAAAAAAGCCTCTGGAGGAATCTCCATACTCGATCTCAAGCTGTACTATAGAGCAACAGTAATTAAAAAGCATGGTACTGGCACAGCAATAGGCTGGTGGATCAATGGAATCAAATTGAAGACCTAGAAATGAATCCACACACATATGGTCACTTGATTTTTGACAAAGAAGGCAAATCTATTCAATGGAAAAAGGATAGCATCTTTAATAAATGGTGCTGGTCTAACTTGATATCTACATATAGAAAAGTGCAATTGGACCCATATTTGTCATCATGCACAAAACTCAAGTACAAGTGGATTAAAGATCACAATATAAAAGCACATACACCAAATCGGTTAGAAGAAAAAGTTGGGAAGAGCCTGGAACACATTGGCACAGGAAACAACTTCCTGAACAGAACACCTACAGCCCAGGCCTTAAGGTCAACCATTTATAAATGGGACCTCATGAGGCTGAGAAGCTTCTGCAAGGCAGAAGACACTGTCAGCAGAACAAAGTAACAACCTAAAGACTGGGAAAAGATCTTCACCAACCCCAAAATCTGACAAAGGTTTATCCAAAATGTATATATATATATATATATATATATATATATATATATATATATATATATATATATATATATAGGTTTATCCAAAATGTATAAAGCACTCAAGAAATTAAACACCACCAAACCAAATAACCTAATTGAGAAAGGGGTCTCAGAACTATACACAGAATTCTCAACAGAGGAATATTGAATGGCTGAGAAACACTTAAAGAAATGCTCAACATCTTTAGTCATCAGAGAAATACAAATCAAAATGACTCTGAGATTCCATCTTATAACCATCAGAATGGCTAAGATAAAAAATTCAAACAACACCACATGTTGGCGAGGCTTCCTCAAGACCCAGTTATTCCAGTCCTTGGAATATACCCAGAAGTTGCTCCAGCATGAAATAGCAGTAAACATTGAACCCCTACCCCGATTTAGCAAATGGACAAGAGATTCTCCACAGATGAGTTGAAGAGTGGAGAAAGGGGAATACTCCTCCATTGCTCATGGGAGTCTAAACTTGTACAATCCCTTTGGAAATCAATCTGGAACTTTCTCAGAAAAGTGGCAATAGTGCAACCTCAAGACCCAGATATACCACTGTTGGGCACATGTCTTAAATATTCTCCACCATACAACAAGGGCTTTTGCTCAGCAAGCTTTATAGCAGCTTTATTTGTAATGCCAGAATCTGGAAACAACCTAGATTTTCCTCAACCAAAGAATGGATAAAGAACCTGTGGTACATTTACACAATGGAATATTACTCAGCCATTAAATACAAGGACATCTTGAAATTTGCAGGCATATGGAATAAACTGGAAACTATCTTCTTTAATGAGGTAATGGAGATCCAGAATTTTATATACTCACTTATCACTTGATATTAGCACAACATAGATGTCTTCTGAGAGATTTGACCCAGTTGGGGATTGGGACAGATCCTGGACTTGCTGCTGGACTTTAGGTGGATAGCTGAGAATGCTAAGGAAGAATTGAAAGCTTGAAGGACCTAGAGGGTTCAGGAATCCCAAAAAGACACCATCAAGACTGCTGGATCTGGAGCCTGTTCAATATGTTACAGGAAACAAGGAGAATGCATGTAGATAACTTGGATCCGATTTTCAGGTATAGCCAGTAACCATCTCATTCTCCATGTTTGTAAGGGGAGAATAGGCTGCCTCAGACATGACCTCTGGTGCTCTGATTTGATCACCTCTTCTGGGTAGGGAGACTGTAGGGACTCACAGAGGAAAGGGATACAATTTATTCTGATGAGACCTGATAGGCTGTGTTCAGATGGTATAGGAGAAAGGACATCCCTTTTCAGAGGTCTAGGAGAGGGGACAAACATGGAAGAGGGAGGAAGAATAGGAACAGGAAGATATAATCAAGGGGATAACAATTATGATGTAGTGTGATAAATTATAATAAATAAAAAATGAGAAAAATTGAGAGCTTGTGTAGGTGGGGACATTGTCTCTTTTTAGTAGCATAAGGAAACTTTGGCAGTTTTAATAGCAAAGATGGCATTTTATGAATTTTCTTTTGAAAGTGCTAAGGCAAAATGAAGTAAGAGTAAGTATCAATAATCACATGGACATATTTTTCACATCCAAAAGGGGAACCATGAATAACATCCATCTGCTAAACAGTTAGGGCACAATCCTCAAGGATTTGTGACTATGGCCTGCAAAGTGTCTAGTGAGAGGAGTGATGTGCAAGTGACACAGCTCTGAACTAAAAGTTTGCAGGTGACTTCTATTAAATCTAGAAATAAATTGTGTAGAGAACAAGCAAAGTTATGAAAGTGAGCATGTAGCTTTCTAGCTTGGTCTAGTGCCAAAAGCATGAAGGCAGACACAGCTTGATCCACCAATGTGTTTTAATAGAAGCGGACGTGTTGATTATAGAAAGGAACAGATTGTTGTTCAATTAGCATCTGGAGTCATAGCAAAAAAAAGGGGGAGGTTCTGCTGCTTTTAATGTATCATGGGGCAAAGATTCCGCCACATTAGTGACTATGACTATTAGTGACTAAAAATATTGAGAGTGGCTTGATGGTCCCAGAGGAGTGTCAGGATGACCACGAGTTCACCATGCTGAACTGATTTTTTATAGGAATGAGTGCTTTTTTTCCCTACTAAGTGTAAGATAGCAGAGTTTTGTCTTACATGCATTTGTGAATCCTGAAGCTGCATTTGGAATGGGTGGAACAGACAAACCTAATATATAGGATTGACATTTATAGCAAAATAGACCATTGTTCTTCTTTGCATATTGGTTTTTAACCTAACCATGGAACATCAATAGAAAAGTTTATACTGTGTGGTAAGAGTAGAAATTCCAAGCTAATAGGTGCTGGGAACTGGTAAGTACAATTTAATCTGGGTCTTTTCCTACTGAGAAGTATTAAGAATTTTTGGGCAAATGTAAAAATACCATCTAAGAATGGGGTGATCTTAGGGGCCAGGAAGTATTTTAAAATCATCCAGTAGACAATCTGACTGCGGGAGGGAGGCTGATATGTATTCCTGGGTGGAAACAGAGGTATTGTGATAATCAGTCCCCAGAGCTATTTATTTGAATTGTATCTATGTAGCACAGTCTAGTTTAATCCTGTGTTTGCTATTTTGTGTCTTTTTTGAACCTCCTCTGTGATAGTCAAGAGTTCTTTGGGTCTCTTTTTGTTTTAGAAAAGGCTGAAGAGAGGGATCAATTGGTCTGTGTTTACAGGAAGTGAAGGCTGTATACCCAGGCATGATTTCCTAAAAAAGTCTGCATAGACAATAAAGTTCAGGAAGTTGGTACTTCAAATTGCAACCTGTGTGGCTTTATTGTATTATTATTTTTCGTTTACCCAAGAAACATGTAAAGCTCCTGAATCTGCACCTTTTCAGCACCTACTTTCTTTTTTATTTTTAATTAATTTATTCTTGTTATATATCAATGGTTATCCCATCCCTTGTATTCTCCCTTTCCTCCCTCCCTCCCATTTTCCCCTTATTCCCTTGGCCTATGTGACTGTGACTGAAGGGGACTTCCTCCCCCTGTATGTGCTCATAGGGTATCAAATCTCTTCTTGGTAACCTGGTGTCCTTCCTCTGAGTGCCACCAGGTCTCCCCTTCCAGGGGACGTGGTCAAATTTGAGGCACCAGAGTACGTGAGAGAGTCATATCCCACTGTCCACTCAACTGTGGAGAATGTTCTGACCATTGGCTAGATCTGGGTAGGGGTTTAAAGTTTACTGCCTGTATTGTCGTTGGCTGGTGCCTTAATTTGAGCGGGACCCCTGGGCCCAAATCTGCCTATCATAATGTTCTACTTGTAGGTTTATAGGACCCTCTGGATCCTTCAACTTTGCCATTCTCCCATGCTTCTTTCATCTAGAGTCCCAATAGGATGTCCTCCCCTCTGTCCCAGTTTCCTGGTAAGAGAAGGCTTTTGTGCGACATGCCTCTTGGGATAATATGCAGATATAAGTGAGTATATACCATGAGTGAGTTAACCCAGAAGCAGAAAGACTCAAATGGTATAAACTCAGCAGCTACTTTCAATCCTTTGTCAAGTTGGGCTTTTTAACCATTGTCAGCAAATTTTTAAATGGTCTGCACTAGAATGTCCAATTAGAATGTCCTACATGTAATGGACAATGTAAGAGTCTTTACTTATTTTAATGCTTACCGTACATAAACTTGACAAACTGTAGAACTATGCAATGATATCTCTGCATTGGAAACCTATTATTCTCAGCAAATATCTGCTTGTTATCAGGGTGCAGAGAGATGAAGAAAAACATTCCTTTACATCAATAGTTATTGTATAGTAGATATTTGGAAAGACAGAGAGCAGGGACGCCAGACTGAGCAGCCCTCATGGCTTGCATGGATCTATTAGTTGTTCTTAAATCATGAAGAAATCTGAATTTCCCTGATTTTTTTCTTTATAACAAAATCTGGAATATTCCAAGGGCTAGTAGACAATTCAATATGCTCCATCACTAATTATTCTTACTAGATAACTAGATTTTGTAATGCCTGATATTCTCCTCCTCCACATTTGTGGCTACTGATCTGCTCAGACTGGAGTGTCAGAGATCCAAGACAGCTTTAGGGTGTAGCAGAGCTCCTTAGAATCTGTGGCCATTTGAATTTTGTGTAGCCTTTCATTTAGAGAGTATTATGTACTATGTATTCATGATAAAAGCCTTTTTGTTGGTGGTGACAATAATGTCTATATCCTCAAAAACACCTTGCATACATAAATTATTGGGGAATTCTAGCAATTTTGGGGGGATAATTGACCTTGAATTGCCTTCATTGTCTTCCCATATCACTATGAAAAAACCTGCAAAGATAGCAACTGTCATATCCTTTAACAATGGACTAGGGGAAGTTTCCAGGAGTGGGGTACTTCCTCATTTTTCAGGTGTGTTCTTTCAGCACCCATATCAATAATACCTCCAAATCTGTCTCATTCTCTCTTGGTGAATCCCTCTGGTAACAGTCCAGAATATTTCAAGTTTCTCATTATTTTGGGAACTGGGAGTTTTCCTGTTGGAAGTTTAAAGGCATCCATCCTTACAAGTTTTAGTTCGACAATCTCTAGCTCAATATAATCATTTTTACACTTAGAGCAAACTAAGGGAAGTTTTCTTCCCCTGGCATTCTGAGTTTCATTCAGCAACTGTTTTGCAAAATGTCTGTGAACTTCACATACCCAGCAGCCTTTTTTAGGCCCAAAGCTTCATTTGTCTTAAGGTCAGTAGGTAAAGCGGCTGCAAGGGCATCTGCTTGGTTGGAAGCAGTGTTTAAATCTATTTAGCATTTATCCAGTCCCCAATATGCACATATGGATGGGGGCAGAGGCCTTTCTTACCTCAGCTGTTGCTCCATCCCAAATCAGTTCCTTTGCTAGAGCTTCACATGCTTCCAGGTGTTGAACCCAATGGTTTACTGCCCCTTGTACCCAGTAGACAAAACCAGTGAAATGCTCCTCTGGTTTTTGCTTTAGTCTCAAAACCCAGACAATAGCCCCATCCTTGATGTGCTTAATTGCTCTCATGCTGCAAAGCTGCACTTGGTCAAAGTAGTTCAGTAGCCATTATTATACTTTTCCAGTCCTGGGGGTATTTAGTGTAATGGGTGTTGATTCGAAAATCTGGGTAACAAAAAGGAGTGCAACAAGCTTCCTGGATCTTTTGTGAAGTTTCCATGGAATGTGTCTCTCATTTCCTTTGTCCTTCCTGTTATTGGAGGAGTATCACTGGGAATAACATTAGGGCCTCTGGAGGAGGGTTTATCATAAAGAGGAAGATAGGAGAGGAAGCAGGT
This sequence comes from Acomys minous, assembly GCF_964271855.1. NCBI lineage: Eukaryota > Metazoa > Chordata > Mammalia > Rodentia > Muridae > Acomys > Acomys minous. Next base: position 60,129,266 of record NC_140488.1, on the reverse strand, counting down.
TAAGTTTTTGCTGCTGGGGGCAATAAAAACAGTGGCCAATTTGGATGGGTTTTGATCTCACAGGGATAGAAGCCATTGAAAGATGATTCTTAGAATTTTGTGTAGGATATGGAGAGGGACCATCTGCATCCATACCTGGACCATAAATAGATAACTGGTCTAGAGCAGGGTAGGTAGAAGGCAGTTTTGTTTGCCAAACCTGAGTCAGAAGTAAATGTCTCTCTGCCTCTGCTGGAAAAGCTAAGAACAGGGGAGAAAGAGAAGTAAGCCTAAGGCAATTGATAATCATGGTGAAAATAGGAAAGAAATAAGGGGAGAGGCCTTCCTGTCACTCACATCGCTGATGAGCTGAGTCACTCTCTCTCATGTGCTTGCCCGAAACATGACAAGCAATTATCCAAGGACAATGGTCTAGCACCCTCTCATAGGAACTGAATGTACTGAAAGGGATACTGGATAATAGGCAGCTGTGTGTCAGAGAGGGATAACTTCCTATTCTCTAGAATCCCTTTCAATACATTCCATTGAGTTCCCTTTCTATGAGTAACCTAGGAAGCAGACTCTGGAGACCAGCATCAGGATGCAGATCTAGTAATACAGAAGTTTACCAGCACACACACACACACACACACACACACACACACATATATATATATATATGCATTAGACCATCAACTAAGGACACATCCCTATCATCCAATGAGCTCAAATGGCAGCCATCCATCACGTGAGAGTATAAGTAAGGAACAACAGGACAAGGAAGTGTGTCTATAAACAAAGGGCAGGAAACAGGCAAAGCCCTGGGCTCAGGACTATGTTGTGGATTGTGACCCCAATATGTGTCATCTAGTATACTAGAATCTAAATTCTGCTGGAGGAACCACAGGAGACATTTACACTTCTTATGCTCCTTGTCTCTTGGAGAGAGCATCTGGACAGAGTCTGCTCCCTAAGAAAAGATAGGCTTAAATAAGATCATTAGCTTTTGGACTTGCAACACTGCAACCTCTCCAAGTCACTGTAGTCATTACAGATACATATTCTTTCCAGGTCATTTTATTGACAATGACTTATATGACAAGAATTTAAGAATAAAGAACAAGAAAATTAATTTTGGCAGTTTGAATAAAATATCCTCTTTATTTCTCAGGCATTTGAATATTTGATCTCCAGTTATTGGCTCCTAGGAAATATTAGAGGTTGTGCCCTGTTGGAGGAGATGTCACTAGTGTCATATTTTTAGGTTTTAAAAGCCATCCTCCACCCCCATTGTGTGTCCATCTCTGCTTCCTGTTTGTACATTGTGATGTAAGCTCTCAGTTAAAGAGACAGTATCATTCTTGTCTGTCTCCTGCCGTTCTTTCTGCTATACTGATAATAAAATTCTATCTCCCTGGAACTGTAAGCAGCTACTATTAAATTTCTCCTTTCTGTATGTTGCCTTGGTCATGATGTTTTATTACAGCAATAGAAAAGCTACTAAGGCATTGATATTGTAGTGTTGCTTCTGTTCTTCTGCAATATGGAGAACGCTGGGTATGAAACCCAGATCCTTGAGCTTGGGAGTCAATTTGCTCTAGCAGTGAGAAATAATACCATTAACTCCATACTTACCCTCTAAGTAAAGCATATTAATTACTTATATAATCATTGTTTTAAAATATTTGAAAGAAGCACCTGAATAATGAAGAATATATATGAGCTCATGGTTTGGAAAGACTAGTGCATGGTGTTAGTATTCTGCTTAAGTTTACCTACCTGTGATGTTACTGTTTACCTGCCATGAGGGCATGGCACTGCCCAGGGCTATATAAAAGACAGACCTCCCATGTGATCGATCTCTCTCTCTCCCCCCCCTCTGTCTCTCTGTCTCTCCCTCCCTCCCTCCCTCTCTCCCCCCATTCTTTCTCTCCCTCAAACCTCCTCTTTATTTTCTTTTTTTTTCTCTCTCTGTTACCCCTTTTTCCTTTTCCCCCATGCTTATTTAATAAACTCTATATAGCATAATATATGTTCCCTGGTACCTTCTATCTATCATTGCTTTAATTATTAAATATAACTTTGGTGGCTCATATGGGGAAGGCTCTCCCAGAACTGTCTTAAGTCTGGAATACTTCCAACTGAACATGCGGTTCAAACTTGACTCTATATCTCCATTTATTCCCATCTAAACCCATCACTGCCCTGCCTTCAGACCATGAGTATAAGTTCAGACAAATTTCTTCGCTCTCTCCTGGGTCCCGGAAAGCAGGTATCTCTCCACTGCTGTCTGCATGTCTGATCTCCCTCCACTGGGAGCTACCTGTAAATCTCAACACCCCACCCCCACCTATGGGCTCCATAGGCCATGGACTCTTCTGGGTTACTGCATGCTTCTTTATTCTGATTGGACGTCAAGTCCCCGAAATGCATGCTTATAGCCTCAGAGGGAGGCCCAAAGGGCTGATCCCTGCTGGGCTGCTCAGGGCACTTGCCCCAGCCTGTGGAGTTCATTCTGCCAGCTGTGATCCAACTGGTCCTGTTGTCCCTGCGTGCCTCTGCCAAGGCCGCTGTCCGCACCCAGGCCAGGCCAGGACAGAATGGGTCAGGAGGGAGCCTGCAACCACTGCCTCTGCTGTACTTCCTGGGTGGCAGAGCCATTGACCAGCCTTCTAGGGAACCCTGCCCTGGCATTCATATCCTGCTAGCATTTTAAAATTTGATCATTCTTCTCAGTGCTGGTAACTTGTCTAGTCGTCAACTTTGATATGGGCAAGCACCTGACTACTCTCTCTAAGGACAACTGGGTGATTATCCACCTTCTTTGTTAACGGCAACCACCACATGCTCTGGCCCCACTCCCTTCCCATTGCAGGTGTGCTGGTGATTCAGTAGATGTGTGCATGCGTGATCGTTACTCCCTGAAATCAACTTGCTACACTTGGCTTTTGACAAAAAATAATGTGATTGTTTATTAGGTATACAATTGTTTATTGGCTATGTTTTAATTTATGCTTTTCCTAATTACTAGACAAGTAAATAAATGACGTTTCTTCTATCATTAGCTAACCTGGATTCAACTACAGACCTCCTGGCTAATGGGTTTGATACGTTTTTTAAAAAGTTATTCTACAATGTTCTACTGTATTAACATTCACTTGTTTACAATAATAGATTTTCAATCATTGCCTTAAACCATGTTTAACCTAAAATTCTAAATGTGATATTAATAGTCATACAAAATCTGTTCTGTTCACTTTTATGGACTGTGTTTTTGACATTCCAGCTTAACAGAAATAAAACTTAAAGTCTTAATTTTAAATATTAAGATAAACTATGAACAAAGTTGTCTATTTAAATATTCTTAAGATAGACAAGACTGTGGTCTCATTGCCATTTTAATTAGAAAGCTGAGTATGTGTCCTGAGCCCCATATAAGGACTGGTAAATCTTTTAAACCCAAGAGGCCTTCCCAAGAGGCTGAACCAACTCCAGGCCTTAACCACTACCTGAGGAAAATAGAGGTGTGCATGCCCCTTACTGATAGGGTCCAGCCTGAGCCAGCTGTGCCAGGGACCTGCTTTAGATGCAGCAAAAATGAGACCCTAGTCTCACAGCTGCTACAACCTGAGTAGGATGCTGGTCACACAGCTTAGTCCGTTGGCAAATTTGGCCTATGAATGTCACTACTCACATACAGGCTTGTTCTCTTTGCCTAGTCACTGGAGGTTCAACCAACATAAGAGCTGTGCTCATTTCCAACCTTCAAGCTTCTTGACCAGGTGGAGTATACAGAAGGTTCTTAAATTCAGCAGCCTTACCAAACAGGGTAATGCTACATACAGGTTTGTTTCAAATTCATACTCGGGTCACATAGCCAGCTTCTATCATGGGAGACTTCAGGTATCTTACCAGCGCTCTTCACATGCAGGAGACAAAACTTGAACTGTCAATTTCACCTATTGCTTAAAGCTTCCAAGAACGTGTTTTAAGAACATGTTTTAAGTTGGTAAATGTAAGTTATAAAGGTCAACATGTCTAAAGGATGCTTTATTTCTTCTTGTTGCTATGCTATTTTATTAACTGTTCAAAGTATTGAGATTGATCAGTGGAGCTATAATTTATTAATCTAACTATAAAAAACATTCCATTATGCAATCCTACCATAGTTCCAAGATTTTAAATTTCCTTTTGTTACTGTTCCACAGAGGCTAAAATGGCTTCTGCCTTTCCAAACTCACTTCAGAGTATTTTTGCTCTTAACACAAAGTTATTTTCCCAAGCCTGTACTATGCTATATGTCTATTGTCTTTCCCTCCAAAGTGTAAATGTCTAACTATGCGTATTTCACTGTAGATTTCAAACAGTGATGATGCTAATGTGTCTAAAATTTATCATCCTTCATAAACTTAAAGCTATAAGAAATCCACCTCTCAGATCAAGTGGAGTACTGATAAGTAAAGCAATCCAAAGCCTAAGTTTCTCACTTACGGGTGGGGTTCCTTCTCCTTTTCCCTGGTTTTGGGTCTCCCCTTTCCCTAATTACCTGATTGTCACCTTTCTGCACTCAACACCAGCTAAATTCTCCCTTCCTAGTCGCAAAAACGCTTCCCTTTTTCCAAGAGACTGTCAATACCTCTCTGGTTCATTGGGAGCAGAGGTACCCAGCCTCTTTGCTGACTTCCAACTAGGTTCGTCCCCATCAGGTGAGTTTTCTGATGTAGTCTTCTTTTGCTGTTCTATGACAGCCACTGAAAAATTTGAGCGCACTTGTAGCTGCATCCTTGTAGCTAGCTCATCTCTTGAGCTATGCTGTTGGTCGAGTGCTGACAAGCCACTAATTGGTCTGCTCCATTTGATTGGTTCACTATCCGTCACTGGGTATGCCCTGACAGCTTACTGACCTCATCTCCCCATGGGAAATGTCCAGTTGTCCATTCCTCCTAACACACCTTTGGGATTGCAAATCCCTATGCCCTTATTAAGGGCTTCTAAGTTTACATGACTCTGCAACCAAACTTGTACATTTCCAAAACTAAATTGTTTTAATTATTGCCAGCAACTGGGTAAATGGAAGGAAGTTCCCTATATCCAGACCTTTTCTTTGCTCTCCTAAAATTTTCACAAATTGTCAACATTGTCTCAAGCCTTTTCTCTTTTCTCTCCCAAGAGTTTCAAATGTATACCTAAAGCAAATTCTCTCTCTAACCTAATAACTTTCTCTTCTCCCACATATACATTCCAGTATCCTGCCAGACTTCCTACATCTGGGATAGCGTCAAAGCAACTACCCACAAGTGTCAGCTGGACCTGTATTGTTTCTCCTAGCTGGACCTGCATTGCCTTTCCCAGCTGCAGATGTTCTCAGACCCTGGATAGCAAGTCAGCTGCCTGTTCTTCCAGAACCTAGCCAACATTTCAGCCTTTAAAATTCTCAATTGTTCGTAGGGTATCAAGTCTCTTCTTGGTAAGCTGTCAGGAACTGTCATAGGGGAGGGGAATAAGGGGAAAATGGGAGAGAGGGAAGAATGGGAGGAGACAAGGGATGGGATAACCATTGAGATGTAACAAGAACAAATTAATAAAATAATATATATCTTGGAAAAAATTCTCAATTGTTGCAGTACTGCAAGCAGGAAGTAGTTAAGACAATTACTTTTCCCCTTATCCATAGTCTAAATGCTGAGATGGTGTGATCCAGGTCTGGGACAAACAGCTCCAGGTTCCCTCAGCACTCCTTGGTCCTTATCTGCTGCAGGAAATACCTGACATAGCCTGCCCTCTACCTTAAACTTTCAGGACAGAAATTTCTTTCCTCTTTATGATATAATTTGGACATTTTGTTGCTATTGCTTTTTTTTTATCTCTTTTCTCCATTACCTACATTTACATACTTTAACTTGCCTTATATAAAAACAATCCAACGTTCCTCATTTTTTAATTATAGGAAAAGGTAGGAATGTTAGTATTCTGCTTCACTCTGCCTGCCTGTGATGTCACTGCTTACCTGCCTAGGGGGCATGGTCCTAACCAAAGCCATATAAAAGACAGACCTTCCATGTGATTTCTTTCTCTCTACTCTTTCTCTCACTCTACCTCCCTCTTTATTTTCTTTCTCTTTTTCCTCTCTCTCTCTCTGTTACCCCTTCCCCCTTTTTTCTTCTTCCCCCATGCTTATTTAATAAACTCCATATAACGTAATATCTGCTGCCTGGTACCTTCTATCTATCATTGCTTTAATTACTAAATATGAAACATGGCATTTGCTTATTATATAACACTGATATATGGCTGTCATACAAATAACAGATCACAAGAGTTTCACTACCACCTAAAACAGTCCTGCTATGCAGAGACAACTTATCTTTTATGGGAGACATTTTGTCATTGCAAAAAGAGAGTTCTCTTTTTATAATGAACAAATTTTATAATAAAAATTGAAGACCATTAGCTCTGGACTGAGTTGTATTCTCAACATTACTATATTAAAATCTTAACCTTACTACCTCAATATGAAGTTTAATCTGCATTTAAAGTTTTAAAAAGAAAACTAAGTTAAAATAGAACAATTGAAATAATATCCAATATAATTATTTTGCTTATTATTGTTGGTGGGGTGAAACTCATTTACTTCCAAGTGCTGTGCCACTAATTTCCACCCCCAGGACATTACTAATTTCTATTTAAGTAAAAAAAGACACAGATATAACAGTGTATAACAATAACACAAATGCCACATTGTCAGTGTGTAAGAAAATGTCTCAAAAGACTGCAGACTTTATGACACTTTGTTCTTCTTGGATTTCTAACTTCCAGAACTGTAAGAAAATAACATTTTATTACTTATCTCAAGCAGTCTATGTTATTTCATTAAGGCTGACCAGGCAAATGAATACGTTATGATACACAGAACAAGCCAGTCTCAAAAAGTCAAATGTTACACCTTCTAAAATATTAAATATAAATGTAAATTTATATAACAGTTTATGCCCATACCAGAATGCAGCTAACCGTGTGTGTGTGTGTGTGTGTGTGTGTGTGTGTGTGTGTGTGTGTGTGCCTGTGTGTGTATTTGTGTGTACATATTTCCTTGGTAAAGTACTCTAACTATAATCCACTTTGGTAAGAAAGGGTTTATTTCACATCTAGTTTATAATCTGTCCTGGAGGGAAATCACAGCAGGTATGAAAGGTAGGAATCTAATGGAGAAAGTAAACTACTCTTTGCTGACTCACTTTCTGTATTTGGAATTAAAGTAGAAAGAGAACTATAAAAGAGAAAGATAAAAACCTTAGGGTTGGATACATTGCTATAGAATTTGTTACCTGACATCAAAGTCAGTGAATATTTAAGAGAAAGAAGGGGATTAGAGAGCATGGACAAAGGTACATGGAGAGAAAAAGAAACTGAGATGCATAAGAACAAAGTGTAATAATGAATGTAAATAAATACAGCATAAGAAAATCTAATGCTCTCATGTCAATTTAAAAGATTAATAATACAATAGTCAAATAAAAGCTATGGTGATATAAAGGCAGAATAAGAGTGTAGTTTTATATACTGTTGTCTTGTAATGCTGCATTAGAAGTTATCATTAATGGCACACTGAAAGCATATAAAGGAATTTCATGAGAATTGTTTTATGAAGCATTCTTGTAAAAGTAAAGAGACAGGTAAGGCATCTGAACAATGAAAGTGTGCTGAATACTTTTACAGAAGAGTGATATTGTTTACATATCTGCATGAAGTAAAGGAGCTAACAGTAACAAATGAACCTGGAGAGTTAATTGTACTTAGATTTTTAAATTATTTTTCTTTTTTTACATATACATCTATATTATTACACATATATACAATAAACTACGTACAGCAAAATGAACCACAAAACAATCTGGAATTATATAAATGTTACATTCATAGTGTTTTTTCTGTTTGTAATTGGCAATCTTGAAGAAAATATCTTTCCTATATTGGTGCAACTAAAATTCTGAATGGAAATAAATATCTAATGTATCTTATCTCTACCAAAACATCTATCAAGATCTAAAAACATCTTAACTCCTAAATGACTAAGCTTAACTGTAAAGCTAAAGTATCTGGTCTTCAATCCTATCAGAGACTTGAGAAGGAATAAAATTAATTACCTGAGTAAACAGGAAGTGCAGCTTCCTGACAGAGACAGTTTGCTGCCTGAACAGTCACCCGAACCAATTTGAAATAGGTAAATGGTTATACTTCTAGGCCATGAGAGAACTTATATTTTATATAACATTTTTCTATTTCTTTCCCAAGAATAAAACATATGTAACAAATGGAGACACAATAACAGCATGTACTAAGATTCTAATAATTAGTAAGAGTGTACACATAAGGCCAGCAGGATGTGACAGTGTGGAAAGACACATGCTGTTGGGCCTGAAAATGTGACTATAATACCCAGTACCCACACGGTTAAACTGCAGATCTTAAACCTGCAACCTGTTGCTCTCTTTGTCTCCACACATTCCATCCATTCCCCAAATAAATAAATGAATGTAATACAATAGTTGTAAAATAGACATACACTTATAAAGTGTTATTAGATTAGCAATCCCATCACATATTTTTGAAAATTCATGGATCATAATGTTTAGTTTTCATTTTGTAAATTTATTCATTCATAATTATGTCTATGCATGCATCAGTGTTAGTGAATATACCCATGTGTATTTTGTCTGCAGAGATCAGAGGAGAATATTGTTTCCTTTAGTGCTGGAGTTACAGGTAGTTGTGAGCTGCCCAATGTGAGTTCTGGGAAGTGAATTCAGGTCCCTACAAAGAGCAGTACAATCTCCTTAACTACTGTGTGATGTTAAATTTTCTTATGTTAACTTAATTTAAGGCTAATTCATTTTATTATATAATTAGTTCTTTTTGAGGTAGTTATGAAACCTTCTAAACTGCATGGATATAAAGATTTTTTTCTTTAAAACTATAAAATTTAATTCTATAGACATGAGCTTATGTCATACAAAATTGAATTGTATGGTTATAGTGGAGAAATTATATTACTATATTTTCGACATAGAAAACTAGTTGTCAGCAACATTTCTCAGTGTACTTAATGCTCATTTAAAATGTCAGATATAATTATAACTTAAAATTTATGCTTATTTATTAATTTAATTTTATTCACTTCACAACCTGGTCATAGCCCCATTCCTCCTCTCCTCTCAGTATGATTCTCTCACTTCTTTCCCCTCTTTCCTGCCCTATTATTCAGAAAAGGGGAGCCCCCTTCCCATCCACTGCAGCTCAGCAAGTCACATTAGGACTGTACATGTCGTCTTCTGTTGTGGCATGGAAAGGCAGTCTCATTAGGGGGATGTTATCCTAAAGCTGGTGTTAGAGTCCATGTCAGAGACAGTTGCTGCTCCCCTTACTAGAGGACCATCATGAAGCCTGAGCTGCCCACAGGCTAGATCTAGGTAGGAGGCCTAGGTCCAGTTCATGCATTGTTGATATTTGGTTGATGCTTCAGTTTGAGCACATCCCTTTGGGCCTAGGCTGGTTGGTTCTGGTGATATTCTGTGGAGCTCCTTTTTCCATAAGACTCCCTACGTATTACTCAGTGCTTGGCTATGAGTCTCAGAATCTGTTTGGAGCTGCTACTGGGTGGCCTCTCTCGGAGGACAATTCTGCTAGGCTCGTTTACCCATTTAATACAGGATAAACACACTAAAATTCATAGACCCAAAGAAGATAATTAACAAGGAGGATCTGAGGAATGATGCTCAAATATCACTCAGAAGGGGAAGTGGAAATGACAGATGTAGTAATAGAAGAGAGGGAACAAGGTATTATAGGGAGCATAAAGCAATATGAGGGTATAGATCTGACCTGAAGAAAGTGGAGGCAAGAGGACAGAAGGCCTGCAGAGAAAATAGAAACTGTGGGTGGGGGCACCTCTGTGTCAAGCTGGATATCTAAGTCAAGGTGGGCTCCTGGGAGAATATAAGGAGAATTCTGGCAGATACTCCTAGTAACAGGGGCCATAGTTTCTGAAAAGGACAGTCTCTAATTAGACAATATTCCTAGTAGAAGGAGGGAACACCAAACCACCCACAAAAAAATTGACACAAAATTTACCTTGTCTACAAGATATGCTGGGATAAAGATAGAGCAATTAGAGCAGAGACTGGGGAAATTTCCAATCAACACCTGGCTCAACTCAAGTCCCACCACATGAAAGAGAACCAACCTCTGACTCTATAAATCATACTCTAATTTATTTATTTATTTGCCTATGAAATAAGGGCACACAATGTATGTATCTCTCACTAAACTTTTCACTATAAAGACCAGGGTGGCCTCAAACTAGTAGAGAACCACCTATTTCTCCCTCTCAAATGTTGAGATTAATTTTATACACCATCATGTAAAACATTATGAATACTCTTGCTTTATTTCTGAACTTTCTGACTGCATGTGTTGGGCTATATAATAAACATTCTCATGGTACTATTTTTTTTTTAAAGTTTTAGGACAATTTGATGAGATTTGGAGAAAGACAATAGGGCAGTCAAGCAAAAAATGTTGACAGATGCCTGAAGGAAGAAAGATAGCTGATCATTTCGTGATGGAGGTCAGCAAATCAGAGACATGTAGGAAAGTAAAACAGAGCTTCAGAGAATGAAGCACACAGTGCCAGGGAAAGCATTCTTGGGCTTTGGTCTGTATTTCATGAAGGGTATAATTGGTCTCCTATCTGTAATCTGTAAACATGTCTTCAGGTGAAGTAGTTTTTCTGGGCAATGGACTCCTAGACAGGTGCTTGATAGGTTAAACTGGATTTACTACTTCCAGGTCACTGTTCATCATTAAGAGAAGTCACACCCTCTCCCTACCTCCTCTCTGCCCTCTGCCTGCCCTCTCTCCACCCTCTCTGCCTACTAACTGCCCTCTCTCCACTTTCTCTCTGCCCACTCACCACCTGCTCTCTGCCCTCTGCCTGCCATCTCTCTGCCCTCCCTTTCTCCTCCCCTCACCTCTTTCTTTATGACCTCTCTCTGTCTTCTGCCCACCCTCTCCTCACCTTCTCTCTGCCCTCTCTCCCCCCTCTGTTGGCCTTCTCCCTGCTCTCTCCCTGAACTCAATCACGCCTTCTGCATGCCTTCTCTCCATCCTCTGCCCGCCTTCTTTTTCTTCCTTTTCATCACCATTTTTTCTTCTTTTAATTCCTCTTCAACTTTTCTTTTCATTTTTAATTTTTCTTTTTTTTCTTTTTTCTTTCTTTTTTTTTGTTTTTCATCGCACCCTCTGTCTGCCCTAATCCTGACCTCTGCCTGCCTTCTCGCAGTCCTCTCTCTGCCCTTTCTCCGCCTTGTCCCCGCTCTCTCCCTGCCTTCCCTCAACCCTCTCTCCACCTTCTGTCTGACCTCTCCCCATCCTCTCTCTGGCCTCTCCCCACCTCCTTCTGCCCTCTGCCCACCTTCTTCTTGTTCTTAATTTTCATCACCATTCATTCTTCTTTTTATTTCTCTTCGACTTTTTTTTTAAATTTTTTCACCTATTTTGTTATTTTTTCATCCAGCCCTCTGCCTGCCCTAGTCCTCACCTCTGCATGCCATCTCTCTTCCTTCTGCCTACCTTATCCCCATGTAGGAAAGATTAAACTTTGTCTCAAGTAAAAACAGTCTTGGCGGGCTTTACCCTTAGGGCACACCATGAATACCTTGTGAGAGACTGTTTGGAGCCTTCCTGGGCTTGGAATTCAGGAAGCCTACCTAGGAACCCCACCGTGGCTATTGTTTTCCTAATTGACCCTCGAAGGGAGAAGGGACCGCCCTTTGCATATGACTGGGAAGGTGGGGGAGAGAGAAAAAGAAAGAGGTAGAGAGAAAGAAGAAGAAGGCGCGGAGAGAGAGAGGAAAGGACCGGACCAGCTCGTGGGACTGAGACACCTAAGGACCCGTCCTGCCGAACGGATTCCCATCTTCTGTCCCTTTAACCTTTTTTTCCTTCTTGTATATGCTAGTTGGGTTGTATAATAAAGTTTAATTGTTAATAAACTGAGCCAACATATGGCGCCCAACGTGGGGCCCGATGGGTTCCACAATCCCTAATGATATGAGGGAAGATTCAGTATTCCACGGGATAGAAATGTTGTTTCAGGGTATTGGCAAAATTGCAACTGCTGTTGCAAAACTCTTTCCTGCATTATACTTAGAGGGAATTCTTTGTTTTCTCATTGTCCTTTTATTACAATATTTCATGCTTAGAAGGATTAGAAGACAGGCTAATGGCATAGAAAAGCCGGAAGGGTCAGTAAGTTCTATCCTTTTGGAAAAGATTGCAGATTTGACTGGACAGATAGAAAGGCTGAGGTATGAAAATGAAGGGATGAGAAAACGGATAGAATTTTTGGCATTTGGTAGTGATAAAGGACAGAAAATAGAGAGACCGGAAAGCCAGAAAAATCAGGAAGAGTCAATAAGCTCTATCCTTTTGAAAAGAATTACTGACTTGACTGAACAAATAGGCAAAATACAGAGAAAAGTGGAAGGGCTGGAAAAGCAGAAGGCACCTTTGGTTAAAAAGGGTGGAGAAGGTCAGAAACCAGAGGCAAAGGAAGCCAGACCGACCAAAAGGTCTTTGGAAGTAAATGTACCAGTGGAGGATACTTCCACAGTCACGCAGGCACCTTCAGCTTTTCCAGTCACTGTAAGACATGTAATCGAGCCAAATGGTGCTGAGGGTCATGACGAAATAGCCTGGTGTCCTGTAGACATGATGGATTTAAAACATTTTAAGGAATCCATCATCAGATATGGTATGCATTCTAACTTCGTTAAACAAATGTTAAACAGCTGGGCCTATCAGAATAGACTTGTTCCCCAAGATTGGAAAAATTTAGTTTCAGCAGTATTGGAAGCAACACAACAGTTACAGTGGTTATCATGGTGGCGAACAGAGGCTATAAAAATAGAACAAGAAAATATCGCACAGGGAATAAATATTAATAGAGATCAGTTACTTGGTGATGGACCATATACTAACATGAGAGAGCAAATTCAAGCTGACGATAGAGTGATTGAACAATGTCGTAAGGCAGCCTTGAGAGCTTGGGAGCTGGTAGAGGAACCTGGGAAAACAACTATTTCTTTTACTAAGGTGTTCCAAGGACCTCTGGATCCCTTTACAGAATTTTTGCAGAGATTAGGATCTGCTATGGATAAGGCGATGCCAGATTCTGATAACAAAAAGGCATTAAAACTTATCATGGCTTATGAAAATGCAAATGCTAAATGTAAGAAGGTGCTTAGACCGTTAAAGGAAAGAGGCGCTCCATTAGATGACTGGGTAAAGGAGACAGTTAATATTAACTCTCAGGAATATCAGAATAATATTGTGGGACAAGCTTTAGTCAGAGAGCCCAGATATCATAATACTCGGTGCTTTAATTGCGGTCAAATCGGTCATGTGCAAAGAAACTGTAAAAATAGAAGGTGCACTAACCCAGGAGAAAACGTAACTCATAAAAGAGAACAGGGGGGTTCTGGTTATGATGGTAATGAGGTACCAAGACTCCCAGGGTACTGTAGTCGCTGTGGAAAAGGGAAACACTGGGCTCGGGATTGTCAATCTAAGCGAGATGTGCAAGGCAATATCTTGCCGACGGGAAACGGCAGGAGGGGGCCATCGGCTCGGGCCCCCGTAAACAATGCCAGCCGAATTCCTTTGGCCAGTCAAGAAGTGACAAACCCGCAAAAAAACGGGAACTGAGTGTTAGCGATCTAATACATGCTACTGAAAGCAGTGCAGCCTTGGATCTGGCTTCAAACATGTCTCTTACCCTAACTCCTCAGGTTGAATGTTACAAATTAAATACTGGTGTTTTTGGACCTTTGCCTTCAGGCACAGTAGGATTGGTTTTGGGAAGAAGCGGGCTGACGTCTCAAGGTTTTATTGTGCATCCTGGTATTATAGATGGAGATTCTAAAGGGGAAATAAAAATCTTGGTATGTGTGAAAAAGGAGATGAAAATTGATGCCGGGGATAGGATTGCTCAACTCCTACTGTTTCCTTACATTAAGGGCAAAGCCGCTCCAGTGGAAAGGACTGGTGCGTTCGGGAGCACAGGGACCCGTGTGTTCTGGCAAACAGTAATTAATGATCAGAGACCTAAGTTAATTATACAATTGAATGGTATTAAAATAGAAGGCTTGGTAGACAGTGGAGCTGACGTCTCCATCATTTGCCAGAAGTCTTGGAACCAAACTTGGCCACTTAAGAAGGTTTATACAGAAATTGTAAGAATTGACAAGTTATCTCAAATAAAACAAAGTGTACAGTGGCTTGAGTGTGTGGGACCAGATGGGCAGATAGGGAGGCTGAAACCCTATGTGGCTGACATTCCTATAAATCTATGGAGAAGAGACCTTTTACAGCAATGGGGTACTCAGATTACTATTCCTGCAAATACTGAGATAAAGAAGGTTGAAACAATGGGTGAATTGGTATGCGCTTCTAGGGAAGAGATTAATGTAAGTGATCAGAGGCGACCACCAGCTATGCCCATTGTCCAACCTCAGAATTCTTCAGATTTAGAGTGTCAAAATTTATAAGAGGGGCCACTGCTGAAATACCAACCGCCTTGCCCCTAAAATGGATTTCAAACAGACCTGTATGACAGGAGCAGTGGCCCTTAACAAAAGAAAAGTTACAGGCGCTTCACGGTTTAGTACAAGAACAGCTGGAGGCTCAACACATCGAAGAATCTTCCAGCCCCTGGAATTCCCCTGTGTTTGTGGTAAAAAAGAAATCAGGTGGTTGGAGAATGATAACAGATTTGAGGGCCATAAACAAGGTGATTCAACCCATGGGTTCGCTTCAACCTGAAATTCCTTTGCCTTCCTTATTACCTCGGTCTTGGCATATAATTACAATTGATTTAAAAGATTGTTTTTTTACCATACCTCTACACGAGAAAGACAGGGAAAGGTTTGCTTTCTCAGTACCTACTCTGAACAGTAATTCTCCAATGAAGAGATATCATTGGAAGGTACTTCCACAGGGAATGTTAAATAGCCCAACTTTATGCCAGTATTTTGTACAACAACCTTTAAAAATACTTCGTAAGCTGTTTCCTCAATCTATCATATACCATTACATGGATGATATTCTGCTAGCTGATTCTGATCCTAGTATTGTAGAAAAAATGTTTCAGGAAGCACAAAGAATTCTGCCATGCTGGGGATTACAGATTGCGGTGAAAAAAATACAAAGAGGAGATTCAATTACCTATTTAGGCTATAAAATAACTGAACAAAAAATTCGACCACAAAAGGTACAGATCCGTAGAGATCAATTACAAACTCTTAATGACTTTCAGAGATTATTGGGCGATATTACCTGGTTAAGGCCTACAATCGGGTTAGCTACCTATGAGTTAAGTAACTTGTTTCAGATTTTACAAGGGGATTCGGATTTAAACAGTCCTAGGTATTTAACTGCTGAAGCAGAAAAGGAGTTAATTCTGGTGGAACAAAAACTTCAAAAGGCATATGTGGATAGAATTGATCCTGAACTTGGTTGCATTTTGGTTATTTTGCCTTCAAAACATTCTCCTACTGGGCTTCTCATACAAAGGGAAGACCGGATTATAGAATGGATATTCCTGCCAAATAAACAAAGCAAAAAATTAAAAACATATATAGAAAAAATTTCTAAATTGATTACAAAGGGAAGAATAAGGTTGCGTCAACTGTCAGGGATGGACCCGGCGGAAATTGTAGTGCCTCTTACTGATTCTGAGATTATGTCACTATGAGTAATTAATGAAGATTGACAAAAAGCTTGTAGTAATTATTTGGGAGACATTAACAATAGATACCCAAAAAACAAACGTATACAGTTTATAAAAAGAACTAATTGGATCCTTCCAAGTATTGTAAAGAGGTCACCAATCTCAGGGGCACCCACCTTTTTCACTGATGCAAATAAATCAGGTATGGCTGGTTATAAGTCTGAAAAAATGACCAACGTGATTAAAAGCCCATTTACATCAGTTCAAAAATCAGAATTATATGCTATCCTTATGGTTTTGTTAGATTTTCCTGAACCTCTTAATATAATTACTGACTCTCAATATGCTAAAAAGGTTGTTTTACATATAGAAACTGCTGAATTTACTCCTGATAACACAGAATTGACTACTTTATTTATAGAGCTGCAACAGGTCATCAAAAGCAGAAATTATCCCTTGTATATTACTCATATTCGATCCCATACAGGTTTACCAGGTCCATTGGCAGAAGGAAATAAAGAGATCGACAAATTATTGATAGGTAATGTATTCGAAGCCTCCAAATTTCACGAAAAACATCATGTCAATGGTAAGGGGTTGAAAAAAAGATTTTCTATCACTTGGCAACAAGCTAGAGAAATAATTAATAAATGTCCTACATGTTCCTTATATAGTCAACTACCATTACCTGCTGGAATTAACCCTAGAGGTAACAAAAGAAATGAAATTTGGCAGATGGATGTGTTTCATTTTACAGAATTTGAAAAAATGAGATATGTGCATCATACCATTGATACCTATTCAGGTTTTCAATGGGCAACTGCCTTAAGTTCTGAAAGGACTGACTGTGTGATTACTCATTTACTAGAAATAATGGCATTTATGGGAATACCTGCACAAATTAAGACTGACAATGCTCCTGCATATGTGTCCCTTAAGATGAAAAACTTCTTTATGTATTATAATATAAAACATGTTACTGGTATACCTCACAATCCCACAGGACAAGCAGTTGTGGAAAGAGCTAATCGTACCTTAAAAGAAATGCTTATTAAACAAAAGGGAAGGGTAAAGACACCCAGGGATCGATTAAATAATGCTTTGTTGACTCTAAATTTTCTTAATGTAAATGATGAAGGGACGTCAGCTGCGGAGAGACATTGGATAATAAAAAAAACTGAGGAATTGGGACAACCAATATTCTTCAAGGACTTGAAAAGTATAAAATGAAAACCTGCAGTAGTTTTGAGATGGGGTCGTGGGTATACGTATGTTTCCACAGGGAGTAAAAATATATGGCTACCAACTAAACTTATAAAGATTAGATCTAACCATATAACAAGTGAATCTTAAGAGCTACCTGGTTCTTAACAGCTTGACATTGTTCCTTACAACTTGGAGAACTAATGCCCTCTTCTGTCCTATTGGTGTATATACAGGTAGAGCCCTGTATTTGCAAAAAACAGGACAATGCTGAAGACAACAGACAACATGGGTGATTTAACCCCAAAAACATGCCTCTGGCACCTCAAGCAAGATGCCTCAAATGATGTTCCCTTAAAAATTATATATGTACTAACATATCTGTACTAATGATTTATAAAGTCTGCTTACTTTCAGAGCAAAAAACAGGACAATTATGAAGATCGAACTTCTGCCTCTGGCACTACTACTTCTTCCAGAAATTGCATACATATTAACAATAAATCGGCTAGCCGAAAGGATCGATCCCAAAAGGACTGGACAAAAAACAGCTAACTTTTCCAGCGCTTGGCCAATATATTATTTTTCTTGGGTACCCGAAAAATATTTTTCTCTTAAACAACATCAAGTAATTTTGAGAACACGACGCCCCCATTCCCAGTAGGTGGGATGTGTGTTTTTGGTGGGTTACCAATGCTCATCTTTGCCTAACGGGGTTATTTACAATTAATAAAAGTTCATTTGGGGATTTCTTTCTTCTATCTTTCTTTCTCTCTTACTTTCTATCCCTTTTAATATTAAAAAAAAAGGGGGGAAGGAAGGGAGGATACAGGATTGTAGAATAAAAGGTAGATTATTGAATCTACTAACTTAAAAAATTCTACATTGGTATTGTAGATTGATGGAAATTTAAGACTTCTGATTGATGGAAATTTAAGACTTCTACTTTTGCTTCACATTGATATGAACTTAAATTGTATATTCCATTCATTTTTGCCTTATGTATTGTATGTTATATGTTGACAAAATATTGTATATTGTATGTTAGAAATTTACGTTCTTTTTGTTCAATATTTATTTGATGTATTATTTGTACCACTAATGTCTTATAAAAAACTGTTTGGAATCATCGGGGATAAAAGTTGGTATTTAGTTACGTAGAAATCCTATTAGATACTCACTTTGTTATAGAGCAGGTTTGTTTAATAGCTTGTCTATGTCTTCAAAGGAATAGATTGATAACTGTAAGAATAGATAGATTTGCTCTTCAAACTCTTCAGAGATCCACAGAATATGGCATTTAATGATGAGGGCTTTCCTGACAGAGAGAGACATCCGCTCCTGGCCGCCTCTCCATTTGCATCATTGAAGATGGGGGCTTCAAGAGATGCTGGTGACAGAATGGTCACTAGACGGAAAAACTGCTCTGCTACTGCTCTTATCTCTACGGCTGATGACAGGCTGACTGTCTGCAACGATCAACAATGATGCTGAAAAGATGACTGTCCAGCTTTAAAGAGAACAGATGGACCAGACCGTCGGATTTTCTGCTTCAAAAAACAGTTCATTGGATGTTTTGGGCCGAAAGGCTAAAGACTGATTGCCCCAATGAAGGAGAGAATTCAGTGACTATCCAGGCAGTCTGCTCTCTCTGTACTCTGCAACTTGGAAGTTGCCTGCCAGCAAAAGCAGTTCGTTGGATGTTTTGGGCCGAAAGGCTGAAGACTGATTGCCCCAATGAAGGAGAGAATTCGGTGACTATCCAGGCAGTCTGCTCTCTCTGTACTCTGCAACTTGGAAGTTGCCTGCCAGCACTTCCTTTATTAGATAGATTTTCCTTCTTGGGTCTCTGATGGGATTGAAGACTAGATAGCCACAGTGTTACTAGAAGCTTTAGTAGATTAATAATTACAATTTCTCATGAAAGAAAAGGACTCTCTTTGATAGGATAGTGGTATACTTTCCCTTAGGTTAACAAGTATAAAAGGACTTTGTTATGTTCTTGATTCCTGATGAGTATGTATATATGTATATATGTATATGTGTGTATATAGTTCTTAATTTTTTAAAGAGAAGGGTGAGGTGTAGGAAAGATTAAACTTTGTCTCAAGTAAAAACAGTCTTGGCGGGCTTTACCCTTAGGGCACACCATGAATACCTTGTGAGAGACTGTTTGGAGCCTTCCTGGGCTTGGAATTCAGGAAGCCTACCTAGGAACCCCACCGTGGCTATTGTTTTCCTAATTGACCCTTGAAGGGAGAAGGGACCGCCCTTTGCATATGACTGGGAAGGTGGGGGAGAGAGAAAAAGAAAGAGGTAGAGAGAAAGAAGAAGAAGGCGCGGAGAGAGAGAGGAAAGGACCGGACCAGCTCGTGGGACTGAGACACCTAAGGACCCATCCTGCCGAACGGATTCCAGGAGGTTTTAATCTTCTGTCCCTTTAACCTTTTTTTCCTTCTTGTATATGCTAGTTGGGTTGTATAATAAAGTTTAATTGTTAATAAACTGAGCCAACATCCCCCACCTTCTGCCTGATCTCTCCCCACCCTCTCCTGGCTTCTCTCAGTCCTCTGCCAGTCCTCTGCTTGCCTTCTCTTCACCCACTGCCCTCCCTTTCCCTGCCTCCTCTCTGCCCTCTCCTTGCCTTCTCTCTGCCCACTGCCTGCTTTCTCCCAGACTCCAGTATTCTCTCCACTCTCTGCAGGCCCTCTTTCCCCCCTCTGCCTTCTGCCCTCCCTCTCCCTGCCCTCTCTCCACCCATTCCCCAACTTCTCTCTGCCTTCTGCCTGCCCCTTCTCCGCTTAGTCATTGACAAATATGTGGATATACAATATCTACCTAAGTATTTACTGTTTAAATTTTCAGATGTTAGGAAAGTTTGTTTCAGGAAATATTTGGAGAATCAGATACCTGATAGTCTGACCTATAAGAACTTCATTTCTATAAAATCTATTGTTGTCTTTCATTCAAAAGCTTAAGAATCTGAGAATGGGAAGCCCATACAACAAACCCTATCAGGTGCCTGAAAAAAGGTAAACTGAGATGTTCTAGCAGAGCAAAGTAGGAAAAATTAAAAAAATAGAGTGATTGTAGTAGAACTTCTGAGTTTTTAAAAAGCTTTTTTATGTATACGTATATGTACATGAGTGTATATATGTGTACCATGTGCATGGGCGTGCCAGTCGAGGCCAGAAGTTGAGCATCAGATTACTTGCCAAAGTAAAGCTCAAGCTTTCTTCCATGAAGTCTGACTAGTCAGGAAGGGACACTTCTTTCTTAAACATTTTAAGCCTATCTTATTACTATCTAGGATATAGCTTAAGGCAATTTGTGGTAAAAAGCTAGATAGTAAATACTTTACATTTGGAGTCCAAACAGGTCTTTGTCACATACTATTCTTATACTTTTTATAATCTTTTAAAAATGTATAAACTAGTCATAGTGAAGGGCCTGAAAAAAAAAAAAAACTAGGTCAGGCCTAGTCTGCATTTGAACCTTTGGATTTCTTTGTATTTCTTTCTTTCTTTTTGTCAACTGCTGATCTAGGGCATACCTCCTCCAAATACAGCTTTCCTCTCAGGTTCTAAAGGCAAGGCCTTGACTTAAAGAATTGCCTGGAGGTGGGTATATAAAACTGGAGGCCCTGGGAATTATTTTTCTGTGTTAGGGGCTGCTCACTGAAAGGTTCCACCTTGTTTCTTTTAGAGTTTACTACTGGAGGAAAAATGTGGATGACACAGACCACAGTGTAACTAAACTATGATATGTGTTGTGCATTTTCATTTATACTAACTCAGATGTCACAGGACAAAATGCAAATCTAAGAAATACAGTACCTTTAAGAAAACCATTGAAATTCACTTGGGTATGATGATAGTACCTGTTCTATTTTGTTATTAAAATTATAATAAAATATATATTAAAATTTACAAAGCAAAATGTTAGTGACATAAAAGAATAAGAAGTTATAGTAATTTTATTAATGAAAAATAATATCCTTGTAATGACAATATCATGCATGTTGTAAAGAGTTGGATGTGTACAGATGCAAAATAAGCTATAGAGATAGTAAAACAAGTTTCCAAAATTCCCTATATTAAAAACAAGTGGCAAAAATAGAAAATACAAAACAAAAATAAGTAATGTTAAGAAACAATAAGTAATATACATATAAGTGAATAACAAGAGCCATACAAAGCTAACCTCCACAACAGAGTGATAGAGGCTTTTAAATATTTGTAAGGAAAATATTTATTCTACATATATCTTGAGGGCTTGCAGCAATTGCTTAGTAGTTAAGAGCATTACTGGGATTATAGAGGACTCAGATTTAGTTCCTTCTCCCACATGACAGCTTATATCAGTCTATAACTCTAGGTCCAGAAAATAGGATGCTGTCTTGTGGTCATCAGTTATACACTTGTTGCACATATTCCAAGCAAGAAAAACACTCATACATATAAAATAAAAACAAATAAATCCTAATAAATAAACATTTTGAAGGCATTACTAAAATATTAATAAGAAGAGGGAACTATGTTAAGTACTAGGCAAAGTAAATGTCATCAACTGACTTGATGTTATTATTGAATAAAAAACATAGTTTATACCAGACAAGAAGGGAAAATGATCATGTTCATGATTTCCTAAAATGCCTATGATGTAACAGTATATAAACAATAAATTTTGCTATGTTGAAGGTTAGGGTTACTGACAAATAAAGAGCATGTAAACATGCAATATTATTATTAAATTATGAAGAAGTCTTAGATAGTTAGTAGAGATGGATATGCTAATCTTTTGTGTGTGTGCACACTCACATGTGTGTGGATATGTGTAATAAAGATTAACCCTGTAAACACATTCACGAAAATCTGATAAAAATACTATAATAGTAGAAAAATGTCTATATATTATCTATGTCAAAAATACCCAAAATTTTTCATTTAAAAGAGTGCCATCTATGTTATATGATAGTGCTATATAGAACAATGGACAAATATAAATAATAAAAACCAGTCTTGTATTTCTTACATGAAAACATGAAAGAGAAAACACAAATTTTTGAAAGCCAAAGTATAGAAATTAACACAATATAAAATTGCTAAATGAAATAAGGCTTATCATGTTTATGTTAATAACATGCATACATTTAAACATTAGAAAGATCTGAAGAGATGGCTCCTTGGTTAAGAGCACTTGTTCTTTCAAGGGAACTGTGTTTGTTTTCTAAAATGTATATCCAGAAGGCTTATGTCTACTTGCAAGTCCAATTAGAATATCCGACACCCTATCTGCTTCGGAGGACATTATTATGTATTTGGTGTACATATACACATTTTCAGGCATGTACATACTTCTAAAAAATAAAAATAAATAAATCTTAAGACATTATGAAAAGAAGGTTAGTGATGTGATAATACAATATTCAGTTCACCAAGAAAATGTAACAATTCCAATTATATAGCTGTCATGTAATGTCATGTAAACATTCATAAAAAGCTTGATATATAACTGCAAGTAAAAATTAAAAAAGCTTACTTTCAGGGTAGGAACTTTAAACACAGAATATTTTTAATGTATGTAATATTTAAAAAAAAAACCCACAAGCCTTTATGTCCTGCTGTCCCTGATGACCCCACTCTCCTATCTGTCTTTGCTTCCTCCCTTACCTTGTTCTCCCCAATAACAACTACATTTGTCTATTCTATATCTCTTTCTGAATAAAATTAGAACCTACCCCTTGCATTTTTAATGATACTCTGCTATGCTTGCAGATAGAAGTCTAGCAGAGTTGTCCTTCCAGAGGCTCCACTAAGCACCAGTTTCAAACAGTGCTGAGACTCACAATCAAACATTGGGAAAAGCATGGGGAGTCTTGTTTGAAAGCAGGCGAACCAGAAAAAGATTTGCAGATGACAGGAGCTTCAAAAGAAGACCAGCTGAGCCAACTAGCCAGGGCCAAGAGTGGGCTACTGACACTGAAGCAGAAAACAAGGGCCTTATATGTACTGGAGTTAGGCCCCATACAAGGATATAGTCAACAAGCAGCTCAGGCTTCATGTGGTTCCTCTGATAAGGGGATCAGTGGTTGTCTCTGACAAGGACTCTCTTGCCATCTTTTTTTTAATCACTTCTCCCTCATGGGACTGTCTTGCCAGGCCATAGAAGAAGAGGATACACTCAGTATTGATACAACTTGATGAGTTGTGGTGGATGTGAAGGGATGTTCCCCTTTTCTGAGGAATAGAGGAGAGGGTGTGGGGAAGAGGAAGGGAGGGTGGGAATGGGAGGTGAGGAGGGATGGGACTATGACCCAGATGTAAAATTAACATTTTTAAAAACATAAAATAAAACTTGAGAGTGACATAAAAATATGATAATTTTTTCTCCTATGGATACATAAAACAATACACTATAAAATAAAAAGTATACATAAAAACCATTGAACATCCATTTAAATAAAGAAAAGAATGAGAATGCAAACGAAGAAAAAACACAATCACATTCAAAGTTGCTGGTAAGTTTAGAGTTTTTGTTCATCCTTTTTAAACTCCATTCCTGGCACAGCATGTTCTTGACATATAGATGGTCACAACTCAGCTCCAAGATTCTTCTCTAAAAGTAGAAGGAACAGAGAAGATACTATTTGTAGTGTCTTAACTGGCTTAAGAGCTGCCTGAGAACTTACCTATGTTCTGCTTGCAATGGCATTCATACACTGAAATAGCTATAATAGGCAAATAATGCCCTTAAGAATAAATAAGAAACATTGATATTTGAAGCAAGAGCTATGAGTGAATATATTGAGTGACTAAGTCTCAGAGTTAGAATTTAGGGGAAACTAAAACATCTTAAAATCATGTTTGTGTTATTTATAAGGGATATTATAGTCTGCTTTCTGTTTTTGAAACAAAATACATGAGGCTGGGTATTGTACAAAGAAAATATGTTCATTGACATGATGTTAATATATTTTCGTGGAGGAGAAAAGCTTGATTTACTGGTCCTAATTTGGGGTTCTTCTCATGTAATTGGTATTACAATGTCATAAGCATCATCTGAGAGGTTACCATTATAAAGCCAGCAGGCAAAAAGTTTCAGGGATGCGGTTGAGTGTGTGTGTGTGTGTGTGTGTGTGTGTGTGTGTGTGTGTGTGTGTGTGTGCATGTGTATGTGTGTGTGTACACACATATATACCATATTCATGTCCAGTACATATACATATGTGTAATACACACATATATATTACAAGTTAGCAAATACACTTTAAGCACTACAGTATTGTCTTTGAAAAGCATTGTGCCTACTGATCCCCACCACTTACACATAGTTCTCAATTTCTAAATGTTTCTTCATGTTTCAAAATCATTCAAACAGGGGAAAGTTTACAACAAAGGAAAAGACTATATTTAAATGATAACTAGAGAGATTTTAGGATGGTACACAATACCTTAGTAAGGTCAGAATGAGCCAGTACTCAATTTTCATCTCTATCTCTTCCTAAAGTTAAAATCATATCTTACTGATGAATACTTTGCCCCAACGCCAGTCTGTCAAAATTGATGAAAGCTATTTAACTTTTTCACCAGCACAGTTGTGCACGCCTTTAATTCCTTAACTTGGGAATTATCTGTGAATTCAAGGTCAGGTTGACCTACATAGCAATTTCCAGAAGAGCCAAGACTGCAGTGAGAGAATATTTCCCAGAAATCCACAAAATAAAAAAGAAAACATCTCATATATTTACTTGTTTTAAACAAGTAAAAATGTGCAAAAAATAAGAAAACATAATCTAATTGCACACATGCATGCAAGAATGCAAGAATGCACATGCATGTTATCTCTTTCTCTAACTCTCTCTGGGGGACAGAGGAGAGAGAGAGAGAGAGAGAGAGAGAGAGAGAGAGAGAGAGAGAGAGAGAGAGAGAGAGAGAGAGAGAGAGAAACAGAGAGAGAGGAAATAAACAGCAGAAAATAATCCTGGGTAAATATATTTGCTCAGTAGAAATTTGACTCTAGTATACGCCTAGAATATCCACAAATAAAGAAATTATAACAGAAAATAAATTACTATGCCATAAAAATACTGTACCAAGGTTAAAATGAGGGTTACACAACAGATTCAATTAAAGATAGGAAAACATTAATCTCTTGAAGACAGGTTAATTACTGGAGATCTTTGTGCATGAGAAGGGGAAAGAAATAAGAATGGTGAGGAAAGGCTATAAGACCTATGGAAATACTATGAATTAAAATGCAGTAATAAATTATCTCATGTTTGTTTAAATGGCTTTTACCACAGAGGCAAAAGATAAAAATTTCAGGCAAGAACATATACATAAAGACACCATTCCTTGCCACTGACTTTTGGGAACTGCTATAACCATCTTGGATATGGAAAGCAACATGGAGGTTTTAAATATTGAGATGAGAATCAATATTATCTCCTAATACTACAAAATTGAGATTGCAGCAGGTGAATAAAGTATGGAATGAAGATAAACAGGCCTTCAAAAAGGCTATGAAACTAGCATTGTATGAACAACTGTTGGAAAAGAAGAAATACTGATTCCCCTCTACCTTTCTCCAGTTGCTAAGGTCAACTAGAACTGTCTGAATCCAATGGTGTAGGCACAGAGACTCCTTAGAATATCTGAAGTTACCTGTGAGTCATCACATTACTAATATACATGCCTCTAGTTTACCATTTCAGAATAGTAGTGAGTCATGCAATACATAAAGTTTTATGTAGAATCACAAGAGAAAGTCTGTGCTATGCAAATGAGCCAGAAAATCCACACAGTGCGAATGGACATAGCAGGCTCTATTTGCAGTTGATATTTTAAATATTTTCTACTGACCCACTTCACCATTTGAAACTGTTTCTTTTTCTAATAAATTGCTCTTGTCTTTTAACATCTATGTGTCTTTGTCCAATTCTTTGTTCCCAGACATGAGAGTCTAGAAACTTCCCATGGGTATATACTGAATACAGATACTGGCCAATTAATAAGATCCTTTAATCTTATCTATGAGCCCTGACATACTGATTTCACATCTCTGAAATAAATACTCATAAACTAAGATCATGTAAATGACAGTTTATTATGTAGATAACCAATTTTGGATTGGATTTGAGTTTCATTCCACAGAAAGGAAACAATGCATGTTTCTAAATATGACATAAAATATCTGTGAAGACTGTGGTTAGGGAAACCTTTGATTCTTAGGAGAAAACTCACTGCTATTATTTTGCTAAGTAGATATGCTCTGAAATTGCTTTCTAAATATCCACATGTATAGCCATGAATTAGTACTGAACCAGGACTTCATTTGGTAAGGTCATTCTTATAGTGGTTAGCAACAAATGCAGAAACTTGTAACTGGCCAAAGTGCCAAGTAAAATTGTTGATGGAGCACTAGGTTTCTAAATGGGACACCCATACTATCCTCTATGGGTCAGGGAACATTGCATATGATGAGGTGGGAAGACTATGAGATGCAGTGTATGGTTCAGCATGCAGCAGAAAGATGCTTTCTGTACATGACATAGTTGTTGCACTCATGAACTCACAGTACCTTTTGTTACTTGTATAATACCCAGATTACATTTTCCCTCATCAACTTTTCATCATAATTGTCATTCATAGACAACTTCTACATTTTTAAAGTTTACTAGATATTTTTCATGGATTGTGTGTTTTATTACGGAGTATAAAAGTAATTATAAAAATCCCTTAGTAAACTCAAAATGTCATGATTCCCATTGTTCTTTGAGAGAGTATATATTCATAGGTGATTGTTGTAGAGGAGAACATGAAATTAGTTTTTGAGTGGTATAGCAAATGATATATCATGCACATCCTCCAGTAAAGTGCCTCTAACCTGTATTCACAGAAAATGAAAGCATGAAAGTTGAAGTAGGATTTTGCAGAAAACAGTTTTAACAGAAGAGATAAAGAGATTGAGAAAGAGGAATGTGAAAATAAAAATAACTAAAATTCATTATATAAATATTATCAGGGAACCAAAGAAGATACATTGATGACAAATAAGCACACAAATCAGTCTCAATATCATTTTTCTCTTTTTATTTTATTTCTTTTTGATCCCATCTCCCTCCCCCTTATCCCCCCAGTCTTACCCTGATCCACCCTATCCCCATTCCCACTTCTCCTTCATTAGGTGAATAAAATTAAACAATAACATGATAATACTACATACTCACCAAAGAGATGGAAAATAACAATAGGCTGACCAATTGAAAATGGTGAGTAAGATGTAGAATAATATTTATTATTGATAGGAAAATAAAATATTCAGGCCATTAACAGTACAAATTGACAGAATATCTGTTACACAGTTAAGCATAATTTTAGCATCTAATCTACTAATTAAGATAATTTGTATTTATCCACTTGAGATGAAAATGTGCATTCACATAAAAACTGAACATGAGTATGTATGTCAATTGTATTCATAATCAATAAAAAGCAAGAGAAAACAACATATCCTTTTAAAAAGTAAGTTAATACATAAACACTTGATCATATCATCAAGTATTAACCATGGATTGTTAGAGAAATATGCTGTCAAAATGTGAAAAGACACTGATAACTCTTTTATGTGTATTTCTTTGAAAAATAAGAGTCTGAAAAGATTGTATGCTATATTGTCATGGAATTTGTTAGATCACAGACTATTACTAGATTGAAGATTCAGCCATTTTGTACCTTTTTAAAGTTACTAAACTCCTAATAAGCCAAAAGATAGAGTGGAATAAGGGGATTATTTTCCTAAATTACAACTTTATATTCTATCTAGTATTGCTAAACTTAGATACCTCTCCTCTTTAAGGTTAGACACCCTTTCTCTATGCACAGAGAGCTCTTTTCTTTAAGGTCTATAATCAAAAAGAATATTATTTGTTCTGTGACTTATTGGTTCTCCCACCACAGCTACACTTGCTGTAACTGGTCAGCTTTACTGGAGGATATTTCATCTGAAACCCATCTTAACATTTCCTGATGCAAACTCAAATTATCCTTACTATTTAAAACAGGAATATTGTTCAGGATGTCCCTTAGCTCCTTGGTTTTTGTGGTCTCTTTTAAAATAATTTAGATTAAGTGTAAAAAGCACTCAATAGAAGGTAGAGTTTACTACAGCGAAAACTAGCACTTTCAGAGGTGAGAGTGGACTATGGCAACAGGGACAATTATGAAGCAGAGTACAGTCTCACAATTTCTCAAGGGCTGAAAGTGAACAAAGGATAAAGGGGTCATCATGGCTATCATCATTTTAGATATGCTTTATATTATTATTCTGATGCTTCTAGAAGGGACAGCTTTCACTGCTGGGTGATTTTTTTTTATGTCCAGAAGATTGACAGGCCTATTTTTATTGGCTATTTTTTGGGGGGAGAGGGCAATAGTTTTTCTTTTTATCTAAATTCCCCTAGCAAGATAGGAATCTTTCAAGGTTTAAATAGTTATCTACTAATGAACTTCAGAACAGTTCAAAATATCAGATATCTATTAGAGTGAGAACTGCAATCAATGCTTATCTCATTCTTCTAATCAGTAGTCAGAGTTGTATAGTTTTGGCTCTCAATTTTAAAGCTTCAAATAAAGAGGAAGGGGCCAATCCCCAGTATGCTATTAGATTCATAATATTTAACTAGCCACTTATAAATATAATACTCTGGAAAAGGTAAAATAGTAGAATGAAAAGAAAAATCAGTTCAGGGGCAGGACAGGAAGATTGAAAAGTCTTCACTTAGCAGGAAATTGGGATAAATGTGAAGACATTCTATTGTAACTCTAGGTGAAAGAAGTTTGGGAGAATGGGGAAATAGAAGGATCCAGAGGGTCCTAGACACCTATAAGAAGAACATTATGATGGGCAGATCTTGGCCCAGGCAGTCTGCTCAAACTATGGCACCAACCAAGGACAATACATGCAGTAAATATCAAACCCCTACCCAGATCTACCCAATGGACAAGACATTCTCCACATTTGAGTGGAGAGTAGGCGCTGACATTCAAACAAATTATGTTGCCTCATATTTGACCACATGTCCTTGATGAGGAGGCTTGGTGGCACTCAGAAGAAGGATAACAGGCTACCAAGAAGAGACTTGATACCCTATGATCATTTAGAGGAGGACGAGGTCCCCCTCAGTCACAGACATAAGGGAGGTGAATAGGGTGAAAGTGGGAAGGATGGAGGAAAGAGAGGATAGAAGGGATGGGATAACAATTGAGAGATAATATGAATAAATTAATTTAAATAGTAAAAAAAAAAGAAAAATTGATTCGAAAAAGGAGAAGTTTTAGATAATAAATCTATAATCCTGTGTAGCACTTGTGATAAAAGGAAGATGCTGAAATTTGTTTCACCTTACTAGACACCAAAAATGGTTTCTATTTCTTTAGTGTCTTTGTAATGCTAGTGACAAAACTCACTGTAATCCCCTAAAGCAATTTCTTGAACTTTATTCTCTCTTATGCTGATCCCAAATAAACACTTCCTTTGTTAAATTATTTCTTTTAGGCACTTTATCTCCCCAATAAGGAAAGTAACTAAGACTGTATCAAGTGTCTTTTAGCTTTACACTCATATTTTTATGAAGATCTCTAAATTCTTGTATTTTGCCTGGCTGCAACATCTGCATTGCATGGAGGATGCTGTGGCCTACAACCAGTGTGAGCTGTACTTGGGTTCTAACTCCTGGGCTACAGTGACCTTAAATAAATTTTCTATTTTAGGCACTCCAAAGTGAAGCATATTCCAGGATTCTGTTATATACTATCATGCTATCCAGATAATTAAGGCAGATTTTCATTTCTTGAGTTTGGATCATAACCCAAATCACCTCAGACATGCAATGATACTCTGGCCTGTGCCTCTTTAAGTGCTGCAATGATAAACACCAGGTACTATTTCCTGTCCAAATTTACATTTTTACATCTTCAAAGTATACTCATTTTGACGTCACTTTGTTTATTATGACCAAGTAATTGTGGACACTAATCCAATATCTAATAAAATCTGTATTTTCTGTCCATGTGTTTATAATATTATTAATTAAATTAAAAATTATTTCCATAATTCAATATTACATTATTCTTAATCACATGTGGAGTTATAGTCACAAGAACAATCCTGCTCTCTATATCATTTTCCATTATATACCTTTTTTGTTATCATGAATATCTGTGATAATCAATGTATATAGATAAATGGTCATTTTAGCTCACAGTTTTTGAAGTTTCAACTCATGTTCAAGTAGATTCATTGTTTTGGACTTGTTGCAACATATCATGTCAGGGAACATTGAGCAGAGCATTATATTTTTGTTTAAAGAGGAAGAAACAGAAGATAACAGGAAAAGATCAGTTGTTTGTTATTCCTCATGATATTTTTATTAATATCATGCCCACAATGATTTGAAGATAACTTAGTGGTCTCTCTGCCTGTTCATGATTTTACCATCTTTAGTAGAGTAAATTGTAAATTAATCCTATAAAATATATCTTTCATAGGCTACCATTTAGGATTTAAATGAAATCTCAAAAAACCCTTCACTAGCAGCTTCTATTTGATAAGCCAACTAGATTTCACAAGGAATGGGCAAAAATTCTGCATTTAATCTTTATTTGGCAGTCTAATTGAATTAAAATTTATATACCATCTTCTTTAGTGAGAAAAAAGGTATTCAACTGTGAAAATGAAAGCATTTTAAATGACTAAAGGCATTGGAAATAGTGGAAAACACTGTGCTACAACTGATAAAGTAGTTTCACACTGAGAAATGTGGTAAGAATTTGGATATTGCTTTCCAAGTATGCTGGAAATTAATAAGTAAATGAATGGCAGACGGTAGAAAACAGATTTCTCACTGTTGGAGTTTCAATTTACAAATAAATAATGGTGAAGGATAGAATAATATTTGTGATGATTAATTAAAGTTCTGAATGTTAGCATGAATTTCAGTTTAAATTAATGTAGTGCAGATAATTATATAGTACATAATTACAGTTATGAGAAAGCATTTTATATATTTACAGAGGTTAGTATAAAAAGATAAACTTCTCTATGAATCGAAAAGAAATGGTATTTTTGTAGCAAATCATCCATTTTACTTAAATAATTTTCCATCCGTTTTCTATTTGAATAATAAGTTGTCCTTTGAGATCTGCCTCATTTTGTGCTGTAATATGAAATGTACAAGATAAACCTATGGTATCTTTCAGTAGTAAATTATTTATTTATCAAAATAAGTCAAAAGGGGATACATCAAAAGGTATAAACCCAAGTAAAAGTTTGAAATAGCCAAGAGTACAGCATGACTGGGAATATAATAAATAAAATTGTCTTGGATTTTCATTTACAGTAAAATTAATCTTCAAGAAAAAAATTGATTCAAATATATGGGATAATTAATATATATTGTAGAAGTGAAGAGAAATATCTTCGATGCAGATCAATTTCACATGAAGTGTGCAGATAATTTGTCAAAAAGAGAAGAAGATATCTTTCTATATTTCTTGAGAAAGTATTGTTTGAATGTCATTTCCTTTCAGAGAGTAGAGAAAGAAGTTGTGAATGTGTGCTGTGGAAAGTATTTTATAGTGTAACAGCCTAATAAAGACATCTTTAGCCAGTGGTCAATAGCAAATTAACATTAATAAAAACATATGTAGCATATACCTGCTATGAAATATTGTGTCAGTGGCAGTCTACTCTGCAATGGTGAGTTTAGTAATAAAGATTATATTAAAATCATCAATCGGGCCGTTGTTGCAAAAAAATCACTGACACTCCCCAAAAGAGCTTAGATTATAAAAACAACTAAAATAAAGGGAAACGTCACAGAGAAGAGGAACCTGATATGACACAATCAACTATCACAGTGTGGCACTTAAATATAGAAAAGGAATATTAAAGAAAAAATGGGAAAATTAATAAAACATAATATAACAATATGAGTTTTACAGTTACTTCAGAATGAAAAACTAGTTCACATTTTACTAAGGTTGCAGACAGAGTTGTAGATGTAGATAATTAAAGTAATATTGAGAGGATATATAGGAAGCTTATGATGCTGATAAATTCCTTTTTAGAGGACAGAAATGCTGAGAGATGTGCCAAAGATAGTGATAATACTTTATATTTTATGCCTACAATAGATCTTTATAAATTTTATTAGAATAAAATATATTAAATTATATACACACAGAATCAGATGATTGATGGAAAACTATTGATCAAATAGACATTTGAGTATATGCATGCATAATAACCTGTACAAATGAAATTAAGGAAGATTAGATATATACCTGGGAAGAAGAAGAAAAAAAAATGAACATTAAAGTATGACTACTCAAACTTTGTATAACTTATATGGATGGAATAAGATATATGATCTATCCACTAAATCCACATGATAGCAACTGTGGTCTATACAAACCATTTCTTACATACTCTCATAAATGTGTGATGCATCCCTCCTGAAACGTGATCAAAAGAATGACCCCAGAAAGGGGGATATGCAAAATCACGATAAAAAATATGACCCATGGTGAACAATACCTTGGGCAACTGTGAGAGTACTTCTGGAAAATAGGCAGAGTATTTTACCTCAACTTAATTTTGTTCCCTGGGTTATTCTTGAATTTAATTTCTTGCCTGTGGTGACAAACATTTACATTTAATTTATAAGATATGATTATTCTTTTGAACATCAGATCATAGCTATAGAACCCAATTTGGTCAATATATCCTTAATCTGGATATGGTCTTTTGCCTTGCTTTCATGCTTTTGCAGATATAAACTATAGTGCATGCCAGACACTATATTGCTTTGGAAGCAATAATCAAATATTAAAGCCCATGCTTCTGATGTGGGCATATAATGTACTATTAGGATTTAATATTGATCTATTTTGAACCCTTACTTTCACATTTATGAAGAGCTTAACATGTAGTCTTTAACTAATGTGACTGGCAGGCCATCAGATACTGCTTGTGAAACTGTTACTTGGAAATATAACCCTGTGCATTGGTCTACTTGCTATGACAATATGGACAGTGAGCTTAATCATGCAAGATATAAATTTGTTGATTGAGGTACACATGATTATTTTGTCATGAACTGTTCTAAATATATTTTTAGATTCTGAAATCATACATCTATACATTGGAAATTTTTACAAAGAAATTTGTATAGGCGTGACATGCAATTACTTGCCTGACATGATGAGGGTCTCATATCTCCTTGGCCTAAGAATCCTATTACACAGTGGAAAATTGGGACCAAAGCAATCACATATTTGGATACGTCCAGAAACAACTATTTCTATATCTGCTTCATTAGGCATCATTACTCTTCTTACCTAATAACTAAAATTTCCATAAAAATTATATATGATACCTTCAAGTATGTGTTAAATTGCATTATATATTATCTATGTGAAAATTTACTCCAAATATAGATCTTAAAAGTATTGATTGTGCTCTTTCTGCTGCCTGAAGATCTAGATGTAGACTTCTCCTCTATGTCTCCAGCAGCATATTTGCATTCTGTCATGCTCCCTGCCATGATGACAATGGAGGAAACCTCTAAAACTAAGCAGGACTCAATTAAATACTTTTCTTCATACTACAAGAAAAAAAAATAGTATTGATTGCTATGATCCTAACTTTTTTACTTGTATTAACTATTCCTTAAATAGTAATTTTACTAATGAATATTTATTGATATTGAAGCAATGCCTTGGGATATGGATATCTGTAATTTATCATTTTCCTGTTCAGGTACTACATGTTGAATTTTCAACTCTCATGTACAGATCTTATTTTCTGGATTATGGATCTGAGTATAAGAAAGAAGGTGGCAGACTACACTTTAATGCTACTTCAGTTTTTTTGTAATTTTATACATGAATGTAACAAAGAAATCACTGATCCAGTTAAGGTTATTTGAATTCAGAAAATCATGATCAGGAAAACATGCAAATAAACCCCAGCAATCACATACTAAATATGAACAGTGCAACCCTTTGCCTGAACGTTTTCAGGACAGAGCAATTTAAACACCTTAGCCTGGAATGTACTATAGATTATATTTGGAAAAGCATGACATCAAGGCATTTTCACCATGATCCATTCTTTTGACCATCTTTTAACACATCTCTGATAAGAATAAATCATTATTAAAATAAAATAAAGCATTCAGAAGAGTGAAAATGACTTTTTAAATAACATGGTAGTAATCAGAACTGGTCACTGAGGTAGAAATCCTTTGATATAGATTGTAGTTGTTGGGTACTGCAAGGAAAACAAATGATCATCATAATATAACCTACTTCAGAAAGCAATTTCTTTACTGATGTTGAGATATTAAGGCAGATGAATTTGGAGGACCAGTTAAATGTCTCCTGAAATGGAGTGGGGATTTATGAGACATTGCATATGAAAAATAATTGTTTCTGTTTATCTTTGTTCTTCTTATGCATTTAAAAATATTGAAGTGTATTAGGTTATCTTGTTTGAGTAACTGAAAATTTCCAAAAAAATCCTTATATACATGTGATGCTTGTGGAAACATTGAGCCTCAGATGATGGAGGATAGAAGGTTTTAAGTCTGTGTGATACATGCTAAGTTGAACTTATACTTTTGGGTTTAGCTCATCATAAGGATGTATTAACAATGGTACTCACAATATAATCTAGAAAGTATTCCATTTAGAATCATCTGCAAGTCCCACACATCATAAGAATGTTAGAAGTGTATAAATTGCAAACCCTACCTGTTTAAAATGTAGATGTTCATTAGACAACTTAAAATATTTTTCTCCACATAAACAGAAGTCATTCGTTAAATTGAAATACATATGGGCAATACTTGATAATATAGCCATTAACAGTGATTTTTAAAAATCTCCTTTTTCATTTAGAAAATACCACACATGTAAGTGGTTTGGAAGATTTCTCTTCAATTACTTCCCTTTGTCTCTCACATATAACACTAATCCTGAAGAAAAGAGCTTAGCATTGTTCATTTCATCATCTGTAAAAGGCAGGCACAATAGAGTTTATGGTGGAAGAAATGTATTTTAAAACTCTGATTTTATTTTAGAGTGTGCATGAGTCTAAGAGCAGTCCCAGTGAAGTTATAAAGATAGCCTCCATGCAATACAAAGGGGTGTGAAAATCTACACTTATCAGTAGTGTGTGAAGATTGAAGAAGCATTGTGAAGTTCTTTTTCTTTCTTTCTTCTATTTAGGAGGAGGTTGAACAAAATACCAAAATCCCTTTACTAAAAACCTAAAATATTTTGTTCTCAAGGATTTCTAAGCTATTTAAAAATTTGCCAGGAGATTCAGTATCTTGGATGTAGACTCCATAGCCTGCAGCCTTTTTCTGAATTGAATTTTCTTTTTTGCTTTCTCTAAACAGACAATCAGTTTAGCAATAGAGGATCATGGCAATAAGATGTCAATTGACCCAAAAAAATCATATGTCATGTAACATTTTGGTTCTGTTTTTTAAAATGTGCAGATAATTTCTTTCCAAAAGAAAATGAATGGTTTGTGTCCACTATTGTTCTCCTTCCCTCAAAGAGATAACTGATCAAAACTGATAAGCAGAATGTATGAAAAAGAGAAAAATATGTAATTTTTTTACTATATGCTAAAAGTACTTTCACTTATATAATTGCCATTTTGATGGTCATTTATTAGCATTCTCTGTCTATTTTGCAATTCATCATAAATATAATAACAGTATCCAATCATAACACAGTAGGTTATAATTTTTTATTAAAATTACTTAGGTTATGTGCTAAAGGTATGACAAAATAGACAATTGGTATACTGTCTTAAATATGTTTTTCATATTAGCTTTTGGTTAAAAAGTGGGTTTCTAGGCTCATTCAAGTTATTGGGAAAATTTCCTTTTGGTTTTTTTAGGGACTAGTCTGTGCTCCTGAAGGATAGATTCAAATTCAGTGTAATATAAATGAATTGAAACCTGTCATTGTGTCCCAAAGATATGCACTATTTTTACATTTTATGTATTTACTAACAACAACTCACTAAAATATATCTAGTGACTTTAAGGTCATCATAGGAATAAATATAATCTTTATTCTTTTCTTTCTTTTTGGTTTTTCAAGACAGGGTTTCTCAGTGTTAGCCTTGGTTGTCCTGGACTCACTTTGTAGACCAGGCTGGCTTGAACTCAGAGCAATCCTTCTGCCTCTGTCTCCCGAGTGCTGGGATTAAAGGCATTTACCACCACGCCTGACCCTAGGAACAAGTATGACAAGTGCTTTGAAAAGAGTTTTGTCTATTTGGTGTGATAATTCAAAGGCATGATAGCAGATAAGCACTCTATTTCTAAAATCAAATTGAATATGCTTACCTTGTTAAATATTTATCATTTCTTTATGTTGAGTACTTTCAATAAACTTTTTTTATCTTTTAAAACTGTTTCACTAATATTTTTTCTTCTCCTGACTACCAAAAACCAGAAGAGTAATGAATATTTTTTGTCTTCAAATACCTTCTTTGAACAATAAAGCTTAACAAAATTGTATGTCTGTTATCTCAAATTCGTAGTCCATGAGATTTAAATAAAAAATCTTGAGGAGTAATTTTCAAAGTTTTCTTACAACAACCACACCTCAACCACTTAAATTAGTTGTGTGTGACTGTCATCAGACCCAATTTATTTGTTGTGGAATGAATTGTGATGACTTTGTTTGCCAAGTAATAAAGGCTTCTAAAAATGCAACACTTTTGGGCACATATTCTAAGAACTTTTCTTCTCTACAGAATGGTGAATAATTATCATTTTTCCTTCTGACAACTAAAGTATAAACATATCATATTTGAATACCTTTTTGCTCTTATTTTAGCTTCCTAACTCCTTCATTGCTTTACCTCAGCACTAGTCTTTATTTAAAATGACCTTTTTATAACCACTTTTGATAAAATAACTATGAAATAAAATTAAACTATGGACATATGACACCTATTATCAGAGGGCTAATAATAACTTACTTGTGAAGTGTGTAAATAAGTTTTAATATGTTTTAGAAACATAAATAATACCTTATGTGCAAAATGTACTTTTGTGGCTTTTGGTTAAAAGATCCAGGCACAATGTTTTCTCTACAAATTCATTAACAAATGATTTATTGCTAATCCAATAGTATGATAATTTAGTACTATGTTTGGGCTTCCTCACATCACACAAATGATACACATATGATCTCTAGGGAATAAAATATTATTGACAGTGGTAAAATTAATGTTATATTCTTAGGCAAAATAACAGGAGATTGAATAAAAATGCATCTCTATTCAATCTATGGAACATAATTTTACCAAGAATTATTCATTGCATACTAGAAATATGAATGCAGTTTTCTTATGTCAACCCTAAATGTTAAGATCAAGGAAGTATATGTTGGACACATACAATGGAATATCTTTATTTCAAAGTCTCTTCCAAATCATTAATTTACTTGAGAGGTAACAAATTTATACATAAATAAAGGTCTGTAGCTATCTTCACTATGGATTAGATACAAATCTTGCCACAAATATGTTAAAGGATTGGTCTTAAAACAGTAGCTCCATTCAATGAAGACTTATCAGCTTGTGCGTGATCTGATCTCATCAATGTGTTACTTGACTCATAGATTTGTATCTTGATAGAATTATTGTTAGTTGACAAGTTGAAAGTTTTGGATGAAAGGCAACATGGATGAAGTCACTAAAATCATGTCCTCTGGAATGATATGCCTAATGCCTATCTTCTTTCCATTTCTCAGAGTGTCCTATCAAACAAATTTTCTTTTTGTTCCAAACTCTGCTCCCTATCATAATGATCTGCTTTCATTATATATATATATATATAAATATAATGTATAATATGCAATTTGTAATATATAATATATAATTAATATATAATATGCAATGTAATATATATAATATGTCTGTAGGTATTGGAGCTTAGTGAAGAATGAAATCCTTGGTTTCTCCAAGCCAAAATAAATCCTTACACCTTTAGTTATGGTGTCTAGGTCTTAAAAGAACCAGGATATTCTAACAGATTAAATATCTCTGTAAAATTTTCAGTTGTGGTTTGGATTTCTTTCACAACAGAAATATTTACAGGAGAAAACCAACTATGGAATACTGAGAAAAGAGACAATACACTTGTACAATGTTATAAATTTAAAATGTCAAAAAATAAAATGTTTATGTTTTTAGACAATATATGTAAAGGTATATTTTTTAATTATTCCAAAATTTTATATTTTAGATATTCTTTCATTAAAGTCATGATTATTCTTTCGAACCATGTCATTCTTCATACATTTAGCAGTATAGCACGAATAACTCTCATTTCTCAATTTTGATCACTTCAATATTTTGGCACATTTTGAATGCATCAATAAGGATTCACTCAAACTTGCTTTTCTTTTTACTTAATACTCAAATGGCAGAGCCAATCTTCAAATTATTCTAGTGCAGCTGTAAATGCTACTCTTAATCAATTACTCATAGAGTCTAATATAATATTAGTCGACAGCAACTTTAATCAGTTTTACTATTCTGTAATGCAGTCAAGATGATGTAACAAAATATTAAATTTCAGGTGGATTTTAGAGAACAGAAATTTGCCTCTTATTTATCTAAACTTTAGAATTCCAAGATCAGGGTACTCACAGATTCATTGTCCATTTCAGCTTATTGATTAATGATGACATCATCTAGGAATTTTCTGTTCAATAAAGAGGAGATACAGATTGAGAAGATGAAAAAAGTAGTAAAGCATAAGCCTGATGAGCTCCATACCTTGCATAATGAAAAATATACTGGGTTTGCAGTCACAAATTATAGTCCCAGAACAATGAAGACAGAGGCAGGTGCATCTATGAATTCTTAGTGACGAAGCTCCAGATTAATAGGAACTCTTTCTAACAAAAGGTGGAAAACAACTGAGAAATGATACAACGGTTGTCCTAAACTCTTCATGTTCATGGGCACACTAACACAAGCATGTGCTCCTCCCTTTGCACACGCCTTTAAAAATTTTAGTTACAGGAATGGCTGGGGATGATCTGCCTGTATTTAGAGTAGATTATACAAAATAGGTTAGGAACCACTACCTGCAAAGACATATGCTTAACTTATTTTTTATTCTTAATTAATGTGTATATTTGTCCTTGCATGCCTGTATATGCACATGCACATTCAATTTTGCAGAAGCCAGTAATGAGCAAACAAACAATTTGATCTAAAGTTGTAGGAAGTTGTGAGTTACCTCATGTGAGTCCTAGCAAAGGAATTCTAGTTCTCTGCAACAGAAGAAAGCACTCTTAAATTCTGAACCATCTCTCTGATCCCATATTTAACTAATTAACAATGTTCTCAATGGGTTTGTTATTCTTTTAAACTAAATTTTGAGAATCTTTTTAATTATTTCTGAAATAGTCATAGTTTAGCAGGCTTGTATATGTAATGTGAATATGAAGTTGAAGTGCTATACAAGTTTGATACTAAGTATAGCTTTACTTTGATTAATGAAACTGACATTTTTCTTCCTCTTTGATTTGAATAAATCATTTTGAAGAGTTTAGTCCCTCCCTTGTATAACTTTTTTAAAAATAGAGTTTCATGAGAAAAGATATCTAAATTTGGAAAGTCACTCTGACAGTTCCAACAGGTTTTCATGTTATAAAAATCAGTTAAATGGAAGTATTAACAAACTATATGTTAATAAAAATTAATAATAGTTTTTCCAAAAAGGATACTTCCTTATTACTTGATTCCTTTTAAAAAATTTTATGGGATATATGTACCACATAACGACCTAAATTAAGGTCTAAGTTTTTGATGCCCCACTATATCTTTATTGTAATACAATTTAATCATATTTTAAATTACTAAATATTTTACCATTTCTCTATCTCTTTGGTATCACTAATGGTCATTATTAGTAAATTAGAAGGCCCAAATAATGTTTTCATCTGGCTTAGTTAATTTAGTATTACTATGATAAAACTTCAAGAGTAAAGCAGCTTATAGAAATCTAGAGTTTCCAGTCTCAGATGGTATGTCCCAGTGCTTGAATGTATCTCTCCCTGGAAGATATCCTATAGGACCTCTGACACTTCCAATACATGAGGTTCTCCAATGCAATCAAGAAATCACTTTCACAACAACTTCATGCAATGGCCTCTTGATGCTTTCATGCAGAGACTCCCTTCCCATATGCCTGGCCTCAGTGACTCTGTGAAGAAAGATTCCAAAACCACTTTATTAGTCTATGTTTCATAACTCTAAGGTCAGTCATGTGTCTTATGCTACCATGTTCAACACCTTACTTGGGACGCAGCTTTACCTCCACTTTGAATTATGCAACAGCTTTGATTTATTTTGAAGCTTTAAAAGAAGCTTTTCCATTTCACAACTTGTATAAACTATTCCCTTGACTTGATTTACATCAGGCCTTTCCTTATCTCTTTTTCAATAGAAACCTTGACTCTACCATTAAATTTCTTGGTGCTCGTTTTATTCCCAAACTATTTATTTTTATTTATTTTTACAAAATTGTTTTGCCAAAAAGATTGATTATTTATGTTCAAGTGACAAATGTCAATATTGTGCTGTGTTAAAATCTTTTTTCCAATGAAGCTAGGAATATTCATAGGAGAAAAGCTAAAGGAAGTCACATTCTTTGCCAAAATAACAAAATAATAGCTGTTAGTCCAGTTGTTGATATTGTTTTCCCCTCTGAAACCTCTTGAGCTATGTTTCCGCAGTCCACATATCCCTCAGCGTTACTGTTTCCCCAGACCCTTCTAGGGTTTCCCAGTGAAACATGTTTACAACATTCAACTGCTTTCCTTGTCCAATGTTCCAGAGTCTTCCACACTTCAGCAATTTTCCAATCCTTAGCACTAATTTCTGTTTTAGGTACTTTTTTATTGCTGTAATAAGACACTTTGATGATTGCAACTTATATAAAAAAAGAATTTGGGGGTTTACAACTTCAGAGTGTTAGAGTCTATGGCCATCATGGCAGAAGCATGGCAACAATTATTCAGCAAAGACTCAGAACCTTATCACTTTTGTTATGCATAGCACATGGAGGAAAAATTCCAACCCATTTAAACTTCACCCCTGGGAAAGATTTTGCAGATTGCTATGTGTCTAAAATGTTGGTGTCTAAGATACAGCTTTGACTAGGTCAAACAATGCACATTTACTGAAGACTTTATATGCTCTGTACAAATTCACTCAAGTCTTCCTTCACTCTCTACAACTCACTTTTCTTATTTTCTAGATGTCCATGATGGATCTCCACGCATGTAATCCTGGGATAGTTCACTGCACTGCTCAACATCAGACTGAGCAGACAAAAAACATCACAGCCTCTTGCCTGGATTATGTGGCTTAACTTGCTCAAAATCTGGAAAAAGACTAAAATCAGTCAATCAGAAAATAAAGAAAAACAAACAAATAATAACAAAAACAAAAAATTAAAATATCCAAGTAATATTGAACTTCTGTAACATGTCTTTCTTTAGGCTGCTTTTAGAAGCTGTGCTACAACAAGGGGACAACTTGGCTGTTACACACCAATCGAAACAGTCAGAATCTGTCCCTGAGGCAATTATTAACTGGACTCTGTGATCATGCCAAAGAGACTATCCATGAGGGCATGGGAAGAAGTCCTTGGCTACACTGCCAACAGTGCTGCAGCCAAAGTTAGGGAAGAAACAGATCACGAAGTCTGTGTAAAATTCTTCTGGATCCTGGTGAATTTCAGTTAGTGACAAGATTTATTTCCTTTGAAGGACAATGCTCGCCATGCCCTTATGTCAGCTATGTTAATAGATGGAAATATTTCAAAGAATATTACAATTAGGTGCAGAACCCTTCATGACTCAGTGGTAAGATCTGTGAGGCAGAACTCCTGGATCAATTTCACAGAACTGGTCTTTTTTTTTTTTTTTTTTTTGAGGAAATGGCCATGAATCTACTCAGTCCTATATAGGACTCTGCAAAACAAAAGCAAAATGGGCATACAACTATGTCCTTCAGCTGTGTATCAGTCTATTCAATTCTCAAGTGCTATCCCAAACAGTCAAACTTATTGTCACTTCTCCTTCCAACCAAGGGCATGTCTCCTGAATATATTCTTAAGATTGAATTAAGCCACAATGTTTTTATCTTCCATAGTTACTCAAAATCCCCTTGAAAGTACTAACCTATCTCTAATGTTACTAGTCCTATGCGTTACATCCATCATTAGAATTTTGCTTTCTTGTTTCTCTTTATTTTTATCATTATATTTACTCCTCTTTGAATGTACTTCTCTTGGGACTATTTCAACCAATTATTGAAGCAAGTTCCCTCTCAAGTGTTCCTCCTTTGAGCTCAGGTAGGATTTGACTTAACTGGGACAATGGGGGATGGAGAAAGGACTAGTACAGAAAAGCTGGTGTTGAGTGGGTTGTACATACTCTGAACTAACAGAATGAACTAAACAGTAACCTGGAATGTCAGTGATTTTCTTATGTACAGCAAAAGGGGCAGGATTTAGCTAGGATTCATAGATGGTCTTTGTAGGTACATTTTATTCCCTTTAAGACTCTCTTCACAGTACTAATGGACTGATATCATTGGACACAATTTGTTATTGTTGTTTTTCATTTGCCTCTTAGGCTATTTCTCTTTCTCTTCCATGTTTCTTACCTCCTCTTGACTTCTTCCCTGCCATGTTTTCTGATATTTGCCTACCTGCTATGTGCAACAGAATCTGATAAGAATAGGAGATAGAACTTGGCTAGGAAGTAGTAGAATAAAAATCTGAAAAGTGATCTGTTTCTTTTTTGGCTTAGAGCCATAAATGACCTGGAGCTTGTTATAGCTTCATCCTTGACAGGGGCTACACACATCAGTAGGTTAGGGAAATATGTTTTATTTTTCTTGTCCCTTTACCCTTAAAGGATAAACTTTTCCACTAAAATATTCATGGGAATGTGATTGAAGCTGGCAGGCATCTTCATACTAGAATGACTAGCTCATTTCCTCCTCCATTCTTCTAGCCTTCATAAACCCACAAGAGTGATCTTCAGTCATATTTTATTCTATCACCCACTCCTGTTGTTAAGGACTACCCTTCATATTTCTCTTTAGCTCTCTAAAACTCACTTTCTGTGGCCAATGAATTTGTTTCTTCAAGTTTTTGAGACAAGAAACCAAAGACCATTGATACAGTGAAAGCTTTATGTGACCATGAGCACCTTACTACCTAATCAATGAGGTAAAAGGCCATCCAAGAGCCAAGAAAGTCTAAATTACTCTCAGCCACCCCAGTATTCCCATGTTTTGATTAGTGTTTTGCTTTTCTATTTTTGTAACATCTTTAGGAACATTATTTACCATAACCCTCTTATATTTTTTTCATATGCTGAAGATCCTATGATTTTTACATTGCTGTAGAAATTCTTAGTAAATATTTTTTTATAATCAAGTATTTTATTTTTTTTCTTGTTCATTTTTTTCCACAAAATAAGGTCGATGAGGGAAGGATATTTTGATTTGTATTCTAATATATCCCTCTCTTGTATTATATTTTCAAAGTAAGAATGAATATGTGAAATAATGAATACAGTATCATATGCACAAATGGGGGAAAGGAAGTTCTGCAAATATTTAAAAAATAGAGAATTTTATTTTTTCTTGATATATTAATATTTCCCTTCAAATGATCTAACATATGTTTTCAAATGTTGACAATATAAAAGGATATCATTTTAAAGATGTTTAATATTAAACAAAGAAGGCTGTGCATGACTAAAACCTATATATGATATTCTTAATTTGTGCAGTATTATTATAAAATTAACAGTCTGCCTCTATACACATCACAGTTACTCTGAGGATACATTACTTCTTCTGATCCCTGAGAAAGATACTAGTAACTGAATATGAAAGACAATATAAAAATCTTCTGCTGGTCTAGGCAAAATGAAGATAAAAATGCAAAGAAGAAAAAGACCCTTCTTGTAGCTGATGCCTTTCAGAATTTAAGTTGACTCCTGTTTTTGAACACTGAATTTGATTTCCTGCAGTCAGTCTTAAAAATACACACAGAATACAAATTGTGTTGAGTTCTTTAAAGAGCAGAAGGTGAAGGGCTGTTGTTAGTTGGAGTTATTCCAGAAGACAATTCTGTCTCAAACAGTGTTTGGTTCTTATGAGAGGTTAACTTCCCAGCATGAATATGACACTAAGGAGCTAATCATCAGTTTTCCTGTTTCCTGACGGAGCTTTCATCCACAGTTGAACTTTCTTCTTTTTCTTTCAAACTACATTCTGTTGTAGTCCCTGCAGGAAAGTCAGATCCCTGTTGATCGTCCTCAGCTCAAGGAGAAGAGTTTAATCTTTATTTATAGCATTTGTTAAGTACCCACAGGACATAGCAAGGTCATGGTCCTAGCTAAGGCATGAAACCTACCTAAGATATACA
The DNA here is from genome assembly GCF_964271855.1 of Acomys minous. NCBI lineage: Eukaryota > Metazoa > Chordata > Mammalia > Rodentia > Muridae > Acomys > Acomys minous. The sequence goes on along the minus strand of NC_140488.1, from coordinate 60,084,726 downwards.
GAACTAAGGTAACTTTTGCATCCTCTGGAAACTTATATTCTATAGTATGGATGCAAGATCCTTTGAAACTTTAACTATTTGGAATATAGTGTCAGAGAAAGTCTATCTGAGAAAGGAATGAACCCCAGTGAATTCAACTTTTCTATTGGATAGAAGCTGAGCAAAGAAGCTAATAGTAGGTATACATACTGAACCAGAACCCAAAATTTCGAGTTTCTATCATCAAAATCTTGAAAACAGAATGTTCTTTTTTATTTTTTAAGTAATTAAACATTTTTATTTTTACATATACGTTTATACTATTACACATATATACAATAGACTACCTATAGCAAAAAGAACCATGAAACAATCAGGAATTATATACATGTTAAATTCTTAGTGTTTTGGTTATTTGTATTTGACAGCCACAAAGAAAAATTCTTATCTTCATGTGTGTAACATTCTGCACGTAAATCAATCTCCATCATATTTTGTCATTATGAACAGAAAACATCTATCTAGACCTAAAAACATCTTAACTTATAAAGGACCAAGCTTCACTGTAAAACTAAGCTACCTGGTCTTTAACTTCATCAGAGACTTAAGAAGGAATAAAATTGATTACATGAGTATGCCAGGAGTACAGGTTAGTAGCTTTCCAAATGAGAAGATAACAGAGATAATTTGATAACAGAAAAGTCACCCAAACCTCTCTATAATTTTAGAGCATCTTCTATAGCCTTCTGGCCCAATATGTCTGACAGACATATTTGTGAGGCAGGAACTGTTGATGACTTCCTTATCCTGTCTTGGCAGAGTTTGTTCTTCCATTCTGCCTGCATCTAAGCTTGCTCTTTTTATAGGCAGAATTCTGTGTGTGGTAGAAACAAGGACATTTTGTCCACTGGCTAGTTTGCCACATTTGAGGCCATCTCCATAAGGAGATTCTTTGATGTTCAACATCCTTTTTGAGGTAATCTGTGTGTTGCCAGGAGTTAACCGGTCTCATTGTCAGTGAATCTTTAAAGTAATAATGTATTAAAACATAAGGTTACACTCAGTATTGTCTCACTTTCCTTTATCGTACATTCTTATGTTTGGAGAGAGGGGTTTAACAGAATGAAGGAGGAATATACAAATATATAGAGAAGATAGAACAAAAAGTTGATTAGTGAATCACTCCTCAACTTAATGCTTTAATTGCCACTCACAACATTATTTTTAATTCACTGGTATAGAATTTTGTATATAACTGCAAAATAAGTTTAATTCTAGGTACAGTGGTATAGAAATCAAATTTACCATTATTCATTACACACACACACACACACACACACACACACACACACACACATATATATACTGTAACACAAGGTATTTTACCCATATAACTCAATTATAATGCAAGGTTTACTTCCAATACTTTGAATGTGTTATTGTAGGCTGTTTAGGATAAATAAGTTATACAAGTTAATTGTTAGTTGATCAAGTCATGGTCATGTCAATTACTATTCTACTTTTATCATAAGAATATACATCATAGACATAGCAGATAGACATGGTTCTATAGAAAGATATGATAGAATAGTTAGATAAGGTCTTAAAAATCCTCAGAGCCATGGAAAAAAGGGAATCTTCTTAGCATTCTTTATCCATTAGCATTCACTGAGGAATATTCTGAAATCAAGATATCAGACCTTGGCATAATAAAACAAAATCTCTGCTGAGATTATCCATATTTTAAAAACAAAACAAAACAAAACAGAAAAACCAAAACTCCTTATCCTATATATTCATCTATAAAACCCAATGTTATACAGTATACCCTCCTCATCAACTAAAACCACATTGTACAGTTTTGAATATATATTTCAAGAAGACAATCAGTCATTTAAATGGCAAAAAATCATACCAATATTTATTATCCATTCCTTTCTAAATGAAGTAAATACTGAAATTCTGAGAGATTTATTAAACCCTGTCATAAGAGCAAATGAAATATTATACATCTAATGCAAAACTTGTGGCAAAATTTATGTTTTTATGTGGAAGTAATAGTTCTTTATTTTTAAAATTTATTTTTAATTTGCAATTATGTGAATGTATGTGCGTGTCTATGTGTTGGTATATACATATGAGCACATATGCTCAAAACAGTCAGACGGCATTTATTCTTCTATAGGATATTTACAAGTGGCTGAGAGTCAATTGCCAAGTGTATGGTGAACCAAATTGAGATATTCTGCAAAAGAGTACATGCTCATTCTCACTGAGTCATCATTCCTTTAGGCCACAAATCAATATTTATGCTGTTTAAATATATGGTGATGAATGTCATGACATTCCTCTTATCCAGTAATAAATTGGTAAGTACCAAGTACTTCTGTGTCTCAACAAAAGTCTCTGGAAAAGGCCAAGTAGTCCCATTCTTAATATTCTCTTAGGTATGGGCAAGAGGAATGGTTTCAAGATTCAGTGTAAGACTAGGCTTGTAGAATCCCTAGGTTAGGTTCCCAGCAGCCACAATAGGTGATTCACAACAGCTTCTTGATATCTTCTGCCTTCATTTGACATTTGAATGCTCCTGTACTCACATTCTCATACCCTCCCACATAGACATATAAAATTAAAAATAAATATTAAAAATAATATTTTAAGTAATACAGATTTGCATTAAAATTTAAGAACAGCAGGATCATTGTACTTTTTAAATTGCTCCAAAAGCAATTAACAAAAAATAAAAGAAACTCAAAATGTTTAAGGTGTGTAATACAGCATCAAGTGAAATCAATGATTTAGAAGATAGAAGCATCTTTGAAGTATTTTCTTCAGTGGAAGTATTGCTTTGAAAATTATCATTTTCTCTACATATTTATCCGGGAAAACAAAGGACAAAAGATACTACTTCAAAGAGTTTCATTAGCAATTTACATTATTTTAAGAAGTCATATAAAATAATTTTAATGACACTAATAATATTAATGGCTTAGAGATATATACTTTCTTAATACTAGTAGAATAAGTAAGTTGAAAAAAGTAAATTATCATTTATAATAGGATAGGAAATACTACTTAGGTAAAAATCCAGTAAGATTGCATGATGTAGTCTTTAAAATATATTTCAAATATAATAAACTTTTCTTACCTTACCTTTTGCATAAAAAGCCAGGCGTGGTGACACACACCTTTAATCCCAGCACTCTGGAGGGAGAGGCAGGTAGATCATTTTGAGTTCGATGACAACCTGGTCTACAAGGTGAGATTAGGACAGCCAAGGCTACACAGAGAAACCCTGTCTCAAAAAGCCAAAAATAAAAAATAAACTATTTACGTGAACAAGTTATAAAAAATATTACTTTTCCCAACACCAAGAGGTTGGCTCTGAAAAAAAATGCATAAAAGTAACATTACAGACTGAATAGTTTGCATTTCTTTATTTAGTGTGGGGGGTATATGCATGCAATAAAACACAAGGAGACTGTGCTGCCCATCTACTACATCTGAGCAGAGGATCTAGGTCCTCACCATGCATGGTCCTTGGTTGGTACATCAGTTGCTGCATCTCCCCCCTCCTTCACTAGGATTTGTTGGCTACATTGGTGCCCTTGTGGAGCTCCTGTCTCCTCCAAGTGTTTCTATCACCCAATTTTCCCATAAGAATCCCTTTTCTCCAGTACAAAGTTTGGCTGTGAGCTTCATCATCTGCTTGGATCCCCTGCTGGATGGAATCTTTAAGAGACTCTATATCCTAGGCTCCCATCCTGTTCCTCCTCTTCAACTGCTTCAACTGTCTATTCTATTTGCTGTTATGAATGAGAATTAATCGTTCTTTGTAGGGATATTATTGTTATTTAGGATCTTTAAGTTTGTGCACTGTTGTGTGGTTATCTATATTATGTGGCTAATATCTGCTTACAAGTGAGTATATATCATTCATGTCTTTCTTGGTCTGGGTTAATTCACTCAGGATGATCTTTTATAGTTAGATCCATTTGCCTGAAAATTTCAACATTTTCTTGTTTTTTTAATAGCTGAGTAGTATTCCACTGTGTAAATATACCACAGTGTCATTATCCATTCTTGGGTTCAGGGACATCTAGGTTGTTTCCAGATTCTATCTATTACAAGTAAAGTTGATGTGAACACACTGGCCTAATTGTATGTCTGAGTGTAGAAGAAGGAAAATAGGCCCTCATTTCTCACCCTACACAAAATTAAGTTCCAAGTCAATTGAAGATCCCAAATTAAAATCAGTCATTTTATATCTGTTAGAAGAAAGAGTAGGGAAGAGTTTTGAACTCATTAGTACATGAGACAATTTTCTGAAAAGAACACCAGTAGCTCAGGCTTTAAGATCAACAACTAGTAAATGGGATCCAGTGAAACTGAAAATCTTCTGTAAAGCAAAGGACACTGTCAACAGAACAAAATGACAACCTATAAACTGGGAAAAGTTCTGATCAGAATTGATTTGCCACCATAAGTTATTTTTCATCTTTCTTTAGACGCTTCTGATATTTTTTCTTTTTTATTTCATATACTGAAAAGTAAAAGTGACATTTTTTTGGCTTAATTTATTTTATTTTTTAATCATGGCTTACTCAGCTTCCTATTATTTCAGGCTTATATTCAATCCCTCCTTTAGGTGTAGATAACTGATATTTTCTTTTCAATTATCCCTCCTTTTAAACTTCAATGATAGAAATGGTACCATTCTCTTTTATTTTTTTTCATAGGTCCTCAATTCTTCATTGTTTGGTGTTTTGGTAAGTCTAGTTTTTGTTATCTATTCTGATTCAGTAAAACTATTGATTTATCTTTATGTTGTAATTATACCTATTGAATTCTGTCTGGCTATTTTAAATTCAAGGTACACAAGTTCACTTTAATCTATTTTGTAATTTTTGCTTGGCATGATTTTTCTCTTTTCCATTTGTTTCAAGATGATAGATGCTTTTTACTTGCTTATTGAAACATTTTTTTTATGATTGCTGTTGTTAAATCCATCAGACAGTTCCAACATCTGATTTTTCTAGTTACTGGTAAGTATTGATTTTCCTTTTTCTTTCAAGTTGTGATTTCAAAAATCATTGGTACTACAAGTTTCAATTGTAACTAGGTATTTTGAGTATTATTATTATGAGGATTGTGATTCTATCAATTTTTCTTTTTATAAAACAATTCACCATTAGGACTCTAAGCTTATGTATGGTTTGCACTGTAACCAAAAATTACTACCTTAGGGAGAAATAGACTGTACTGTGCTGCTAACTAATAGCAGATGGCTTGTGTGCTGTTTCAAAATCTATCTCTTTCTTTTGAATGAAAGACTGTTAAATGTGAGACAAAAGTTCATACTATTTGTTTGTGTTTAGAAGGTTACAATATATCTTCAGCTAACATCTCTCAGTGGTTTTCAGCCTTCCTAATACTAGGACATATTAATGCAGTTCCTCATGTTGTGGTGACCCCCAACCATATAATTATTTTGATCTTACTTAAAAGCTATAATTTTGCTACTGTTATAAATCATAATGTAAATATTTGATACACAGGATATATGATATATCATCCTGAAATAGGTCAGAACCCATAGTTTGAGAACCCCTGCTTTAGATAGAATGAAAATAGAGTACTTACAAGCTACTTTTCTTGATGCAAACTGGCAACTAACACACAGCTGAGATGGGTCACACTGAATCAAGGAAGAGAAATGGTGGTATTAGCCTTATCTTTATAAGCTCATCTTTTGTCTCTATTATAAAATAGAAATCATAGCCTGTTAGCATCACTAAAATAAGTTAATAACCAGTAAGTTACAAGCCTCCTAGCTCAATCAAGTACAAATACAAGAGGTGTCTTGTAACCCTGTGCCTGTCAGGTAGAGGTAAAGGCTTATGTGCTGATGAGCTTCATAAATACTATTCAAGTGACTTATCATAAGTTTAAATTTGTATTCAATACAGCTATAAAAACACCATTTCTTGAAAATATTCATTGGCCTCATTTAGTATTGATATCCTTGAATACTTTACCTTAGCTGATTAGTGACGTATACAAATATTTTGAGGTGCTCAATTCCACCTCTTTAGTCTGTATATCTATAATGATAACAGTACCTGGTGACAAGATGAGTTCTGCAGGGTAAGGAAGGGGGCCTGTGAGGAACCTGATTTGGAGACATGCATAGAGCCACTGGAAATTTGACACACTTTATTCCAATGATGTGGTTAAATGTTTCTTCTCCCTTCACCACTGGAAAGTCCAAGTGCCATCAGTCTCCAGGTGGAAAAGGATGAAGCACAGGGCTCTGAGTCCTGCTTTGCTCAGGAACGATAGCCTCTCCAGGCAGCAAGGGGGGGGGGCAAAGAGTGAGGTCCATGCCTCAGGATTCAGCTGAAGATGCAGAAGAATAAGATTTCTTCACATCAAAATATTATGGCTCTTTTAATTGGACTGTCAGCACCAGATGGCAGCTGAATCTCGACCTGAGCTTCTTTGGAAAGAGCCAACAGCTAACTACCACAGATGGGCACTGCAGTAAGCAGAGAAGCGTGAAAGATGGTAGCAGTGATCTATGTTGACTTGCAGATGCCTGTGGTGACTGGACGAGCTTCTACAGTGGCTGCAACAGTCCAAGTGACAGTCCAGGGATCCAGTGTTATGGTTCAGAATAAAACAGTCTCAGAATATCTGTGAAATAAATGGTGTGCACATTTTATTTCTCGTGAAACAGGATTTATAAACCTTGGTCAGTGGGCAGGGGCTTCGGGTGGGATTTCCTTGGCTGTGATTAGAATGCTGCAGATGCATTACTTACATGAGGAAAGGTAACAGGTGTCAAGCTGACGTGTCTGACCACCTGTAATCACATTGAGGTTTTGTCACTTGCTCCTGAGGCAGGCAAGGAAACAGGGCGATAGCTTTGTTTCACAACTTTCATTCTCAGGATGAGATTTTAAATATCAAGTTTGAGAGTTCTGGGTTATGAAAATGTACCATTTCGATAGTTCCATGCCAATCCCTCTGCAGCCTCACACACTCACAGTCCCAAGGACATTTTAAAAAGAGTCACACAGCCAGGCATGATGGTGGAGGCCTATAATCCCTGCACTCAGCAATGTAAAGGCAGGCAGAGGTCTGTGATTTTGAGGCTAGCCTGGTCTACAAATTGAGTCCAGGACAGCCAAGGATACACATGAAAATTATGACTCAAAAAACAAACAAACAAACAAACAAATCACACAAAAGTGACTTAGTCAGAACTGGTTAATATAACAAACATGTTATTGCTCAATCATGTTTTCCCAGATGGCTGATATCAGTCATTTTTTTTAAACAGTCATATTTATTTATTTTCAAACACTACATACCAAAGTATTTCCTTCTTAAACTCCTATCAGTCCCTGCCCCCACCTCCTAATCTCGCTCCTCCAGATACACCCTTTGTCCATTTCTCTTCTAAAGCTGAGAGAGCAAGAGAGCAAGAGAGAGCAAGAGAGAGAGAGAGAGAGAGAGAGAGAGAGAGAGAGAGAGAGAGAGAGAGAGAAGGAGGTAGGCAAAAAGGGTCTAAAAAGTAGATGAGAGTCACTTACATGTTTATTCCAAATTTTAGGACCCCCCCCCGTCAAAAGACAACAAAGACACCAAGCTACACATCCATAACATATATGTAGAGAACCTAGGTCAGACCCATACAGGATCCATATTTGTTGTTTCAGGATCTATGAACTACTACAACCCTGTTAAGTTGATTCTTCCTAATAATATTCTGCTATACTCACAGATTAGTTATTAGCCCAATTTTCATCAAAGAAGAGTCTTCCAAAACTGATGGGATCAGACGCAAAAACACACAGTCAAACAATAGGTGAATTCATACTGTGGAGCCACAGCCAGCCCTTAGAAGAGGATTAGGAAGTACTGTAGGAGCCAGAGAGTTGAGGACACCACAAGAACATTATGTATGACATCAGTCATCTTAATTTAATAATCACAGATATCTGTCCAACCCCCTTTTGTCTAAATCATCACCTGGATCCTATGACATATTTTCCCTTCTCTATGCTGCCTTCATGAGTTATTGTAAGTTTCTAATTCAGATAATAGGAAACCTCTAACTTTGTACTTTTATCCAAGATAGTGTTGAGTCATCAGATTTTCTTGGAATTCAAGAGAGTTTATAAGGTTTGCTTGTAAACTTATGCAAAAGAATCAACTGAGATTTTTGATCAATGTTTCAATGAATATTATTTTTTCAAGATTTCTATGTAAGTAATATTGCCTAGTGAACATTAATACAGATATCTTCTCATAACTAACTGTTATATTTCAGAAATATTTTATACTTTCCAGTTTATAACTTAACATGTTTTGCTACATTTACTCCTGAAAAAATATCCATCCTTATGGTATTGTCAATGAAATTAAATGTATTTTTGGCTTGTTTCTTATTATAATATGGAAATACCACAGATAGGTATGAATCCATTTGTCTTGTCCTCCTGCTGAACAAATTTGTTTTTAGTTCTAGTAGAATTTTAGTGAATTATTGTGAAATTTAGATGCATATAGTATCATTTCAGTGAAGTCATATTTTTTATTTTCTCTTTTTAAAATTTTATTTTGAATAGCAAAGGTAAGTATCAAATTCAGAGGCAGTATGATATCATTGTGCTATATGATCACTTCTTTGTCTTTAGACATATGTTATCATTTTCTCTGTCTTATTTGAATTATTTGATTTTCTTGCCTACATGCAATGATGACTTTGTATAATCTGCTGTTTAATAATACAACAAGAACAGTTGTGGTTTTCTTGAAACTTTTTCCTAGTTAAGGTTTTTATTGATGCAATGGAAAATCATGACCAAAAAAGCAAGTTAAGGAGGAAAGAGTTTATTCACCTTACACTTCCCCATAGCTGTTCATCAACAAAGGAAGTCGGGACAGGAACTTTAACAGGGCAGGATCCAGAAAGTAGGAGCTGATGCAGAGGCTATGGAGGAGTGGTGTTTACATTCTTGTTCAGCCTGCTTCCTTACAGAACTCAGGACCACCAGGTCAGGCATGATATCATACACAATATCCTCAACCCTTTCCATCACTCACTAATTAAGAAACACATTTGCTCACTTGATTTTGACAAAGAAGCCAAATCTATTCAATAGAAAAATGATAGCATCTTCAACAAATGGTGCTAGTCTAACTGGATATCTACATGTAGAAAAATGCAATTAGACCCTTATTTGTCTCACTCAAGTCTAAGTGGATTAAAGACCTCAACTTAAAACCAGAGACATTAATTCAGTTAGAGGAAAAGTGGGGAAGAACCTGGGACACGTAGGTACAGGAAACCACTTCTTGAACAGTACACCAACAGGCCAGGCCTTAATGTCAAAAATTAATAAATGGGACCTCATGAGGCTGAGAAGCTTCTGTAAGGCAAGAGACACTGTAAGTAGAACAAAGTGACAGCCTACAGACTGGGAAAAGATCTTCACCAACTCTTCATCTGACAAAGGTTTAATATCCAAAATATATAAAGAACTCAAGAAATTAAACACCACAAAACCAAATAACCCAATTGAGAAATGGGGCTTGGAACTAAACAGAGAATTCTCAACAGAGGAATATCAAATGGCCGAGAAACACTTAAAGAAATGGTTGTCCTCGTTAGTCATCAGAGAAATGCAAATCAAAACGACACTGAGATTCCATCTTACATCCATCAGAATGGCTAAGATCAAAAACTCAAATGACACCACATGTTGGCAAGGATGTGGAAACAGAGGAACACTCCTTCATTGCTGGTGGGAATGCAAACTAGTACAGCCACTTTGGAAAGCTATCTGACGCTTTCTCAGAAAAATGGGAATAGAGCTTCCTCAAGACCCAGCTATCCCACTCCTGGGAATATACCCATAAAATGCCCTACCACACAACAGGGACATATGCTCAACCATGTTCACAGCTGCTTCATAGATAATAGCCAGAACAGGGAAACAGCCTAAGTGTCCCTCAGTAGAAGAATGGACTAAGAAACTGTGGTACATTTACACTATGGAATACTACTCAGCTATTAAAAACAAGGAATTCCCGAAATTTGTGGACAAATGGATTGATCTAGAAATTATCATAATGAGTGAGTTTACCCAGAAGCAAAAAGAGACAAATGGTATATACTCACTTATATCAAAACACTAGTCCAAGGGATACGTACCATGAAAAACTTTACTTTCCAGGAAAGTGGGTCAGAGGAGACGACATTCTATTGAGACTTTAGGTGAGAGTAACATGGAAGAATGGGGAAATAGTAGGACATGGAAGAATGGGGAAATAGTAGGACCCACAGGTTCCTGGAAACCTACAAGAAGAACTTTATGACAGGCAGATCTGGGTCCCAGGGGCCTCCTCAAACAAAGGCACCAGCCAAGGAGAATATAGGTAGTAAACTTCGAACCCTTACCAAGACCAGCCGACAAACATGATATTATCCACTGTTGAGTGGATAATGAGATCTGACTCTCAAATGAACTCTGGTTCCCCTTTTCTGACCATGTCCCCTGGATGGGGAGGCCTGACGGCACTCAGAGGAGGGATAGCAAGTTACCAAAAAGAGACTTGATATTCTAAGAGCATATATAGGGGGAGGAGGTCTCCCTCAATCACAGACATAGGGGAGGGGAGAAGGGAGGAAATGGGAGGGAGGGAAGAATGGGAGGAAATAGGGAAGGACTAACAATCGAGATGTAATATGAATAAATTAATATAAAAAGAAAGAAATTGCCTTACAGCGGGTTAATATGGAAGTACTTTTCTCAATCAAGTTTTTCCCTTTTCAGGTAATTCTAGCATGTGACAATTTGAAATAAGACCAGCCAACACAAATATGATATACTCATTTTATGTTTCATTTAAGATTCTTATCTTTCAATTAGTATAGTTTTTGATGTTGAAAAAATTACCTTCTATGACTAGCATTATGGTCTGTACTTATAATCCCAGCATTCAAGATGCTGAGACAAAAGGATTACTTAAACAGGAGTCAAAGCTTAAAAAATTCAAACTTATCTGAGATGCAAAGAATGATCTTGTTTAGGAAATTAAAGCATACCAAAGTAAATTTAAACCAAATCAAATATATCCAGGAGAAGAAGGAAAATCCTTTCTATTCCTAGTTTATTGACTATTCATCTTAAAAATATATTAGATTTTGCTAAGTATATTTTTAATCCCTAGGAGACTACCAAGTGAGAGTTTGTTATTTCATTGTAATTTAGATTATAACCAAGGTTTAGTACATACTTGGCCAAAGTTCTGTCTTTGAGATACATTTCAGCCATAAGCTGGTATTTAAATTTTTTGTTTTCTTCAGACAAAGTCTCAATGAACAGATTAGGCTCTCTTTTTAAAACTGATTTTATTTTTTGGCATGTACATTTATATTATTACACATAAATAAAAAATTACATAAAGCAAGAAGAACCAGGAAACAATCAGGAATTATATGAAGGTTACATTCATGGTGTTTTGGCTAATTGTATTTGGCAACCTTGTAGAAAACATCTTTCTTCATCTTTGTGAGTCTAAAATTATGAATGAGAATTAATATTTCTTATTTCATTTCTGTCAACATAAAACCTCTATCTAGAAAAAACACCTTATCCCGTAAACAGCTAAGGTTAATTGTAAGAGTAAACTATCGAGTCTTGAACCCCATCAGAGACTTGAAAAGGAACAAAACTTAATTACTTGAGTGAACCAGAAGTGCAGGATATCTTCCAAAATAAGAAGAAAAAAAAATGGCAGAGATGGTTTGCTGCATGAACAGTCACCCAAAACTCTCTATAACTGTGGAGCATCACCTTCAGCCATCTGACCCAATATAGCTGACAGACATATTTATGAGAAAAGAACTACTCAGGACTTGCTTACTCTGTCTTGCCAGAGTTTGGCTGCTGACTCTGCCTACATTCAAGCTTGCCCATCTTTAGGCAGAATTCTATCTGTGGCACAAACTAGGACATTTTGCCCAGTGGCTTATTTGCCACATTTGAAGCCATCTCCATAAGGATGTTCTTTGATGCTTATCATCTTCTTTGAGATACGTTGGGTGTTGTCAGGAGTTAACCTGTCTTTTAGTAAAAAAAAAAAAAGACATTAAAATATTAAAACTGTCTTTACATGCCATAGTCTGTAGGTCTCTGAGGCTTTGAAGCCCTTATCTAACCATTTTATCTATCTATATGATCATAACAATTTGTTAAACTTAGGATGTATATTCTTGTAATAAAAATAGAGTAGTAATTGATACGACCATGATTCTATCAACTAACAATTAGCTTGTATTACTTAGTTATCCTAAACAGCCTGCAATAGCACTTTCAAGGAATTGGAAGTAAGTTTTGTATTATAATTGAGTTGTATGGGTTCCATACATCATATTAGAGTAGAAATATATATATGTGTGTGTGTGTATAATCTTAAATTTGGATTCTATATCAATGTATCAAAATTAATCTCATTTAGTATAAATATACAAAACTCTATACCAATTAATTAAAAATAAGATTATTTGTTAGTAACAAATAAGGCCTTAGGTTTAGGAGTAGATTCAATAATCTACTTTTTATCCTATCACCCTTATATATTTCTAAATATCCCATCTTTCTTTTGAACCACTATCTCCATATCTACAAATGAAAGATAAAGGAAAAGAGAGAGATCCTTGAATCCAACCTCATTTTCTCTCTGAACAAGAACAATAAGAGAATGATGGCCCATTTCCCCTTAGTGGGTGATTGGGTAAGTTTTGTTTGCTTTCTTGGGCTACAGATATTTATATTCATTGAGAGTTGCTTACAAGTTATTAATGGCCTTATTCAGGCTGTCTTTAAATCTCCTTTCTGTACATTTCAATGATTTTTTTCAGCTATGAAATCAACATTGAGGGATATAGAAAGAGTTATTTGAAGTTAATAGTACTTACTGCCTTTCTAAAGGACCTGGATACAGTTCCCATCAGCCACAAAACACATCATAACCAACTGTATTATGGGGGATCTGACACCCACAACATTTTATTTAAAAATTAATTTGACTGTATGATATGCTCCTCTCAAAAATGTACTCACAAAAATAACTGAACATACTAGTTGCTATAGATAAAGAAGCCTTTCACCTAAAGATTAATAAATATCTCTCTCCCCTCTGTCACAGCACTATTATAAATTCTTGAATTGAATAAACGTACAAAATATTACCTCTTATACATTCTTATATCTTTTAAATAAATCATCTTTTGATGTTAATTATATTGCCAAACTTTGTACTTTCAGATGCCATTTCATTCTCTTGTTCCTAATTATAATCTGGAAAACTAAATCTTTAAATAGTTATTTCCTCTACCTTTTCTTCAGTTCCACAATACTGGTAATGCATTCATTCCTCACATAATCTCTGCTACTTTGTCTATATGTTATTACACCTAGCTTGCATTATCATCTCCTTATGTCTTTGTAAAAATAAAATCAACTAAATCTTTAAGCCTCAATTAAATTTAACTATATATGAAACATTTTGAAGGTGATTTAGAGATTATGTCCCCCACTATTCAATAACAGAACACCATGAATTTTTCTATGAGATATCTCTAATATTCATGTATTTCCTTGTCTTTGATGAAACACTATTCTATTATCTGACTATATATTCCACAAGTAATTAAATATATGGATTTTTTTACCAATGCATCTGCATGTCTAGAAGATTTCATGGAACATTGAAAATATATTTGTGTATATGTTAAAATAAGCATATGCGTTAAAAGTGTTTATAAGTCAAAATATCTCTGAACAGTTTGTCTAAAATTCATATATTATGAATTTAAAATTATATAAAATATATTAATATTGAAAACTGTGTGAAAAATTACCATGCACACTAGTTCATAATACATGGTAACTATTATAGCACACTTTATGATCATACATTTATATATAATTATAATTTTACTTTGATATCTACTTCATCTATTTGACAATGTTCACATAGGTCTATGCAACCTGTAGCCTTTGGACTGCATTCAATCCAGCCTAGGTTTTTAAAATTTTATTTTATTAATTTATTCAGATTACATATCAATTGTTATTCTATCACTTCTATCCTCCATTTTTTCTCTCCCTCCCACTTTCATCCTACTCCCCTCCCCTAGGTATATGACCCAGGGGGACCTCCGCCCCCATCATATGGTCACAGATTATCAAGTCTCATCTTTGTAGCCTGCTTATCTTTTGTCTGAGTGCCACCTGGCCTCTACACCAAGGGGAAGTGGTCAAATATGGGGCACCAGAGTTCATGTCAGAGTTAGTCTCTGTTCTCTACATAACTGTGGAGAATGTCCTGTCCATTGGCTAGATCAGAGTAAGGGTTCGATGTTTACTGTTTGAATTCTCCTTGGTTGATGCATTAGTTTGAGCAGACCACCTGGGCCAAGATCAACCAGTCATGATGTTCTTGTTGGTTTCTAGGACCCTCTAGATCCTTCCATTTCCTCATTCTCCTATATTTCTCCTGCATAATTTTTACAAATTATTTATTTATTCACTTTACATTTCTTTCAAAATCTGCTTACCTGACTCTCCTCCTGGTCCAACACTTCCACCCTCTTCTCCTTTTCCCCTCCCCTTCTACTCAAAAAAGGAAGCTTGCTTTATATGTAGCCTAACACATTTATTTGTAGGTGACAGGGTTGTATTCCACTGTGACAAGATTGGCCTTTTCAATGCAATATCACTCTAAACATACATTAAAGGACAGGTTGTGCTATACACACTTAAATATCATTCTCTCTAGGCCATTGTACTCTCACTAAAGACATATTTATTCCTAAAACAGCAAGCATGACACACTGATTAATTTGCATTATATTATTACTCCCTTTTCACATTACATACTACTTTCTATAATAAACTTCTGATGTTATAATAAATTCTTAGATTAGAATTTGGAATGTCAGCTTACTGGAGTGCTCTTTTTTTAAACTTTGTGTTATATTTTTAAGCAAAACTAAGACTGATTTTGAGTAAATGGAAATTTTATTCTTTACTTATAGTATATATACTTTAAAAGTGAGTGAAAAGAATATATAGCCTTTGGTAAAATCATCTGTAGTGGATATAAAACATGTTTTTGTTTTGATCCTCAATGTGGGATGGGGAACAGCGTTGTGAGAGAACAAGTGATGGTTATCCACTAGAATACAAACCATCTCATGTGGAAGCTTGTTTTTTGCCAGCTGAAACACATCATTGTACAGGAGGTGGGGTTTTTGGGGTCTTGGTATTGTTTGGCTGTTCATCGCTTCACTTCGAGAAGCTCCTAAAGAGACCATTATGGAAAACTCTTTAGAGCACCAGGTTACAGCAGCAAATTTCAGTTGAATTGCTGGTTTGCTGAAATCTTGCGTACTATGCCAGGGGAATTGCTGCCAGGAACTGAGTATATAAAAGGTCTACTTCTCCTGTTCCCATAAACTTACTACTTTCTCTCTTATCTAGGGTAGGTGGAGTGGAAGTGACATATAAGCATTAAAGAATCCCAAATAAAGTAGGTTTGGAAAAGATCAAACCCTACAATCGTCCATCTGTCAAATCCAGCATTTGAAAATTACAAGTAAATGTCTGTGTTTTATTGATGAATAAAATATTATTATTAAAGATAGAGGATAGCTCATTGATTTAGAATACTAGCAGCTTCCACAGAGGGCCCTGATTTTGTACCAGGATTCACGAGGTGTCTCATAATGATATGCAACACTAGCTCAAGGAGATGTGACTACTTTTTCTGTCCTCCCTAGATATTAGATATGTACTATATATGAAAATACATAAAATAATGAAAATTAAAGTTTAGAAAATTAAATATTCTATATAGATTCAAAAATATCTGGCATTATTTCTAGCATTTTTATTGAATTCACATTCATTTTCAGAAACTAGATAAAATTAAACTGAGTCTAAAGTCCAAATTGATTAAAAAAAAAACCTCACATTATATTAAACATTAATCAGTTTATGAATCCAAAATTTCCTTATAGTATTTTTTATATATTTTATGTTTTAAGTTACCCACTTACAGTTTTATTCCCTGTGATAGTTTTAAAGGGATTTTTGGTCAATAGAACACCTTGTTCTCAGCTGGTAGAGCTTCTAGGGGAGGTTTATGAGTTACAACCTTACGGGAGTAAAGGGGTGAGCATTAAGATTAAAAGCCTCTTTCATTTCCAGATTGTGCTCACTACACTGTGATTGTGGCTCAAGATGTGGTCTGTCAGCTTCCTATTCATGCTGTCATGCCTTCCACTTTTTGCCATGCCTCCTCTCTACCAACATTGACTCTTATATTTCCTGTATCTGTAGGCTCAAGTAAGCTCTCTCTTCCTCAAGTTATTTCTGGTTACGGTATTCTGTCACAGCAACAGAAAAGTAACAAATTCATCCACTATGTCCTCCACATTCCTCTTGTGTTTTTCCAATTTCATTATTCCTTTTTTCACTTTCAGGTGATATATGTTCTGTTTCCCCTCTCCCTCTCTCTTTTCCCTCTCCTACCTCCACTATGCCCTCTATAGTTTCATGACATGCTGCCACATTCAGTTCCTGAAAATATACAAATAGAAACATTTGAAGCTATGATCCATACATAAGAGATAAGGTCAGCTATTATGATAATCTAACGTGTGTTACCTTACATAATGCATTATTTTTTATTTCATCCCTTTTTTGAAATCTTTCTATGTCTGAATAAATTCCATCCATACATATCTCACATTTTCATTATCCATTCATATGCCAGCAGTATTGGTGACTTTTCATGGACAGACACAAAAAAATCACTTCACCAATCATGGGGAACCAACAGTATTAGCAACAGTAGAGGCATGTAACATTTTCACCAAAGTCCATCTTACCAAACCATTGAGTTTATATGGCTTACATACATGAGTATAGGTAAGAGGTTAAGAGGGTATGAAGATCTTGACTGTCTTAAAGACAGCTACTTCATAAAAAAAAAATTCATGCTAGTGTGGATGACAAGTAACAAAAGCTGAATCCTTAGAGGTTGTTTCACCACATGCTTGGCTGGTTAGAGAATTGTCTCTCCTTCTCTGGAGTACTTGTTTACTGTTACTATAACCTTGGAAAACAATACTGTGAATTTTATAAATTTTAAGTTTCATGGACTTGTGGCCTTTTATTTACCTACTGATCTTTCTTTCAACTTAGAGGAAATTGTTGCATAACTCCCTATTATTTGCCTGGCTTTTACATTCTTACTACAGAAATGTCTATGTTTCTGACCATTAGAATAAACATTGAGACAATATGTTATAGCAATGATGAACTGTTTTCAGGAGTGTTAGCATTAGATATGAGAGCGTATTGCTCCTAATACTTTGCAAAACAGAAGTTTCCTTCCATAACTGATAGAGGTTTAAAGAAACAGTGATCATAAAATTTAGAATGCAATTTTAACAGGTATATCACATCCATTAGTAAACAAACAAACAATGATAATAGCTTCAACACTGGGACCTGTTCAATGAATGTCCCAGCCATAACCTTTTTTGTTTACTTCAAAATGTGTGAACTCTTATCTATTGCATGGGTCTTCAGTCCAATTATAAAGTTGTTGGTTATACTGAAACAGACAGTCACCTACTGCCTCAGCAGGACAATCTGTCTTGCAAAATATGTAAGTGAGAAGGACTGTTGGTGGCAATTTTACTTCTGTATTTTACGTGATGCCTTCTAAAACAATGAAAATTAGGCATGAGGCAGAAAGCCTCTATGCAAGTGTTATATCTCTATGTTCTTCACCCAAAAGTATTCAATAGCTTCAGCAATAGGAATTTTCCATGTAATTCTTACATGCAGCTACAATACTGGCAACAGATTTTATTATTATCTTAGCTTGGAAACTCACACAGTTGAAAGAATATATGCACCCCTCACTGACAAACATAAGCCAATATAATCTGCATGTTTGCCCTACATGAGGTAAGTTGACTTATGTACATTTTCCATCATAGAATCTGTATGATAGGATCTTGATTGGAAGTATGCTTCATATGATTGAGCAGCATGAGATATACCAAAATTTTAGAGGAATGGCAGAAGTTTTAGTTACTTTCAATATAATGACCAGAAATGACATGAGAACAGTGAGAATTTTGTTGTGGAATCTGAAAGCTATTGAGTTGTACTATGATATGGGCATATACTTCTTGATTCTATGAGTATTCAATATGCTGCAGGCTCCTATTTGTTTGTCAGTCCATCAGGGATTAATTTCACTTGTATTTCCTCAGGTTATATAGTCTCTGCCTTAAGGAGGATTAGGTAGTTATATTACTTACTTTTTCTTCATTCATAGCTTCCAGACTTCTCCTATCCACCCACATGTCCCACAGCCTCACAAGACACAATTTAGAAGAAAGTTTCATTGACTATCTAAAAGATTCTCCCATTTCAATCATTTCAATATCTTTTAGTAGTTAAGACCGTCATCTGAATGTTGAATTGTGGATTTTCCTTTATTAAAATTTGACAATGAGGGGTGTCCTCTCTTACTTCAGCCATGCTTTCTTCTGCATTGTCCATTATTAAGAACTTAAAGCTTAATAGATACCTCATCTTATATGTTCTACTTTTAGTTATTCAAATAAATATAAATTATCCCTGCTTATGAAAGAGGTACAGCATGCTATATCACTTAGAACATGACAAATACTCTGGGATTTTCCCAAAGTATAATGCATTCTCTGACAGTATTCCCAAAGTATAATGCATTATACCCTTTACAGGAAGCATGTACACACCCCCACAACAACAAGAGACAGTATTCCATAACACACGAAGTAAAGGTCATTATATCAACATTGTCTTTGCAGATACTCCAGCCTCCCATAGGAACATTATCATTTGATCATCTCAAACTCTAATTATTCCTTCTGTTCTCTCTCTCTCTCTCTCTCTCTCTCTCTCTCTCTCTCTCTCTCTCTCTCTGTGTGTGTGTGTGTGTGTGTGTGTGTCTGTTATGACTTTTCATGGAGAGAAGTGAACAAAAGTCTAAATTACTTCTAAGCATCTCAGAAAGCTAGAACACTCTATCCTCAACAATCTTTTATTACTTGTATAACCTTGAAAAGAGGAACATTACAAAGCTTGTAAGTTTCTGCTTTCCTAGATTTGTGAAACATTGTGTATTCCCCGATTACTCTTTAGCTCCTTTCTCTCTAAATGAGGGATTGTTTCAATTCATAGGAAATTACTACAAAATAAAATGATACTGACGTGTATTACATTTCTTTTCAATTGTAAATAATTTTGTTTCCCGAGAGCTTATATGTGAAAAAGGTATCAGAATATTACATGTGGTGACTTGCTAAATTGATGAATTATTATATCAATTATTTTACCTTAAAATTAGCGTTTCAGCAAAAAAATTAAAATATGCTTGCTGGCTAAAAAAATGACATGAACTTGGCACAAGAGAAATTTATTTTATCAATAACAGTTGAAATGGGCAAAATATGTCTATACGTGGTAATATTTTCATGGCATCAACTTATATGCAAGACTTTACTTTGTCATGAAATATTTGAACATTTATATTATTATATCATTATTTGTTCAATATATTCATAAATAGGATAGAAAAACTGTGTTCTACTACTGTGCTTATAAACGTTTAATATTAAAATACTGAATGATTATAAAAGTAGAAATATACATTTTATAAGCATTCATCTCTTCCAAAGCACTTCTCCATTTGTGATACAATCAAATCTCTCTTTGCCATAATTATTTGCAACCATGGTCTTTGATTATACAATACTTTTGTTCTGTTTGGAAAGAGACATTGACTATATTTCTGACACTGCAAATTCTTCAGTTTAAAATAAGGTAGTAATATAAAATGTAAACCTTTACTAATTAATTGGAATTCACCAGAATTGTATTGTTATAAGTAACTCACTATGATTATTCAAAGAAGATTTGTGTTACATGTATAAGAAATTTTCCTGAAAGGATTTTAAAACTATGAATTATGTTTCTCCAAACTTTCTTACATAGAATTTAGAGCTTTGAAGCTTTGTTTTTCTAGTATGTCAAATTTGAATGAGTTTAGACCTCTATGGAAAAATCTAGTAACTTAAATAAACAAATGCCAGCTCACCTTCCATTATTTCACATTAAAATGTTATTCATATTCATGTTTAATAAAGTGAGAACAACTTTATTCTAGGCTATTATAATAGGGACAACAAGAGTTTTATAATATGAAAGACTGAACACAAGTTCCAATATAGATATATCTGCCTCAAAACAGTTGTTAACTTATAACTAAGAATTTTGGTATCAGGGAAGTACTATCAATAGATGGCTTTTATAGAGGGAATCTTTTGTGTATTGTATTGATGAAACACCTGTCAATTAAAAAAGACCTATGGCCTATGGTGTGGGCCCTTGTCTGCAGGGGGAGGAGATGCTCCCTTCTGGTAAGCTTCATGCTTGGACATAGGTGGATATAGCCGATAACAACCCACTAGATCTAAATGTGTTAAAAAGCTAGTTCCTTGCAGACCCTATCTCACACAAAAGATGTCAAAAGATGGCTTTCTGAAGAAAAACATATCAAAGTTGCCCTGAAAGCAAGCCCCTGGAAGTGTCTTGGGAGTGTCTCCAGTACTCTTAGATTAAATACACAGAGGCTGGAAGGTTTGGGAGCACACTCCCATTTCTCCCCTATAGCTCTCTGTCCTTGTCTTTCTTTTATCATTAAGCTTAGTGAATTAAATCTAGTTCTTTGATTATTGACTGCCTTTATTTTAATCAAATGAGGTATGGCCTTTCACAAGTTAGAGACTCCCTTCTCCCTCTGGAAGGGACATAGATTTCTATTGTCTCAACCCAGGCTGAGTGTGGCTGCCCTGAGCTCACTCCCTGCCCAGAAGGGCTTATTGGTGACTGGTTTTCAGTGCATATCCTGCCTCAGCCAACCTCCAGAAGGCTGAAGAAAACTCTGTGACTAGATTCTCAGCCCAGCCTCCTGAAGAAAGGAACCTACACTATGGCTAAGGCAGGAAATAGATGTGACACCTGGAAGGCAGAAGTGATTCTGGGATAGAGCCAGGAAAATGAATGCCAGCTGGCAAAATGTGAGCAGAATAGACACATGGTGCCTGAGCTCAGGTAACTGGCCAATTTGCAGAATATAGATAATATAATTGGTTGTTTTAAGTTATAAGTTAGTCAGAGAAGAGCTTTGTTATATGGTCTATGTATCTGTACATTTAATGAGTCTCATGTGCAGTTATTTCCAGAGAGCTGATGGTAGGAGGAAAAACCTTGTATAACAGTTTTTGAGGAAGAGTAGACAATATTTTTTCTTTAATTGTACATTTATTCACTAATATACCCACCCACAGGTATCTTGTAACAAAATTTTCAAGAAATAACATATAGTCCTTTTTAAAACGTTTTTATTAAATATTTTTACATATAAATTTATATTATTACACATACATACAATAAACTACTTAAAGCAAGAAGAACCATGAAACACTCAGGAATAATATATATGTATATATTACCTTCACAATGTTTTGACTATTTGTATTTGGTAGCTTTGAAGAAAATATTTTTCCTATCCTGGTGAGTCTAAAATATTAAATGTAAATCAATATTTATCATATCTCATCATTATAAACTTAAAACATCTATCTAGACCTAAAAACAACCTCCGAACAACTAAGCTAATTGTAAAACTAAACTATCTGTTCTTCAACCCCATCAGAGACTTGAAGATGAAATAAAATTAATTACCAGAGTAAACAAAGAGTGCAGGTTAGCAGCTTCCCAAATGAAAACATGACAGTGTTTTTTAAAGTTGTGCTAAGACAGGACAAAGACCAAAGTTAATCTAAAAGAGATTTGGAAGAAGCTTGTCAAATTTTAGTAAAGGAAACTATTTGATAACAGGAGAGAGGAAACACAACTTGGAGAATATTAAGGATGTACGTACATGAAGATTGAAGTTTGCAGTAAATAAGTATTTCTTTAAAGATGTTTTATTACTCCTCTTTGCATCCCTTAGTTATGTTACTATTTATTACTTAGACACAAGTATAAAAAGTATAAGCCCAGCATATGTAAAAGAGCCAGCATCAATTCACATTACGACCTTCATTCTGTGTCTTACTAGCCAATGTCAGGTCAAGTTGCTCAAGGTTGTAGACAACAGTTGGTGATCATGTCACCTCAGTGTGTCAAGATTACTTTTTAAGGAAAATGTTATTTACAAAGTAACTCTGTCACAAGACATGTTCAAATAAGGAAGAAAAGGTGATAGTATCTTGGCCAGGTTGCTTTTCTTTTCCTTCTTTTTTTTTTCTTATAACTATACCCCTGGGAAGGGGTCATGATTAGAGGAGAATCTGTAAATATCAGGTGCTTGACAGCCACTGGCATCATACATCAATTTGGAATGGCAGGCAACAGTCCCAGTTGTTAAGAAAGTGTGTGATGTATCTCATTATGCCATTACTGATAAAAATAGTGTGTTACTGTGAGGACTCCAGAGACCTGGCAACACAACTGGTACTTTTCTGGAATGGGAAGCAAAGCATATCAAGCAGACATTTGGGAATCTAGGAAGCAGATGGTGTTGTGTATGCAAAACAAATGGCAAAAAATGTATTAATTTATGGACACTCCACAAATTAAATATCATTTTAAATGAAAGCTAGAATAAGCTTGTGCCCAGAGAGCACCATGTGTTGCCCTGCAGGGCATCAAAGAGCACATAGAAACTGCCCAGCCTCAGTGTTAGGAGAGAAGCATAGAATGTGAACAGATGAAGGTATCTTGTCATAATCAAGGATTTTACACAAAGGAGAATTAAATAATATCTAGCTACTATTTTTTTCTGTTTGGCTTTTAGAAACATTCCAATGTATATGAATATCAAAAGCCGTTCAAGGTCCAACATTCAACTTTCAAATTAAAATCTGTGTTGTCTTGAGGAAGCATCGCCCCAATTTTAATGTGTTTTAATCTTTCTTTATATAAGTTGGAGATATCAGTGAGATAGGGGAAAATTACTTTATGAAAACAAAGAATAAAGAATAAAAGCTTTCCTGTCTACATCTGTGCCTCGGAGATATGAAAGGTGGGATCTTTCAACAGAATTTTAAAAGTATATATTTATAAAAATTTAAATGCTATTTAGCATACACAATGCAAAAAATTACATTTCTGTTCTGAATTATATGGTTTGTTGGAGTAATATAAAATTAATTAATTTCCTGTCACTAGCCTATTTTTTTAATAGGCTATTTTTTTTAACAGATTTCCTCCAAAAACTGTTAGTGATTCATCAAGGACTGAACTTAACAAATTGATCTATAATAGTTTTTAAATAATCAAAATAAGTAAAATATTAATTTTAATAGAACATAAGGTATCATACTTTATTTCTGTGCTAAAACTACATACCATATCAAATCTACTTCTAATTGTGGGATATAAAAAGGATTGATTTTTTTAATTAAAAACATTAATTCTCTTTGATTATTTAAAGCTAAACTAAAATATAAACCTTTAGAAGAAAAACAACAGATTTTAACTTTTAATTTATTTAATTTTACTTCTGTTATCCAGAAAAATTCAGATATGAAAGGAAATTTGTGGGTCCTACCAACTAAACATGGAATCTTGAATTGACTGTTAGATTTCCCTATGCTGTATATTTTCTTTTGAATGTCAAAATCATAGCAAAGAAAACTTACAACAAAGATGCATGAAATTTGGAAAATTTTCGCATAGATTTATTATCCAAAGAGTCATTTGGTATAGGAGGTTTAGGTGCAAATAAGAATTTTGCCAGAACACATAAAAGAGCCAGAAATCCTCCCAACACTCTATCTCTCTGGTTTTAATGTGCAAAGTTTTTTGATCAAATATAATAGCAAGCATTTGGCAAAAGAAAAATAGTTATTTTCTGTTTTCTCTTATGAATATTTACTTATCTAGACCAAGTAAGTTATAATAAATATTTAACTACCATTAGGATGAATCTTAAAAAAACAACTCTCCTTGTGAAGGCAAAGTGATTATATTTCATTATGAGCATTTTGAAAACCTAATCCTGCTTTTCCTGATTTCATGATAGTTAACTCTGGATACATAAAACTGCTCGTTTATGGAGTAAGAGTGATTTAGTCATCCATTTAAAACAATATATATTCCTTTACACAAGTCAACAGACAGAACACTTAAATGTGCTTAAAATTTAGATTATTTTATGCATATAACAGTATTTTACTCTTGGTGTTAATTACATGTAAATTATCTTCATTTTCTTCTTTTTTCTCTGTTGTAAAAAACTTTTTGGTTTTTATAATTTAGTCACATTACATCCTAATTGTTTCCCCCTTGTTCACATCTTCCAGTTTCTTCCCGCTCCCTCTCTCTCCCTATTCCCCACCCCTAGATCTCTTACAGAATGGGACCTCCTTTCCCGCTCTCTGATCATGGTCTATCAGGTCTCATCAGGACAGCCTGCCTCTCCTCCCTCTGTGTGCCTGCAAGGCAATGTTGCCAAATAGAAGTGATCAAATTGAGGGCAACAGAGTTCTTATTAGAGGTAGTCTCCACTCCACTGCCCCCAACACACATGAAGAATGATCTGTCCATTATCTACTTTTGAACAGGGAGTGTAGGTTCTCTGCATGCATTATACTTGGTTGGTGCATCAGTTTGTGCAGGACCCCCTGGGTCCTGGTCTACCTGCCTTGATGGTCTCTTTGTAGAGCTCCTGACCACTCTGGGTCCTTCATTGTTAATGGTAAATATATTTTCTATTAACTAATTAATAGATAAAACCGTTTATCAAATGATAAGCATACACTTTTAAATACTAAATCCAAGAAATCCCCACAAGTGGGAAAAACAATTTAAGTGTCCTGTGAACATCAGAGGTTTCAAACTATCCAAAATTGTTACTGAAACTAAGGAATAGACTGACATCAAAAAAAGGCAACAAAAAGCAACTAAGACTTTCTGATTCAGTGTGATATTTTTGTTGTTCAGGAGCTTGAGGCTACATAGATGAGAAGCACACACAATCAGTTAAAGTTACTTATAGCTATTTTTACATTATAAATAGGTTTATGTTGCCTTATATACTGTGAGAAATGAATCATTTGTGAACTAAAATAAATATATGTGCATAATATATTTTATATAATTCTTATGAGTGGAATTTCAAGGAAAAGCAAGTATTAATGAGAAGTACATTCATAAATTGTCAATTATGACATGTAATTATGACATGTAAAACCTTGCTAGGGGACCTGAATATTCACTTTAAAATAGTATTCAGTGATTTTTTTTGTGTTTTCCAGTATTTAATTATTTTCTATATGGCATGGCCTCCATATTTTAGCAGAGGAGATGTGAAGAGAAGTTGTATATATTGTTATGGTATATGCTGTAATAAAATAAAATAACTTATCTAAAATATGAATTAGTAAAAATAATATTGTAATTAATGTTGAATCAAGAGTAATCACAATAATATAAAATATTCACATAATTTCATCAGAATAAAAAATATTTGAATAATGAGATACTTTAATGATTATCTTAAAGATATATAAGCTTATACCATTAATCTTTCAACAAATATCGCTGAAAAGTAAAATATTCAGCCTTAAACATATGTAATGAAATGAGTATTACAACTAACAAAGTACAATGTGTGTTGCATATTTTAACATTTCATTTAGTAATCAAATGTAAATATTTTTTATGTTCTTTCTAATTGTGAACAGTTTCTTGTTTAGCATTTAGTATTTCATTCTGCGTAACACAATAAACCCACGTCTCAAAAAAATAAATAAATAAATAACATGTATTTTGTGTTATTGAAACTGAAAGGAATATTATTATAATTAAAGCAAGCAGGTACTTTTACATATTATTAAAATTTATAATGTTTTCATACTTTATTGTCTATGATAATAATGAATTATACATTCATTAATATATCATTTATAATGAAAAATAAATTTGAAATATCCAACATTTGCCATCAAAGAAAAGTTATTCACTGCTTCTTATTGGGGTTACCACATTTACTAACATACTAGCTAAATGTTATGGAAATTATGTTCTAAATCATGATGTAGAATATTCACAAGAATTCTTAGAAATCCTGATTTCACTTTTCCAAGATCTATTGATAGTCTTTAAATATTGAATACTTGTTTTCTTGTTTTGTGCCTGTTCTTTAATGCTTACTTTTTAAATTAACAAACTAATGATTATTGAAGAGCTCTATAATTCTTCTAATGTAATCTTCACTTTTGTAGTATATATAATGGCTGTCTTTTAAAAATTTATAGATTTCACATCCTAATAGCGTCTTCCTCCATCCTCTCTACCTGGTCCTAACTGCCAACACAGTTTCCTCCCTCCCCTTGTCCTCAAAATAGAGAGCCATCCTATACAAAACCACCCAGGCACATCAAGTCACATCAGGTCTAAGCACATCCTCTTCCACTGAAGGCAAGTAAGTTATGAGAAAGTGATCCAAAATCAGGCAGTAGAGTCCAAGTCAGAGACAACACTGTTGCACTTGCTAGGAGATTCATATGATAACTAAGCTAATCCATCAGTTATATCTGTTGGGGCATAGGTCCAGTCTGTTCATGCTCTCTGCTTGGTGATTCAGCCTTTCTAAGCCTCTATAGGCCTAGATTAATTGCCTTTGTTAGTTTTCTTGAGGAGCTATCCCTTCGCTACATTCTATGCTTCTCCCCATACACTTTTCCAAAAGACTCCCAGAGTTCCTCCTAATGTTTGGATGTGGGTCTCAGAATCTCTTTTGATCCACTGCTGAGTAGATCCTCTCAGAGGACATCTATGCTAGGCTCCTGTCTGGAAGCACAGCAAAATATTATTATTAGTGTCAGGGCTGGCTCTTTCCTATCGGGAATGTCTCAGGTTAAATCAGTCATTGGTTGGACATTCCCTCGATCTCCGATCAATCTGTATCCCTGCATATCTTGTAGGCAGGGCAAGTTTTAGGTTGAAGAGTTTGTGAGTATGTTGGTGTCCCCATCCCTCCACTAGAAGTCCTGCCTTGATAGAAGGAAGTCTTGTTAGTCTCCTTTTGCCCTGCAGTTAGCAGTCCCATCTAGAGTCAACATCCCATCCCCCGAGGAGCCTACCCAGTCACAGATCTCCAGCTTGTCTAAAAGATTCCATTCCCCAATTAATCAGATCACATATTATGGCTGTTGTTAACAAATTCTGCTAAATTTATTGTTTGAATGGGAAAAATATAAATCCATATCAGACATCTATTAAAGGCTAATTTCCCATATGTACTTCCAGTAGTGGCCAATAAAATCTGAACACTTATAGTTACTACTATCTGTATTTGTAGATAAGGAAACTTACTTAGGGACTTTGAGGTTAATACCCAGGACAACTTAAGTTATAAGAAATTATTGAATCCAATAAATACAGTTTGCAAACCTTTAAATGTAGTTATAAAAGACATAAAATAACCACAATCTGAGCATGGTAATTTGAAAAACTAAGTGTGTAAATTGAAAAACCCATCTACTTTGCAAGTCACAGCATGATGCTTTCCTCTCAAATTCCAGGTGTATTTCAGATTACTTCAATTTTAATCTTGCTATCAGATATAACTTCTCTATATGCTTAATAATTCATTGAATTATTAGTAGACTTTTTATAAATATTACTTACATTGATGTCTGAGAGAGGATGAAACCCATTCTTGAAGGCCACAGATAGAATAAGACCTCAACTAACAAAAAATCAAATTTGTATTGGACATTTCTAACCTGTTTTAGCGAATGATACAAATTAAACTCATAGGGACCTATCACTTCTAAAATGTTGTCTGAGAGTACAATAAAAATTGAAGACACTAAGACATTATGGTAAAGACTCAGCAAATAGAGATGAGACTCAACAAAAAAACTGAACCAAGAAAATTAGACTGTAAGGACAATTAAAGTAGATGTTTACATGTTCTGAAGTGTCTGTGAATTTTTTGCATGCAGAATAAATCTCTTTATAATGACCATCAGAGGAACTTTGTGCCACTTGGACTTATGACACATTCTGATAATCTAATACAAGGAGTAGGCATGGGGATACAGTGTTAAAAGCTTTCAGAGAAATTTATCCACAGAAAAAGATGAAATTGTACCTTGGTAAAGAAGAGGAAATAGATTCAGAAGGTATATAAGGTGTTTCTCAAACACAAAAAAAACAAAAACAAATACAAACAACAACAAAAGACACACACACACCACTCATTTCAGCAATGAGATTTCAGCAATGAGTGCTATCCAGGGGACATATTTCCATAATTTATTTTCTCTGAGTGGTTTGCTGCACATAAATTACAGCTAAGGACTGAAATATTCAGTGAGAGAAAGTAACAAAGTAACAAGAGAGGAAAAGCAAAAAGAATAAGTGGGTGAAGGAAAAACCTCTAAGATTTACTTAATATGGTAGCAGTCACCTGTGCAAAATATCAACCAATTCACAGATAAAACATGGATAACCTATGCAATGTCCTTTTATTCTTTACCCTGCCTCATTATTTTTCTGTCCACACAAAGATAATGAATATCCTTACTTGAAAAGAAGTCTAGGCAAGGGGAATTGGGCAGAAGATGGAGGAAAGGTAGGAATTAGAAGATAGGAGCTAGGGGGTAAAAATCACAATGTAGTGTGAATAAAGTATAATAAATAAAAAATTGTCTTTAAAATAAAAATAATTACATCTTCACTTATTTCTTTTTTCTTTTTTAGAGTATCCTTTTGACAACTCCATGTGTCAATATACCTTGGTCATATCCACTACTATATTTCCCATCCACTCAACATAGAGCTGAACTTGGGCTGGCTGCAAGAGCAGTATGTACTCTCAACTTCCTGAGCTATCTGTCCACTTACAACAGTCACTTAATCTCAGCATTTTGCCTTTTACAAGACTCTGCTTCACCTACTGCCAACTGTAGAGCAAGGCCTACTTCTCTGGACCACATTGAGAACAACACTAATCTACAGATGTATAAGTAAATAATTTAGGTAGTTTGACCACATGTTTATTTAGCAAAACAAGAGATTTGGCTTATGACAAAACAAGACATGGGCTTTGGGCTGGATTTACAGTTGGAGGTATAGAGTCTTTCCTGATGAGCAATCCTCAATTCCACTCAGAAAGAGGCTGAATATAGCCATAATATTCATTCCACTCTTGTGTCTATGTGTATATTCTGTCTGGCATCTCAGTCAGTATTGTAACAATCATGGTCCACTGCTGAGTAATAAAGGTGATGACTTTCTCCTTCAGTGACTATATAGCGCTTTTTGGCACTATGAAAAGTAGCCAACAAGAAACATTCCAGCTTGATTTTTCTATGTCCTTCCATTAAAGTCCATTGTGTTATCAGAAATATCATTTTTCTTTAAAATTTTACAATCAGAAAATATACATTAATACAAAATTTATATAAAGTGATTCCATTTTGCTATATGTGCTCTAAATATTTTGTTTTAAGTCATTTTTAGACTTAAATTTTCTGATACACTAAAATGTATTCAACCATTTTAATTGTTTTATAATATTCTACGGTAAAAATAAAGCATAAGTATTCAGTCCCTGTATTGAAAATAGTGATGTGTTATTTTCAGTTTTGAGATATTAAAAATAAGATTGTTTTAACATTGTGACACATGATACATATAGTAATTAATAACCACATATTATGAATTTATGATAGCAATTTGATAGAAATTAAAGATCTTATGCCATCAATTGAAGAATCTATTTTATTTAATTAAGTGAATAATTTTAAAACATCAGACAAATCATGAAAGAAAGCATAGAAAAACGGTAAATACAGAATTAAATAGAAAATAGAAAAAAACAAAAAATGAAACAAAATATTGATTCTTCCAAATGATCAATCAAACTAAAAATGTTACTTCAATCAAGCATGAAAAATTAGTTAACTAGAAATGATAAAAGATGAACATGAATAGGAATTTTTACTTCTAACATTAGAGAAATTAAAAAAAACCCTACAGAAACGCTAAGATGATTCTCTCTTCTATTTTGAAGATATTTTATATGACAGATAAGGCTTCCTTAAATGTTTGGCAAGGTATTTAGTAAGTACAACTGTGTCTAGATTTTCTTTCTTTATGCTAATAATTTAAAATTTTTATTGTTGTTTTGCTTTTAAATTAAAAATGTCCCCAGAGGCTCACATATTTGAATACTTGGTCGTGAATCCATGGTGCTGTTTTATAAGGTTATATAGCCATTAGAATTTAGAGTCTTGATGAAAGAAGTGACAACTAACTAGACATGGTTACCCAAAATAAATAAATTCACTAATATGTAGTATTAATGGCAATAAATATAATATTCTCAACAAAATACTGTCCAACCAAATTCACTCATATTGAGAAAAAGATGATAGACAATAACTAAGTAATACTTATTTGTAGAATACATGGTTGATGTTATATATTTCAGTTACATATAATCTGATATAAAAAAGCAAACACATGAACACCTTGAGAGATATAAAAAAAATTTGTCACATTAAATATAACATATGGTGAATATTTAGTAACCAAGCAGAGAATAAATATATTTGAACCTTACATAAAACACATAAAGTATTCATACCTATAAAAATATGTAGTAATGAAACACTGGCTGTTACTGCTATAAGATTAAGAAATATAATAAGAACAACATCATTCTATTTCAGTATTTCCATTCCTCATAGAAATGCATCTTATAAAAATAGAATATGAACAAAAAAGTTAAAAGTAATGACATCAATTTTGATGGGTTGGACTGGAAGAGTTGAAGTGATGGAGCAGACATTGGGAAGTAGGGATTCTGACCATTTCCTTGTATAATTTACTGGTATATTCAGAGACAGTTTGAGCTCTGTTTCATATATAACATTCTATTTAATAATGTAATAGACCTAATGCTTGCTATTTTTAATTGGAGTATCATGTTTACATGTTTAATGCCTTATGAAATCCAGTCTTCTACCAAAATTTGATTTCTAAGAAGAGAATAGTTATATGAATAAAACTGCAGGACTTGGCTACAAAAATTTTAAAAATCCACATGAAAGAGTGCCTCTAAGCGTTTATGTTTCTTCCTGAAATAGTAAAACAAACATGATTCTGTTCTTTCCTATGAGCTTCCAGAGTAGTTAATATGAATGTTGAAAGTTAATGGGGGTCAATTTGATTGTAGTAGGAATCACCTAGTTGTGTCATGTTTGTTGCTTTAAGAGAGGATAAATTGAGTAAGAAAGACCTGCTCATCAAGTGCATGAAACCTTCAAACATTATAGATATAGCCTTTACCCAGGGATGATAATTCAGAGGCCACATCAGGGTCCACACCCTTCTGTTTTCCTTCTAACCTGATGCTAAGATAGTCAGATGACATTGAAGTCCAGGTTCTTCCCACTTGTCAGGGTGGTAGCAATGTCAATGATTCTTTAGTGATTTTCCTAGGCTTTTAACTCTAGATTTTGAAAGTTGGGACATTTAGCTTCTTTGACCAAACAAATTGAAGATATTCTACCTCCACAGCATTCAAACAGCCATTGTTGGACTACCCAGGACCTAGATTATGAACTAATAATAAATTCATATACAATAATAATAATATAATTATAAAAATATTATTAATGGTAATATTAATATTATATTGCTTTTTTCCTCTAACTAGAAGAAGCCTGACCTTATTATAGAAACTGTTGGCATGGGTTTTATTCTAATCTTGAAGTAGAATGGCAAATGAGGATAAACTCCCCATGCCACAACAAATCATAAAAGGTGCAGGCATTATTTACTTTTAGGAAACATCCAATGAAAAAATTTTCCCTCTACCTGGGAAGAGATACTTGACACCCTACCCAACACACACACATACACAACAGTTTGGTCCTAGAAATTACAGAACTGTACAATCTCTGAATTTTTGTTCAGTGTGTTTTGAAACTCACATGTTTAAGGAAATGTAAAGGAGTTTTTAATTTCTGTTTAATGAGTTTGGTCAGCATAATATTACCTATGAAATGGTTCATATTGATATCTTGGGAAGATGGGAAGAATGTAGAGCAAGGCTTCTGCAAATTAAATAATAGCCAAGTTTAAGAGTTCACATATCCTTAAGGTAGGATAATAAATGTTGCTTTGACAGCTCAAAGCAATATATTTCTGTTAGGCTTCATTTGTAAATACTGAGGGAAAAAACATTGTCACATCAAAAGTCACATACTAATATAAATGATATGTTAATTTGCTCAAGCAATTACACCACATCTGGTACAGCAGCTGGAGTTGAAGTTACCATCTGGTTTTGTTTATTATAAACTACTGTCAGTCTCTGAGATCCATTCTCTTTCTGCCCAGGACAAATAGGTGTGTTGAATGGAGATGTGGTGAGAATCAACATCCCTTTATGATAGCATTAGTCTCTGCATTGTATCCAGAGACAGAGTACTGATATTTGTCCTCTGTTTTTATAAATACAGACAGGTACATTGCCTTCCATTTGACTTTTTCTTCTATATAAATCTCTTCTCTACAGGGCAAGAAAGCAACTTGGGAATGCTACTAGATACTGTGCCTATTCTGATTAAACATTCTAAAAAAGACACACAGGGTCAGTCTGTGTAACTACCGTACCCACTCTGATCTCTAATTTTGAGGTAAAATGAAAATGTCATTTGGGCACATAAAGTCATATTTTGATATGTTAGTTCTCTTAGAATTAGCATCAGTTTAGAGTTTGAGTGGAGTAATAAATCAAAAGTCTTATTTTCCACAATAGAGTAACTTTAATTTAAAAAAAAAGCCTCAGGTACATTGAGGAAGGTTAGGAAATAGATTAAATGTACAAAAATTTTCAAATCATTAATGTTCTTCATATAGAAGACATTGCCTCTCTTCCCTTCAAGATATCCTGAATGAGATGACTCATGAGAATTAATTGAGGCAATATCCATTACTGAGCTTTAATAAAGTATAATAAAATAGAATTGGTAACATTAATAAATGAAATTTATTTCATACAATACAACTTTGGAGCCTGAGATAGCAAAGATACACATGCCAACTAATCTGGAGTCTAATGAAGACCTATTTCTCATATAATATACCTTATAGACATCCTCACTTGATAGAATAAAGAAAAGAGGATGAATCCATCTTTTACAAATTAATCTCACTTTATAAAGGCTATACTTTGATGATTTAATTATCCCCTAAACATCTCAATTCTTAACACTATTATATTGGAGATGAATTTCTGATGAATAAACTTTGTAGGACACATTTAAATCACTGAAAATGTCACAATCTTATTGTCACAGTTCAAGTCAGATTTCTACTTGTTCAGCACAGAATATGTCCAACCCATAAGGCATGTGAAAATTCAGTAGAATTAGTTATTATTTATTTTAGGTGTATGGACACTAGACATTAGTAGTTTGTGCATTCTACTATTTTGGATACTCCTTTGATTTTATTGTTCATTATTTTGCAATGAAATTTGGCCACTATCATTCCTCTTTAAGATCACTACTTTACTTCAGGTTTTAAAATGCCATAGCATCATTTTCTAATATAATTTCCCATTTACAGAGTACAAAATGTTGTTAAAGGGTTCTATGGATTTCTTCACAATTTGAGCTATGATTACATAATAAGTCTAAACTTACTTTCATTTTTCATTGCCTTCATATACAACATATAAACACAGGTTTAACATTTCTACTTCATTTATGGTAGGCTACCTATTTCTCTGTTTAACCTAAGCACACAGATTTTGGAGTCCTATCTAAATAATCCAGCTAACAGAATACTAAATAGGATGAGGGAAGGGCTTCAAGAAGGGTGGATGCAGGAGCTACGAGGGAAGAGTCAGTCATGACACATCATGCAGTTTCTTTTCATGAGAGATGGACAGAGCTGAAGGACATCTAGAGATGGCCTAAACTGTTCTGACAACCTGTGTGTCTTGCAGGCTTTATTTATATGAAAAACAATTTACTTAGAAACCTTGGTTATTAATTATATAACTTTAAGTCTTTCTTGGTTGCATAAGTCTATAGAAACAAAAGAATCAAAGTGAGCTAACAGCAAATTTTATAAGAATTAAAAGTTAACTTTATGATAAAATCATTTCTTTTTCAGCTCAAAGTTTTCTTCCTTAAGATTGGAGTAATAGAGCCTTGTGGTTTCAAGATTGCTAAACAGGATGAGTGTATTTCAGTTTGATCCTATTTCTGCTTGGCACAGAATTAAGAGAATTAGAAGTTATTTCCTAATACCTGTTACATCAAACTTGTATTTCTACAGAAGTCCACTCTCTCTGACCCTTTTAAAAAATTTCCTCTCCTTCCTCTATCCTTATTTTATATATAGCATAATACCATCATGTCTTTTCTTTGATTCTTACAATATTGTGTAACTCCTTATTATAAAAAAGGTGGTCTGTTACTATAATATGAGAAAAATCGTAGTCTGACAAGCCTACTGAGGAAAGTACATAGTTCACCAGTTTCCTTTGTGTCCCTATCCTGAATGTTTGTTTCAATATGATTTCCATCTTTATTGCCATCCACTAAGTGACAGGAGAGCACCAGGGTTCCTAAATTTGTTTACTTTGCCTTCAGGAAGCTATCAAAGTCTGTAAAACAACCACCTGATCAACATATTTTCTTGTCCATGCTGGTCTTTTATTATAGTTTGACAACTTCTAAATTTCACCTAAGTTTTTCTTCTTTATCAACTTTTAAAAATCTTTTCTCATGATTATCAATATCGTTCATCAATAATAAAAAAATTAATCTAAATGGATTTAATGGAAGACTCAATTTTCTGCATACCTGTTTTTTTCCAGGGAGTTTCCATTAGTTTTATTATTTTTTTATTAACATTAACTTTTGTTACATTATTCCAATTCTAGTCTTCAGAGAGAGGGCCTTTAACAGCAAGAAATATCTACCGTGGACAAGGAAGGATCAACCTAAGGCATCCAGACACTGGAACTTTTTCAAGCAGTGTCCCCAAAACTCTTGTCCATGCCATTCAGCTATAACATTGAATTCATTATCATTATTTGGTGTCTTTCAGTAAATTTAATGTGAAACAATTTTTATTCTTTCAAACATTTTTCTACTGTTAATAATCACTATTACACATTTTCCTCAGATTTTAGTCTATATGGATCTGAAAAAAAAACTATAAAAATTTGCGTCATTTAAATCTCCTAGTTCACTACACTTGTGTACTGTACTTTAGGACACATTTGGATATAGTAATATTGGTAGAAAGAAGAGTTTGAATGGGTTGTTTATGAGGATAATGTACTTCACAGAATTGGTTTAAGATATTATAACAGCTGAAAAACTTAAAATCCATAGGGCAGAACAATAGGTAGGAAATAGTATGAAACAGGAAATACTCCTTCTGTCTTCAAGCAAAATGTACTTATTCTTCAGGAAAAAGGCTATTTTGGTTTCAAGGACATTTGTATAATCAATTTGGTCTAAACATTAATGGAAAATTTCAACAAGCTGAACATAATTTTTAATAGAAAACAAAGAAGATAAAAATCTACAAAGGAATAGTCAGTTTAGGTTCTTCACATGCACATCACTATTTGCATGTACAAGTAACAAACTCCAGTATAATAGTTAAGAACTGAAGACCTGGAAATTAGTAAAGACCATCAATACTCAATGAGAAAACAGGCTCTGAAAAGTAGACACTGATTATTACATGAGGATATTACTTATTTGTAACAAGCTTTCAAGTTTTATTATAACTTGAAGCCTTTCCTTCATTGTTAACTGATTTATTCTATCTGCTGAGATCACATTAATTATATACGTTTTAATATCTTGAAAGAAACATATTGCTTATTAACTATAAAATCTTTAGCAATGTTATTCCATGTCCTCTATAGTATAAAAAGTTTAAAACAGTGTATTTCAATTCTTTTAAAGAAAGTCTTGCTCTGTCTTCCTGGTTTTACTCTTTTCCAATAAAAAATTAGATACAATTCTTACCTCTGCCTTCTTCATTTATAATTCATGATTGTTTTCTTCCTTATTATAGAAAAAAATTTACACTATTAGGAAGAAGTCAGAATGTATTACTTTATTTCATGGTACTTTGGATTAAGCAACAGGGTTTTGTGCAAAGCACCATCTTTTCAGTGAGCTATAAACTTAGTGAGTAGTTATCCCCATTATTTTACAAATTTAATTATGGTGAAACTACTCTATTGTTCATATTTTACATGCTAGGTGATCTATGTCATTGGTATTTATATCTGAGTATAATTTTCTCCTCTTGATTATGAATTGGAAATAGAATCACACTAATTGAATTAGGTAAGGGTAATAAGTAGGGACTTTTCAGATGAAGTCTGAAAAGAACTACAGCCTCTATATTCTACAGTCTTGCTTGTTTTATTATATATATTGTTATTGGCCTCACAAAGAAATAGGTGTTACAATGAGCTAATGTTTCAAGCTGACAGTCTCGATCACTTTATCACATATTGACAGCTGTTAGTAAACATGGGAGACTGAGCCTCATTTTAACCTTGAGGACACTATAGTCTCAGTAACATTTTAATTTTGTGTTGCGTCTTTGTATCATATGAATGTCAGGGTAATTGTCACCTATTAAAATGAATCAGACAACATTCTTCCAGTTTATATTTTGTGTAATAATTTTAGGAGTATTGTTGTTAATTCTCTTTGAAGGTATGGTCAATTTCTGAGCTGAATCCACCTGGCAATGTTGAGAAATTTGTAATTGTTGCTTCAATTTCACTAGGGATTATTGGTCTGTTTAAATTGTTTCTTTCATCTTGGTTAAACTTTGGTATATGATTTGCCTGCCACCATCTGAACACTGTGGCCACAAACATGAAAGCTTAGTAGATGGATGGCTCTTAGCTCACTCACTCATTTGCAAAGAATTGGCTTTTGCCAGGACAATTTCCTGAGTGTCAACAATAGAGGTGAACTTCAATGCTTTTGGGAATGTCCTGTATGCTTTCATTCACAAGGTCTTGAGTGTTCCTCACTCTGGGCATTTCCACAAAGCCTCCAGGCATCTAGCCAATGCAATGCAGCCACTCCAGATCTTCTTCATACACGCTCTGCCAAGATGTCAGACCAAAGTGTTTTGACAGTTAGACACACCCTCTGCTAGCTAAAACCCCAAGAGTTTGAGGAGAGAAGTAGAGAAACATGGGGGATGTTGGCTCTACACAAGGAAGAACTTTCTCCTTACAGGATTCAGAAGTTTTAATAATGATGACAAATGTAATTTATAAAGGAATAGTTATTTCTATAATCTATAAATAACAATTGTATTTATGAATGATACCATATAAATATTTGACATTTAAAAAGAAAATGGGAAAAACTAAAGGACCACAGTTGAACCTCACTCCATTTTAACCTTGGATAAATGACTTACATACTGTTTAGTGTTTTTGTGCTGGTGATAATTATGTTAACATGTTTAGATTTACTATATTTGCTTGATTTGCCAAAATCTACAAATGACAGTAAAAAAGTGTTTAGAAAAGAGGGCCTTTCATCTTATTTTTTAAAAGAAAGAAAAAAAGAGAAATTGCTCTTACACCTTTAATCCCAGTACTTGGGAGGCAGCGGCAGGCAGATTGATGTGAGTTCTAGGCCAGCCTGCTCTAAAACGTGAGTCCAGGACAGCCAAGGTTACACAGAGAAAACTGGTCTTGAAAAAAAAAGGAAAGAAAAAGAAAAAAGAAAGAAAGAAGAAATTCATTCATTGATTTCTTTTACATTTTCCAGTTTCATGGAAGAAATATTTTTTAAGTGTAAAACTTAAGTTCCAGAATTGCCTCATTGTCTGTTGTAATGTCTCCATTTTCATCTCTAATCTTACCCTTTTGGATTTTCTCTTCATCTTTTGGTTAATATGATTAAGGGTTTGTAAATGTTGCTTCTCAAAGAACTAATTCTTTGTCTCACTAATTCTTGGCAATTTTTTGTTTCTTTTTCATTTTAATCCCTTGCTTTTATTAGTGCATCCCGTCTAATTTTTTGGGGGTGGGATAATTTTTCTTAATTCCCTAGAGCTTCCATGTGTCTTTTTAATGTAACATGCTCTCAGTTTTATTGGTATAGATGCATATTGCTAAGAATTTGCCTCAACTATCTTTTGTTTATACTATAGCTTTGAGTATGCTCATTTTCCATTTTAGTTCATTTCTACAAAGTTTTAAAATATATTTTTTTACATTGTGTTAACCCATTTTTCTTTTTTTTCCTCCTTTATTAATTTATTTTTGTTACATCTCAATGGTTATCCCATCCCTTGTATCCTCCCATTCTTCCCTCCCTCCCAATTTCCCCTTATTCCCCTCCCCTATGAC
This sequence comes from Acomys minous, assembly GCF_964271855.1. Classification (NCBI taxonomy): domain Eukaryota; kingdom Metazoa; phylum Chordata; class Mammalia; order Rodentia; family Muridae; genus Acomys; species Acomys minous. The sequence goes on along the minus strand of NC_140488.1, from coordinate 60,046,128 downwards.
TGTTCCTGAGGGGGATTACCTCCCCCTCTATATGATCACAGGGTATCAAGTCTCTTCTTGGTAACTTGCTGTCCTTCCTCTGATTGCCACCAGGTCTCCCCCTACAGGGGACATGGTCAAAGGTGAGGCACCAGAGTATGTGAGAAAGTCATATCCCACTCTCCACTCTACTGTGGGGAGTGTTCTGTCCATTGGCTAGATCTGGGTAGGGGCTTAAGGTTTACCGCCTGTATTGTCCTTGGCTGGTGCCTTAGTTTGAGCGGGACCCCTGGGCCCAAATCTGCCTATCATAATGTTCTACTTGTAGGCTTCTAGGACCCTCTGGGTCCTTCTACTTTGCCTTTCTCCCATGATTCTCTCATCTAGAGTCCCACTAGAATGTTCTCTCCTCTGTCTCAGTTTCCTGGTAAGTGAAGGCTTTCGTGGGACATGCCCCTTGGGCTAATATGCAGATATAAGTGAGTATATACCATTTGAGTCTTTCTGCTTCTGGGTTAACTCACTCATTATGATCATTTCTAGCTCAATCCATTTATCCACAAATTTCGGGAATTCCTTGTTTTTAATAGCTGAATAGTATTCCATAGTGTATATGTACCACAGTTTCTTTATCCATTCTTCTATTGAGGGACACTTAGGCTGTTTCCATGTTCTGGCTATTATGAATAAGGCTGCTATGAACATGGTTGAGCAAATTTTCTTGCTGTGTGCTGGAGCATCTTCTGGGTATATTCCAAGGAGTGGAATAGCTGGGTCTTGAGGAAGCCCTATTCCCATTTTTCTGAGATAGCACCAGATAGATTTCCAAAGTGGTTGTACTAGTTTGCATTCCCACCAGCAATGAAGGAGTGTTCCTCTCTCCCCACATCCTCGCCATCATGTGGTGTCGCTTGAATTTTTGATCTTAGCCATCCTGATGGGTGTAAGATGGAATCTCAGCGTTGTTTTGATTTGCATTTCCCTGATGATTAAGGAGGTTGAGCATTTCTTTAAGTGTTTCTCAGCCATTTGATATTCCTCTGTTGAGAATTCTCTGTTTAGTTCCATGCCCCATTTCTCGATTGGGTTATTTGGTAATATTTCTTTTATGAACTTGTATGTCCTTGTGCTTGGTGCACAGATGTTTAGAATGTCAGTATGTTCTGGTGGATTTTACTTTGGTGAGTCGTTTCAAGTTAATATATATTTTGTCCTATATTAAATGGCTCCACCATCTTGCTTCCTGTATCCATTTGTTTGACCTAACATACCATATTTTACTCTGATATGATGTCTGTCTTTGATAGTGAAACATGTTTTATGGATCCATTAGAATGTTGGATTCTGATTGCTAATGTAATCTATTTGTCATTTATTCATGAATTGATACCATGAATCTGGTTACTATTAATTAGCAGTATTTATTAATGCATGTTCTTTTGTTGGTTGTTGTTAGTGTTGTTTCCCAATTCTTTTGATTATCTCTTCATTATTTATTCCTTGTATCCTGTTGAATGTGGTTAACCTTTTTAGACTGAAGTTATACATCTATTGCCTTCTGTAAAATTGGATTGGTGGAGAGAAATTCCTTAAATGTTTTTATCTTAGAATGTCTTTCATTTTCTATCAATTGTAATTGATATCTTTGCTAGGTATAGTAGTCTGGGATGGTATCTGTGATCTATGAGAGCTTGTAAAATATCTATCTATGTCTTGATGATTTCAGAGTCTCCACATAAAAGTCAGATATTATTCTCATGGTCCTGGCTCTAAATATGGCTTGGTCTTTTCTTCTAGTAACTAATAATTTGCACTTTTTGATCTACACATTTTGTTATTTTGATTACTATGTGTCATGAAGAGTTTCTTTTGGTTTTGTCTATGTGATGCTCTGGATGTTTCTTATACATTAGTAGGTAACATTTTGCTTAGATTGGTAAAACTTTCTCCTATGATTTTGTTAAAAATATTTTATATGCCTTTGACCTAGTTTTTTTTCTCCTTCTACCATACCTATTTTATGCTACCCATTTCTCTTTCCTTGAATTCAGTAGCTGAAATTCTTTCTTCTATGTCTGACATTTTATTGATGAAGAATGTATCTGAGATTTATGTTTGAAATCTTGACTATTTTATTTCTATCTTTATTTCTATTTCAGTTTTCTTTAGTGATTCTATTTTTTGTGTTACATTCTCTTTTCATGACTTGAATTGTTTTTACTATTTAATTCAAATGCTATGTTTTCACATTTTTCATTGAATCATTTATTCATATTTAATTCAAAGTTCTAAAAGATATTCATAATTGCTATTTTGAAGTCCTTTTCTTGTTCATCAAATTAATTACTTTTATAAGTCCTATCACAATCTTTCTATCTATCTTTCTTTTCTTCTTTTTCTTTCCTTGGTTCTATATATTTGTGTTTTTGTGCTTGCATCATGGCATCTGGATTTATGATGTGTGAAGTGTTTCTTGGTATAGATATCTGTTCTTGTCTTTGTTATATGGGTGGTAGCCATTCTTTGGTTGCTGTTACCAGTTCTGGGTCCTATAGAAATATGATTGCCTCCCTGAGTCCCACCTTATGATGGCCACTGTGATTCTCTGGAAACATTCTATAAGCCAGTAGGAGTCATAAAGTAATGAAGGCATAGTTAAAGGAAAGTAGCCTCCTTGCTTTCAATTTCAATTGTAATTTTGAAAAGAGAAGAATTTTCTTCAGTTTGTGGTTATTTCTTATGACTTAGGCAAGCAATGCCTGAATATCTTGGAATTCTTTGATGAAAAGAAAAATAACTTCTGTTTCATTGGAGAAGCTATTTTTCAAACTTCTTTGAATTTCTTTCCACTAATACCATTTTCTCAGCTAAATATTCAGGGGAAATTTCAGATTAATAGAGTTCTCGTTCTTTTTAATTATTTACACTCCAGAACTTTTCTGGAAAATCATGATGCTATTACTGAAAATTATGGAAAATTTCACCAGAATCAGCAGACGGTACTGGAAAATTGTTGTGGTCTTCTGGGGTTCTCAGTCTCATTAATAAAAGAATTCAAGAGTGTACTCCTAAGGAAATCAGAGGATAATTATGAGAGAAAATAAAGAAAGTATAAATAGGACAGCAAGCCATGAATTTCAACAACTGCCCAGAAGAGAAAAATAAGGAGGAGAAAGAAGAAAATCCATGCCATTTCATTTAAGCCAGTATGGAGGTCAGTAACATTGTAGTAGGCGGCTATGAGAAGAAAAAGAAATGTTTAGAGAAAGAATAATAAATATTAGTATACTGTGGGGAGCCACATAGCCCTTTGTGGACCCCGCCTCCACATGGCGCCTGGCATGCAGCCGGAGCCACCTCAATTTAAACAAACAACCCCTTATTTGAAAAAGGCCTGCTGCTCGCGAGCCTATCAGCGTGTGAGACGTGTCTTGGTGTGATTGGCTGTTTGGGTGATATAAATGAGCATGAGGGGAGTGGCTTGGGGGGATTTCTCCAAAAGGAAGAAGAAAGGCCTGAATAAAGCTGCTCAGGAGAAGAACCGGTGGTCGCGTCTTTCTTGCTGGTGAGTCGCGGCAAGTGGTGGCCCGTACGGGACCCGACTCCCCTACCGTCAAGTTCAGAACTCCAAGTGGTCAGGGATTGCCGGCAGGTAAGTTCCTGGTAAGTGGGGCTTATGACCCCTGGGGAAGGGGAAAGTCCTCGGAAGGGAGGCTATCCTTAGGTCTCCGGAAGGGAGCTAATTCTTAGGTCTCCGGGAGGGAGCCAATAAGTGAAAATATGGGTGCGTCACAGTCTCATCCGGTTTTCGCCGCTCTTCAAGAGCTGTTAAAATCAAAGGGAATCAAATTAAAGAGTAAAACTTTGGAAACCTTTTTATCAGAATGCTATACCGTAGCCCTCTGGTTTGCTGTATTGGGTCAACTAGCCTCCTCGAGCTGGGACAAGTTAGATAGAGATCTAGACTTTGCCTGGGAACAAGGTGATCTGAAAGGAGGTATAAGACCTATATGGAGGCTGGTACGCAGTTGCTTAGAGGATACCAGATGCTCACAGGCTCTGTAAGTAAGGAAACAGGCCTTAGAGCAGCTCAAAGAAGAAAGGTCTTTGAAGTCAGAGAAAGGGGACACATCAAGCGACAGTTCAGACTTGGAAGAGGATATTGAGGAATTAGCAGAAAAAATGGAGAGGTCCACCTTGTATTCAGACTTGACTCCATTTAAAAAGGGGAAGTTGCCAAAGGAGGAAGTGAAGACTAGAAATGGTGCGGAAGTTACCGCGCCTCCTCCTTATTACATTCCTAATCCTGGGCCAGAGGCAACCGCAAGCACTCGGTCTCTCTGCCCGCAAGTTTGGAGGTAAGTTAGAGCTGGTGCCTTGGGTTTTCCAGTGTTCCAGGATGCTCAGGAACAGCGCTACCATGAGCCCCTAGAGTTCAAAATTGTGAAGTCCCTTGCCAAGTCGGTATGTGCCTATGGCATTTCGGCTTCCTTAACAGTGACGCAGGTTGAAGTACTGAGCAGCCACTGCATGACGCCCACGGATTGGGGTAGCCTTGCCAAGGCCTGCCTCACTCCTGGTCAATACCTTGATTTTAAGGCCTTTGTAATAGAATTTGCCGCTGAACAGGCTACCGCTAACGCTGCGGCGGGAAATCCAGCCTGGGACAGTGACATGCTTCTAGGACAGGGCCAATTTGCAAGTCAACAGATAGGGTATCCAATTCAAGTGTATGAGCAGATTAACCAAATTGCCATTAGGGCATGGAAGGCCTTACCCAATAAAGGGGAGGTAAGTGAGAACCTGACCAAGATCATCCAAGGTACCACAGAACCGTTTTCTGATTTTGTCGCCCGCATGGTTGAGGCAGCAGGGAGAATCTTTGGGGACTCAGATGTCGCCATGCTCCTGGTTAAGCAGCTAGTGTATGAGCAATTCCACAAAGGAATGCCGTGCTGCCATCACTCCTTATAAGGGCAAGGGAATAGAAGCCTGGATGAAAGTTTGTCAAGAACTGGGCGGGCCTTTGACTAATACTGGTCTGGCCGCTGCAGTACTACAGCTCTCAAGAGGAAGGAAGTCTGCTCCCCCTGGTGCTTGTTTCAAGTGGACATTTAAAAAGACAATGCCCTGAGAGAGGAAGTGGACAGGGAGGGGGAGGAAACACTTAACCGAGACAACCAAGTTTGTGCCCCAAATGCAAAAAGGGGAACCACTGGGCAAATGAGTGTAGATTGATGAAAGATATTAATGGTCAGCCTTTGATACCTGGCTATGGTGGAGCTCGTCCAAAAAACGGACAGTGGGGCCCACGTCCCCAGGGCCCACAAATGTATGGGGCCATCAACAATGGGAACCAGGAAAGCTGGGAGGAGGAGGAGAGGTGGCCATCTCTCCATTGTCCCAAGAACCATGGAGAGCCACTTCGGGTTCCGCAGGGTTGGACCTCCGTTCCACCACCAGACTGGTATTAACTCCTGAAATGGGTGTCCAATTAATAGAGACTGACTTCAAAGGACCCCTGAAGCCTCACACAGTGGGGCTCTTGATTGGGAGGTCCTCCACTGCTCTCTGAGGGTTAATAGTACATCCAGGCATCATTGACCCCGATTATTATGGTACTGTTAAGATTATGGTTTCCTCGCCTCATGGTATTGTGGCCATATCACCAGGCGATCTCATAGCACAATTGGTGATTCTCCTTAGTCTACATACTAATTTTCCATCAGCTAAACAAGAGAGAGGAAAGAAAGGTTTTGGGTCCAGTGGAGTTGATTCAACTTTCCTCTCTTTGCAATTGGATACGAGACCAATTTTAGACCTGTTAGTGGAGGGTAAAAGAATTTCAGGGTTGCTAGATACTGGAGCCGACCACAGCATTATTGCCAAAAAGGACTGGCCTACTGCTTGGCCCGTTCAAATTTCTTCACAGATCTTGAAAGGACTGGGATATGCCAAAGCCCCTGACATGAGTTCCAGAATGCTAAAATGGCAGGATCAGGAGGGTCATGCTGGAGAAATTCAGCCCTATGTTCTTGACCTGCCGGTCACCCTATGGGGAAGAGATTTATTACAAGACTTGGGTTTTAGACTAACTAATGAATACTCAAAAGAATCACAGGGAATAATGAACCATATGGGTCATCATCCCAGTTTGGGCCTAGGAAAATATCTCCAGGGATGGCATTCTCCTATAGAGCCAAAACAAAAACAAGGGAAAGAGGGTTTGGGTTTTTCTTAGGGGCCGCTGGGGAGGGGACTCCCATTACATGGAAGACTGAGGACCCTGTATGGGTTCCCCAGTGGCCACTTTCCTCAGAGAAATTACAGGCAGCCACAACCCTTGTTCAGGAACAGCTTAACTTAGGACATATTCAACCTTCTGTGTCACCCTGGAATACCCCCCATTTTCGTTATTAAAAATAAGTCTGGAAAATGGAGGCTGTTGCATGACTTAAGAACTATTAATGAGCAAATGTAAGTGATGGGACCAATTCAGCGTGGGATCCCGCTACTTTCTACCCTGCCTCAGAATTGGCCCATAATTGTTATTGATATCGAAGACTGCTTTTTTTCCGTTCCTTTAAATGAAAGGGATTGGGAACGTTTTGCTTTCACAGTTCCTTCTTGTAATCATGAAAAGCCAGACCAGAGATATGAATGGGTAGTGTTGTCTCAAGGTATGGCTAATTGTCCTATGATGTGTCAGCTTTATGTAGGACAAGCTATTGAGCCATTGAGGAAAAGATACCCCAAATTAAGATGTATCCACTATATGGACAACATCCTTCTGGCACACAATGATGAAACCCTTTTGCATACAGCATTCTCCAAACTAGACCAATTGCTGCGATGAAGAGGATTGTCTATAGCCCCTGAGAAGGTACAGCAAGACACCATAGTGAGTTATTTAGGAGTAAAGATTCTACCAAGACAAGTTTGACCCCCAAAATTGCAGTTACGCCTGGATTGCCTACACACTTTAAATGATTTTCAGAAATTGTTAGGTGATATTAATTGGATTAGACCTTATTTAAAGATTCCAAATTATATCTTAAAGCCATTATTTACAATTCTAGCAGGAGACAGTGATTTGAATTCACCTCGACAATTAAATGAAGAAGCATGAAAGGCTTTAAATAAAGTTAATCAGGAATTGCAGAAAGCTTGCTAAATAGAATAAAAGAAGGAATTCTCATTCAAATGTGCATTTTACAAACATCAGACCAACCTACAGGAATTCTATGGCAAGATGGACCTTTATTATGGATCCACCCGAAATGTTTTCCTGCAAAAACTATAGATCATTATCCCACAGCCATTGCAAAATTAGCCATGGAAGGCCTAAAACAGAGTTTACAATTCTTCAGTATGGTCCCTGAAAGAATTATTGTCCCTTATGATAGTCACCAACTTCAAGTTTTGTTTACAACAGTTGATGAATGGGCTATTTTAAAAACTAGTTTTGATGGGTATTTTGACAATCATTATCCTAAACATCCATTGATGACCTTCTTAAAGGTACATCCAGTACTGTTTCCAAAAATTACTCGACCCCAGCCCATTAGTGGAGCTGTTAATATCTTTACAGATGGATCAAAGACCAGTTGTGGGATTTTCTTAGTTGAAGGTCAAAAACCAATCCACATACAATTCCATCCTACATCACCTCAACAAATAGAGTTGCAAATTGTTTTAGAAGTTTTCAAAAGACATCTGGAACCCTTTAATTTAATCTCTGATTCTAATTATGTTGTGAATCTAGTAAAAACCCTGGAAGTAGCGGGGAATATCAGTGATAGGAGTCCCATTTTTGAAATAGTCAAAGAATTGCAGACAATAATCAGGGAGAAACATAAACCCTTTTTTGTACAGCACATTCGAGCTCATACAGATCTTCCTGGTCCTCTGTCTATTGGTAATGATGTAGTTGATCAATGCACCTGCATGCAATTTGCATTCATGGCCTCTAGCTTGGAGTTAGCAAAAGAATTTCATTCTAAGTTTCATGTTAATGTCCGGACCTTACAGGCTAAATTTCACATAACCCGAGCGGATGCTCGAAAAGTGGTGCTTCGGTGCCCACAGTGTGTTATCCATCACCATCCTCCATCCTACGGGGTGAATCCTCATGGGCTTCGGCCATTACAAGTTTGGCAAATGGATGTAACTCATTTCGCAGAATTTGGAAAATTAAAATATGTGCATGTATCAGTGGATACCTGCTTAGGTATCATTTTTGCTTCTCCCTTGACAGGGGAAAAGGCTTCCCATGTGATGACCCACTGCCTTGAGGCGTGGGCTGCATGGGGCAAACCAAAACAACTAAAAACAGACAATGGCCCTGCTTACACAGCAGCATCTTTTGCTTCCTTTTGTGAACATATGGAAGTGACATTAAAACATGGATTGCCATACAATCCTCAAGGACAGGGAATAATTGAACACACTCACAGGACCTTAAAGGAATGCTTAATAAAACAAAAAGGGGGAATAGGCAATGGCCGCATCCCAAAAGAAAGAATAGCTTTAGCCCTGTTTACTTTAAATTTTTTAAATCTGGATATAGACGGACGATCCGCTGCTGATCGCCATTCCTCCACTGTGCCTTGTGGACAAGGTTTGGTGAAATGGAAGGATGTCTTGACTGGTGTATGGCACGGCCCTGATCCAGTCCTGGCATGGGCAAGATGATCTGTTTGTGTTTTTCCCCGGACAGCAACCGACCTGGTGTGGGTTCCGGAACGCCTTGTCTGTAGGTGCCATCGAGATGATCTTCCTGTGGATCCTGTGGATGATAACCTTCCTCCCGAGCATTCATAGTCGGGAACCCCAATGGGGGATACTGTCAGTTTTCCTGAAGCCGATGCCGATTCGACATGATGCGCAAGCGTTTTCCGGTTTATTTACCTCAAATGCTAGTTTAGAATTGCCCTTTGTACCCTTGGAAGAGCAAATTGGCCCCCCTTTTTGTTCATCCTATATAATGGTAGTTATGATGGTTCATGAAAATTATACCCGAGCCGCTAATCTGTCTAAGTTTTTATCAGATCAACTCCAGGGAAATTGGTCAGCCATTCTCGAGCAGACACTCAACCACCTGCGTATTGGATTGCAGCTATTAATTCCACGTGCGTGGACCTGTCCCTCGCCACAAGCTTCTCTTCATGGATGGCGGAAGCAATGAACCACCTGAAAGAGTGGGCGGGAATAGGAGCCCTGGGGTTCTTGATGTTTGCAGTATGTGTGGTATGCTTTTGGTGTATTTGTTGTTTACATGTGTCTCAGATGCGTACTCAAGTTATGATGGCTCAGGCATTTGCAGCAGTTGAGGCGGGGCAATCTCCACAAGTGTGGTTGTCGGTCCTTAAGCATTGATCACCTCGTCACGCTCAGGGTGCAAGGCAGAGCACTGCACAGGAGATACATTGTTTGCAGTTAATGGCCTCCTGGGGAGCAAGTCTGATTGCATGTGGGTAGGTACCCTAGACCCCACCTCCAGAAAAAAGGTACCAGATGGGTCCAGTGCTGAGCCAAGTGAAGGGCTTTGGCTGAGTACTGTTGTACATCAGTTTCCATTCGACAGGGCAGATTCAGCACTCAATCTGGTAGAGGGCTTAGATTGTGGGCTGTTATACATCAGTGTCCTCCTGGAGATCAGACCTCTACTCTCACCTGTTGCGTTAGCGCTAATAAAACAAAAGGGAGGAACTGTGGGGAGCCACGGAGCCCTTTGTGGTCCCCTGCCTCCACATGGCGCCTGGCATGCAGCCGGAGCCGCCTCGATTTAAACAAACAACCCTTTATTTGAAAAAGGCCCACTGCTCGCGAGCCTATCAGCGTGTGAGATGTGTCATGGTTTGATTGGCTGTTTGGGTGATATAAATGAGCGTGAGGGGAGTGGCTTGGGGGAATTTCTCCGAAGAGAAGAAGAAAGGCCTGAATAAAGCTGCTTAGGAGAAGAACCGGTGGTCGTGTCTTTCTTGCCGGTCAAGCGAGGTGCGGCTGTATACGAGAAAAATTATACTTAGTCTCTAGTTGGCATCTGAAAAAAAAGATGGAAGAAAATGTAAACTCAACGACTTGACTCAAAGATATCAAGTAGAGGGAATAGAATATTTAGGCTTGTTTTTAAATTTTATTTATTTCTTCACTATAATTCTGATTTTAACTCCCTCACTCCTCTCCTTCTGGTCTCACTCTCTCTCCCATTTCCCCCTTCCCCTTCTCCTCAAATAAGAGGAGCCCCTCCTTCAACCTGCCTTGGCAAATCAAGTTACATCAAGACTAAAAGCTTCCTCTTCCACTGAGGCACAATGAGGAGGCAGCACAGCTAGGGGAAAGTAATCCAAAAGCAGGCAACAGAGTCCATGTCAGAGACAGGCCCCACTCTAATTGCTAGGGTACCCTCACAAAGATGGAGCTGTCCAAAAGCTACATGTGTGTAGATAGCCTAGCTACAGTTATTGTATGCTCTTTGCTTTGTTGTTAGTCTCTATGCACTCCTGTAGTCCTCTGTTCGTTGACTATGTTGGTGTTCTTATGGAGTTCTGGGTCCCATTATCTTTCCTCCAACTCTGTCACAAGACTCCCTAAGCTCTGCCTAATGGTTGGCTCTGGGTTTCTGCATTTTTCCTACCATAACTGTCCTTTGAAAGGCTCCATCCCACAGCGGATCAAAGAAGATGCAAAGCCTCTCAGTTTATAGTTTTATAAACAAGTGTTCTAGAGGCTGAAATTTCTGGGAAAGATTAGAGTATTGTTTCATTTAAGAGATAATTATCATATACACCCCATGCTTTTCTTTAGTATGACTTAAGTTGGTTCACCCTTCCAGTGATGGTCCCTTTTTCCAGAAGAATAGTCCCTTATCTAGGTAATTGACTCCTCCAGCTGGATTGTTATGTATTCATCAAGGTCAGATATTTCTTTCTCCAGACTCTAACAATATTTTAGACTTCATGGATTATATTTGCCAACTCAGAGAGAATACTAGGATTTCTCTAAATTTATCATTTCCATCCTGTTTCATAGATACACAGTCACACCAGTAGCTGAGACAACATTTTTCCCATTCCTTTATTTATCCTGTATTGGAGATCATGATCATTTGTCTTTTCAGTGATGTTTTTACATTTCATTGAAATGGTATTCTATGTATTTGTCAAATTTGGTTGTTTCATATATGAAAGTAAGATGAATATACCTTAATTTTAGCAATGAAAAGAAAGTAACTCATATACTTTTATTTTGTATACTACAGAAGTCTAACAGGGTTTTCTGATGGCTATACTTTTGTGTTTATTTTTAATTGTTCTTTTTAAATTATAATTGTATGTGTGTTTTATATGAGTGGTGTGTGTGTGTGTGTGTGTGTGTGTGTGTGTGTGTGTGTGTGTGTGTGTGTAGGCCAGGAAGATTGGATTTCCCTGAGTCTGGAATTCCAGAAAGCTGCAAGAGATTTTAAGCTCTATGGGGTTTTAGGAATGAAACTAAGGTCATCAAGGAGAGTAATACTTACTTTTAACTGATGAATCACTTCTCCTGATCCTAGCCATTCTTTTAAATCTCTCATATTTATAATTTACAAAATAATTCTAGTAAACCTACTTCATGTAAATATTATATGGAGCCTATTCATATGTGAAATTTTGATCTGCTTTGAGAAAAGCTATATTTTCATAATACAGTATATTAACATATTAGGATAAATAAAATATTAACTATTAACTCCATGTATTTATAAATATATGGAGTTTAAATCTGTAGTTCCTTTTATTTCTGCATGATATCCAAGAGGTCTCTTTAATTTTGCAAAATTCTTAGGAAAATGAAGTTTTATGGTTTAATGTTTCTTTCTCAGTCAATTCATATAATAATTTTTTAAAAAGAAATTCATATATGCTCTGATGTTAAGTTAAATTTTCTTTGTATTCCATCTAATTTCATGGTAAAATTTTCCATAGATTCTCAGAAATATTATCCCTGTGATATATATATATATATATATATATATATATATATATATCCTGAGCACATATACATATATACCTACATATATTTATATGTATACATACACATAGAAATGAAAATTACAAAGGCTTCCAGAAAGTAGCATGATATAATCCAGGCAGATGGCTGTGGCCAGAATCATTTTACATACCATACACATGATTACATGTTCAACAAAATTTTAACCATTGTCAGTTTTTCATGATGTCCATTCAACTATATGACTCCTAAATGCCATTTTCAATTATAGCTTAAGAATGTTTGAGCTAAATGCTATCCAGAACTTTGAAAAAAATTGTGAAATACTATGTCCTCTTCAAGACATTATTCAAATGTCACTTCAATTGTTGCTTTTCTTCCACACTGGAATGATAATGATGTTTAACATAGTCTTCTTCTTACTTTTTATATTTTCCCTAAAAACAATAATGAATAAGAAATAAAACTGATTATTTTATTTATCTACTTTTTTATTCACACTACCAAAGCTAGACTACAAAACATTTAAGAGGAACGATATATGACTGCTTGTTTCTGGGATCTGAACATAATTCATGTCTTCTTTATTGTAATCATGAGCACATAGCAGCCATAGATAGCTACATAAGACCTAAACAAACAAAATATAACATTTATGTAGACAGTGCAGTAGGACAGAAGGAAAAGGAGGAGGAAATGGTTACTCCTGGAATAAGTGGAAGTTAATATGTTCACAAAACATTGTATACATGTACAAAATTGTCAAAAGTTAATTTTAAAACTATTGGTAAATAAGCAATAAATTAGAAGATTTTATATGAATAAGAGAAATTAAGTAAAATAATAAATTGCTATTTAATGATAATCTTGTCATAGAAACAAAAATGAAACTTAATTGTTAATATGGTATTGAAAATACTCTTGTGCCTACTCATTGACCACATCCCCCTGGTGGGAAAGCCTTGCTAAGCCTTAGAGGAAGAGAATGAATACAGTCATAAAATTTGATAGGCTGGGGTCAGAAGATAGGAGAAGAAGGCTCCATCTCCCTGAGGACTAGGGAACAGGGGAGGGGATGTGAGGGAGGGAGGGAGGGAGGGAGGGCCTGAAAGAGGATGAGGGAATGGGCTACACCTGGGATATATTCTTTTTAAAGCTCCTGTGAGACAATTATCAATACTCTTTACTCAACTTTTTCTTTTTTTTTTTCATATCCTGAAAGATTTGTTCAAGTCATGACATTATTGGTCATTTCCTGCTATTCAAATCATGTTTCTACTAGTCAGTTTTCCTTTTGTTTCTTTATTCATACTGATGATTACATGCTTTGCCACCTTTACTGTTAGTTTAAGCTGGGTTGGCATTTACGTACAACTTTCTAAAACACACTCTAAAATTACTGTGTATTATATCTTTATTAATAAAATAATTAAAAATTCAAAACAAGTTGCCTTTTCTAGGTCACATAGTACATGAGAATAGAAGTACATAACTTCTTGAATTGTTAGTATATCCAAATTCATAGTGCTTTTCTCCCAGCTTGAACATATTTATTGTTTGAAAACTTAAAAAGCAAGTTCTTGAAATCTCAATGTACTGGTAATAGGTAAGGATCATCAATTTAATTTGTTGAATGAGAAATGTAAGAGTATTATGATTAGAGTTGTGCATTTGCAGATTAACTTATATATTAAATAATTCCTAAAATTTTCATTTTTTAAGTGATCAGTCTAATCTGCATGTATATATGTGAATTATGTGCATACACTGATGCCTGTGAAAGCCAGAATATGGCATCGGGTCACCTGGTGTAGGAGCTATAGATGTTGTGAGTTTCCATATAGTCACTGACAACCAAACCTCAGCAAGAGTAACAAATGCTCTCAAACACTGAACCAAAACCCAAGACAATTCCTGGAATTTTAAAGAAGATTGACTGCTACAGAAAAGTTACATTTTCTACTGGCTTTTGGCAAAATTTTCTTTCTTTGAGGAGGAGCTATCTAGTGTATTTTGTATCATGAGCCCTCTCTGGTATTCTAGTGAGACCCATGGATTAAATTATTATTAGACAATAAGTTTAACAGCATATGCAAAATGAGAACAAAATAATTTATACAGAAATAAAGTTATATGAATAGTTCTTAAATTTTGTGATGCAACTCTTTCAGTGCACTAAAAGAACAAGATGTAATACGCACCATTGTTTGGAAACAGTAATGAATATAAATCTTGTTTTGTGTTCTTTTATGCAAAAAGAAATATATGAAAATAATTGCAATTTTTATTTGTGACAGATTGTTGCTTGATTCAATAATTTAGGGAAAATTATAGTTCATGTTAATGAAGAAATAGAACTTCTTCACATTTAACCCTGCATATCCCTGAATTTCCCTATATTAAAGTGACTTCTAAAGGGGTCCCAGAAGAAAGACTCAATCACATCTCTGCTGCTGACAGCTTGAGTCTTCCAAAGAGAAAGGACAGAAATCAGGCTCAATGCAGTGCTTTTAATTGCTTTCATAGAAGATAATCTACAGAGAAATGAAAAAGGACACTGTGACACAACAGTTGTGATAGAATGTCTCTTTCAATAGAGTATTAGTTTGATTTCCTTGAGGATATGAATGCAGGAAACCTTTGCATTAGAAATGAGAGGTAATCAAATTCTTAATCAACCTTACTTCCTTCTTTCCCAGCAACAGAAATTACACCTAAGGATGAAAACACCAGGGAGCTGTCATAAAATTCTATATTCAATTTTCAGAATAAATATTCTAATTTCCAGCAATCCATATTTCAAGCTGTGTGGGTTTGTTTGTTTTTTTTTTTTTTTTTTTTTTTTTTTTTTTTTAACTACAACAAAGAAACACAACAAAGTTTGCATTTCTTTGGCCAGGGAAACACTAATGGAAATTGAAAAAATATCATGTAATATCTACAGTATGTTTATAATTACCAAGTATCATTTCCCCCTCAGTTTTCAAATAGGCTACCCTACATGCTACTATCAGATTACATGTTGTCAAATAAACCAAGTAAGTAACAGAAAGTTTTCACATTGTTTTTATTACTTGCATAAATATCAAAATTTAGTAAAGATAATTTAAATACCTTTTGTGAGAGATTTATAAGAACATTAACTGATTTATTCTAGCTAACAGAGCTCTAACAGAAGAGTTAATGATACCAGTTATAAGTTGTGGATTTTTTTTGTTTCGTTTTGTTTTTTACAAAGTTTGTATACATGTTGACATTATTTATTCTTTTAGAAAAGAATTAAAATTAAAGATATAATAAAACCAAATTGTTTTGATACAGCATCTCACTTTATATCCCAGACTATCATCACACTGCTTATCCTCCTACTTCAAGCAATATGTGCAGAAAATGCAGGTTTTTACAACCATATCTAGCCAAACACCTTATAAATACACATTAATTTTAAAAGATTTTAATCCATAATTGAATCATGTGGTAATAGATCATATTTTGGATTTCATTTGTAAAAGTCAAAATATAGATGCGCTAACTGAAAAATGAGGTTTATTATTTATTAATTTACAAAATATTTTTGAGTCTTTTTAACTTTCACTCTAAAGTCATTAGCAAGCAGAAAGTATTCAACTGTTTGACAATGATAAGTTTTCTGTCTAAATCTCAAATTGGCCAATTCTCAGGTTTTCCAGATAGCTCTAGATATATTTATGTCTTGTCTTGACCTTATGTTACTGATGACTTATGCTGAATTAGCTTCTTATCAAGTAATTTAGTGTAGTTGTTTCTCCTAAAACACATTTTAAATGTGTCAATATATGTAATGTTAAAAGATGTTCCAGGATAATAGAAAATTAAACAATATATGGAAAGCTTACTTAACTTTGTTATTAAGAAAACCAGATTTCAATATGCTAATAATAAGGATGCATATGGAAATCACACAGATGAAAACTTCAGTCAACAGTGAGAACCCAAAGATAAATAAGCAGGCACAATTTTACATTTGCATCACCTTTGAAAATATTTACAGAATATATTGTGTTTCCTATTTTAAAAAAAAGTTAAACAAGAAAAAACTATTAAAAAATTAGATAAGACATTTGGCAGAAATTCAGATTCCTTCAGGGTCAACATTTCTTGATATCAAAATTTGTGTTGAAGGCTGCTCAAAATTGCACTGAAGTTATCAACTGCATCTCATTATATTAGCCAATCATGTATGAGACTGAGCTCTCAACATTCATAAAGAAGTACAGAACACCTTTAAATTAAAAATAAAAATCTACTACCTCCTTGATAGCTAAATATGGCACATCTACATAAATCTCTGTAAAAGTAAAACCTTCTCTGTTGCTAAAATATTTGAGTTTGTGAGGTCTTTTTCTTGAGACCCTATTGCAGTTAATTTAGAATAATGGCCTAATAAATATATATTATTAAGTTAATTCTTATTGTGGTAGTATTTTCTAACTCATTATCAATCAGTTAAAACACAGACATCAATTATATTTTAAAATAGACTTCCTTACCTGATGCAGAGCAAATATTAATCCCTTAAACTACTTTCCATATCAGTGCCAATTCCATTCCATCTGCTTCTAACAGAGGAGGAAAACATGAAAACTAAAGCTAATACACAGGTCTAAATTGTGACATGGTTGATGAAGTGTTTGAGGTTGATCTGATGTATTTTGATGCTAATTACTGCTTCCTGTCTTTTAAAATTAATTACAAGATTTTTATATGTACATTTATATTATTACTCATATATACAATAAACTACCTACAGCGAGCAGAACCACAAATCAATCAGGAAATATATAAATGTTACATTCATAATATTTTGGCTATTTGTATTTGGTACCTTTGAAGAAAGCATCTTTCCTATCTTGGTGCATCTAAAATTCTGTATGTAAATCAGTATCTATCATATCACCTCATTATCAAATTAAATCATGTATCTAGACCTAAAGATATCTTAACCACAGTGCAATGGGTGAGCCTCAACCTTGGAAAACCACCTTCCTGATCATGGTGTCTCCCCTACCAGGTAAGTATAAGAAGAGACTTGATACCCTATGAGCATTTACAAGGAGAGGAGGTCCCCCTCAGTCACAAACATGGGGGAGGGGAGTGGGGGAAAGCGGGAGGGAGGGAGGAATGAGAAGATACAAGAGATAGGCTAACAATTGAGATGTAATATGAATAAATTAATAAAATATTTTAGAAAGACATGGGGAAAAAAGATATCTTAACCAAAAACAATTAAGTTTAATTGTAAAACTAAACTATCTGTTCTTCAACACCATCATAGACTTAAGAAGGGATAAAATTAGTTACCGGAGTATTCAGAAAGTTCAGGTTAGCAGCTTCGCCAATGAGAAGATGACAGAGACAGTTTGCTGCCTGAACAGTCATCCAAAACTCTCTATAATGCTGGAGCAACATCTTCAGCCTTTTCACCTAATATATCTGACAGACATATTTGTGAGGCAGGAACTATTGAGGACTTGCTTACCATTTTTTGGCAGAGTTTGGGTGTCAAGTCGGCCTGCATTCAAGATTGCTCTTTTTTAGGCAGAATTCTGTCTGTGTTAGAAATTAGAACATTTTGCCCAGTGGTATATTTGCCACATTTGGAGCCATCTCCATAAGAAGATTTTGATGCTCACCACCTTATTTGAGGTAGGCTGGGTTATGCCAGGAGTTAACCTGTCTCATTGTCAGTTAATATTTAAAAAATAATAGAAACATATTTAAATGCTGTATTCTGTACATATCTGAAGTTTTTGAAGACCTTATCTTACTATTACTTTATCTTTCTATAAAATCATATCTATCTTTTACACCTAGGATGTATATTCTTGTGATAAAAATAGACAGATAATTGATATGACCATGATTTGATCTACTAACAATTAACTTGTATAACTTACTTATCCTAAACAGCCTGCAATAGCACTTTCAAAGTATTAGAAATAAACCTTGTGTTGTAATTAAGTTGTCTCGATACAATACTGCATATTAGAGTAGAAATATATATATAGTATGTGTAATCTTATATTTGAATTCTATACCAATGTATCTCAAATTTAACAGCCTTATGCTTGATATCCCTAGTGCAGAAGTCCTGGATGTTTGCGAATGTTTCTTTAGCATCAGCCTTGATGAATGGGGTAAACAGTGGCCTAGGAATAGTGGTCTGGATATTCCTCGATATTGCTATAGTATTAGGCTCAATGAATACAGGCAGAGAAACCAGCAAGGGATGCCAGGGGCAGCTTGCATCTCAGAGCACCTGAACATGTACTGGGGCATACAGCAGGGCAGGGACTTTAGATGAGGATGGGTGGCGGGTATCTAATCTAAAAGTTCCTGGACTATAAACCTTGGACCCCCAAGGAATCCTTATAGCTGTAGTTCTCAACTTTCCTAATAAGGAGACATTTTAATACACCTAGATCAAATTAACAGGAATTAACAGCCATTTGTTGTTAATATCTCCCAATATCGATGGGCTCAATTCCCTAATAAAAAGATGCAGGCTAAGAGAATGGATGAGAAAAGAGAATCCATTGTTCTGCTGCTTACAAGAAACATACCTCAGCAACAAAGATAAACATTACCTCAGATCAAAGGGCTAGAAAAAGGATTTCCAAGAAAATGGACCTAAGAAACAGGCTGGAGTAGCCATTGCAGTATCTAAGAAAATGGATTTTCAACTGAGATTAATCAAAAGAGATACAGAAGGACACTTCATACTCCTCAAAAGAAAAATCCACCAAGATGATGTCTCAATTCTGAACATCTATGCCCCACATGCAAGGGCAACCACATTTGTAGAATAAACATTACTAAAGCATAAATAACACATCAACCCATGCACATTAATAGTGGTAGACTTCAACACCCCACTATCACTGAGGTACAGGTCATAAAGGCAAAAACTTAATAAATAATGAAACTAACTTAGTTAAAGAACCAAATGGACCTAACATATCTACAGAACATTTCTACCAAACACAAAAGAATATACCTTTTTCTCAGCACTTTTTCAAACCTTCTCCAAAATTTATCATGTAGTCAGACACAAAGCAAACCTCAAAAGATGGAAGAAAGTTCAAATAACTATTTGTATTTTATCAGACCACTGTGAAGTAAAGGTGGACTTCAAAAACTACAGAAACCACAGAGGGCCTATGAACTCATGGAAACTGAACAACTCACAAAGCAATGATCTCTAGATCAGGGAAGAAATGAAAAATGAAGTTAAAAAATTTCATTGCATTTCTAGAATTCAATAAAAAATGAGGGCACATTACACAAAATTCTATGTGGACACAATGAAAGTACTGCTAAGAGGAAAGTTCATAGCACTAAGTGCCTTCACAAAGAAATTGGAATGATTTCACACTACTGTCTTAATATCACACCTGAAAGCTCTAGAGCAAAAGGAAGCAAACACTCAC
Organism: Acomys minous; assembly: GCF_964271855.1. Taxonomy (NCBI): domain Eukaryota; kingdom Metazoa; phylum Chordata; class Mammalia; order Rodentia; family Muridae; genus Acomys; species Acomys minous. Next base: position 60,026,689 of record NC_140488.1, on the reverse strand, counting down.
AAGAGTAGCAGACAATAGGAAATAATCAAACTCAAGGCTGTAATCAATAAATTAAAAACAAACAGAACAATAAATAATAAAACCAAGAGCTGGTTCCTTGAGAAAATAAACAAGATAGGCAAACCCTTAGCCAAACTAATTAAAATATAGAGAGACAGTATCCAAATTCACAAAATCAAAAATGAAAATGAGGCCATAACAGCAGACAATTGCAGAAGTTAAAACAATCATTAGGTCTTATTTCAAAAACCTGTGCTCCCCCACATTGGAAAATCTAAAGAAAATGGACAAATTACAGATAAATACCACTTGTATTAGTTAAGTAAACATCAGATAAATTATTTAAATAGTCCTCTAAGGAAATACAAGCAGTCGTTAAAATTATGTGAACCAAAATAAGCCCTGTGCCAGATGGTTTCAGTGGAAAATTCTACCAGACATTCAAATAATCAATAACACCAGTACTTCTCAAACTATACACAAAATAGAAACAAAAGGAAGATTGCCAAACTGATTCTTTATGGTCACAATCACCCTGATACCTAAATCACACAAAAGACCCAACAAATAAAGCCAACTTCAGAGCAGTCTCCCTTTTGAACACTGATGTAAAAATATTCAACATAATACTCACAAACTGAATCCAAATACTCATCAAAGATATCATCCACAATGATCATGCAGGCTTCATACCAAGGATGCAGGGATGGTTCAATATATTAAAATCCATCAACGTACTCCACAATATAAACATACTGAAAGAAAAAAAACCAGATGATCATCTTCATACATGCTGAAAAATCCTTTGACAAAATCTAACTCCCCTTCATGTTAAAAATACTAGACAGATCTGGGATATAAATCACTTATCCAAACACAATAAAGGCAGTATACAACAAGGTCACAGCCAATAGTTAACATCAAATTAAATAGAGAAAAACTCAAAGCAATTACACGAAAATCAGGAACAAGGCAAGGCTTTCCACTTTCTCCATATCTAATCAATTTAGTACTTGAAGTTCTAGCTGAAGCAATAAGACAAGTAAAGGAGATCAAGGGGATATAAATTAGAAAGAAATAAGTCAAAGTATTGCCATAGACATAAATGACCTCCATAATTCTGCCCTGAAACTCCTTCAGCTGATAAACCCCTTCAGTAAAATTGGTAGGTACTAAATTATCTCAATAAAATCATTAGCCCTTCTTTACAGCAACAATAAGGAAGTTGAGAGAGAAATTAGGGAAACCACACCTTTCACAATAGCCACAAATAATGTAAAATATACTGGTGTAACTGTGTGACCAAAACAAAAACACAAATGCACCAAACAAACAAACAAATAAAAACTGACTACTTTTATGTCAACTTGACAGAAAAATCTAGAATTATCTAACAGCAGGGAACTTTAATTGAGAAAATGCATCTATAAAATTTGGATATTGGAATTTTCCTAGTGAGGAATGGTAGAAGGTGAAGTCCACTGTGGTTGGTATCATCCTTGGGCTGATTGTCTTGGGCTCTAGGAGGAAGCAGACAGAGAAAAATTCAATAAGCAGCACTCCTCTATGGCCTCTGAATCAGTTCCTGCCCCCCATTTCTTCTTCTCTTAAGTTCCTGTCTTGTGTTCCTTTGATGATGATAAGTGGAAATGGATATAATAGACAAATAAACCCTTTTTTCCAAGTTTGGTTTTCATGCTATTTCATCAAAGCAAAAGTAACCCCAAGTAAGACACTTTCTTCCTCAACACACTCCCATATACCCATCCTTTTTCCCCATATGCTCAATCCATGTGTTATTACCTATGTGTATGTTTTCATGGGTAATCATTTACTATTGAGTAATCAGTTGGTGTGTTGCAAAACAACTCCTGCACATAATGCTCAAGCAGCATTGCAGAAGAGGGGATAGAAAGTCTGTAAGATCCAGAGGGTCAAGGGAATTTACTGTTCTCTCACCTTCAACACAGCCTACATAATTGCCTGCCATTTATCTGTTTGGACTCTCTGTCCAACTATGTGTCCCAACATGGACCTGATTAGCTGTTTTCTGCTTGTGGCACCTTTCTTTCTCCTGATACATTTTCTGCTCCATACCTGGTTCAATTTCTTCAGGGAACATTTCGTTCTGCTACTTTAATTCTCAAAACCTGACTGTAGTTTCCAACAAGAACTCTTTGTCAATCTTGGTATGACTCATTATATTTCTTTTTTAATTAATTATTTATTCACTTTACATACTGGTCATAGCCCCCTCTTTCCTCTCTTCCCAGTCCCATCTTCTGTCCCCCATCTTCCCACTACTCTTCCCCAGAAAAGGGGAACACCCACCAACCTGCCCCAGCTCATCAACTTGTATCAGGAATGATTTAATTGTCTTCTCCTTTGGCCTGGCAAGGCAGTCTGTCAGGAGAAAGTGATTTTAAAAAAAGCAGGCAACAGTGTACATGTCAGAGACATCCACCATTTCCCTTACTAGTGAAACCGCATGAACCCTAAGATCCCCATTAGCTTTTTCTATGTAGAGAACCTAGATTAAGTCCATGTGGTCTTCAGTTGGTGTTTCAGACTCCACAGGCTCTTCTGTACACTGGTTACTTGGCTCTGATGGTCTTCTTGTGTATCTATTTTCACATTTAGGTCCCTTTATCCTTTCCCCCACTATTCCACTAGAATCCGTATGGTTTGACAATGTTTAGCTGCAAGTCTAAGCATCTGTGTTGAACTTCTGTTAGGTGGAGTATCTCAAAGGATAACTCTGATAGGCACTTGTCATAACTTTTCAATGCAGATTTTTTTTCATGCCACTTCTGAAGCTAAGACTTCTGCTGAAGGCCAGACATAGTGTAGAAAAGTATCCATGCAGTAGATATGGAGGTTTTGAGGAAAGAACAAAGAAACACAAACTGCCACCAAGGATAAAGCATTCTTAGAAAAGTGATAAAACAAAGAGAAAAGGTGCTCTTCTTTGTGAGTAGACAAACTTAAAATTTATGTAGCTGAGGCCCTACGTTATGATAGGCTACTACCGTACAGGCAGGGTTTCTGAGATAGAAAAATACAGTAACCCATTAATGGGCTATTTATTCTTCCCGTGTCTTTATTATGCCTTAAGGTGATCTGGATTTCTAATGTGTGTTCCCTTGGCCAAGTAGGCAAGCAGACCTAGCTGGAATGTTAGGTATTCAAGAACGGTTCTATTCTCTTGACCAGGACCTCTCTTTTTTCTAATATTACCACTGATGTTCTTTACTGATGTTGGTGTCCTTCTCCTGAATTTTCCTTCTTATGAATATGGTAAGTTTTATAAATGTTTAAGCCTTATCATGGTAAGTAATTCATGCCTTATGAAGCTTTCCATATTATACCTACATTAACATACATGAATATGCCCCTATAGTGGTATAAAGAGATGACATTCATAAAACAGAAAAAAAATAAGGAGCCATTCCTTCTTAATAGTATATAAGTTCTAAAACTTCACTAGAACAAACTTAAGAATGAATGAACCCTTAGGAATCAACCGTCCTTTAAAATGGTTTCTTAAATCATATGTCCTGTGCATATCACTTGATTTATACATTTAATGGGTTCTAAATCTAAGTATTTTGGCTACATCAAAACCACATTTCTAGAAACAAACCTCAATCTGTTCAGCACCATTTCTAAGTCTTGAGAGGATTATTAAATCTGCTATTATAGGAGCATAATCCCAAGTCAATAAATGCATATTTTTCTAATAAACCTTCAGAGTTTATTTATCAAACATAAAAATGACCCCATAAGCTTGTAGGGAGTGTCCCTATTAGGTGTGGAATTGGTGTAATAAGTGTAGCTTCGAGGAAGGAAGTGGGTTATGGGGGTGAGCCTGATCTCAGATGCTCAAGTTAGGCCCAGAGTGGCAGGATATTCTCTTCCTGTTATTTTGGATCAAGATGTAGAAGTCTCAGAAATTTCCCCAGAGACATGTCTGTCTGAATGCTTCAATGTTTTCCCCTATGACTATAATAAACTAAACCTCTGAATTGCAAGCTAGTCCCCAATAAAGTATTTCCCTTTATAAGAATCACAGTGATCGGGGGTTGGAAAGATGGCTCAGCAATTAAGACCACTGGCTGTTCTTCCAAAGGTACTGAGTTCAATTCCCAGCAACCTCATGGTGGTTCACAACTGTCTATAATGAGAATCTGGTGCCCTCTTCTGGCATACATGCAGGCACAATACTGTGTAAATAATAAATAAATCTTTAAAAAAAAAGAATCACAGAGATCATATTTCACTGAAATATTTCATTGTGGTCTGCAAAATTTTAAGATATATACAGCTCCTTCATTTCAAGCTTAGTGTGGACCCTACAGAATATGTTGTTAATTGACTCATTTGACTCTGATAAATTGTCTACTGACTATGCAGGACATATATGGAGTGAAAAGATACATAATGCCATGCAGAGATATTTATTTTTCTTAAAGGATTCATAGCAGATCTTATTAGGTTAGGTAAGACATTATATAGATGTGATAAAGGCAATGGACTCTAGAAATTCAAAGCAGGAAGAGAGACATCTTCCTAGGGGTCTGCAATCAAAGAATACCAGTTATGTATCTTCCTCACTAAAGCCCTGATTTTGGCCTATCATCAGCTTTGTTGACTCCTTTAGCTTTCTCTGGAGTTTTGCAACCCTTGACATTTCTTTTTTTGACCTTAACTTTATCTTTTTTTCTGCCCATCTGCTCAGAAAATTAGATCTTTTTTAAATGAGAGATAATTTCTGATGTTCATACTTGGACCTCCTAATTCATCTTTTTATTCTTTTCTAGCATATTGAATTGGCCTTTTATTGTTTCTTTAAAAATAAATATATGCCAGTTATTCTATAAACAACAAAAACATTTTTCATGGTCATTGAGGCTAGGAATGCCATGATCAGAACACTATCATTTTCACCTAAACACTTGCTTCCTCACAGATAATGCCCTCTGCCCAAAAGTAGAAGAGCCAAAAATAAACATCTTTAATAAAGGTACTAATCACATTCATTAGAGTACTTTCATCATAATATTTTCTCTCAAAGACACAAGGCCTATTATCTTCATGATCAAAATTAAGACTTTAATATGTGGTTTTCTATGGTCATAGGATTTGAGGTACTAGCTATTCTCTTCATGTTCCACAAGTGCCTTTCTTTTCCACATGCAAAATATAATTGGCCCTGTGATGGCCAGTTGTTGTTGAGTTAACACAAGTTAGAGTCAATGAAGAGAAGGGATTCTCAATTGAGGAGATGCCTCCATAAGATCAGTCTATAGCTAAAACTGTAGGGCATTTTGCTAATTAGGCATTGATGTGAGAGTGCTAGACCATTGTGAAGGAGATAGCAGGGTTCTAAGAGATACAGGGTTCTCTGACAAAGCAGGATGAGGAAGCCATGAGGAGCAAGCAGCATCCCTCTAGGGCCTCTGCATCAGTTAGTCCCTCATGGATCCTGTTGTTCTCGAGTTCCCATCCTGACTTCCTACACTGATTAGCAGTGAGATGGATCTTAAGTCAAATAAATACTCCCTGACCAGGTTGCTTTGGTTGTGGTGTTTTATCACAGCAATAGTAAAACTAAGACAAGTGCACAATCTTGACATGTTCCTACACGTAAAGTATAACACCCAATTTTTTAAAATATAGACTTAAAGAAATCTTAAATAACTCCAAGTTAATCACTAACGTATATATAAGCAGTCAACATGTCCCACAGTGAATTAAAATGATCAAGCTTTTATGGCTCCAATAGAGTCAGTTACTCCATATATTACTCTATAGGCAGAACGTACTCCTTGCCTAGTCAGATTTCTGGACCTAATTGAAAAAAATTAGTTTAGAGCTAGTGAATATTTGCTGACAGCCCTTTTAGAAAGTGGAATGTTTTTGCATATCTAAGAAGTCTGTATCCATATGCATTGCACTGACAATTATCTATGCCTTGTCTGTGGCATATTAGATGATTCTTATAAAAGTTCTGGTGTGGCAGGCTCAATATACTAAACAGTGATTATAAATCTGGATTATATCTTGTATTCACAAGAAGTTGAATGAATATTACATTCTCAAAGAGTTGGTCAACACCCTCATTATATGCCCTATCACAGAAGAAGCAATTTATTAAGACTGAATTATAATCAAGTTAAGCTGTGGCTGTCTATAGCAAAAGTACATGCAAAGACAACAGCAAATAAGTTATGTAAATAGCAGAGTATTGTCATAGCTAGCAATTGATATATATTGCTAAGTGGATATTAAGGTAAAAGTTGTTATATATACAATTAAAATTTGTTCTAGTTTCCATTAACCTGATCTTTGTAAGCCTTTTGTTAACATACGTCATTATTTCATGTCATATTTTTTGTGTGTTATTGTGATTTTAGTAGCAATAAAAAGCATTTACTTTTTTATAATACTTGAAAGCTTACCTAATCCATTGCAAATTGAACCCTATTAGAGAAAAGTACATACACTATATTTGGGAATAATGTTACAATAATTTCAATTAAGAGCATATTATCAGAATTGAAATATAAAAAAGAACAAGACTCCTAATAGAGGAGTGTTGTGGTCAAGTACTTAGTGAATATGCATATGTCACATACTATTTTTCTAAAATTAGAGTAGACAGTAGATATCATTGTAGAATTCTGAATAAGAGAGGAAAGAAAGGTATTATACTCCTAATTTTATTTGAGGAAGGTATTTAGTGTCATTGATCAGTTGCAAAAAGAGCTTCTTAAAAGGAGATGTTAAATAAAGGACAGGGGGATAAAAAGAAAATAGATGAGAAAAGAAAAATCAATGAGGTACATTGTTTTGCATTCTATATGGATTAAAAACAGGCTAAGAAGGGACTGGTGAGATAGCTTAATGGCTAAGTGTATTTTCTGCTCTTCTAGATAACTCAAGTTCACATCCCAGCGTTCATATTTCATTTCTGAATACCTTAATTTCAGCTCTGGGAACTTAACACCTTCTGCTGGCCTATGAAGGAGTGCACACATTGGGCACACATATGTACAGACTCATACACATTAATAAAAATATTATTTAAAAAAGAGTGTAATAACACTGAAAGAACTATGTTTAGGGTACTGTTAGGCAAAACACTAAAAATATTGCAACAAACACCTCATAAATGTTTGAGACAAAGTAAACAGAATATAGTATGTGTTGGGTCTGAGATATTTCTAAGTTAATTTTGTTGGTTAATTTCACATGGCCTGCATTATGCTGATTAGCATTATAATTGGTTTAAGAATTTTATTTGTACTCACTCCAATTCCTATTAAGAAGAAACTAAAGTGACTGCCAGATTGATTGAGAAATGAGAGTTATACTTAAAAATTCATGAAGGGAAACAATACTAGAAGTATTCAAAAATCAGAGTCTTGGCCGTTTCGAGTAGGCTAGGAATATATTTAGGTTCTAGATGAAATCTTCTCATAAACTAGAAAAATGAAAGAGAAAGTTAAATTGAACCATATTGTTTACAAAGCCATGGTTCACAAGTAAGAATTTGTTAAATCATCATTCTCATTTAGAGATTGTTAACCAATGTTCTCCAGAAAAATAGGGAAAGTGTCCTGAACTTGTGTGTGTGCAATTAGTTTTACTTTGATTGTATATTATTGTGTGTATAATTTATATATATGTACCTGTGCATTGTGTATTATAATATATTTAAATGTATATAGTTATTCATCTCCTATTGCAATGATAGTATATCTTGAAAAAAGGAATATTTTAAGCTCACAATTACAGGGTATAGTCCATCATAGCAGAAAAGTCACTGTGGTAGAAGCTTAAGTAAACTGGTTATATTAAAGCCACAGTTAAAAGAAGTGAGCAATAGATGAATGCATGCATACCTATATCCAGTTGCCTTTTTCTTCCCTTTTAAAATATTTTGCACAAAGCAGTACACAGAGAAAAATATCTATTGCTACATGGTGTTTTTCGACTTTAATTAATGTAATTAAGACAATTGCCCAGAGAGAAGCCCAGGGGCCAAATTAATCTATATAACCCCTCATTGATTCTCTTTTTGCAAAACTGGCCATCTTGTCCTGTGGTATTAATCCCAGGACTAAGGAGGCAGAGGCAGGTGGGTCTCTGTGAGTTTGAGACAACTATGGTATACACATTGAGTAACAGGATAGCTAGAGATCCACAGAGAAACCCATCACAAAAAACAAAAATGACAATTAAAACCAAATAACTCTTTCTCTGGTGACTCTAGAACATCTAAACCTGTAAACTAAAATTAAGATTCATGTGCAATGTGTGGTTACACACACTTTGAATTCTCTCACTCCAGAGTCAAGGATTGGCAATCTGAACTACATAGTGAGTTCCAGGGCAGGTAGGGCTACATAGAGAGACCCATTCTCAAAACACAAAACAAACTGTAAAAACTAACAAGAATCATAATGTTTATTGAATTAGCCATTATACTTATATATATTTAATGAAATATAGTATATGTGCATATTATATGCATGTATGTAGACTTATAATGTATGAACTCATATATAACACACACAGCCAAAGTATGTTTTATAGGTAATGTGGGTATTCATTAACACAAAATGACAATCCACCATCTAAAACACAGAAATAAATTTACATGACAAAGGAAGTAGAACATAAATGTTCTGATGTAGACTTAAAAGTCATTGGAGGATTATTAATGTAGCTAATCAGGTAAAAGTGCTTGCCACAAAAACTTGATGACCTAAATAAAATTATTGAAATTAATGAAGAAAAAAGCAGATGTAGTGGTAGCGACTTATAATCCAGAAATCCTATTGTGAAATAGGAAGCAGAGACAAGTGAATTAGTTGGAAGCTCACAAGACAGCCACCCTGGAATACGAAGCAAAAGCAATCTGCCTCAAAAAATAACATGGGAAGAGAGAACTCATTTCAGAAATTTACCTTTTTTTCTTCCATATTCTCAGTGTGACATACATGCACACACACACAAACACACACACACAAACACACACACAAAGACACACACAAGTAAAAGAATAAAGCAAATATTATAAGAATATTCTGTGCCATTTTGAAAACCAGACTAATTTTTTAAGGCTATGAATAGAAAATTTCTATGATGAAGTATGCCATTTGCCAAACTTCAAGTCATAAATGATATAGGAGTTATATACCAGTCAATGTTCCATAAGCCTAAATAAAAAAATGGAATGTGGCATGCATATTAATTTTTTTAATTTCCAAAAAGGAAAGCAAACCAAGAGTAAAATTATTGATGTTCTAAAGCAATTTAGGTAATTCTTTGCTTGTATGTAGTCAGTGAAATTTGTATATTCATATATTAGAGGTTTTTTTTCCTTTTTGTGGCTTTACTGGTGATTCAATACATTTGGAAGTGGTAAAACGTATGGCAAAGTACAAAAGTTATTGAGCACAGGTACTTGAAGATGATTATGTCATTTTATCTACTGTTTTCTCTATCATTGCTAGAAGAAATACTGTATTTCATTAAATAAAACAAAACACAAATAAAAAGTCAGATAGCAAAAACCAGCAAACATCCAGCAGAGACAGGATGTTCATATACCAATGAACAAATAATGGAACTATAAATAGTAACAAGCCCTTCTCAGCTACAATTTTGAATGTAAATTGATGGGCTCTAACCACTCAAGCATGGCAAACATGGTGCCATAGGTATTACCTTCCCCTTTCCTGTCCCTTGCTAAACCATTAGGTTCCCTTGTTTAGGCTTTTCCACATTCCTAAAGCTAATCACTAAGGCATTATTTGGAAAGTTACATATAACTGAATCATTCCTGAGGTTGATCATCACAGGTCTAGTATCACATCACAAAGGAATAGCAAAGAAAACTCCCCACTTGGCTACCCTGATTAGGAGGCCCAATCAGATTTTTCCAAGCCATCCTAGCTCATTCTAACACTGACCTTCCTTTTTTTCCTTTAAAAAATTACTCTTGCAAAGATACTTGCTACAGTTACTTCCAGGTTAAGATTCAAACACCCCTTTATCTCTAAGCCTTACCTGTTTGAAATTGATGTTTGGGTATATTCTGATTCTAATCCAGTGGTTTAGGGGGGAGCACCCCACATTTCACAGGTACTTTCATAAATGTCATTTTAGCAAGATTTTCTGCTAGAAGAACTTTCTTTTAAAGTGAATTTTATTTTTCCAAGATAAACGATTAATGAGTTGAATCTTGCTCTCAGTACACTTTCCATCTTCGTTCAATGCAGACCACAATGCTTCTCTTCAGTGATGATAATCTCCTTGTCATTTGCAGCTACTTCCAAAACTTCTTTGTCGGTAAGGGTAAATGTACTCTGATTCCTTTCTCCATAAAACTACATTTTTGTCTTTCTACTCAATATTTTTCTTTATGTCATAATTGACCATGGTAAGAGGAGCAAATAGACCCATACAACAGCCTCAATGATACCCTATCTTGAAATTTTTGCAGTCAAAAAGAATTAGTCCATTTTTAATACTCATCATGACCCAAGTTCTTAAAGCAGGAAGAGAAGGCAGTCAAATTCTTTGTCAGATTGAGTATAATCTTTATTCTAGCTCTCAATGGAATATTTTAAATATATATTTTAGTTTTTTCTTTTAAAATTCCATACATTTATATAATGCATTATATAATGCATCCAATCCCACTTCAGACTCCTCCCATACACTTATTACTATGTCCCATTCCCAGCTTTAAGTTATATTTTTAGTTATTTTCTAACACAATAAGTATAACTAGTGCTGTTTTTATGTGCATAAGAGCAGGGACATCAAGCAAGGATCATACCCTTCAAGAAAATTCACTTTACATTCTCTCAGAAGCCATCAGTCCTCAATATCTTATTATATATCAATGAGGCCTGTTAAGTTCCACCCCACTCCCACTGATGAATGCCTTGATCTTGTACATCTAGCCACTGAGACAGTATATCTTGAATGTAAGTGACCTAGTCATGCCCAGGGTATTTAACTGTGCAATGGCCCTTCTCAAACATTGTTCTTTTTCAATCTTTACAGTCCTTATACATAACGCTATATGAATTTTTGTGAGAAAGGATATGATATAAGTGTCCCACATAGGAATGAGCACTTACTCGTCACTTATTCAGTGAACTTTGACCAGTTGTCAGTTTCTTTGTTAATTGCTACCCACTACAAAATGAAGCCTTTTCTTCTTTTTAATATAAAAAATTTATACACAATATATCCTGATTATTATTCCATCACTTGTATCTTCCCATCCCCTCCCTCCCTTTCTCACCCTATTCCCCTCCCTTAAACATGTGACCTCCTCCCCCACCATATGATCATGGCATATCATGTCTCATCCATATACCCTTTTTCCTCTTCCTCTGAGTGCCATTAGGCCTACCCACTAAGAGGAAGTGGTCAAATAGGAGGCATGAGAGTTCATGTCAGAGTCAGTCCCCATGCTCCAAACAACTGTAGATAATGTGCTATCCATTGGCTAGATCTGAATAGGGTGTCTAGGTTTACTGCATACACTGTCTTTGGATGGTACAACATTTTGTGCATGCTCTCCTGGTTCTGGATCTGCCACCCTTGATGGTCTTCTTGTGGGTCTCCTGAACCATCTGGGTTCTTTCATCTTCCCTATCCTTCCATATAACTCTCACCTGGAGTCCAGAAGCAAGTTCCAACATCTGTCCCAATCACCAATGAGTGGAGTCTCTAAGAGGACATCTGCAGTGAGCTAATATTCATTTATAAGTGAGTATATACCTTGTTTCTTTCTGAATCTGGGTTACCTCTCTCAGGAATTCATTTCTAGTTTCATCCATTTGCCTGCAATTTTCAAAATTTCCTTGCTTTTAATAGCTGTGTAGTATTCCATAGTGCAAATGCACCACATTGCTGGTGGTAGTGTACAGTTATACAACCACTTTGGAATCAATCTGGTGCTTTCTCAGAAAATTGGGAATAGGGCTACCTCAAGACTCAGCTATTCCCTCCTTGGAATATACTGGAAAGATGCTCAACCACACAACAAGGATATTTGCTCAACTATGTTTATAGCAGGCTTATTGGTAATAGCCAGAATCTGGAAACAACTTAGATGTTCCTCAGTAGAAGAACAGATAAAAATAAAGTCTTTTTTATGATTGTGGAGTTAAAATAATATATGGTTGTAAATACAAATGTTCAGAAGGTAGTATGATAATATATCCCATTGTTGAAACAATAATAGCTTCTTACTTACAGAATGTGGACTCAACATCAATGAGGTTTGGGCTCCACAGCAGTAGTTCTGTTCTGTAGAATAGGCAAAATTCCAGTAAAAAATGTGTTCCTTCAGTGCCTATCCATGTCACTGCTCTATCAATGGACATATCTTTCCAGGACAGTCATTATAACTTACAGTTTTCATAACTGCTTTTCTACAGTGTAGGTCATGTTCTCTCCAGTTCTTTCTATCCACCAAATCTTCCGTAAGACTTCCTATGCTCTATCCCAAAGTTTGGCTGTGACTCTCATCATCTGCTTCAATCCCTGATCCCCCACTGGGTGGGGTCTTTCAGAAGACCTATATGGTAGGCTCCCATCCTGTTCCTTATACTTGCCTATTCTATTTGTCCTTCTGAATGAGAATTAGGCATCCTGCCTAGGCTCTTGGCACATCAACTAATATAATCTTGAGCTCACAGAAATAGTCAGAGATTGTGTTCATGTTGGTTCAAAATTGCAATTCAGTTTAAAATTAAGATTTACCATTATAGGAATAGTTATACAACAATAGACTCTAGTTGTATTCAGAAGATAATCAGAGTATTTTGAAAACATATATTCCAACAATTTAGAAATTTTATTAAAAAATACAAAATTAAATACGTATGTCTTATTGAAACTAGTGCAAAAAATCAAGTAAATCACACAGATTTGTAACAAGCAATCAATGAAACTGAAACAATAGTTATGTCTCACTACAAAGATAATTCTACTTATTATTGAATTTTACAAAGGTTTTTATGTATATCTAGTATAAGTAGACAAGAAACAGTTCCACAAAATGGAAAAGGATCACAATCAAAGTCAGACAACTGGGCAACCGTAAAATTTGCAGACCAATCTCTATAGTAAAATTCTATGCAAATTTTCTGAAAAAAATCTATAAATATAATTCAATATCACATTCATATCATCCACCATGACCATGTTGGTTTCATTTCTGGGATTCAAGGTTGCTTCAATATAACACACCATATTAAAAGAGTTTAAAACAAAAATATTGAATGATAATCTCAATATGTGCATAAAATATATTTAACAGTGTTCAACATGCTTTCATGGTAAAAGTCCAAAAATAAAAGACACAACTGAACACAATACAATAAACACTATATGTGATAAATTCACAGCAACGACTGCACTACATAGGCCACAAGTGAGACCCTTCCTCTAAAATTGGTAAAAATGCAAAAACGACTACTCTCAACTCCTACTAAATATGCCTCAAACATTAGCTATACTAATGAAGAACAATTTTAAAAGTATAGAAAATAAATTGATTAAACTATCTCCCATCGAGATGTTATGAATTTGTAGTTAAAAGTTCCTATGATCTCTAGCAGAAAGCTTCTGATCTGATAAATACTTTAAACTAAGTTTCAGGAAGAAAAATCAACATATAAACCAATAGCTTTTATGTACAAAACTGTGAATTTTCTATGAAAGGAACTAGGGAGTGTTATTTACAGTAGCTTCAGATATATCTAGGAGTACATCTAATCATGGAGATGAAAGACCTTTATAAGAAAATTTTAGACACTGAATAAAGAAATCATTCACTTCACTTTGTAAATGATGGAAAAGCTTTCTATCTTCCTGGGTTGTAAGAATTAATATTTTTGCATGGAAATACATCCAATGTAATATAGATATTCAATACAATCTCCATTAAATTCAGTGATTTTTTTCACTTAAGTGGAGAGAAATGGAAACACAATTATCATTAAAACTACAGAAGATTTAAGCAGAAAGAATACAGCCAGTAATACCACATTAGATGATCTAACTCTGTACTATACAGTAATAATGATAAAATTGGAATCATATTGTCACAAAACCAGATATGTAAACTCCCCCTACATGATAGAGGATTCAGAGATTAAATCTGCAAACCGTTGGCTAACACATAATTTTGACAAAGATGTCAAAAATTTGTACTGGAAAATTACTCATTCAATACATGGAGCTGGAAAAACTGGATACATATCTAAAAGGAATGAACTTAAAGTAATATGTCACACTGCAAAAATCTCAATTCAAACTGGATCATACAGCTTTATTTAAACCCTAAATTCTGAAACTGCTAAACAGACATATAAGAAAGACATTTCTTTTTAATATTTTATGTTAATTATGATATGATTATGTCAAGTCCCACTTTTCTTTTGTGTCTCCAAGTCCTCCTATATCCAATATCTTACTTCCTCTCAATGAGTGGCCTCTTTTTCTTTATTATTGTTACATGTATATATGCATAAATATACAGATTTAAACAACTTCAGAATAACACACACTATCAGTGGAGGAGATCAACAGCAGACAGATTTGCAGAAAATCTTTGTGCACTATAATCAGACAAGGGAACAATTCAGTGGACTGAACAGATTGCTCTCAAAAGAGGTAAAAGTGGTCAATTAATATTTTTAAAATATTTCATGATTTTCATGCAAATAAACTGAACTAGAAAAAATTATACAGAGGGAGGTAACCCAGACACAAAAATTGACAAAAATGTTATGTACTCATAAGTGGATATTAGCTACAGCCCAGAGTCTCAGAGAGGCTAAATAACAGAGATGACCTAAATGGGTCTTATGCATCTCCCTAGAAGTGGAAATAGAATAGATTTCATGGGTGAGGACTGCAACAGGAGTGTGGTGGGGAGGGAGGGAGAAAATACTGGTAGAAATGAATGAAATTGGGGAGCATTTTGGGGCCAAGATGGAAACTTAGTGCAATGAAAACTCCATGGACTCTATTAAAGTAACTCTAGAAAATTACTCCTAGCTGTGGGAGACAGGAAGCCTGAACCCACCATCTTCTGTAACCAGTGAAAGCCTCAAGTGGAAGGATCAGGATACTAACGCAGCCAGAAAACCTTCTACATATAGATTATCCTGCCTACAGAGTGGTTCAGGACTGGAGTCTAGCAGAATCTTCCTCAAAGAGACAAGATAGACTTCATCCAGAAACTGATGTGAATAAATGCAGAATTCTACAGCCAAATATTAGGCAAAGTTTAGAGAGTTCTGCATAGAAGAGATAGGAAAGGATAAGAAGAACCAGAGGTGTCAGATATACTAGAACACATGAGAACACTGGCCACAGGATCAACTAACAAGGACTTATGTGGGTATGTGCAGATCAGGGAACCTGTAGGTATCTGACATAAGTTCTCTGAATATGTAATTTCTGTGTAGCTTGGTGTTCTCATAAGAATTCTAGAAATGAGAGCATGCACTGTCTCTGACACTTTTAGCTAATTCTGGCACCCTTTTCCTCCTCCCATTCAGCCTTGATGTGAAGTATGTGCCTGGCCTTCCTCCAGCTTGTTATGTAGTGTTAATTTGATGTCCCTTAAAGGCCTACTTTTTTCTAAGGGGAGGCAGAGGGAGAAGGGATTTGAGGGGAGAAAAGGAGGTTGGAGACAGAGACTGGTGGGAAAAAAGGGGAGAGAAAGTGTTGTCTGATTGTAATAAATGAGAAAAAGAAGAAAAGGAGAAGGAAAATATTTCAAAAGATGTTCAACATCCTTAACTATCAGAAAAATGCAGATTAAAACTACTTTGGGATTCAATTTATCCATAATCTTAATGGCTATTATCAAGAAAACTAACAACAACTATAGTTAATGTGGATGTAGGGAAAGAGTAACCTTACTGTGGGTGGTACTGTATACTGGTATAATCACTACAAAAATAAGAAAATTAAAATAGCTCTACTATATGACCCAGATATTCCACTCAGGCTTATTCTCAAAGGAATATATATTCAACTGTACAAACATTGGATATTCCATTTCCATAACACAAAGGAAATAAGGACAGCTTAGGTATATATTGACTGATGACTGGATAATGAAATGACGATATATACATTGGAATGTATTCACCACAAAAGAAAACTTAAATTGTAATTTTTTCAGGTATTGATATAAGTGGAAAATATTAAGGTAATGCAGGCTTTGAAAAGTAAATAATGTTGTGTTTTCTTTTGTATGTGAATTTTACTTTATAAATATTACTTTGGTGGTTTGAATGAGGATGTCCTTTTTAAAGGCTTATATATTTGAATGTTCCCAGTGACTGAAAATATTTGGAAAGGATTGGGTGATATTGTTATTTTGGAGGAGGTATGTAAGTGAGATAAAGCTTGGAAATTTCAAAAGCCTAAGACTTTCCCAGATCATTCTATCTGCCTCCTGCTTGTGGTTCAAGAAATGAGGTCTCAATGACTGTGGTAGTGCCATGACTACATGCCTGCTTTCATGCTTCCATCCATGAAACTCATGGACTCTATCATTTTGGAATTGTGAGCCAGAAATTAAATTATTTTTTATAAGTTTCGCTGGTCATGTTGTTTTGTCACAATATAAAACTAACTAAGATTAAGACAGTTACATATGGTTAATTAAGTGGAACTAAATATAGGTAGAAGACAAAGAACTAGAAAGACAACCATGAACTATGAAAGAACCTTTAGGGATACAATTAAGGTAATAGTAATAAAAAGTGAGATGTTACAGAAAAAAGGGCTTTACTGTGAGCAGAAAGGATCATGCAAAGAGGAAGTAGAGGGAATATTGGAACCTGAATTGAACATATACATTTTACTTTTCATTGTTTTCTCAATTCTAAATTACATGATACTAACATTACATTTTTAAAATACCAGTTAAATATGAGACATGGAATATGAAGTATTCAATATAAAATATGTGCCACACAACAGATATTATATGAAGAAGTTTATTATATGTGCATGGAGAGAGATGGAAGGGGGTGCCCAGATAGAGAGACAGAGACAGAAACAGAAGCAGAGGAAGAGAGATAGAGAAAGAGGTTGAGAAAAGAAGGGTGAGGAATGAGAGCCAGAGAGAGAGAGAGAGAGGTAGGCAGATTTGTACTTTTATATACTCCTGGGCAGGGGCATGCCTAGTGGAAGGTAGACAATGACATCACAGGTTGTTATGCAGACAGCAGCAGAATCGTAAAATTTCTATCTTTTCCTATGATTAAAAATTTAGGATATTGGATTGTCTTTATGTAAGGTAGGTTAAAGTATACAAATATAGGTTCATTCGAAGCAGCTTTTGACTGCCACATCAAAGGGAAAAGAGAGAGAAAATAAAAAGCAGCAGCAACGAAATGTCCAACTGATATGGTGAAGGGAAAAAAAAAGCTCTGTCCTGGAAAGTTCAAGGTAGAGGGTAGAGTATGTCAGACATATCCTTTAGCGGATAGGGACTGAGGAGTACAGGGAGAACATGGAGCTGTTTGTCCCAGATCTGGAGTATATTATTTCAGCCATTTGTAAGTAGATAAAGGATAAATGAATCAATGTCTTTGCTTCGTGCTAACAGTAGGACAGCAACAGTGTGTTAATAGACTGAGATGTGGGCCATGTACAGGAAGAGCAGGCTATTGTATTTACTATCCAGGTCTGAGAACATCTGAGGTTAGGAAGGCCAGTGCTGTTCCAGCTGACATGATCTGTGATGTTGGACTGGAGCACCTGTGCATAGCTCTTTGGATGATGTCCTGGATGTACAAAGCCTGGCAGGATACTGGAACATATATCTGGCCAGAAAGCAAAGTTAGTAGGTTTGGGAGAAAATTTCCTTTTGGTGTATATTTGAAATACTTGGGAGAACAAAGGAAAGGTTTGGATATAAGGAGGCTCCTTCCATTTTACCTGATTTCTTTCAGCAAGTATTAAAGACATGTTTTGGACCTGTCCAAATTTGATTGAAGATGTGTGTAAGCTTAGCAGCCCATAGAGTGCACATAGGGATTTGAAATTCTCTTTAAGGCATCTCAGAGGAGCCTGAAAAGGTAGTAAATGGACTATATCTTATTGGGAAGTAAAGTTAATAATTGGTTAGAGCACCCCCAGAAACTGATTGTGACTAAAAAAGACAGGTATTGACTGTTCCAGGGATTCATCAGTGATGGTCAGTGACCAAGACTGTATAGCTGCACAGATGACACAAAACAAACAGGACTAGAATTTTGTAGCAGTGTGGCAGATGGAGTCAGTTGGTCAGGTACAGAGCTAGAAAAAGAGCTGTGTCAGCATTTTCACCCAGTTGGAAAACTCCTAGGTAGAGGTCAGCAAGGAGAACCAGTCACAGTCAAGTAGACCAGGGTTGGAAACCTATGTTCCCAGTGAACCAGAAGTGTATCATCAGTCTTGGACTAAGAGAAAAATTTCTACCATATAAGAAGGGGTAATTCATTCAATCAGCCTGTGTTGGGTGCAGAAAGTTGGCAATTGGGTAGTTAGGGAAAGGAGTTCCAAAACCAGTGAAAGAGGGGCATGAATCCCAACCTCTGAGATAGGCAATAGATGAGAAACTTAGGTTTCTGATTGACAGTACTTATCTGGGTTTCATTTGACCTGAGAGGTAGATTTCCTATATCTTACAAAAGTCCTTTTAAGTTTGCAAAAGGATATAAATTTTAGACATGTTAGCCTCATCGTTTGAAATTTATAGTGAAATCCACACTGTAGAAAAGGCAGTTGACACATATAATAGCAGAAGCTTGGGAAAAAGCTTTGAGTTAAAAGCATGAATAGACTTTGAGGTGAGCATAGGAAAGGCAGAAGCCTTATGAAACTTTTCTGACACCCGTGAAACAGTAACATGGGGAGAACAGACACCTTCTACCTCCTGTAAAGCAGAATGGCAAAAGCTTACTTAATCTTGATTTTTAGTATCAGTACACATCACGAAAGAGTGGCTTTTCCCCTCTGTTCAGAAAACTGGAAGGGTATAATTCTTGCACAATAAGAGGCTTTTTAAGTAAAAGACAAACCAAAAGAAATTTAAAATCTTGAGCTTAGAACTATGGTAGGATTGTATAATGTAATGTTTGGTCATAGTTAAATCAGTAAATTAGAGCTCAATTGATTAGTGTCAAAGCTCTTAACAAAATTAATACAACAATAGCATAGCAACAGAAATAAACAAAATATCCTTTTAGACATTTTGACCTTCATAATTTACATTTTTAAACTTCAAAACATATTCTTAGAACTTCTTACATTTATAAAACATCTTCCTGGAAGACATAGGTGAAATTTCTGTGAGCAGTCACTGTCTTTTAACTAAAAGAATGGTAAAAGGTTATATCTGAGACCTGTCTTTTAAGCCTTGTAACAAGGTAGACTGTTTCTTGATGTGACAGTTAATGTTTGGTCACCTGCATATGAAGAGGGCTGGCAAGGTATCTGAAGCCTCCCATGATAGAAGTTAGCAATGTGACTATGTAGCCTGAGAGTATGAAGTTAAAACAAACCTGTAGTGTTACCCTGAGTTTGGCTAGGTTGCTGAATTCAAAAGCCATCTCTACTCTGCTAAGTCAAGGAGCTTAAAGGCTAGTATTGTCTATAGCTCTTGTGCTGGTTGAAACTCCAGTAGCTGGACACAGAGCACAAGCCTACACGTTATCATTTTGACTTCCTGGGGACAATATGCATACAGGCAGTATATGGCTTTTGACAGCTGTGGGACCAGTGTTCCCTTTCTAGCTGCGTCGGCTTTGGGAACAATATCCACTTTCTGACTGCATTTGAAACAGTTACCTTGTGGATCTGGATAAGGCTGAACACTGGTGGAAGGTAGCATTGCAGACTTCTATTTCCTTGCCTCATGGTGGTGGGTAAAGCCGGGAGCATAGTTTTTTTGTTGTTGTTGTTTTTCTTTTTGTTTGTTATTTTTATGTAGCTGAGAGAGTCCAGAAGGCTCCCTTAGTGTTTTAAAGATTTAAAAACTATATTTTACTGTTTTCTATGTGGAGGTTTAGTTAAAATGTCACTGAGACTGCATTCTATGTTAATATTAAGATGGACGAACTTTCTTTAATTTTGAAGCTATTCATAACACATTCTATACAAAGAGAACAGGTTTTGTATGATTAATAATATCATATTTAGAAAGTAAGACTAAATATATTCAAGTTTTAACATCATAAACAAATGAATGTTAATACAGAAGAACATTATAGAACAATTAAAAACTGTATCAAACCCAGTATCCAGGAAGCCAGTAGTTGAATCCAGGGCAACTGGTGACAGGAGGAACAGCATTTATTTAGTTTTCTAGGAATTAGTAAAGACATAATTTAGAAATAAAAATATTTGAACTAGGGTAAAAATATAACCTTGAAAATGTAAAAGTAAGAATTAGGTAACCTTACATCTGTAATTAATTGTATCATTATAGACCAAACAACAAAAGTCTGAACAGACAGAGGCTGTCTTTGGAGTTTGTTAAGGATTTGAACAGGGCTGGGAGCACTAAATAAAGATGGTGGGTAGCCAGGATACTTCAAAAGGGAAAATGGAAGGTAGTTACATGATAGCCCTTAACAAAGATGGCAGCAAGGCAATAAATAGCTCCACTCTTTAATTATGATTTTCTCCAAAGCAAAGATAGTCACGTGATCGCCATCAGGAAAAGATGGCCAGGAGGCAATAGATTCACCTTCTGAGTAGCCAGTAGCAAGATGTTTTAAAAATGGCAGAGGCAGCAGGGTCACTAAGGGGAGCTGCTGGGTTGTTCTGCATTTAGTGCCACAGAGGCCTCAGGCCACGGTGGCTGAGTGAGTCACTCAAGTTCCTTGGACTCGGTCCTGTGCATGCACAATGGCAGTGTGCTTCAATGACCAAGGAATGTGCTAGGTTCCCAGCTCCAGACACTGCAGGTTTGAGAGAGAAGGGTAGCTCATCATGTGCTCATCCTGCAGCAAGAGCTAGCAACCATCATGGCTTATTCCTGCCAGCCATGCAGAACCGGCCTTCAGCCTGGGGCACCTCCTGCTGACACTGTGATTTTTAAGTATAATTTAAAATTTACCTCAGCAGAGAACATGATCTGATGGATGGGCTTGTACTCCTCTGTGTCAGCTGCAAAGTGGATGTGCCTTGAAGCAACCATCACTGCTACTGAGCTCCAGCAGCAATAGTGTTGGAGTGAGAGAAATTTAGGAAAGTTTGGAACAGAAGGTAAATTGTTGAAGGCAGTGTGATAGGTAGAAAGAGATTCAAAGAAAGGATCCCAAAGTTAGCCAATTCTGGAAGAGCATTCTCAGTATTGGGGTCACCCATTTTAAATACCAATTAAATAGGAGATATGAGATATGAAACATGTAATATGGGCTACACAACAGATATTACATGGAGTTTAGTATATGAGCATGGGAAAAGAAAGAGGGGAGGGAAAGAGAGAGAGAGAGAGAGAGAGAGAGAGAGACAGAGAGAGAGACAGAGAGAGAGACAGAGACAGAGAGACAGACAGACAGACAGAGACAGACAAAGAGACAAAGAGAGACAGAGTAAGAGTGAGAGTACAAAAGTAAAAGAGAGAGGTAAGGAGGATCTGTCTCTTTATATTGCTGGGTAGGGCCACACCTAGTGGCTGGTAGGTAACGACATCATAGGTTGCTAAGCAGACTAAGCCAAATCCTAACAGTATTAGATAAACAAGTAGTACAAATTAAATTTATTGAAAATGAGTTTTCCATAACAATAAATGTACTGAAACTCACAGATCAAGAATATTTTTGCCTTTTAAGGCTATAGCTTCCTAGCTAATGGTTATTAAATTAATCTGAACAAAGAAATTTGAAAACCTTCTGGAACTGAGTCACCATTCTACAAACATTAATGAATATCCATGGCATGAGGTCAAAATATGATCATTAGTGGTTTAGAAGAAATTGACTTCCAAACTTCAGGATAATTTTGAAAGATTTGGGTCTTCACTGGAAAGAATAATGCAGACATGCTAGAATGTGAAAAATAGAATAAGAGGTGCATACTAGTAAGATAGCTAATGTCTCCTAACTTCATGGCACTATTATAGAATATAAAGAGTTGTAGAAAATAAATTCAGGATATGGAAAATATTCCTGGTGAAGATGTTTTAATGGTTGTTAACATATCAACAAAAGATTTAGGATATTATATCAGTTTATTTGATAAAATGGTGACAGGTTTTCACAAAATTGGCTATAATTTAAAAATAATATCCACTAAATAGAATGATTAGTAAGAGTATCACATGCAACAAAAAATAGTTTTGAAAGAAAACTAATTGTTAACATAAATTTCAATTGTGTCTGATTTTAAAATATTATTAGAGTAACCATACCTTTTAGCAACAGCAATGATCATCAGTCAGTGACCATTAAAATTGGGTATATGCTGTTGAGAAAAAATAAGTAGAACTTATCTTGGCATAGTGGCACATGTCTGCAATCCCAGCACTCAAAGAAGTAGAAACAAGAGGATCTCCTTGAGTTTAAGGACAGCAGGGTCTACAAAGCAATCCAGGAAAGCCAAGGCTACGCAGAGAAACCTTGTCTCAAAAAACAAAACAAACAAACAAAAATAGAACTTACTGAATGCACCAACAACAGTTAACATATTAAACAAAAAATATTTTAAATTAAGTTTTACATACATTGGCAAGGGAGAAAAGAGATAGCTCAGATATTAAGTGCACTTGTTCTTCTTATAGAGCACCTTGGTTCAGTTCTCAACACCAGCATGTTGACTTACAAATGTCAATAACTAGTTTCAGGAAATCTGATGCCCTCTCTGTCCTCTATAGGCACTGCATGCATATCGTGCATAGACATACATTCAGGCAACACACTCATAACCATAAAAACCCAAATCTTTAAAAATACATACTCCCATTACATACTTATTAGAATATCAAACAAACATACCTAACATAAATATGTACTGGGAACTTCAAATATTATGTAACTCATGACATTTTATTATTCCATTTATTACAGTGGTATGGGAACGATTGAATTTATTCTAAGTTATGCTTGTAATTTTACTCTATAATGTTTTCATAAAGGTTTAGTTAATGACAACTAGCCTTTACTTCTAGATTAAGCTTCTGTGAGTATGTTATTGGACTGATAAAAACTAATCTGTGAAGTTATTTAAAATAGATTCTTATTAAATTACCCTGGTAGGCCTGGAACTATGCTTACTATGTTTATTCTGATCTTACATAAGTCTTACATCTGTTTCTTGGGTGCTTGAGCTGCAGGTATGTACTAACATGCAGAGCTTGATCAGTGGCTAAATTATATTCCTTTTGTTTCTGTTTAAAGACACTTTAACTAATCCATATTGCTGTTTTTATCATTTAGTTCAATGCTAACAATGCTTCATTTTTTAAATGAATGAAAATTCCTAACTCTCTTTTCCATAAAGGATTTTATAGTCTTCTTGAATTTCTATCAATTTAATACTATGCTTAGAGGTCAGTATGAAAAATGAAAGTACCAAAGAAAAAACAGAAAAACGCAAAATATGAAAATAGTAAATAAAAAAGGACCATTTACTTATACTAGAAAAGTAAAAATAGGACAGCATTTTCCTAACCAAATTAGGGAATATATGCAGTAGGTGAATAATTATTAGGTGAATAATAATTATTCACTGTCTAAAAATGATCATAGAGGTACTGTAATTCTTGATTTGAAGGTGATATGTAAATTTAAGTGAAAAGATTTTCAGATAGGTAATCTATATGATATTATGATTACTTCTCCATATGTTGGTCTATTGATTTTTGCCTTTTATAAGATTTATTTACCTTAATTTTATGCAATTGGGTATTTTGCTTGTATATACATCTGTGTTTCGCATATATGCCTAGACTCTGTGGAGCCAGAAGCAGCATGATTCCACTGGGACTGGAGTTACAGATAAATATAAACTGCTATGTGGGTTTTGAGAAAAAAAAAACTCAGGTCTTCTGGAAGAGTCACCAGTGCTCTTAACTGATACACTGTTGCAACCCTTGTGCCTATTTCTTTTTATTTGTATTATATTCCCTATAGTCTCAAATTGTCACTCTGTGAAGGTTGAAAAGAGAAAGAATGAAATTCAAAATGGCACTTACTTTTGTAAGCCATTATAATGAGTTGTTTTAATTTCCTATTTTCAATCATGATTAATTATTTGAGTGAATATTTGTTCTTCTTAGAATCAAAATAAAAATAATTTTTGTAAATAAAACTAATTTATTACTATGTATAAAATATTAAAACAAACTAATAAAGGTAAAATAAAATATGCATAATGAATAAAGATTAATTAAAATCAGAAACATAATATATAAAAGATTAAATATAGATAAGCAATCCCTTATGAAAAAGAACTTGCAAGGAAAATTAAACATAAATAAGAAATAAGGGCTGATAAAGTACTTTTACTCAGAAGATTTGTAGAAAAATATTAATTAATAAATGGTTTGGATTCATTGCAGGTGCTGCCATATAAGAATTAAAATTATACAAAATGAATTTATATTAATGATTCAAAATGTTTAGTACTGTTACTTGAAAAAATCCTTTTTGTTTATGCTGAGGAGCTTTGTGGAAGAGAGTATGTGTGTGTGCATGTTTTCTGTATTACTAAGCATATTACACAGAAATACTTGAAACTATAAAGTATTATGTTACCCAAAGACTTTAATATTTAATCAGTTGCAGTAAACAAAGAATATAGTTTAAGTGAGAGTATTTGTGTGTGTGTGTGTGTGTGTGTGTGTGTATAAAAAAGAAGGCCAGAAAAATCATCCAATTAATATTTTACCTAAATATAATGCAGGCACTGATACAGTTTGTTGGAAGAAGGATAGACTTCCAACTAATGGAACTAGTGCATAAGCAAGAAAAAGTAAATCAAATAAAACAAAAATACCTATAATTATCATTGAAGATCACCATTTACACACAAATGATTCATAAATATTATGAATCTAAATGGAAGTTTACAATTTAAAAACTTTTAGTAAAAAGTAATAGAAATGTTTAATGACCTAAAACAATGAAAGTTCTTGTGAACTAAACTATGCTCTGACTACCAAACTCAGACTGAACTACAGTCTCCCGATGCAATGCCATTTGAAGATAAAGCTTTTGGAAAATAATTAACCCATAAGTGGAAATGAATATAATCAATTTACCATGACCCTATAACAAAAGAGTGGTGCCTTACATCTCCAAGTCAGCGCCATCACTAGAAGCTCATGTGGGCACTTTAATCTGAGACTTGTGATTTTCAGAACTATTAGGATATTAGATTTTGTTGTTGCTTAACCAAGTACAAAGCATTTTGTTAAGGTAGCTTGATAAGACTAAAATCACTGAATGTTTAAATTGCACAGAAGATTAAATAAAGTATGCCCAGTGAGTGGTACAATGTGATATATGTACTAAATTAGGAACAAACATAAATTACTAGTGTTTAGATCAATTGTTATTATTGCTTTTGTTATTCCTACCATTTATTTTAAATACATCAACTTAGTGGAGAGTCCTTGATTTCTTGCTGATTAATCTCTAAATGAAGTGATTGTAATTCAATATTTTATAATTTTCACTCTAATAAGATATTATTCTAATACAAATAAGATTTACTTCTGAAGATACAACAGATCTTAATTGTTTAATTTAAATATATACTCTACATTTGTAGTACTAGAACAATAATTGGAGCTAGAATAAAGATTTGTACAAATTGTGTTTTCAAATATCCACAAATATATTTTGTCAGTACAACTGAAATAAAAACTAAAGGTAAAATTGTAGATTTTTTGTCTGTCTCTACATGTATTTGTTTATGACAGGGTCTGTCATGGCTGGACTAAACCTGCACCTGTCTTTTCCTCTTGAATGTTGGTACAAAAGTTATGAGCCATCATAGGTGGCACAGTATTTTAGTTTTGAAGAAATCTAAAGCCAGTAGAAAATTTCTTGAAAGTGATTAGGAATTATAATAGTATTATGATGGTCTATTGAGTTGTGAAAACATATCTTATCATTCTTTATATAATCAACAAACTATTAATTAATTAATTAATTAATTTTTCCTAAATAGTTCTATGTTGATTGACTATAGGGTCTTCTGTGTTCTAACAGTACAAGTAATTATGTAACACATATCTCTCATAGCACACTGAGATCTCAATTAGAGCTCTGTGAGATACAGGAAATGACCAATGAGTTTTGCACTCTTAAGTCATACTGTCAAAAAGCCCAATTATGTGCCTATAACCTTAAGTACATTTGCAAAATTGACAAAATTGCTGAAATAAATGAGACTTTCTCTAATTGAACAAATCTATTATGAAAATTTATAATTTAACCATAAGTTAAATAAAATTTCAATAACAACAAAGTTTTTAAATAGATGAGCTGATGTAGGTAATTCTATTAGAACCTAATCAATGGCACTACAAATAAAAATATTGTATGTGGTTTTTCCTCCTAGCCCCAATATTGAGGAATAATGTCTCATGAGACTCTAAATATATATATTAATATCTTTCCCATATAGATAGGCCCATCTGAATATCTTATAATTTAAACAAGGCATTACAGTAATTCAGCCACAGGGTAGCTTAATTCTGCTCAGGTAGCAAGCCTTTGTTCTTCTCACATCTTCCTAGGGTGACTCCCGTGCCTGAATGTATCCTAGAATACTTTCTGCCTGCTGTATGTCTCACTATTTCCTGCCTCAGCTATAGGCCATTAGCTTTTTATTGACAGACTTTGCACCTATACAATACACAAGATATTCTCTCAACAAAAATTATGTTGGTCTGGAGAGATGACTCAGAGGTTAAGAGTATTGGTTGCTCTTCCAGAGGTCCTGTGCTCAATTCCCAGTGACCATATGGTGGCTCAAAATCATCCAAATGTGATCTAACACCATTGTCTAGCATGTAGGCATGCATGAAGGTAAATCACTATATACAATAAATAAATAAATATTTAATATATATATTTAATCATATTGTCATAGTTAATTATATTTGTTTACTTAATATTATTAAGAATATATAAAAATAGTTATTTTATATTATTTCCCATTTTAATTGTTGGATATTTTTATGATAGCTGAACACTGTACTTCACTATAAAAGTTATGTATATTTTAAACATCATAATGTATGATAGAAACCATAATATACTCTATAAATGCATATGTACATACACACACACACACACACATATATATATATATATATATATATATATATATATATATATATATCACTGCTTTCTCATTTTTACTTGACATAACATAAAGTTTAGGAATAAGATGAATACTTTGAAGAAAAATGTATTTGTTCTGTGCATGGGTTTGTGAGGTGTGATATATGGATATATGTAGTCTTGTTATTTATTCTAGATTGAGTCTGAACTCAAAATCTTCCTAATTCATCTTCCAAAATGTTATAACAGCTAGATACCTTCACAAAAAAACTTATAAATTTCTTCAGTTAATACTTTTTAAAACTTATGACCCATACACAAACTATTTTCTATAAAGTAATGGCTCAAAATGGACTATGACCAAAGATAAATCATAAAATTGAGATTTGCCCTGAAATTCCTGCACAAATAAGGCTGCTAAAAACTAGCATTTGGTTTTGTATATAATGGACTAAGAATTTGGTGGAGAAATTGAAAAAAATGAAAAATCAATTGTCCTTTTCAATCTTGAGGAGAGATGGGGTCACTGGAGAGTCACTCTTCAATGAGTAGAGATACCACTAGCTTAATAAAGGGGATCAGAAAGGTTTACCAGAGCAGCCTGAGGAGCAGAAACCAGTGTTGGAAACTGTTATGACAAGAATATACGACCTGTAATTGGCAAATCGCTGAAAGCTTAGTGCAGACAGTTAAAGAAGCAAAAACTCCAGATGGAAAAATCCCCAGGTGGTATCACATTTTAAGGCTTATCTAAAGTCATATGAATTCCAAAGATAATATTTGGAGAAATGTCTTTAAATTGTTCTTGTAGGAGGAAGGGAAAATAAAGTATTTTAATACATTAAACCTAGAGTGTTTCCCTAGGTCTGGGGACCTCCGTGAATAATCAACTTTGAAGATGATATCAACCATTACTTGCAACAAATCTATGCATGATCTCCATTTTCAAAATATGAGATCTAAGCCAAAAAATCATGAAGGAAACTGAAATGAAGACAATTCTATGAAAAGAACAAAAAAGTTGTGTATTGCATTTGCATTCTTCACAAGAAACCTGAAAAAGTACAGTGAAATATATAAAACATTGAAAAATTATAAACAGAACTTACAGCCTAGAATTCTTTAAAATATCTTCCAAAAGCATAGATGACATTGATTCTGGGTTTTTAAGACAAACATTTGCTAAATTCGTAATCTCAAGACTTTTGTTGCAAAAACTATATTTTAATCCCTTTTTGTTAAGAAAGTTTGTGTCCCAAAATACACATATGAAAACAAATCTGTCGAGATCCATTTGTAAAGGCTATCTGTCTATAAGCATTGCTTTCCTGCTCTCTGCTCCAGCATAAGATTCACATAAATTACTGAACCCATGATTAAACAAGATGTCCTGCCAAGTATACACTTATGTCGTCAGACTTTCAGAGAAAGTACACTGTGGCCTCAAGGCTAAAAGTCGATTGAAATTACACTGTTTTCCCCATGAGAATGTCAGCATTATCTCCTGAGAGTGATCTTATGGTTTGTTTTTCTCATGCCTGTGATGTGTATAAGTTGTACTGGTAAATAAAGTTAAGGTGTCCTGTGGTATTGACTACAGCCCCTCTCAAGCCTATCCCATGTTTCTGACTAGGTCTTGCCTCAGTTTCTTATTTCTGTACTTTTATTTCTCAATCCTCACTCCCTGATATAGGCTCTGTTTCATATTGTTCAGAACAGGCCCTAGTACAAACTAAAATAAAACAAACAAAACAACAACTCCATACAAAGACAAAAATAAACACAGTAAAACAAAATAAAGACCACCCTGTGGAGCATTGGAGTTAGGATTCCTAGGAATCTCTAGCTAACAGTCTAACTTCAGGGTTAGTAAGAGACTGACAAAGGAATAAAGCACAGAGGAATACAGTAAGACACCTGATATCTTTGTCTAGCTTCCATGTGTATATGTACAGGTTTATATAGCCACAGTCATGTATAAGAAGTGCACATACATGCAATAGAAGCATTAGAAAAAACAAATAACGTCATTAAAGCACAATTCAATTTATTAGAAAACATGAAATTTGTAGAGGCATACTAGTAAAAACAATCAGAAAGTATATAAGTTTCAATACTTTATGCTATGCAAGAAAAGAGGGAACATCATTAGATATACTCTGAATATTAGAAAGATGATAATACTCTCTGTTCCAACACATTTACAGCTTAGGTTTTAAAAAAAGGACCAATTACTTAACACCTGTCTTAACTCAGATGCATAGGAATTTTAATCCAGCAGCATGTGTTCTCTGGCAAGGAATCACATCCTGCTGGAATACAGACACATTCTTAGTACACACCTTTATTTCCTGTGGTTACAATGTAGAAACAACAAACCTTTAACACTCTGGGTGGAATTTAGTACACACCCCTAATGTTAATGAAAACAGTGATGTCTAATTGACGGGCAGACAAAATGACAAATCAGAGAAAGATTTGACAGATGAGTCACAGATAGGATGCACCCAACTCCCATGAGAATAGAGAGGAAAGAGAAGGTATTGAAGAGTAGTGCAGAGACAGAGCATGTAATTTCATGGAGACAGTACAGCAGAGCTCCAGAGTACAGTACATTCGTGTGAAGTTTGGTACAATTCCCTTGAATAGTGTTGAGTTCATGTAGTTCAGTTTGTGGCATTTAGAGGAAGTTTTTCCAACCACAACAATTCAGTGAGAAAAGGAGAGAAGCCAATTTGAACAAGTCACCTTGGAGAGGATTGTTAAGCCGGAATAGCTGAATTGAACCAGCTAGCCAGAGTTCAGAAAGACCTAAAAATGGTGAGCTTATTCACAATTAAGTCTTGGAGACTGAAAACATTCTAGGCGTAGGTTAGTAGACTGAGCATGTTAGCTAAAGCCTTCAAGACAATAGCTTGTAGAAGATTAGATTGTATGTAGGCTAGAATTTTCCAGGCCTAGGCCTAGGATAGAGAGTTAGAAATGTTTCAGCCGGGGGTTCCAAGATGGTGCCGCCCAGTATGCACCATATCTGATCTACTGCACGGAGACCAGGGACTTGAATGGAACCACACACTGCTGGATCTAGAGAACTGTAGGTGAGTGGGGTCCCAAACTCCACAGACCACTAGTGGCCTGGCCCCAGGGCAAGCAACAGCCGGTTGGTTCTGAACCCATTCACCAGACACTCAAACTGAACCCACCTGTGGGCTGCAGCTGGCCTATAAAGCACAAGCTCACTGTGCCCCTGGCCTGAGGAGTCTCAGAGAAGAGGGTGAGACTGCCTTTCTATCCTTCCACCTACCCCACACCAAATTGCAGAGGTCCCCCAGGCCGAGTAGAAACACAGGCAGCGGTGGCCACTAAAAATAGCTAGAATGTGCATGCAGCTCATGGGCCAACCTGGGCCCAATCTAGAGCTGGACACGACAGACTGAGTCTGAAACAGGGGCAGTTAGAACTAAGCTTGGACTACTCCCACAGGCCAAGGAGTATCTCCCACGTTCTCAGGAGGGGCTGGACACCCCTACAGTGTCTAATCACTGAGCTAAAAGGTGAATACAGCTCCAAGGATCTGTGAGCGGTCAAAGCTACAGGGTCAGAGAAAGTGCAGGCATCTTGGAGCCCACCTGTGGTCTGAAACAGTCCTGTCTCTGGACTAACATGTACTGATCCTTTACTCTCCAACAGACAGAACCTAACTGGATCAGCACCCACAAACCTGGCAGGATCGCCCATGGTCTCAGGAGAGGCTGGACTAGTCATTGAGCTAAAAGGCAGCTACAGCTCAGAGGGCTTGATCAGAGCAGGGTCCTACTTATAGGCTCTCAGGAAGTGCAGACAGCTTGGTGGTCTGAAATTGTCCTGTCTCTGAGCCATGACATACCTTTCCTGCACCCTTCAACAGACCGAACCTAACTGGATCAGCATACACAAGGCCAGCAGAATCTCCCTTACTCTTGTGAAAGGCTAGACACCCAGAAGGGGTCCAGACACCTAGCTAAAAGGAGGCTACAGCTCAGAGGGTCTGAACCAAGTGGGGTCCGGATTACTGCGGGGCAGCAAGTGCAGGCAGTTTGGAGCTTGCTGTGGTCTGAAACAGTACTTTCTCTTTGCCCCCTCATACTGATCCTGCACTCTCCAACAGAAACTAACTGGATCAGCTCCCACAGGGACAGCAGGATCTCCCATGCTCTCATTAGAGGCTGGACCCTCTGCAGTGTTTAGAGGCAGAGTTAAAAGGTAGCCACAGCTCAGAAGTTTTGATCCAGCTGGGGTCGTGGCTACAAAGAGGCAGGAAGGAGAGGCAGCTGGGAACCAACCTACCGAACCAGAGCACTAGTGTGTTGAACTTGCTCTAGGTACCAAAACACCTGATCAGAATTACCTCAGTAAAGCGAACGGGTCCAGAAAGAAACCCACTTCTGCTGACTCAGTCTGGAGCCTAAGGTGTAGAGCAAAATCTCCAGGAGTAGAAACCAAATGCCTATTCCAGGGAAATACTCCCTGATCCCCACAGGCAAGGGCACATGACCTATAATCATTCACTAACTATCTACTCTCAATGACCAGTGAAAGACACCAGAAGCTACCTGCCAACATCAGAGACACCAAAATGACAATAGGACAGTGAAGGAACGCAAAAAAAAAAAAAACCAAAACCATTTGGCATCTCCAGATCCCAGCAATCTTAATGAATGCAATCCTGAGAACTCAAACAGAATCGAAATACAAGGAAATGACCTCAAGTCCTTAGTAAGAAAGATGATAATGGAAGATACAAATAAAATCTGTAAACAGCTGCAGAAAGATGCAAGTAAGCAGGTTGAAGACATAAAAGAGTCATATAGAAAGGCACTGGAATAATTTCAGAAAAATATAAACAACCAGATGAAAGGAATCATTAAAACAGTTCAAGATCTGAAGATAAAAAATGGAAGCTATGATAAAAGAAAAACATGATTGAGAGGCCTCAAAGAAGAAAGCAAGCATCATAGAGGTGACCTTATCTAACAGAATCCAAGAAATGGAGGAATGAACATCTGGACTTGAAGATATGATCATAGAACTCATAGCAACCATCAAAGAAAATGCTAAATCTGAAAAGTTCCTGACATAGAACATCCAAGAAATCAAGGACACCATGAAAAGATGAAAGTTGAGAATTATAAGTTATTGAGGAAAGAGAGGAAACCCGACTCTACAGCCCAGAAAAAGTCTTTAAAAAATAATAGAAGAATATTCCCACACTCTGAGGATATAAGTGTCCTATAGAACTCCAAGTAGAATAGACCAGAAAAGAAAAATTTCCCAGTACATAATAATAAAACCACAAAATATACAGAACAAAGAAAAATATTAAAAGCGGCAAGAGAAAAAGGCTGAATAACATACAATGGCAAACCTAACAGAGGTCCTGTAGATCCTAAGAGACCACAGATGCAATAACTATTGATGGAGAAAACAAACTATTCCACAACAAAAACCAATTCATACAGTTCTCATCCACAAACCTGTAATTACAGAAGTTACTAGAAGGAAAATTCCATCCCAAAGGGTCAAATTACAGCCAAAACTACATAGGAAATAGATAACTACACAATCTCAAAATCACAACCTCACAAATTCTTGACTGTAACAAACAGCAACAATAAAGGGACTTAACAATCACTGGTCATTAATATCTCTCAACACCAATGGTCTCAGTTATCCAATAAAAAGACATAGATTAACTGAGTGGATGCATGAACATGACCCAACATTCTTCTGTATTCAAGAAACACATCTCACCCAAAGGACAGACATTACCTCACAGTAAATGGTTGGGGAAATATATTCCAAGCAAATGGTCACAAAAAGCAAGCTGGGGTAGCCATTATAATATCTAATAAAACAGACTTTCGACCAAAATTAATCAAAAGGGATGAGAATGGACACTTTGTACTCATCAAAGGTAAAGTCAACCAAGAAGACATCATGATTTTGAACATCTATGATCCTAATACAAGGCCACGCACATTGGTAAAAGAACTATTAACAAAGCTTAAACCACTCATCAATCCCCACATGTTAATAGTGGGAAACTTTAACACCCAACTTTCACAGAAGGATAGGTCTTTGAAACAGAATCTAAGCTGGGAAATAAGTTCACTAACCAACATCATGAATCAAATGGATCTAACAAATATCTACAGAACTTTGTACTTAAACGCTAAGGACCCCATGGAACCTTCCCTAAATTGATCACATAGTAGGTCATGAAGCAAGCCTCAACAGATACAAGAAGATCGAAATAATACCTTGTATCCTATCAGATCACCATGATCGAAGGCTGGACTTCAACAACAACAGAAATAACAAAAAAAGCCTACACATACATGGAAAATAAACATCTCTCTACATATTGAACCCTGGGTCATGGAAGAAATAAAGGACATCTTGAAATTCAATTAAAATGAAGGAACAA
Organism: Acomys minous; assembly: GCF_964271855.1. Taxonomy (NCBI): domain Eukaryota; kingdom Metazoa; phylum Chordata; class Mammalia; order Rodentia; family Muridae; genus Acomys; species Acomys minous. Next base: position 59,992,867 of record NC_140488.1, on the reverse strand, counting down.
CATATCCAAATTTTTGGGACACAATGAAAGCGGTAATAAGAGGAAAATTCATAGCACTAAGCACCTTTAGAAAGAAAGTAGAAACATCCCACATAAACAACTTAACAACACATCTGGAAGCCCTAGGAAAAAAGAAGTAGAAATGCACAAAAGGAGTAGACATCTGGAAATAATCAAAGTCAGGGCTGAAATTAACAAATTAGAAACTAAGGAAACAGTGCCAAGAATCAACAAAACCAAGAGCTGGTTCTTTGAGAAAATAAATAAGATAGACAAACAGTAAGCCAAACTAACTAAAAGACAGAAACACACTATCAAAATAAACAAAATCAGAAATGAAAAGTGAGACATAACAACAGACGTTGAAGAAATGCAAAGAATCATAAGAACCTACTTTAAAAGCATTTATGCCACAAAATTTGAAAATCTAAAGGAAACAGACAATTTTCTCAACAGATTCAATTTGCCAAAATTGAATTAATATCAGATAAACAAATTAAATAGCCCTTTTTCACCAATAGAAATAGAAGCAATCATTGATAATCTCCCAAGCAAAAAAAGCGCAGGGCCAGATGGTTTCAGTGCAGAATTTTACCAGACCTTCAAATAGGTGCTAATACTGATATTCTTCAAGCTACTCCAAAAGATAGAAATGGATGGAACATTACCAAATTCTTTCTATGAGGCCACAGACACATTGATACCCAAAACCCACAAAGACTCCACACACAAAAAAGAGAATTTCAGACAAATTTCTGATATAAACATTGATGCAAAAATATTCAATAAAATACTCCCAAAATGAATACAAGAACAAATCAAAGACATCATTCACCATGACCAGGTAGGTTTCATTCCAGTCATGCAGGGATGGAAATCCATCAATGTAATCCACCATATATACAAAATGAAAGAGGAAAACTACATGATCATCTCTTTAGATGCAGAAAATCATTTGACACAATCCAACACCTTTTCATGTTTAAAGTTCTGGAGAGATTGGGAATACAAGGCACATACCTAAACATAATAAAGGCTATTTTCAGTAAGCCAATAGCCACCGTCAAATTAAATGGAGAGATACTCAATGAAATTCCTCTAAAATCAGAGACCAGAGAAAGCTGCCCACTTTCTCCATATCTCTTCAATATAGTTCTTAAAGTTCTAGCCAGAGCAATAAGACATCAAAAGGAGATCAAGGGGACCCAAATTGGAAAGGAAGTATCCCAATTTGCAGATGATATGATAGTTTATATAAGTGACCCCCAAAATTCCAACAGTGATCTCCTACAGTTGATAAACACCTTCAGGAAATTGGGAGGATACAAAATTAACTCAAAAAAGTCAGTAGCCTTCCCATATACAAATGATAAACATGCAGAGGAAGAAATTAAGAAAACTACACCCTTCAACATTAGCCACAAGCATTATAAAATATCTAGGAGTAACTCTAACCAAGCAAGTAAAGGACTTGTTTGAAAAAAAACTTTAAATCTCTGAAGAAAAGGATTGAAGATGACATCAGAAGATGGAGGGATCTTCCTTTTTCATGGATCTGGAGAATTAACATAGTAAAAATGGCCATCTGAAAAAAAGCATTTACAGATTCAATGCAATCCCTATCAAAATACCTACAAAATATTTTGAAGATATTGAAAGCTCAATTCTCAACATCACATGGAAAAACAAAAAACCCAGATTAACAAAAAAGATCCTACAGAGGAATCTCCATACCAGATCTCAAGCTGTACTATAGAGCAATAGTAATTAAAACAGCATGGTACTGGCACAGCAATAGGCTGGTGGATCAATGGATTTGAATTGAAGACCCAGAGATCAATCCACACACATTAGGTCACTTGATTTTTGACAAAGAAGCCAAACATATTCAATGGAAAAATGATAGCATCTTCAAAAAAAAAAATGGTGCTGTTCTTACTGAATGTCTACATGTAGAAAAATGGAAGTAAACAAATATTTGTCACCATGCACAAAACTCAAATCCAAGTGGATTAAAGACATCAAGATAAAAACAGAGACATTAAATCAGTTAGAAGAAAAATTGGGAAAGAGCCTGGAATACATTTGCACAGGAGACAAGTTCCTAAACAGAACACGAACAGACTAGGCCTTATGGTCAACAATTAACAAATGGGACTTCCTGAGGCTGAGAAGCTTCTGTAAGGCATGAGACACTCAACAGAAAAATGCAACAGCCTACAAACTGGGAAAAGATCTTCACCAATCCTGCATCTGACAAAGGTCTAATATCCACAATATATAAAGAACCCAGGAAATTAAACACCACCAAATTACATAACCAAATTGAGAAATGGGGCTCAGAACTAAACAGAAAATTCTCAACAGAAGAATATCAAATGGCTGAGAAACACTTAAGGAAATGGTCAGTCTCCTTAGTCATCAGGAAAATGCAAATCAAAACAACTCTGAGATTACGTGTTAGACCCATCATAATGGCTAAAATAAAAAATTCAAGTGATACCACATGCTGGTAAGGATGGGGAGAAAGAGGAATACTCCTTCATTGTTGGTAGGAATACAAACTAGTATAGCCACTTTGGAAATCTATCAGGCACTTTTTCAGAATACTTGGAATAGGGCTTCCTCAAGACCCACCTATTCCACTCCTTGGAATATACCCATTAAATGCTGCAACACACAACAAGGACATATGCTCAACCATGTTCATAGTGGCCTTATTCATAATAATGAGAACCTGGAAACAGCCTAAATGTCCCTCAGTAAATGTATGGATAAAGAAACTGTGGTGCATTTACACTATGGAATAATACTCAGCTATTAAAAACAAGGAATTCCTGAAATTTGTGAACAAATGTATTGAAATAGAAATGATCATAATGAGTGAGTTCACCTAGAAGCAGAAAGAGTCAAAAGATATATACTCACTTCTATCTAGACACTAGCCCAGTAAAGTGGATCAGAGGGGAGGACATCCTATTCGGACTTTAGTGAGAGAAGGATGGGAGAATGGGGAAATAGAAGGATCCAGAGCATCCTAGAAACCTACAAGAATATTATTACGGGTAGATCTGGGCCCAGGGGTCCTGCCCAAATATGACACCAGCCAAGGACAATACAAGTAGTAAACTTCAAACCCCTACCCAGATCTAGATGATGGACAGGACATTCTCCACTGTTGAGTTTAGAGTTGGGACTGACTTCGCATGAACTCTGGTGCCCCATTTTTTATCACGTCCCCTTGATGGGGAGGCCTGGTGGAACTCAGAGGAAGGATTTCAGGCTACCAAGACGAGACTTGATACCTTATGAGCATATACAGGAGGAAGAGATCCCCCTCAGTCACAGACATAGGGGAGTGATTGTAGGGGGAAAGCAGGAGGGAGAGAGGAATCGGAGGATATAAGGGATGGGCTAATAATTGAGATGTAATATAAATAAATTAATAAAATATTAAGAAAATAAATTCTCTAGCCTCACCCCAAGCTTTGTATTAATAAAGCTTGGATATGGATCTCATTTCATCCCCACATCAGAGGAAATAAACACAACATTTATAAACAGAAAACAATAAATAAAAACGTAAAACAAACATCAGTTAAAAAGTGCATTATTCCAGGGGTTATGGCACATACTTTGAATCCCAGCACTCACTAATCAAAGACAAGTGTAAATTTGAGTTCAAGGTCAGCCTGGTCTACACAGTGAGTTCCTGGGCATGTGAGTTACACAGATAAATTTTGTCTCAAACAACAGCAACAACAACAACAACAACAACAACAACAACAAAAACAACAACAACAAAACCTTCATTCTGTTACAGTTAATCAAAAATAAGTCTTCAAAACCTCTTAACTCCAGATAGATTCCATGGTCGAATCTATTATACCTCTAAAGAACTGGCATGACCTCTTTCTATAATTATACTCAAACTTTGAAAAGAGTACTTTTTACATCATTCTATTGCAAGAATAATATTCAAAAAACCCAGAGGGGAAAAGTTAAAAGAAAAGGAAAATAGAGACCACCAACTTTCCTAAGCATAGATGCATTTTTCAACAAATATAAGCAACTTAAATATAGACATATATGAATACATAGATATATAGATGGATAGATAGACATACAGTTAGATAGATGGGTGATGGATGGTTAGATTGATAGATTGGTAGATAGAGAAAATAAGCCAATTAGATTTTAGCAATATGTGAAGGCCTGATTTTCACCAGATTAATTTAGTTTTCCACATCATCATAAATATAGCCCATTTCACAGTAAAGTATATACAGAAAATGCCCATCTGTGATTTAAAAATATTTGGAATCTAAGAAGAACACTATAATCTTGATACAGAAGATCTACAGAAATGTATAATTATATCATACTTCATGGTGAAAATCTCAATATTCTCCCACTACAGTCAGCAGCCAAATAATAATGTCACTTTTATCATCCAGTTTTCAGCATCTTACTGAAACAGTCAGCTAATACAGTGTAAAAAGAATGGCAAAAGGCATACAAATAGGGATAGAAGACATACAATTGTTTTTACCACAGATGTCATGAAAATCTATATAGAAAGTCTGAAAGATTCAAAGCAGTTACTCCTGTAACTTAAATGATTATATTTAGAATACTAAAAGCATGAATATATATATAAATTTATATATATATATATAAATTATTTTTTGTAATTGCCAACAATTTGGAATCAGTATTTCAAAGGAAAAAATAATAATTAATGTATACTTTCTCACATGTGTTAAATGCTTAGATGTGAACTTAATACAGCATATGTAAGACCAATTTAGGAAAAAAAGTATCATCAAAGCAAAAATTAAATAACTGGAGAGACATTTCACATACATGGATAGAAATACTCAATAATATCAAGACAGCAGCCCTGTAAAAATTGATCTAGAGACGCAATTCCCTGCTGTTGTTGATTACCAAAAGAAGTCAGGACAGGAACTCAAACAGTCCAGTATTGTGAAGGCTAGGGACAGGTACAGTTTACTAACTTGCTTCACATTGCTTGCTCATCATGCTTTCTTGTAAAACCCAGGATTCTTATTCCAGGGATGGCAACAGTCACAATAGGCTGATGCCTTGCCCCAATGAACACTAACTGAGAAAGTGTCTTACAGCTGAATCTCATGGAGGCATGTGCTCAACAGAGGATCCTTCTTCTCTAATAACTCTAGCTTATGTCATGTTACCACAAAATACCAACCAGTACACTTCGCAACACTACAATGCTATAAGAATAATACATGAACAATTGGATATTTATATGCAAAATCATTTATATATTGGTATTATACCAATAATAAAAATTACTCGACATGTATCACAGACATAAGCATAAAATGTAAAACTTTAAGACTATTATATGATAAGAGAATAATGTATTATATTTCTAGACAAAATACTAGAGAGACTGAAAAACTTCTGTTATATCAAAATAAAACTAAAGTGAGAAGGCAAGTCAGAAATTGTGAGAAGATATTTACAAAAATATATGATAAAAGATTACTATTCAAAACCTATAAAATCCCTTAAAATTCAATAGGCAGAATTCAAACTTTACAACTTAAAACTTACCTAAGGGCAGATGGAAACATGGCTGTGTAGTTAGAGTACTTGGTGCATTAGTGCACAATATGAGTTCAGATCCCAAAAATTCACATAAAAATCTGTGTACATATGTATATGTATATTGTCCTAGCACTGGAAAGTGGAGACAGGACAATACCCTGGGGTTTGCCTTTTAGTGTTTCCATATTGGTGAGCTCCAGGTTCAGTGAGATATTTTGTCTACTGTTGTCTTATGAATTCCACATGCCCTACACATATGGGCATGTACATTATAAGAAAGCATAAAATAAAATATAGAGATGAATACTAAGAATATAGAATTTATTGCATATTTAAATCATGAGGAAACAGAAATTAAAATAAAAGTAAGGTATACTTAATCTCCTACTAATTTGGTTGGTGTTTGTTAGAATAGAAACTCTTCTTCACTGCTGCTGTTTACTTATTGGTAGTATTTAAGATGATAAAAATCATATTGTAAGACAGTTTTTTCACAAAATTAGACATTTCTTAATATGCAAAAAAAAAAGCCTAAAATCTATACAAATAATAGCTTGCATGGAGTTGTTTAGAGCGTCTATCAATTTGGAGTGGGTGAATTGATAAAGTGTGATTCATCTATAAGAGAATATTGTTCTGCACAAAATAAATGAGCTTTCAACCCATTAAGATAAGTGGAGTCACCATAAGTATATGCAAATTAAAATTAAAAAATCAATCTGAAATTTCTGCATGTCATGTGATTCAACAATTTGACATTCTATAAAAGGAAAAGGTTTATAAATAGTAAAAATATCTGTGTTTGAGTGACCAAGGGAGAGTAAATTAAAATGGAATCAGGAGACAAACTATTTTAAAGGAAACAATTTAAGAAAGGGTTTATTTTGACACATAGATCTGGGGTACATTCCAATATTGTAGGTAAATACATTAGGCAAGAACATGTCAGACAAAAAATAAAGAATCACACTATTGGCACTTAAGAGCCTTTTTTGAATTTTATATTTTTATTATTATTTAATTAATTTATTCAGATTATAATTAAATTTATTTCCTCTCACTTGTATCCTCCTGATCCTCCCTCCCTCCCTCTTTCACCCTATTCTCCTCCCCTAGGTCTGTGATAGAAGGGGACCTCCTGCATTACCAGATATGGTCACAGCTTATCAAGTCTCATCCTAGTAATCTGTTTATCCTTCCTATGAGTTCCATCAGGTCTCCTCACCAAGGGGAAGTGGTCAAATACTGGGCACCAGAGTTCATGTCAGAGTCAGTACCCACTCTCCACACCACCATGGAGAATGTCTTGTCCATTGGCTAGATCTGAGTAGGTGTTCAATGTTTACTGCATGTATTGTCCTTTGTTGGTGCAGTAGTTTGAGAAGACTCTGCAAAATCCGTATCCACCCACCATGATGTTCTTCTTGTAAGTTTCTAGGAACATCTGGATCCATCTGTTTCCCTATTCTCCCATACTTCTCTCACCTTGAGTCGCAATAAGAAGTCCTCACATCTATCCCAATCTCCAAGTAAGTGAAGATTTTCATGGGACATCCCTTTGGGGCTAGCATACAATTATAAGTGAGTAAATACCATGTGAGTCTTTCTGCATATTGGTTAACTCACTCAGTATGATCATTTATAGTTCTATCCATTTGTCTGCAAATTTCAGGATTTCTTTTTTGTCAGCCAGCATGTGGTGTTGCTTGAGTTTTTTTTTTTTTTTTTGAAAAGAAAAACATGATTTTAAAAATCCCCATCTTCTCATTTATGTATAAATGTCAGAGTTCTCGGTCAGACTTGAAAACGCTTTTGAACAAGTCCTTGGCAATCTCCACATTGTTCTTGGTGACCCAGTTTTTGATCTTAGCCATTCTGATAGGTGCAAGATGGAATCTCAGAGTTGTTTTGATTTGTATTTCTCTGAAGACTAAGGATGTTGAGCCTTTCATTAAGAGTTTCTCGGCCATTAGATATTCCTCTGTTGTGAATTCTCTGTTTAATACTGACCTGTTTTTCTTAATTGGATTATTTGGTTTGCTGGTGTTTAATTTCTTTAGTTCTTTATATACTTTGGATACTAGACCTTTGTCAGATGTAGGGTTGGTGAAGATATTTTTCCAGTGTGCAGGCTGTTCCTTTGTTCTGTTGGCAATATGTTCTGCCTCACACAAGCTTCTCAGCCTCATGATGTCCCATTTATTATTGTTAACCTTAAGACCTTGGCTGTTGGAGATCTGTTCAGGAAGTTGTCTCCTGTGTCAATGTGCTCGAGGCTTTCCCCCACTTTTTTCTAACAGATTTTATTTCTCTGGTTTTATGTTGAAGTATTTAATCCACCTGGACTTGAGTTTTGTGCCTGGTGATAAATATAGTTCTATTTGCATTTTTCTATGTGTAGACATCCAGTTAGACTATTTGTTAAATATGCTATCCTTTTTTCATTGAATACATTTGGATTCTTTGTAAAAATTCAAATGTACAAATGTGTGTGGATTTATTTCTGGATCTTCAATTTAATTCCATGGATCACCCAGCCTACAGCTCGGCCAGTATCATGCTGTTTTAATTACTATTGCTCTATAGTACAGCTTGAGATCAGGTATGGAGATTGCTCTGGAGGATGTTTAATTGTACAGGACTGTTCTTGCTATTCTGTGTTTTTTGTTTTTCCACACAAAGTTGAGAATTGTCCTTTCAATGTCTTTAAAAATGTGTAGGTATTTTTATAGAGATACACTGAATCTGTTAATTCCATTTGGTAACATGGCCATTTTCACTATGTTAAATCTCCTGATCCATGAATAAGGGATATCTTTACATCTTTTGATGTCATCTTTAATCTCTTTCTTCATAGATTTGAAGTATTTTTTCATACAAGACTTTCACTTGATTGGTTCAACTTATTCCTGGGTATTTTATATTGCTTGCGTCTATTGTGAAGGGTGTTCCTTCCCTAATTTCTTCCTCTGCATGATTGTAATTTGTATATAAGAAGGCTACTGCCTTTTTTGAGTTAATTTTGTATCCAGCCATTTTGCTGATGGTGTTTATCAGCTGTAGGAGTTTTCTGGTGGAATTTTGGGGGTCACTTATGTAGACTATCATATCGTCTGCAAATAGCAATAATTTGACTTTCTCCTTTCCCATTTGATCCCTTTGATCTCCTTTTATTTTCTTATTGCTCTGGCTAGAACTTCATATTGAAGAGATATGAAGAAAGTTGGCAGCCTTGTCTTTTCCCTGATTATAGAGGAATTCATGTGAATATTTCTCCATTTAATTTGATGGTGGCTATTGGCTTGCTGTATATATCCTTTATTATGATATAGGTATGTGCCTTGTATCCCTGATCTCTCCAAAATTTCAAGCATGAATGGGTGTAGGATTTTGTCAAATTATTTTTCTGTATCTAAAGAGATGATTATGTGGTTATTTTTTTAAGTTTGTTTCTATGGTGGATTTCATTGATGAATTTCCATATATTAAACCAAACTCTGAATGCCTGGAATGAAGCCTACCTGGTCATGGTGAATGATATCTTAGATATGTTCTTGTGTTTGGTTTGCGAGAATTTTATTGAGTATTTTTATGTCAATGTTTATAAGATAAATTGTCTGCAATTCTCTTTCTTTGTTAGTTTTTTGTGAGTTTTAGGTAACAAAGTGACTATGACCTCATATAATGAAACAATCTGGCCCTGGGCTTTTCTTGGTTGGGAGACTATTGATGACTGCATCAATTCTGTAGGAGAAATAGGATTATTTAATTTGTTTATCTGACCTTGAATCAATTTTGGCAAGTGACATCAATCAAGAAAATTGTCCATTTCTCTTGGATTTTCAAAGTTTGTGGCATATATGCATTTAAAATAGTATCTTATGATTCTTCCTATTTCTTCAGTGTCTGTTGTTATGTCTCCCTTTTCATTTCTGATTTTGTTTATTTGGATAGTGTCTCTGCCTTTTAGTAGTTTGGCTAATTGTTTGTCTATCTGGTTGATTTTCTCAAGGAACTAGCTCCTGGTTTAGTTGATTCTTTGAATTGTTCTCTTTGTTTCTAATTTATTGATTTCTTCCCTTAGTTTGATTATTTCTAGATGTCTACTCTTCTTAGTTGTTTCTACTTCTTTTCTTTCTACAGCTTCCAGATCTGTTATTAAGTTGCTTATATGGAATGTTTCCAATTTCTTTATAAAAGCACTTAGTGCTATGAATATTCTTTGTAGCACTGCTTTCAATGGTCCCATAAATTTGGGTATGTTCTTCTTTAGTTTTCATTGATTTTCAGGAAGTCTCTAATTTCTTTCTTATTTCTTCCCTGACCCAGGTGTCATTAAGTAGAGAGTTGTTTAGTTTCCATATGTGTAGGCTTTTTGCTTTTTATGTTGTTGTTTAAGTCCAGATTTAGACCACAGTGATATGATAGGATACAAGGTTTTATTTAAATCATCTTATATCTGATGAGGCTTGTTTTGTGATATACTATATGATCAATTTTTGAGACTGTTCCATGGGATCCTGAGAAGAACGTATAATCCTTTGTGATTGTGTGAAAAATTCTGTAGTTTTCTGTTAGATTCATTTGATTCATGATATCTGTGGCTCCCAGGCATATAGTTGGTCTCTGTGCTGTTGATAAGATACAGTGCATGATAGGCACTGCCATCTTGGAATCTGCCTTTTTTTTTTTTCTTTTTTAAGACCCGGTTCCCTGGACATTTGTTTATTCCTGGTAATGGTAATGTTTCCATTTAAAGTGAATTTTTACACCTCAATTAACCTAATTAGTGTTCACAAGAACGCTCAGAGGCTAAGGTGTTTCAAAGACATATTAAATGACTTGTTTCTTTAGTGGTGCTAGATTCTGTACAGTTGACAATTAATACTCACCATTGTGAAATTTTCAAATAGTGAAGCTTTTGTACAAATTAGCATTAGATTCATATAATTATACATTTTAAAGCCTTTTAAAGCAACAAGAGTGAAACCCATTAATGTAAACTTTGGGAGTTTGGGTAGTTATGATGTATATATGTAGTTTTATCAATTGTAACAAATGTGCCAGATTGCTGATGAAAGTTTTTAAAGGGAAAATGTATAGTCATATTGTAAGAAAAGTTTTTTAATGAATTTAGAATTTTCTTAATATGCAGAAAGATCTGAAACCTATATACATAATAGCTTGCACAAGCTTGTTGATAGCATCTAGAAATTAGGAATAGGTGAATTATTAGGGAAAGTAGTACATTACAAAACCCAAAACATTCCTTTTGTAATGAGGGTTTCATGCAACAGGCAAAGAATTAGCTTTCTAGGCAAGATAGAAGACAGATCCTCTCAGAAGGACTCCAGAGCTGGGTTTATGTTAAGTAGTCTCTAGGTTGGGCATTTAGCAACTTCCCTGGGTTTTCCTACTATATTTACCCACATAACCAGAAACATTTCACCTAGATGTTAATCTCTTTGTAGGTGTATACTTTTTGTCATTTCCTTCCATAATGCAACCTGACAACAAGAAGTTTTTATCTGAGACGGCTTGCTTATATTTCCTTGTCTACTTATAAAATTGTAACTCTCAGTTATATTTCTTACAGATCAACAGTTACTGATTTGCAGGAGAGGGGGTTGATCTCTCTAGCAGCTCTATGTTGTGAGATGTGGTGGATTCTAGGGGCTGTGAATCAAAGATAGAGGTCATTCTATAAGCCTGGATCCTAGGGTTTGTCTAGGTGACTATTCTAAAATTCTGGACAGCAGTATATGTAGGGGTCCATCTGAATAATCATCAGTAAATTTAGTGGTTTCAGTGTATAAGGAGAAAACCTAGCAATATAAACAGTAATAATTCCAAGCGAAGTTACTCAGGACTATTATGCTATCTTTTAAGTCTATCAGAGAAAAGAGCCAGTAAAAAAAAAAAAAAAAAAAAAGGCTTCAAATTAATTTCTAACTTCTTTTAGAAGAAACATTTATGGAGTCTCTGGATGGTGATGGGGAAGAACTGGCTAGGGCCCTGAGTGTCCTTCACGATATGGTAGCCAAGATTCAGTAGAAAAAATTAGGCTAGGTTTAAAGAATGTGGGACTTATAACACAAAAAAGAATCTTGGTGTCAGAGTTGCCGGCTTTCCCTCGCTGTTTGCATGATGTTTTAATTGTATTTATTTAAATATTTGCTTTACATCTTACCCATATCCCCCTCCTTCCTTTACTCCTGGTCCCTCCCCTTCTTTCTTTACACTTCCTACCATAACCCCTCCCTCATCAACCACTCAGGAAAAGGGAGTTCCATCCCTTTTAAGTCACCCCAGAACATCTAGCTAGTCATATCAGAACTGAGCACTTACTCTTTCACAGTGTCCTGGCAAGAAAGCTCAATCAAGAGTAAGTGATCACAAATATGCAAAAGAGGAGGGCTGTCTCTGACATGGCTGCACAATTTTTTAAAAATTAAAAATTTATTTATTCACTTTACTTCTTTATCATAGACACCTCCCTTCCTCCTTTCCTGCTGTTCCCACATTCCTCCAACTCTGACATGGACTGATTTCTGATCACTCCTCACTGGATGGGCTGACTTTCCTGGTCACAGAGGAAGAGGACACTGCTTAGTTCTAATGCAACTTTCGGAGCAAGTGTGAGAAGGTGGAGGTGGCTCCCTTTTTCTGAGGAATAAGGGAGGTGGTTGCAAGATTTTGAGGCTTCTGCTGTTGTTCCCACCAAGAAACCAATTCCAATGCAAGCACACAAGGGTTGTTTCATTCAAGCTCCAGCAGTGACTCACAATGGTATATCAGGATTGAGAACCTAGAGTTCCAAATTGGAAAGGTTTTTGTTCAGGTTACAGCAAAGTTTGGAAAATGTCAATCTGTCAGTTCTCTGATTGATTAATATTTTAGCAATTATCAGGTGATAGAACCTGGTTGATTGTGTCTGGAGGGACAAACTATAAACCATAATTGTTTTACTCAACCTATTGTAAAAAATACCTGGGTAATCTCCAGATATTTACTGATTATTCCATTGTTAGGGCTGATGGCTATACATTATCAGTGGTGATTTATCTAAGTACATTCTTTCTCTTTCTGAAACTAGAGATCATGCCCTGGTCATTTTCCCTTAAAAATGTAGTTTCTTTTTCATAAATGGGGTTACACAGGCCTCACACTATATGCTTCCATTTTCTTTATCCTCCAGGGTCACATGTAGGCCTGTCTTTCCTCCTACTTTGTTTTATAATGTCCCTTGAGAAAAAGAATACGCCACGTTAGGAGCTTGCGCTCACTTTCCTGGTCTACTTATTATTTATAATGAGAACATGACACTTCAATGTGTGGTTGATAGAAGGTTTTTATTATATGAGCAAGAGACCTGGCAGAGGCATCTGCAAGAGTCCATATCAGGAAGAGAAAGTAATATACTAAACAATGGCTAGTAGAGTGAAGATAGCCATAATATGAGTGAAAAAAGGGTGGGGGTGAAAAGGAAATGGAGAGAGAGAGGAGCAAAGAGGAGAGAAGACAAAGAGAAGGGAACAAGAGCCAAGAAAACACATAGCCAAAATGTGAGAGTTATAAAGGAATGAAAATATGGGGAAGAAGGAGCCCATATGATGCAGAAATTTGGGATGGGGGCAGGATGAGAAGAACCTGTGGTGAGTGAGCCTAGAGGCCAGCAGACACTTTAATATGCTAATAGGCATCACAGACATTTTTTCTAAGATTCTTTTGGACCTCACATATACCTCATTTTTTTTTTTTTTTTTGGTGTATGGCATAAAAAGTGCTCTTAAACATTTTGCAAGAAAAATTATGAAAACCAGAAAATTATTTCTCCTTTCGGAGGTAACAAAGGATCAAAATATGTCAACTTGTTCAGCCACATTAGTTCTATATTAACACTTTCTTTCTTGGATTATTTGCCTAATAATTTTCTCAAAAAATCACAAATAAAATGTTTGAATATCAGTCTTGCATCATTTTAAAGAAGTAATTGTTTAAGTTGTTTTTTTTTTCACCTTTAGGACCTTATTTCATGACGTTCGTAAATAAATTAGAATAACCCTATATTTTTTCATAAAATAATATGTAAATTATCATATCGGACTGAACTTCATAACCATCTTTACACCTATTTCTCCAAAAAATAAATAATTGTTCATGTTGATTATTCTTCCATATATTGTCATCTTGTGATTAAATCACAGCCAAAATTTGTTGTGAATGTACAACAAAAATTTATAACTATAGAGATGAGCTTCTCAACTCTATCCATTACAGCACTGAGCTAAAAGATCTTTTTTCTTTTCATTTCTTTTTTTTTTCTTTTCTTTTTACTGGAGTGTTTTTTGATTTTCATTTACTAAAGTCAACAAAATAGAAGATATAAATCAGACCAAGAGGATATGAAATGTATCATATGCCAAAGAAATTGATTGAGAAAATGTTCCTTAAGGGGAAATGTAGTTTTTAAAATATGTTTTAAATGACTTAAGGCTTCTTGAAAGGCTAACTTACACTTTCAGCAATGAGGCATTATGTATATGAATGTAGTTTTTATTTGTATTCAAGTGTATTTGTAAAGTCATTCACATGTACCAAAAGAAAACATTTATACCATAAATCTTACCTAAAATGCTGATGGGAAGTAATTCTGATTCTCTAATGTATAATCATATTAAAGTGTTAGCTTTGGAAGATATAAAACACATTACCCTAATACAATGCCTGCTTCTGTATTTATTTATATTACCCATATATTGATTCTTTTTATACTTTGGCAAAATATTAAACTACAAATCTAAAGCACTTAAAAATGCAATGAAAATTTGATTGAGCTATCTAATGGAAAATATAAGAAAAGGAAAATATTTACATAATACTGTTGACAGGTAAAGGCAACTCTAAATGTTAGTTCACCACAGGAATTTTTTTAAAAAGTTAGATACATTAAGAAACATATAGTTTAAAATTTATATTTGATCATCTATAGCATTAAAATTATATGATGTTGTGAGCAATAAAATAGTAAAAAATCAAAATGGAATCTGTATGCTTCAACAAATAAGAACAACATTTTCAAGCAAGTGTGCAATCTTAAATAGGCACACAAACCTATTGTGCTTCCTAGATTAACATACTCACATATATTTATTGTAATCTCTAAGTCTTTCTTGTTATTCCTGATATGTTTCACTTGCCTTGTTGATGTGTGGCAATATAATGCAAAATCATTTTGGACCAATAGTGAATAATTTAGAGGCAAACAAATTGTCATAATTTTTCTCCTTTACAGTCTTGTATGATATAAGCTAACATATGTTACAATTCCCAGTGGCAGTAACTAAACTCATATAATATGGTTATATAAAACTATAATACACCAAATACTTTTTTAAACACATTCTTATTATCTTGTGAGTATACTTTTTTTCCAAATTAAGGCTCAATTATTGGTATGGCCTCTAATATATATATAGCTAACACATGTTTTGTCTTAACATTATGAACTGAGGTTTTATAGCTCAGGCTTTGTTCTTTTTTTTCTGCTTCAACTGTGTGGTTGAAAGATTTAATCAATCAGCTGCTACTCCTGATGTCTGCTGACAAGTCTTTCCTGCAAGTATAATTCTGTCTGGAACTATAAGGCAAAGGAAACAACTTCTGCTTAAAGTTGTCCTTGGTCATGGTATTTCATCCCATGAATCAAACAGTAAGTACTAAAACACAATTATAAATAATGTAGCTAAGAACTGTTTAGAGACATTTAAATGTAAACTGATTATAAATGTAACAAACCTTTCAAATTTGGATGTAATAATTTCAAGAAAGAAAATTAGATTTTAGTTTATATTAAATGAAACTGGAGAAATTTATTAAATAAATATTTAAGTATAAAATATATATTTTATATATTTAAGTATAAAATATATATTATATAAAAATATATTTTTATAAATATAAAAACTAGAAGAGATCACTATAACCAAAGTAAGAAAAAGCAAAATATTAGACACTCCATCAAATTAAAAACAAAGTCAATATAGAAAATAAATGAAAAATTAAATGATTAAACAAGAGAAAACACCTTTTGTAACACATTAAGTAAAATAAATGGTAGATATGATCATATATTGTTGTATACAAATGAGATTATTAAGAATAAAGAAAAATATAGAAGAAAATATTTACATATTACTAATAAAAATGATTAGAAGAAAATATTTTAGTAGTTCACTTTTATGTTGAAAGAAAATTGTACTGTGGAGATCACGGAAAAATAGCATTTCTTGGTTCAAAATAACATTACTGATTCAAAAACAGTTATTAGAAAAACCTGTAGGTGCTAGCTGCCTAATTTACATACTTTTTAACTAGTCTTGTGAAGAAGACACACACTCATAGTTGATATCTTCGGTGAAAATTCTAAAGAAGCAGATAACAATTAAGTTCTAAAACAGCAAATTAGATTTATATCTTTATTTCATGTTGAAAAGAAAATTACCCCATATGCAGATCAAAGCCTAAAATAGACCCAACGGTGAATAAATGACAGATTCCTGGCCAAATAAACCAAAATTAAACTGAGATAGACAAAAGATTACATGTTAATAGATATTTTTGTAAAAATAACATTTCAACTCTACCTCATGCATATCTATGATAATTAAAGACTTATTAATAAAATATAAGAGAGTGATTCTCATTAAAAAGTAACTATGATGCCTGTGAATAATGTTAAGCAGAAGAACAAAAATGGTGACTTCATTTTATGAGCCAGTGATGTAAAGAAACTGCTTTTCCAAGCATTTAAAATGTAAAAATGTAAAAAAAAATGTACAAAAATACAATTGGACCCATATTTTTCACCATGCACAAAACTCAAACCCAAGTGGATTAAAGACCTTAAAGACTTCAAAATAAAAACAGAGACACTAAGTCAGAAGAAAACACGGGGAAGAGCCTGGAATACATTGGCACAGGAAACAACTTCCTGAACAGAAAATCAACAGCCCATCCTTAATGCCAACAATTAGTAAACAGGACCTCATGAGGCTGAGAAGCTTCTAAAAGGCAGGAGACACTGTCAACAGGACAAAGCGACAGCTTACTGACTGGGAAAAGATCTTCACCAACCCTACATCTGACAAAGGTCTAATATCCAAAATACGTAAATAACTCAAGAAGTTAAACACCACCAAACCAAACAATCCAATTGAGAAATGGGGCTCAGAAGTAAACAGAGAATTCTCAACAGAGGAATATCAAATGGTTGAACAATACTTAATACAATACTTAAAGAAATGCTCATCAGGGAAATACAAATCAAAACAATTTTGAGATTCCATCTTAAACCCCTCAGAATGGCTAAGATAAAAAATTCAAGTGACACCACATGCTGGCAAGGATGTGGAGAGAGAGAAACACTCCTTCATTGATGGTGGGAATGCAAACTAGTACAGCCACTTTGGAAATCTATCTGGTGCTATCTCAGAAAACTCGGAATAGGGCTTCCTCAAGACCCAGCTATTCCACTCCTTGGAATATACCCAGAAGATGCTCCAGCACACAACAGGATCATTTGCTCAACCATGTTTATATCAGCCTTATTCATAATAGCCAGAACATGGAAATAGCTTAAGTGTCCCTCAGCAGAAGAATGGATATAGAAACTGTGGTTAATTTACACTATGGAATACCACTCAGCTATTAAAAACAAGGAATTCCTGAAATTTTTGAACAAATGTATTGAACTAGAAATGATCATAATGAGGGAGTTCACCCAGAAGCAGAAAGACTCAAATGGTATATACTCACTTATATCTGCATATTAGCCCAAAGTACATGTCCCATGAAAGTCTTCACTTACCAGGAAAGTGTGTCAGAGAGGAGGACATTCTATTGGGACTCTAGGTGAGAGAATCATGGGAGAATGGGGAAATAGAAGGATCCAGAGGGTCCTAGAAACCTATAAGAAGAACATTATGATGGGAATATCTGGGCCCAGGGGTCCTGCTCAAACTATGGCACCAGCCAAGGACAATATGCGCAGTAAACTTCAACTTCCTACTCAGACCTACCCAATGGACAGGACATTCTTCACAATTGAGTGGAGAGTGGGGTCTGAGTTTTACACGAACTTTGGTGCCCCATATTTGACAACATCCCCTGGATGGGGAGACCTGGTAGCACTCAGAGGAAGGGTAGCAGGCTACCAAGAAGAGATCTGATACCCTATGAGCATATACAGGGGGAGGGTGTCCCCCTCAGTCACAGTTATAGGGGAGGGGTGTTAGGGGAAAATGGGAGGGAGGGAGGAATGGGAGGATACAAGAGATGGGATAACCATTGAAATGTAATATGAATTAATTAATAAATTATGAATAAAATAAAATGTAAATTCAAAATATATTTTCCCAAATTATAAAAAGATTTGGTAGAGGTCATCTTATTTTTTCCTTTCTCTACCAATGAATTTTGTTCAAGTTACTTACCAACATATGGAGAAAGCGGTATTTACAGGAGCAAAATGAATAGAAAGCAAGTTGTCATCAAGCAACTCCAACCCATCATGAAATACAATTTACTAACACTGTAAAAATGAAAGCACAGCTACTATTTAAAAAGCATCTTACTTTGGTGGTTCAGTTCTATGAATCCTCTTCAAAAACCATGAGTGATTTGAGGGGCTTCATGGAAGCTAAGCAGAGTGAATTTTGTCAGTTTCAGGGACTTCTTGAAGCCATTATGGGTTTTAATTTTATTTTTTAATCAGCTTCTCTTCATGACAGAATGTTTCGGTCTCTAAGAAACTGCTAGAGAACAGCAAATTCTTCAGGTATTTTCATAATATGAAGTATTTGAGGTAGAAAAATAGAATGTTTTAATGAAAATTTCCCACATTGTCACATTTTTGTAACTTTTCCTCAATATAAATTATTGAACCAGATGATATACCTAACAACCAAACAGAAAATTAATACAGAAGAGAAAAACCTTAAAAATGTAGTGAATGTGACAAATGTTTCATTAAAAAAGCCCTACTTATAATACATATGAAAATTCATACAGGACAAAAATCTTACAAATGCAGTCAGCGAATGTGATTAATCTTTTACATGTTGCTCAAGCCTTAGAAAACATCAGAAAATTTATATAGTAGAGAAAATATACAAATGTCGTGAATGTCAGAATCCTTTACCAGTTGCTCAAATCTTCAAAACCATCAGAAAATTCACATTAAAGAGAAAAGTTAGAAATTCAATGAATGTGACGAATGTTTTACTCAGAAAGTCCAACTTAGATTATATCAGAGAATTCATGTAGGAGAGGAAGCTTACAAATTCATTGAATTTGTTAAAGTCTTTAACTACCTTGCAGGTCTAAGAAAACAACAGAAAATTCATAGCAGGGAAGAAATGAGGCACATATCCAAGTTCTGTCCTTAGGAAAAATTTCAGTCTCCACAGTAAAGAATCATTATGAACATGAGGCCAACTTCTGTTGGATGCCCAACTTCTGTTGGACGTGATGCAGAAGGAACAACAAAACAGCTCCAGAAGTCATGAAATGTGGCCTAACAATTAGTATAAACAGGATGGCCTTATCTGCTTGAGGCATAAACCCAAGCACTACATATTCTGAGGATTTCATGCTGTTATGGAGCAAAGCTCTCCTTGTTACTCTTGTGATCCTCACAATGCTACTAATATATGAATTGTGTGATTTCTATAAGGATTCTTCCTGCTCCTATCTGGACAATATCATTGGCACTCACAATAATGTTTGATTTCTTTCAGGCATGGATACTGGAGCAGATGAATGATTCAACCTGAACCCTTGAAAAGGATCTACAGATGTAGATTGCTAACAATGAACACTATCCTTAGAAAGAATTTGGAAAAATAGATTGTTTAGCAAGATTAGGTAAAGATGTTTTTGCCATTGACTCTGATTCAGAAAGTATTGGGGAACAATGTGAAGTTAAGAAAAATTACACTCTTTTTTTTATTAATTTATTCTTGTTACATCTCAATGGTTATCCCATCCCTTGTATCCTCCCATTCTTCCCTCCCTCCCATTTTCCCCTTATTCCCTTCCCCTATGACTGTTCCTGAGGGGGATTACCTCCCCCTGAATATGCTCATAGTGTATTAAGTCTCTTCTTGGTAACCTGCTGTCCTTCCTCTGAGTGACACAAGGTCTCCCCATCCAGGGGACGTGGTCAAATGTGAGGCACCAGAGTATGTGAGAACATCATATCCCCCTCTCCACTCAACTTTGGAGAATGTTCTGACCATTGGCTAGATCTGGGTAGGGGTTTAAAGTCTACCACCTGTATTGTCCTTGGCTGGTGCCTTAATTTGAGCAGGACTCCGGGGCCCAAATCTGCCTATCATAATGTTCTACTTGTAGGTTTCTAGGACCATCTGGATACTTCTACTTTGCCATTCTCCCATGCTTCTCTCATCTAGAGTCCCAATAGGATGTCCTCCCCTCTGCCTCAGTTTCCTGGTAAGTGAAGGCTTTCGTGGGACATGCCCCTTGGGCTAATATGCAAATATATGTGAGTATATACCATTTGTGTCTTTCTGCTTCTGGGTTAACTCACTCAATATGATCATTTCTAGCTCAATCCATTTATCCACAAATTTCAGGAATTCCTTGTTTTTAATAGCTGAATAGTATTCCATAGTGTATATGTACCACAGTTTCTTTATCCATTCTTCTACTGATGGACACTTAGGCTGTTTCCATGTTCTGGCTATTATGAATTATAAACATGGTTGAGCAAATTTTCTTGTTGTGTGCTGGAGCATCTTCTGGGTATATTCCAAGGAGTGGAATAGCTGGTTCTTGAGGAAACCCTATTCCCATTTTTCTGAGATAGCACCAGATTCCTGAGTGTTTTGTGGTTCTTCCTTGTGTATGTAGTTCATTTTATTTATGTCTAATAACAAATGTATATGCAAAAATATAATAAAGAAAAAATAGAAGTAAACTCACAAACAAAACCAGAGATAGAAAAAAGAGCATAGATATTTTCAGTGTTTTGATGAATGAAATAAAAGAAAGAATATAAAATGACAGCTCAGATGCATGTCTTTTTCTTTTTTAAATTTTGATTTGTTTTGATTATTTGTTTTTTGTTTGTTCGTTTGTTTTTCTAGACAGGGTTTCACTGTGTAGTCTTAGCTGTCTTGGATTTGCTTTTAAAACAAGGATGGCCTTGAAGTCACAGAAATCCTCCTGCTTCTGCCTCCCAAGTGCTGGGATTAAAGGTGTGTGCCATCATGTCCGAGTTTGTCTTTTCTTAATAGAGTGCCAGTACAAAGCCTTAGCTTTTTGGTTCAATCAGCACTTCTGCAGCTTACTGAGTAGATACTGTAACTAGCTTTTGATATTTCCTTTAATGTTTGTTTTAATGTAATTAGCATGTTCTATTATTCATGTCATCATCTTTCATGATGATATTTACACACACACACACACACACACACACACACACACAATTTCAATAGTTCACTCCTCTCTCACCTTTTTCTGTTACCTTTTTTACTCCTGTTGGCTTAGTCTTCTGACCTAGGAGTACTCCTTTAATTCCTATTCAAAAAGATGATCTCTATTCTATATTTTCTTGCAAATAACAGAGTTTTGATTTTCTTTTACTTAATAATGTAGCCTGGCAATTGAATGTAATATCTCAAGTAATATACAAATATTTCTATGATATACTAACATGTATGAGTGGATCATGTAGGTTGTCTTTAGAGAAAACTCTATACTATTTTCACAATTACTGAAGTATACCCCAACAAATAGTATATAAAGATACATACATATGTGAGTACATACACACATCCTTAAGACTTGTTGGTTTAAATTTTATTTGTAGTCCTCAGTCTAATTTTCAAGAAATAGAAACTTATTGTAATTTTACTCTCATTTTTCTGTTGAGTAAATGTGTTTAGAAATTTTCTTGCAATGTTTTGTAATTTACAAACCTTTATTCAAAATTTTATTTTATTATTATTTCATTCATTTATTTAGTTTATAGTCATGTGTATATTTTTGTATGGAAATGTGTATGTTACTTCATGCATAAGGGAATAAGAGAGTGACTTGCAGAGACAGTACCTCTACTTCATCATCATAGGGGGTGGAATTCTAATAGGCAGGCTTTTTGACAAGTTGTTTTACCAGCTGAAGTGTGCCATCCTAAGAGGCCTATATTACTTGCACTTATACTGTTTTTCTTTCTTTCTTTCTTTCTTTCTTTTTTTTTTTTTTGGTTTGAGTTAATTATGTATCTTATACACAAATCATTTCTCAGATGTAAATTTACTTTAAGGTGAGAGTTTTTTGGAACATAATTAATAATATTATATTCAGAAAAACTAGAGTTCCAGTATAGTAAATTGAGTACTTAGAAAGAAAATATTGCTAAAGGAAAATAATATTTTTCTTCTCTCTTTTTTGTAAATTTTATGCTTTTTCCCATCTAATAATTACATTGTTGAACACCAAATTGTTATCTGTTAAACTAGCTAATAACTACATATTATGATCTATCGATTTCTCTCTCTCTCTCTCTCTCTCTCTCTCTCTCTCTCTCTCTCTCTCTCTCTGTCTTCCCATTCCTGGTTCTGGTTGGGTAATAGTTACAAGAAGCAAGAAGTTTGAAGGAAGGAATATTCCATGATATGTAAGATTTAGATATTAGAAAGGACTTATTTGGGGAATATCAAGGAATCCAATATGGTCAGATGTTAGAATAAAGGTTATAGGTATTCTGGTTAAGCATCCATTTTGTGACCAATGGCCAAGGGAGTTGGTTAGAGTCTTCACAGACTGCATTATTATATTATTTTCCTGACAGACTTTTGGAGGAACATAGTGCGATGCAAATAAACGGAGTTCTTATGTAAATATTTATATGTATTGGTATCGTAAGGTACAGAGTCAGAAAATGGTAGAGTGCAGGAATGATTTTTTTAAGGAATAATATTTGATGCTTGCCATCACAAATCAAACTTCAATCTAATGTATAACCAAGTAGTGTGTTTTGAGCTCATGTACAACTGGGTACTCATTTTGCTTACATGCTATGTACTCAAAATGTTTATGGTTAGAGGCTTATAAAAGATTTCATTAATATTATTAGGTTTTAGACTAACCAGTGTTCCATGCACTCTGGATCCACTGAATACACTTAATGAACTGAGAACAGCACACAACATCCACCAAAAATGTCGTAACCAAAAAGGGTATAAATTGATAACATTTCTGTGGATTTGTCTACTGTTCAGAGTCAGTAAGGCCAAAAACTATGTCCTCCCTTGTGGACCTCTGAGGTTCCTGTAAACGCTTGATTAAAAGAAATGTTCCTCATTCTTCTATGGTTCCTATTTACTGTGCTGTTTGATAAATAAGTAGGACAGCTTTTGGTTAGCTCTGGTTAGGCCAGAGTAGAAATCGTAACTCTTCTGAGCAAATCAGACCCAAACCTATGTTAATGACACGAAGTTTCAGTTTTTATTTCTTGCATCATGCTAGGAAATGAGTTAGAGTTTCAAAAAGGCACATCAAAACATTCAAATGATAATACTTTAGGAATATACTCGCCAAATCTTAATCACTGCTTGGTAAAAATTAAACTAACAGCTTTCAAATTGGACCTACAGACAACTCAATTGGAAGGAATTCATACCTGGCACTGTACTCCAATTCATACATCTATAATATAATTTCTGCACTTAAGGTTCAAGAGAATATATGTTAAGCAGAAAAATTATACAAGCAAGAGGCAGTTTATGTCTTTGAGAAATGATTGGAAAACTGATTTAATGAAATCTCTCAGTATGATTGTCTGAACACAACTTTGCTAATATCAAATCCAGTTGATTTATTAATGTGGGTTGGAAAAATCTAACAAAGCCTCATCCAGAGATGAAGAGCTGCAGGAAACTGACAGGCTACTGAGAGAATGATAGCCACTTTCATCCAGGGACAGAGACTCCTGATCCTAAGTACTCACCCATAAATACACACATATGTAAACAAATCTAAATGGTATTATAATATACATGTAACAGTAATAATTAAAGAAGAAAAATCTTGAATTTAAAAGGCATCTGTAGGGGAAGATGTGAGGATATAAGGGGAAGATGTGGAACTGAAGTAAATATAGTAATCTTATATGGAATTCTCAAAAATTAGAAAGAAGAGAATCATCATACCCTGAACTGATAACAAGCTAAAGAATAAACTGCTGGAGGTTAGGACTGCATGTTGTTCTTTATGTTAAACTAACAAAAGTTAGGGAATAATCCCTAGGTAATAAATTTCTTTAGCTATTGTACATATTACACACCCATCCTGCATTTGGAGTTACACAGGACAGGTTTTAACCAACTGTAAACCTAAACCAACTGTCATCATTGACTGTGAAACATAATCCCTTCAGACATGGTATGGGCATGTATTTCTAGGACCAAAGGCTCACAGGTTCCTGAAGAGTGTTTTTGTTTGCTGGGTGTTTCACAATGGCAAGAGGTGGGGCAGTAGGGGCTCTGGCACAGTACTCTGAGGGAGGTACATCTACATTAAGATCATTTTCTCCATAACTCTCTATGTATCCAATTTAGTCATAAATTTACAATACATACATTTACTTCCTTCATGTCTGTTTCATCTGGTATTATACCAGCTTGTCTCAAGCTAGAATTATCTAAAGGAGGTAACCTCAATTAAGAAAATACCTCCTTAAGATTAGACTGTACATAAAACTGTAGTACATTTTTTGAAACTAGCGATTTACGTGGAAAGGCTCAGGACATGGTGAGTGTTACTATCCCTGGGTTATTGGTCCTGAGTTCAGTAAGAAAGTAGGCTTAGCTAGCCATGAAGAGCAATTCCATAAGTAGTATCCTTCCATGGTATCTGCATCAGCTCCTGCCTCCAGGATTCTGTCCTTGAGTTCTTCTTCTGACGTCCTTCACTAATGAAACTTGATATTGAAATATAAGCCAAATAAACCCTTTACTCCTCAAGTTAATTTTGGTCTTGTTCTTTCATTGCAACAATAATAAACCTAAACAAAGCAATGTCTAAATTTACACTATTTTCATGAGCAAACACACCAACTGATAAAATTGAATATGGTGATGATTTGTTACTCTTTTCCCAAATTCAACATTAATTTTAAGTGAGGTTCTCAACACTTGGTGAAAAATGCTATGGAAAAAGAATGCTTATTAGGAAAGTACTGTATTTGATCTTTCTCATTTATAAATTTAAAGTATTTTGTCTCTCTGGAGCTTTCTTTTTTATGATTCAAGGCTTTAGTTAAACAGAAATGTTATGATTTTCTTATATATTTTATTCCAAATTCAAATTAACACAATTATTTACACAATCTAAGCTGTATTTTTATTATTCTTGGACCAGATGGATTTTCATTTTAAATATAGTCCCTTCAGAAAACCATACTTTAAAGCTGAACTTTAAAACTAATGCATTCATCATCTTAGCTTTGCAGTTCTTAAGATTTCTCTTTGAAACACTTATTATCATGGGCAAGTTATATGTAAAATAATACTAATTTAAGAAATTTACTGGTAATCATATCATTAATTATGCTGCATTTTGGGAAAGGCTAGCAATGATGAAAATTACTGTTACTAAATTTAATTGCATTACTTTATACAGATTCATGCACTAGAATTTCTAATGTGATAATGGTAGATGTCATCATCTTCTAGCTAGAGGTTCTCTTATACAAGAATGATGCCATATAACAGTTCTTTGATCCACTGAAATAATGTACAAACTGCTTCAAATCCAAAGTGCATTTGATTACCCCCATTTTCTTATATCCAAAGCTCACAAAGGCATCTTCTCCAAATTTTTTTATTCACTTAACAGATTTTACCCATGTAGGAGAATAATAGCTTTTAGTCTTTTTATAGAGTTAGAATTAAATTTTTGTTGCATTGGTGTGTGTGTGTGTGTGTGTGTCTGTGTGTCTGTGTGTTTCTGTGTGTCTTTGTTCATGTAATGCTTCTTTGGAGTTCAGAGGATGACTTGCTTTCTTTGAAACACAGACAAAATTTTGGTAGTCATGAAATGTACTAGTAATTTATTCTTAGAATTAAATTTCTATTGTTTCTAAAGTCCCCAAAGTAGGATATTCTGCTATAGCAGTTTTAACAGATGACAAAAGTTCTGTTAAACATATGTTAGTTCATACGTACATTTATCATGCTGTGTTTGGGGCCTTGTTTCCTTGGTGTCCTCCATCCTCTGCATTTTATGATTTTCCTCTCTACTGTCTTTCAGGGTTCCCTGAGCACTAAGAGGAGGTACTTAATGGGAACATCTCATTGAGAATTAAATGTTTCAAGATCTCACTCTGCACATTATCTAAGTGAGAGTCTTAAGATTTGTTCCAATTTACTGCAGTAGAAAGCTTCTCTGATGATAGCTGAGCAAGGCACTGATTGGTGAATATAAAAGAATGCTATTATGAGTTACTTTATTGTTAATTTCCTTTAAGAGGACAGTTGTATGTTGTTTTTCCTAGGACCCTGGCCTATCTAGTCTCATGTCCTTGGTGTTAGGAATGGGTTGTTTCTTATTTAGGGTTACTAGTGCTTTGAAAAATGCCATGACAAAAAACAGCTTATGTTTTTCCATCACTTTTCATCATTAAAGGAATTCAAGGTAGGAACTCAAGTAGGGCAGGAACCTGAAGGCAGGATATGATGGAAAGTCCATGGGATAGTTTAACTTACTGGGTTGTTCTCCATCCATTGCACAGCTTGTTTTCTTAAGTGACCTGGGACCACCAGCCCAGGGCTGCCACCATCTATCACCTATTATGTTGAGTCCTTCTTCATAATTAGTAATTTAGAAAATTCCCTATAAGTTTGTTTTCAGCTTAGTCTTGGAGGCATTTTCTCAGGTGAGGGTCTTTCGACTCTGGTGACTCTATCTAGAGTCAAGTTGGCATAACACAAGTCAGGATAGGTTTCATCATCAAGTGAGCCTTAAATCCAATCAGATAATGATTGGTTACTCCCAAATCTTTTGTGACACTGTAACATCAGCTTATCTTGCTGGTAGGTCACAATTATAGATCAAAGGTTTTCTAGCTTGGTTGCTGTTTACCTTCCTTTGTGTGTGTGTGTGTGTGTGTGTGTGTGTGTGTGTGTGTGTGTGTGTTTGTGTGTGTGTATGGTTTTTGAGACAGAGTCTCTCTGTGTAGCCTTGACTGTCCTGGACTCCCTTTACAAACAAGGTGTGCCTCAAACTCACAGCAACTTCCTGTCTCTTCCTCCCTGGGTGCTGAGATTAATGGTGTTCATGACCAAGCACAACTTTTTATCTTTTTATTTATCAAAAATCAGGCATCCAAAGGTGTGTTGAATTATGTCTTGGACTTCAAAATGATTCTATTGATAAAACTGTTTACTTTTAAAACAATATCATGTTTTTTAAAGTTATTATAACTTTGTTGTAGAGATTGAAAATAGGAATGGTGATACCTCTGGATATTCTTTTATTGATATGGATTGTTTTACTTATTTTGAGTTTTTGTTTTGTTTTTCCATATGAAATGACTATTGTCCTTTATAAGAGCTGCCATTGGAATTTTGATGGAATTTGTTGGAATTTTGATGGGGATTACATTGATATGTAGATTTTTAAATAAAATGGCCATTTTTATTATGTTAAAAACATTGAATCATGAGCATGAGAGAACTTTTCATTTTCTGCATATATCTAGATGGATATCTAGAATGATATCTTCAAATTCTTTATTATGCCTTAAAATTTTCATCACACATGTCCAGTACTCCAGTTACTCCAATATATATTATATTATTGATTTAATTGTGAAAGATAGTGATCCCTGATTTCTTCCTCAGATCAAATTCATTTACATATAAGTAGTCTATTGATTTTTTGTGAGTAAAATTTATATCCATCTACTTTTTTAAAAAGTATTTAAAATCTATAGGCATTCCCTGGGGTGGATTTTTTAGTGACTGGTGTCATATCATCTGCAAATAAGGGGTTTTGACTTTTTCCATTCTTATTTGTAACTACTTATTTCTGACACCTGTCATATTCTTGTAGCTAAATCTTCATATAACACCTTTAATAGGTATTGAAAGAAAGAACAACCTTACCTACTTCTGATTTTAGGGAAATTACTTTGAATTTCTCTTTATTTAACTTGGTGTTAGCTATGGTCTTGACATAAACTGTCTTTATTTGTTTAGTTATATTCCCTGTATCCCTAATTTCCCAGTGACTTCTATCATTAATAAGTTTTGGATTTCATCAAAAACTTTTCTGAATCTCAAGATATGATCATATGTATTTTTCATTTAATTCACTTGTATGGTAGACTGCATGTATTGATTTTTGTATATCAAACCATACCTGAATCTCTGGGATGAAGTTTACTTGATCAATCAGGGTTGATGATCTTTTAGATGTGCTTTGAATTAGGTTTGAAAATTATTTTCTCTTGTGTTGTTGTTGTTGTTTCTTTTCTTTCTTTTTAAAAAATATCTTTAATTAATTTATTCATATTACATCTCAATGGTTATCCCATCCCTGGTATCCTCCCATTCCTCCCCCCTCTCATTTTCCCCTTACTCCCCTCCCCTATGACTGTGACTGAGGGAGACCTCCTTCCCTTGTATATGCTCATAGGATATCAAGTCTCTTCTTGGGAACCTGCTATCTTTCCTCTGAGTGCCACCAGGCATCCCCATCCAGAGGACATGGTCAAAAATGGGGCACCAGTGTTCATGTGAAAGTTAGACTTCACTTTCCACTCAGTTGTGGAGAATGTCTGGTCCATTGGGTAGGTCTGAGTAGGGGTTTGAAGTTTACTGCACATATTGTCCTTGGCTGGTGCCATAGTTTTAGCAGGACCCCTGGGCCCATATATGCCCATCATAATGTTCTTCTTATAGGTTTCTAGGACCCTCTGGATCCTTCTATTTCCCCATTCTCCAATGATTCTCTCACCTAGAGTCCCAATAAGATGTCCTCCCCTCTGTCCCACTTTCTTGGTAAGTGAAGACTTTCATGGGACATACCTGCATCTATGAGATGAAGTTTACTTGATCAACTTTGATCATGTGTGTCAAGAACTTCATGTCTCTAAAAATAATTAAGATTATGTCATAAGATGGAGACATCTTCTATGCTCATTAATTGGTAGGATTAACAATACAAATGGCCATCTTGCCCAAAATAATCTATAGATTTCAACACAATTCCTATCATAATGTCAACTCAACTCTAGACAGACCTTCAAAGAATAATTCTCAACTTCATGTAGATTTTCTAATTTTTTGGAGTACAAGGTTTTGAAATATGTACTTACAATTCCTTGGATTCTTCAGTGTCTGTTATATTCTCCTTTTCATAGCAGGATTCAGCATTATGATATTCTATCTAATTTTACTTCATTTTGATAATTGTTTTATACCTTATTTACTTAAATCCCTACTTTTTATTCCTATTGATACTTTGTATTGTTGTTTCTGTCTCTACATTATGGATTACAGCACGAGTTTGATAACTTCTTGCTGTCTACTCTTCTTGGGTTTCATATCTTTATTTTCTAGAGCTTTTGGGTATGCTGTTAAAATTGATGGTTGAGTTTTTTATTAATGTACGCACTTACTTTTATCAACTTGCCTCTTAGAATCACATTCATTGGGTTTTAGAAGTTTGGGTTCATTCTGTGTTAATTTTCCTTAAATTTAATTTCTTTCTTTGTGTCTGTTGTGATGCATTTTCCATAGAGTTTCTGTGTTATAAGCTTTTTGTTGTTTTTGTTGTTAAAAATCTATAATCATGGTTTGATATGATCCAGAGTTTTATTTAAAATTTCATGTATATGTTGAGACTAACTTTGTGCCTGACTCTGTGGTCAGATTTGTAGAGTGGTCCACGAGGTCCAGAGAAGAAAGTATATTCTTTTGTGTTTGAGTGAAATGTTCTGTAAATATTTATTAGGCCAGTTTGGTTTAAGATGTCTATTAGTTCCAACATTTCTCTGTTTAATTTTTATCTCAATGAAATATTTATTGGGAATATTTGAGTAGTGAAATATTCTACTCTCAGAGTGTGAATATCAATATGTGATTAAGGTGTAGTATTGTTTCTTTTACAAACATATTTACCCTAATATTTGAGGCATAGATGCTAAGAATTGCAAGGTAATGTTAGTGTAATTTTCTTTTTATGAATATGCAGTGTTTGCCTTATTCTCTTCTAATTAGTTTTGGTATGAAGTCTATGTTTTAATATTAAAATGGATACACCACCTTGTTTCTTAGGTCCATTTGCTTGGAATATATTGTTCAAGTCCTTTATCCTGAGATAATGCCTGTGCTTGATATTGAGGTATGTTTCTTAGATATAGCAAAAGGATGAATCCAGTTTTCACATACATTCTTTTTTTTCTCCTTTATTAATTTATTCTTGTTACATCTCAATGGTTATCACATCCCTTGTATCCTCCCATTCTTCCCTCCCTCCCATTTTCCCCTTATTCCCCTCCCCTATGACTGTTCCTGAGGGGGATTACCTCCCCCTGTATATGTTCATAGGGTATCAAGTCTCTTCTGGGTAACCTGCTGTCCTTCCTCTGAGTGCCACCAGGTCTCCTCCTCCAGGGGACATGGTCAAAGGTAGCACCAGAGTATGTGAGAAAATAATATCCCACTCTCCACTCTACTGTGAAGAGTGTTCTGTCCATTGGCTAGATCTGGGTAGGGGTTTAAGGTTTACCGCCTGTAGCCAGAACATTGAAACAGCCCAAGTGTCCCTCAATAGAAGAATGGCTAAAGAAACTGTGGTACATATACACTATGGAATACTATTCAGCTATTAAAAACAAGGAATTCCTGAAATTTGTGGACAAATGGATTGGGCTAGAAATGATCATAATGAGTGAGTTAACCCAGAATCAGAAAGACTCAAATGGTATATACTCACTTATATCTTCATACTAGCCCAAGGGGAATGTCCCACGAAAGCCTTCACTTACCAGGAAACTGAGACAGAGGGGAGGACATTCTAGTGGGACTCTAGATGAGAGAAGTATGTGAGAATGGCAAAGTAGAAGGATCCAGAGATCCTAGAAACCTACAAGTAGAACATTATGATAGGCAGATTTGGGCACAGGGCTCCTGCTCAAACTAAGGCACTAGCCAAGGACAATACAGGCGGTAAACCTTAAACCCCTACCCAGATCTAGCCAATGGACAGAACACTCTCCACAGTAGGGTGGAGAGTGGGATATTACTTTCTCACATACTCTGGTGCCTCACCTTTGTATCTGCCTTTTAAACAATAATTTTCCTAAATCATAAATCCTGATTTTGTTTGTGTGTATGTGTGTGTGTGTGTGTGTGTGTGTGTGTGTGTGTGTGTGTGTGTGTGTGCACGCACATGCATCTGTGTGTGTGAGTGAGTGAGTGAGTGTGTGTGTGTGTGTGCGCTCATGCAAATACTGGCTAGTTTCATGTAATCTCACCATAATCTATAGTCACATTGATAAAGAAAAATTAAGTTGAGAACATCCACATATGAGATTGGCCCATGTGCTAGTCTGTGCTGCTTCTTCTTTATTAATGATTTCTATGGAAGTGACTTACTTATGATAATGGATGCCACATCTTGCCTGTGGGTCCTGCATACTATAAGAAAGCAACATAAGCAATCCATGGGAAGCAAGTCAGTATGTAGCATTCTTCCATGACCTCTTCATCAGGTTCTGACTCCAGGCTCTTTCACTGTTGGAGTTCTGCCCTAACTTCTATCCATGAAACACTGTTATCTGAAAATATAAGTGAAATAACCCCCTCTACTCCAATAATTCTGGTCATGTTATACTTTTTATCATATCAATGGAAACTCTAGCAAACAAATGAATACCTTTATATAAAATTTAAATATTCTTAAATATAACAATATTTATGTCCCTCACTAAAATGTCTGTCGTGTACACCCTAAGCTTCTCAAAATATTGGACCTGTTTTCTTTAATTGCTACTGTAACACAAATACACACACATGCCTAAATATAAAAATACAACCTGCTCTATATGTCTAGTGTTTCTAGTATGTATATAATTTTAGTTCTGGTCCCCTGTTATTGCTTATTCAGTTGGAGAGGTATACTCCTGAGGATGACAATTTGCCTAATATAAGCAGTTCTTAATTGCCTGTATTTCTTTGTCCCTTGTGAGATTTTTCCTTTCACTTTAACTTGCATGATAGTGTTGATATAGTGGACAAGACACATTGAAAACTTCAGTGAGTCTCTCTCAGTCACTAGGTATTCCTAACTTGGTTAACTTGATGAAGACAGTACCTTATAGTCAAACCCAGAGTTTTTTTTTTTTTTGCAGTAATTCTAGATTATGATAAGTTGATAATTAACATTCAGATAATTTTAGCCCATAATCAGAACATTGAAAGAATGCATGTTTATGTCCTGATGACAAAATAACCATTCTTCCCTTTCTGAACTTTGAAACCCGTAATTTTGGCAAAAGTTAAAATATAAAGTAGAAATTGGGCATGCAACAAACAATACAACCCACATAATAAAATGTTTCATTTTTATGTATTCACATTGGAAATGAATACAAAAATACAAAATTTTCATTAATTAATGAAGTGATGTATGTTTCATCTGTCTACATCTGTGAAAGCTGAAATTTCTTGAGGTCTTATATCTTGGAGTGACTGTATGTCCTGTGGCCACTGAGATTCAATCTGTTTTATTAAATGCCAGGGTTTTCATCCCAGCATTTCTGTCCTTGATAGCTATCAATTTGTATACACTTTTCTTAGTCCTAGTGAAATGTTTTCATACATTTTTCTTTTTTGGTGCATGCATTTATTTGTAAAATTCATTCACCTTATAATGGCTCTTTAATTTAAGTAACTAGCATTGGTATATTGAGTGCTTCATCTTATAAAATATATTTTTTAGTGAAAGGTGACACATTAACTGTTGTGTTATGGCTTTACACAATGAGTAAACAAATTTTGCAATAAAATGTGCATAAAAGTTTTAAAATTTTTATTATGTGTGTATGTGTTTATTCATTA
The DNA here is from genome assembly GCF_964271855.1 of Acomys minous. Lineage (NCBI taxonomy): Eukaryota > Metazoa > Chordata > Mammalia > Rodentia > Muridae > Acomys > Acomys minous. The sequence goes on along the minus strand of NC_140488.1, from coordinate 59,960,111 downwards.
CTCTATTTTTATTTTGGGGTTTGGAGAGAGGGTTTCTTTGTGTAGCCTCTGCTGTCCTTGACTTGCTTTGTAGACCAGCCTGGCATTGAACTCACAGAGATCTGCCTGCCTCTGTTTCCCCATTGTTTGACCTAAAGGCATGTGCCACCATACCCAGCTTTAAAGTTATTCTTAAGGATTAGATTTTCATGTTTTAAATTGCAACTTTAGATATTTGGTTCAGTTAGGATTTCAGCATTTATGACTATGGTGCTTTCCATTATGCTTGGGATTTATGGGTAAATTTAGTTGATGTGTGAGAAAGCATGCATATTTAAAGTTTCAAACCTGATGAATTTGCTGATAAGTATATATGCATTATATGCTCCTTTAATAAATATAGTTTGCATTTAATTATTTTTCATCATTAGACTCATATGAATAATATATTGTTAAAAATTATTACATCAATACTCATAATTTCCTTTTGGCCTGAGTTGTTCTCTGCCATTTTATTTTTGTCATGATTTGATATTTATTTCATACTATGGTCAAAAAGGTAATTGGTGCCCTGATCTTCACTGCTTTGGACTTGACCAGGCAAGGGCAGTAGAATGAAAACACAATTATTATAAAGCCATGCTCAGATGAGCTGAGTTCTTGAACAAAACTACCAGCAGCTGCCTAGAATCATAGCAAATGTATTATAAATAGCAGAAATAGCTATTCTCAGTAGGAGAGTATCTGTAATGGTCATTGTCAAAATACTGTCTTCTGGTATGAAGAAGCCACATTTTTTATTATCTACAAGTAGTTGTTTCTTGGGTCTACTGCACTGGTATCTTTGACATGGCCATGTTCTTGTTGATGGTACATATTCAGTCAGGATTTTTCTACTATCCATACATTGGAAATATTTTCTCAAAATCTATGCTATGGAATTGCATATGGATTATTGAAATGTTCCTTAAATATTTGGTAGTATTTCAAGAGACCTCAACTTCATTAGTTTCTGTCATGTCATTTTTTGTAATAGCTATTGTTATTTACTTTATCATAGCAATTAGGACTGACTCAATGACAGAATTCTTCAGAATGAGGGTAGGCTCATAATCTGAATATGTGAGGCTAAAAGGAGAATTCATCTCCATTGTTATTAGAAGGAGTAGACTTAAGTAACTCAATTTGCACAGCTTAAATATGTTTTACACATGGTCTACAACAGAAAAACATGTGTGAAGAAAACTTGGATTATTCTTTTTTTATTATAACCAGTGAAATTATGTAGCTATAGAATATCCAAGTTTTAATGACTATAGTAGTCAGACTTTTAATAGCTGTGATTAAATTATGAGAAAAACACATTAAGTAACAACTGATTTTGGCAAACAATGTTAGGTTTTACTCCGTTATCAGCTATCTGAAGGTCACAGTGAGGGAGAAAAGAGTGACAAGGTGCATTGTAGGGCCCAGATGCTCATGATGTGACAGGAAAAAAGTAGAGAGACTGATAGGAAAGGGCTAAAAACAAAATAAAACCTACCTTTGGAAATCAAATTTTCAATACAGAAAACTGTGGAAAGTTTGATATTCAAATTATAATAAATGACTAATCCTACTATTCATAAACAATTGATGTTAATATGAAAGAGATTAATCATTAACAACAAATAATTTGACTGTTTTGGGGTGATAAATACAATAAAGTTTGTGGGCAAGAAAAATGGTTTAAACTACTAAATAAGTGATAGGTTACCTACAGATCTTAATTATTTTCTATTCTCTTCTCTCACAAATAATACACATTTTATTCTAGAAAATAAAGTTCATTTCTTTTTATAATTAATGTGCATTATAATTACATTTCTTTACCTGCATTTTCCCTATAACAGTTTTGAACCACTGAAAACTTAATGTGTATATTGGACATATTTAGAATAATATAAAACATAATGATACAACCACCTAAAGATGCTAGAGAATTAAGATAATAATTAAAATAATTCCAACTGGAAATCTGCTTTGCATAAGCCAAAAAAGGTTAATAACATGCTGCTAGAGTATAAATGTTTTAAAAGCAAGTGATAAAGATATTAGCCTTTACTTAGCTCTATTTTCTAGAACATGTAATCCTGCTTTAAAGAAGAATTCCTGTCTAGTTTTCAATTTGTGGTTCATAATAGCACACTAATTAACTAATGAAAATGTGTCTTTTGAATATTTTTTAAAGGAATGGCCTTTTTTTGTCTCAGCATTATTCTCTCTGCTTCTCTCATTTATTCTTCTGTGGTACTTAGATATGCCATAACACAGATGTTTAGTGTATGCACTCATACATTTCTAATTATTCAAGGAAGTGAGAAAAACTTTGCATCAAAAGAATGTCCGTTTAATTTTATATGGGCAACATAATTGACCAAAGGAAACACTGATGTTTAGATACTATGACAATTATCAAAGTCAATATTGACATGATAAAAGCATCCTCTCCTTTTATGATTAATGACATTTTATTAGCATAACAAACAGAAAAAGATTAATCAAAATTATAAGCATTACATACATGTGAGATAATTTGATTTTTATATATATCACATATTATGTAAAACATATACACACAAATTGTGTGTTATATAAAAACACACACATATATATAGCATGTGATTTATACATATAACATGTGATATATATATATATATATACATCTATCCACATTAAAGGATAAAGTGAATAAAAGGCTATTCATTCTGATACAGTGGACTCTGAAGCCCAATTCCTTTCTAATATATTTTACTGCTTCACATAGTACACATCACACAGGCCCATTGAACTTTGAATCTCTTTTCAAAAAGATTTCAAATGTTAAATATCATTAAATATATATGTTATATAATAATTTAAAAGAAAGAAATATTATATACATGAACTGTTAAGAAAACCCAGAATTTTGTATCATTTATATGTTTTGTGTGTTTGATCTGAATTTCCACATATGGGGCCTTTAAAAAATATATTTTTACTTTTTTCAATGACTGCAAATTGACCTAAGTGAAATTTGTCATATTTTATACATGACCAGTAGCTTAAAAGATAGAGGTATAATTCTAATAGGGTAATTAAAAAAAATTTAAACACTACAAAGCAGTATAATCCAAAACCTCAGATGCCACATTTGTAGCAGATATAAAGTGAGAAGGAACTATGGTAAAACATAGAAATATTAGCTTGGTTAATATCAAAGAAAGGTTATGATTTTCATTTTTAATGTGATGTCTGTAATATAACAGTTCATATGAAATTTCTTATGATATACTATGGAGAAAAATGTAAAATAAATGAATAACTAAAACTCATATTTGAATATGTCTCAGGGTAAAATTTTAATATGTTTCAGAGTAAATGTATCTTGATATATGAGGATTTGGCTAAAAATCTATGTTTGTATCCTGATTATTATATTTGATTTCACTAGACAGTTTCTCACACAACAATGAGATGAGACCACCGTCCATAACTCCTGCTAGTACATTCATTACTGCTACAAGTTCCATGGAGCCATTTGTCTCAGTCTTGGTTTCTAGTCTTGTTTCTGGTTATAAAGAAGTCAGCAAACTAAGATTAAGTGTCCTTTTAAGCCTATTGTTTATCACTTGTAACAGTTAAACTTTTATTGAAATCATGCAGAGGTTTGAAACATGCTTATATTTCTTTATGTAATATCCCAGCAAACACATTTTTTTCTCTATCAAAGTACTTACCTCATACAAAGCATGGAATGGAAAAAAATTACATTAATAATTATGCTCAGTAATTTTAGAATGCTTAATTTGTATAGGTACTATTTTACTTATTGTTTTAGATAGGATATCCATTACTGTGAAGAGGCACCATGACTAAGGCAACTCTTATAAAGAAAACAATTAATTGGGGGCTGCCTTGCAGTTTCAGAGTTATTTTTCCATTATAATAATCATGAGAAGCTTGGCAGCATTGAGGTAGACATAGTGCAAGAGAAGAACCAGAGTTCTGCATCTTAATTCACATGCAGCAGAAATAGACTGTGTTCTACACTGGCTTAAGCTTGAATAAGGGAGAGATCAAATGCCCACCTTCACAGGGACACACTTTCTCCAAGAAACTCACACCTATTACAACAAGGCCACACCTGTTAATAGTGCCACTCCCTATGGGCCAAGCATTCAAACACATGCATTTATGGAAGAAAAACTTATTCAAAACACCAGATTCCATTCCTTGAAATACATAGGTTTGTATACATAAACACCATGTGTTTAATCAAAATTTAAAAGTTATCATAGTCTACCTTAGTCTCAACAATGTTTAAAAGTGCAAACATCAAATTCTCTTCTTAGATTCATGCAATAAATTAATTGTAAGCTATAAAAAAATAAGAAGCAGATCACATACTTCCAAAATCACAGGATATACATTTTCATTGAAAAATTCAGGGAATGGAGAGAGGAAATACTAGAATAAAAGCCAGATAGAAAACCAGCTGGGTAAAGTCAAAACTCTGTATCTCTATGTCTGATGTCAAAATGCTCTTCAGATCTGAAATTCCTTTCATCTTTGTTGACTTCAGGACATTTCTTTCTCTTGCCATGGTTCCACTACCATTTAGTACTTACTTTGACAGGCATCCCACAACTTTAGCATCTCCAACATCTTGGGGACTCCAAGGCATCTTCAGCATCACAGATTCAAATAAGGACCTTTCTGGGCCTCCATTCAGGGATATAAATGCTACATACCTGGCCTCAGTGACTTTTGTTAGTTGTGGAGGGAGATTTTATTCACATAATGGGTTCTCTGTGTCTCCATATAGGTAGACCCTGCCACACATTTCTGGCTTTAGTGGCTTTTCTTTGTTTCAGAGAGAAATTCCATCTTGATTCAAAAACCAAAACAACTTTGCTAAAGCTGTCAAGTTTTGCTCCTTACTAGGGCTGGAGCATGTGACCCTTGTTTATTTATCTCACTACCATGTTTATGTTTTTAATGAGTTATTTCACTGCCTAATCTTGGCTGTCCTGGAGTTTGCTTTGTATACTAGGCTAGTCTTGAACTCAGTGTTCTGAATGCCTCTGTGATCTGAGTGCTGAGATTAAAGGTGGAGACCACCACACCTCTTCCTAAGATTTTCTTTAATCTCTTTTCATTCTACATCTTTATAAGGATGGCCACTGGCCTCAAGATCTGGATTAAAGACATGTGTCAATCTGGATGAGCAGTCTGTTTTCCAGCTGCAATAGCTGGATAAAAGTAACATTGTATTCTTGTCTCAAGATCTGGATCATGTGCACCTTTCATTTCTGGAATGTAATTCTTTCTACGTACAATCAAATTGACACCCAATAATAGCCACCACAATCCACCTCTTGTCAACTTGACAGAAAATCATATCTCCTTATGTCAAAATGAAAACACTAACAAGGTCATAATAATACATAATCTGATATAAATAACCATCATACAACCACGAATATACAAACACTAACCAAGTCATGCTAACATGCCAGCTATCCCTCATACAAATACAAATGCATTATAAATTTAAAATATGTGCCAATGTTCCATGGGGAGCATCTTTTTCACAAGATGGAAGCTTTGCTGGGTGGAATTTTACCTGGAGGTCACCACACCCTTAATTTCCTTTAACATCTTTAATCAAAATATCAAATACATGATTTAGCTCCATTCCACTTCCTGGTGCTCTTTTAACCCTTGAGACATAATTTTGTATTTTTTTTCTTGGCTTTCTCTGTTTTCTTTGTCAGTGAACGTAATCTAATTCTTTTCACCTCAGCCCCAGGTATACTCTTTAGACAAGGGCAAAAGCAGCATCAAAATATCACAAGAATGATTTCTAGGCAACAAAATTATTCTCTCATGAAACCTCTAGCTCCAGGGCCCCACAGTTCAAATGACACTCAGGACTAGTTTTTCATGTCCCTGCTAGGATAGCTCTTTAAGTCCCATTTAAAGCATTCCATTTCTTTTCTAATCCAAAGTCCCCAAACCAATATTCCTCAAAATAAAAAGATAAAAATATGGTCAGGCCTATCACAGAAATACCCTAGTCCCTGGTACCTACTTCTTTCTTGGATTTCCATTACAGTGAAGAGACACTGTAACCAAAGCAACTCTTATAAAGGAAAACATTTATTTGGAGATAGCTTACAGTTTTAGAGGTTTAGTCCATTATCATCATAATGGAAAACATGGACCCATCCAGGCAAACAACACTCAGGAGAAGAAGCTGAGAGTCTTACTTCTTGATCCACAGACAGCAGTAGGATACTGTGTTCCACACATTGTAGAGCTTGAGCACAGGAGACCTCAAAGTCTGTCCCTATAGGGATGTACTTCCTCACCTACTCCAACAATACCACACCTTCTAATAGTATCATTCCCTATAGATAAAGTAGTCAAACGCATGAGTCTATGCAGAACAAATCTATTCAAACTACCATATTGCGAACAAAAGTATACTACCATTAAGTTGAATTATCTACACAATCATGAAGTAGGTACTATTAGCCTCATTTTAAAGAATGCCTGAAAACTAAACTCTGCTTCAAATATTTAGCATTTGGACTATGCTTTTATCCATTTAGTACATTGCAATACCAAAAGAACATACTCTGAGCAATGTCAGGGAAAGTCTTGTCTAAAGGTATAAGTACAAATAGTTAGAAGGCAAGTAGATAGCATGAACATTTAGCGTACTAAAAATAGGCTTTATACTAAGGCCTATACTCTCCCAAGCCAAGGACTTTGGTTCACAATTATAGTATCAGACATGAAATTTCCTACTGGGAAGCAAGTCTCAAATTCAATTAGAAAATAGTTAATTACTCCAAAACAACTATAGCACTATTGTGTCAGTGGGAACATCTTGAATAACAAGTTTGTATTGTGATATGCAGGTTTCAGCACTGGGAAGATCAGTGAAGTCGTTTTTCTCCCAGGAGCCTGCATAGTGCCTTAAGGTATTATGTTGCCAGCAGCAAAGTTAGTTTAAGATGTACCCTTCTAAGTCATGCACACAAATTGTATGGTGTCTCAGCAAGAGACTTCTGCTGTATAGATATGCAAGCAGTATAGCATTGTTATTTTGGAGATCCCTACAACTTCCATGAATAACAACTTGCAAGGAAGTATTCATGTCTTGAATGGCAATTTTCATTGAATAACCCACAACTATTGGGAAAGGCATTGTCCACTCATTCATAATAATTCCAAATATTTTTATTTATTTATTTATCTATTCACTTTACATCCCAGTGGTAACCCTCTCTTTTCCTCCCATTCCCACTCTCCCTCTACACTATCAGCCCATCCCTGCTCATCAATTCTTTTCAGGACTGAGTTCATTGTCTTTCCCTGTGGTCTGGAAAGACAGTCACTTCAAGGGGAGGTGAATGAAAAGCAGACAACAGAGTCCATGTCAGAGAAAACACCTGCTTCCTGTACTAGCAGATGCACATGAAGCTTGCGCTGTCCATCTGTTATATCTATGTAGAGTACCTGTGTCTAGTTCATGCATGGCCCTTGGTTGGTGCTTCAGACTCCACAGGGCTCTCGGGGCCCTGGTTGGTCTTCTTATAGAGGGCTTGTTACTTCTAGGATTTTTTATCCTTATCAATTTTTCCACTAGACTCCCACCAATGTTTGACTGTGAGTCTCAGCACCTGTTTTGAATTGCTTCTTGCTGGACTTATAAACATTTTTAAAGGAATATCCTAAATTTCCTTACTATCTGATACATTTCCCTATTTTTGATATATTTTTAATTTTTAAATTTTAATTTATTATAATTTATGCAAATTTCACTCAAATTTTCTTCCTTCACTTATATCTTTCCATTACCATTCTCCCATCCTTATCTGCCATATTCCTTTCCCTGAGACTTCTTACAGGAGGGGACCTAATACCCAAGCACCTAGCCACAGCCCGTCTGATTTTACCTGGATAGCCTGCTTCCCTTTCCTCTGTCGGCCCACAGGGCCTCCCCACAAATGGGAAATGATCAAATTGGGGGCACCAGAGTTCATGTCAGAGATAGTGTCTACTCACTCCTCAATTGTGGAAAATGAGCTGTCAATTGGGTAGATCTAAACATGGGGTCCAGATTTACAGTATACACTGTCCTACAATGGTGTAACACTTTATGAATTCTCCTTGGGCCCAGATCTAACTGTTTTGAGAGTCTCCTTGTGAAGATCATGAACCTTCTGAGACCTTCAGTATCCCCATTCTTTCCTACCACTCTGAGCGCTCCACTCAGAGTCCATCAGAGAGTACCAGAATCTTTCCCTGTCCCTCACTGGATGGAGTCTCTCAGATGATACCTATTTTGGGCTAATATCCACTTATAAGTGACATATACCATTGGTTTCTTTTGGGACATGGTTGCCTCATTTCTAGTTCCATCCATTTTCATTCAAATTTTAAAGTTTCCATGTTTTTCATAGCTGAGTAGTATTCCATTCTGTAAATGTACCACAGTTTCTTTGTCTATTCTTTGGTTGGGGGACATTTAGGTTATTTCCAAATTCTAGCTATTAAGAAAAGTCCAAAAAGTATATGCTCAGGAGTGGTATAGTTGGTTCTTGAGGTAGCCCTATTCTCACATTTCTGAGAATGTGACTGCTTGATTTCCAAAGTGGTTGTATGCGTTTGCACTACTTACAGCAATAGAGGAGTGTTAACCTTTCTCCACATCCTTATAAGAATGTGCTGTCACTTGAATTTTTTATCTTGGTCATTCTTATGGGTGTAAAATCAAATCTCAGAGTTTCTTTGATTTTCATGTCCCTGATGACTAAGCACGTTGAGCATTTAAGTTTTTCTCAGCTATTCAATATCGTTGCCTTTTGGTTTACATATGCACTTGTTTTTAGCAAGAAGAGTGTGAATTCAAACAAACTCTATGTGTATGGCATCAGTCTTTTTTTTTTTCCTGAGTGAAATCAAAGACACTAGATTTATAGAAATAAGTTTCATTTCCTTATAAATCTTAATAACATGCAAATTTTTGGTAAGTGATGATAACATCTGGACATATTTTAAAATGTATATCTAAAATTATTATTTAACAAAGAAATGAAGGAAAAACAAATGAAATGATTATTAGAAGAAAAGTCACACTTTCATCATAATTGAATTTCAAAAGTGGAAGGACATGAGATATGAATATATTGAGAATCTTCAGTGTACTCTACTATCAGAAGATATTCTAATGTCTTGATTAATATTAAGAAGAACACAAAAACTTCCCCCAGACAAAGTCTACTTCAGAGATATTTCTATCTTATCCTTCCCTCTCTGTTAGATCAGTTTTCTGTGTGGAAATATGTTCAATTTCATACCCCATTAAGTTAAATAAAACATAACCTATAAAATAAATATCTATTTACACTATTTACACAAAGCTGTTAAGTTGACTAAGAATAACATGATATGATTTTCATTTTTTTCTGTTTTTCTGTATAGTTCAGCTTGATCATGAACACTAACTAATTTTATCTCAACTTTCAAACTTGTGAGATGACTGTCAAGCACCAATATGTCTTAAGACTGTGGCAATCTAACTTAACATTTTAATTCCTGAATAAGAAATGTGTGTAAATACATTGTTTTACTTCTTCAGATTAGGGCATGAGAGGTGAACCATTCCCAAGCCTTTCTAGATCTTTCTGAACTCTCACTGGCTGGTTCAACTCAGCTGTTATGAACTAAAAACTTCTCGAAATTGACTGACTCAAAATTGCTTATCTTGCCTTGTGATTGAATTCCTCTGCTGGGCCTGAAACTAATTCTTGCTATCTGTTTTACTCTAGCTCCTACTCATTTGTTGACTTATTCTGTATACACCTGATTATACTTTATTCTGTCTGTTACCTGTCTTTTTAAATTTGTCCTGTTATAAAATTCTCAGTTAAAAACCTCCTTTATGTAAAAACTCATCCTCTGTATCCCAAGCCCATTCTTAAGTAGCCTCCCTTTCCTGTCCTGTTTTCATGAGTGGATTGTATCCTATTTATGACTCATTCTGTCTTATTCTTTGATACATCACTTTGTTCCTCAATTAGATGTCATTTTCAAATATGGCTTCTTCTTTCTATAAACTAACCTAAACTTCACTGTTTGTGATTAACGGTGTGTACTAAAAATATGTCTGTATTCCAACCAGATAATACTGTAGTCTGATGTGTATATAGTCCTTCTGAATCACATAGACCTAGAAGGTCTTTGAATGTGATCCTGTGACAGAGCAGCCATATTGCTGAATTAAAATCCCTTTACAAATGTGGAGATCCAGTAAAGCGGGGTCACATGATCAAGAGATAAATTAATAGATCACTCTCTTTAAAACGACAGTTCATTTGGTTTCAGATAGAATAGTGGATAAACAGCATGCATATTGAACTATCTGATGACTGAATATTTAATGATTTTTGTTTGAGTTAAAGACTACAAAAATAATGCTTTAAATTGCTTGATGTCACCGTTATTCTAAAATGTATGTTTTGCTATCAGGGAGTCTCAAGGAAGGTATAGGCACAACGAGGGATATTTTTCACTTCTATAATGTATTTCTTAAGAAAAAACAGATATTTTGCTAAACATATTGAAATAAATTCTCCATACTATTGTCATTCACCGTTGTTATAAAAATTAAAATTACTGAATTTACTTTGAAATGATTCTGATATTAGACACAAAAGAAAGTGCTGTAATTATTTATCCTGAAAAGAAATTCGTTGTTTTATCTTCTAGTGCTAGCTAAAGGAATGTACCTATATTTCATATTCTTGAGAAAATAGTTTGTTTTATTTTCAATTTCACTTACCAGGAACACAAAAAATTAATATGTTTATATGTTATGTTTAATACACTTTTGAAATCTTATCTGAAAAATGCTGAAAGATGAAAGTATTTTGGCTTTCTAAGAAAGTTTGAAATATGTCCCCTGGGTGGGGAGGCCTGGTGGCACTCAGAGGAAGGATAGCAGGCTACCAAGAAGAGACTTGATACCCTATGAGCATATATAGGGGGAGGAGGTCCCCCTCAGACACAGTCATAGGGAAGGGGAGTAAGGGGAAAATGGGAGGGAGGGAGGAATGAGAGGATACAAGGGATGGGATAACAATTAAAATGTAATATGAATAAACTAATAAAATATTTTTTAAAAAGGAAATGAAAGGAAATAGAATCTAAAAAAGAAATTATGACATAAATAAATGATAGATTTATTTTAATATATCAAAATGCATATACTTATATAGAATACTCTGCTTTAACTGTAACTACTAGTTGTTGCTACTATTTGGCTCACTTAGTTTCTCAGAAATGCCACAGACCGGCTCAGTCCGGGATAGGTCCTTGTGAACGGGAGTTGTTGGAGCGTTGGTGAACAGAGACAAAATTTAAGATCAAGTCTGCATCTGAGTGTATTTTGCAGCTAAGCAGTCTAAGTTTTTAAACATACGTTTTAAAAGGAGAGGAGTTTGTGGTTATATTTTTCCAGAGTAGGTTCAAGGGAGTAAGTGAGCAATCAAGCATACATGGTACAGGTACAGATAGTGTTTTCATTATTTGAATTATAACTTTAAATGAAGTAATGCTGATTACAATATGTACAGTAAAGGACATTATCACTTTTAAGTTACTGGCTTGGTATCAATATGTGTGTGTTCCCTTTGTCCAGGTCCAATGCTCTCTTATTAATTTTTGTCCAGCACCTGGTGCTGAGGATACAGGAATTAAGACAGTTTTGAAACACTCTGTTTCTTGGTGATTTCACAATATATTAACAAATGTCTAATTCTTAGGGTTTTTTTTTTTTTTTTTTTTTTTTTTTTATAAGTGAAGAAGACCAGCGGAGCTTGACGGTGAACTTTAAGCTTGGATGGTCCCTGGCTGCAGCCCTGTGTTAGCAAAGTCTCACAACAACATGCACACCTGAAAAATGTTCTGATCTGGGAGTGAAGTTTAAGAAATAGGATAGAGGGAATGAAGTTTAAAAAATAGGATAAAGACAGAGAATGTCAGAAGAATGAAAGAAGGAAATAACTGCAATCAATTTTCTCCTGTCAGGAACATCAGCACCAGTGTAGGAGACTCTCTCCTCTTCAGGGTTCTTGGTCTCAGGCCTGTGTAGTATTTGTCACACAGAAAGTATCTAAAAGTGACATTCAAAAACTACTCTGCTCTACATTTTAGTGATGTTGGTTGTGTTCTTGCTTTTGGAATTGGAAATAAAGGTAAATTTACTCTGCCTTTTAAAACATAATACACTGTTATCCATTTTACAGTAATTACAGAGTTTATGGGAAAATTATTCAGAGACTATTTAATAACAGCTTATACACTACATACTGTCAATATTATATAATAAAAATTTTTCAGTCAAGTCTCGAAGAGAAATCTACCTAATTGATTTTATTTGTATCTAAGATTAAATAATAGATAAAATATATTATAATGATCCAATGTAGCTACATACAGGAAGTTTTTGAATTTTCATGCAATTCAGGATTGCACATGTATGATATATTTAGTTTTTTAAAAATAATATTCTTATAATTATTTTATTTTCTTGGAAACATACATGCATGTACATATACTTCAATGACTATTTGACTATTTTAACTTGAGAATAATTGATATACAAGGGCTGGCCAATCCCATTTCAAAAGAATCACAGAATGGTGAATTAGAAATTACTAAACAAGTAGTTTTGTTTTTGAAATTAAATATTCAAAATAAGTAAGACAATGGTTCTAAACAAACCTTATATTTCAGTTAATTGCTATGTAACTGACTTTTGAAATAAAAACAATAATTAACAAGAATGCTTTGGTCACTTGGAAAGATGCATCTGTATAGCAATTATGTTCTAAATGAGATACCCTGAAAATGTGCTCCCTATGTAAACTTTGGGGAGGGCAGGTAAATAATAAATGTAATATACCGCTTTTTAGTCAATGAACTATGCCAGAGAAAAACATTTAATATTCACTCTATAAACTGTATTCTCTATGAAAAGTTGCATGCACCACCACCAACTTTCTTGGTGTTTCAAAAGTCTTCTAACTGATAAACATTAACTTATTGCTGTTTAGCACTATATTTTGTGTAACTTTTTCCAACTAATTGTTCTAACATATCTTTTGAAATTCTTGCCATATTTGCCACCTACAGACAAATTTAACAATTTGTGATGATTAAATGAAAAAAAAAAACCCTCTGTCATTGCTTATACCCATGGGTTTCTTTTCGTTCACCTTAAAAATGTGTTTACTTTATATTCTCAACAGGGAGCCAAATAGCAGGTGGTTAGGGAGCATTGCTTTGACAGTTAATGTCTTGTGCTGCTTCAACATCTGTGGTCTTAAAAAAAACTCTTCAATAAGTAAGGTTCCTGATAGAATGTTACCAGTTTCAATGGTGTTTTACTTTTAAGTCTTAAGATGCATTTAAGAAGCAAGGAAAGTAGTAAAATGAAGAAATGATTAAAACTAGCCAGTACTTTAGTTTTGGTGGCATTCTACGTAAATTGCCTTGAATGAAAAAAAGAGGATAACATTAATTCTAAGATAAAACTGTACTTCCGTATCTCACTGAATTGTATTAACAAAGAACAAGTTCACTTTCTGAATGAGAGATGATTTTAAACAACAATTAAAATAAATAATATAACAAATATACAGTTTAATTAATGGCATTGGAATAATTTGCAAAAGATTTTATTATCTCTGTTTCTCTCTCTCTCTCTCTCTCTCTCTCTCTCTCTCTCTCTCTCTCTCTCTTTCTCTCTCTCTCTCTCTGCATGTGTGGTGTGTGTGTGTGTATGTGTGTGTGTGTGTGTGTGTGTGTGTGTGTGTGTGTGTGTGTGACTGTCTGTCTTTCTGTATGTCTGTGTATCTGCATATTTCACATACACTTGGGTATTCTGGGAGGCCAGAAGGGGATGTCTGATACCATGCATGCAGAATCACAAATTAGCCATCTGATATTAATACTGTAAACTAGAGCATTAAACTCTCCTAATCATCAAATCATCATTTTATCCCTGATTTAAATGATTTTTTGTTAAATGTTTTTCTTAGAATATCTGACCATCATCTTGTGGCTAGTTAGGTCACAGACCCGGAAAGAGAACTTATTATTGACACTTGACTAAAACAGTATAATTTTCAACTGCATTCTAAATACCTATATTAATAACCAAAGAGAGATTAGCTTTCACACATCATCAAATAAACGTCTTTTTAATGTTTAATTTTAATTTTTGGTAGTTACATTATATTTTTCTTCTTTACCTTCCTCCCTATGACCTCTCTCATCTACCTCCACACTCGTCTTTTTTTTAAAAATTATGACATCTATTTCTTTGTCTTTTTGCAGCAGACAGAGCCCATCACAGAAATTCACACCTTCCCAATATATAGAGAACCACTGAACATAGAATTCCCATCTATAATTGAGCCATTTACAGTGCAACCTTTATACTTAATGTTCATGGAATATTGCAGAAGTAGAGAACATAAGATTACAATGGTCAGAAGCCCAAGACATATGCTTCAGAAAGTGTCCCCTTGACAGGATAAGGATATTGTGCCCATGAAATCTCAAGAATACAATTGCCTGAATAAGACCATTATAATGAAAATAAAAAGCTATGTGCCAATGTAATTGGGGGAAAGTCTACATAATTCCATTCATAGAAGAAGAGCTACATCCAAAAGTAGTAATTAATTTTGTACTTGGAATCATAAGCATGATTTAGAAATATGAGTATTTAAATGATTAATATTAATTCATAATGTATCATAAGAGTAAGAATAAATTAAATTTTAATAGACTTATGACTTTAGTACTTATTTTCAATGTTTGAAGGATTAATAAATTTAACAGTTAACTTTAATATTAGTGAAAATTTCTCCAATACTTTGAACTGTAATTTTTAATATATGATTATCATAATTAGTCAAAAGCCATGGAAATTGAATTAGTGTACATATCCATAAACCTAAATTTAAGTTTTCCTTTCAAATAATATGCTGGAGCACTTCAGATATAATGGCTGAACAATAGCTGTCACAGACATGAGAGTAAGTTGTAGAGGCTTTGCTTGACAAAGTTCCAGAGACCTCTGACTGTCCAGCATGATCTCTAGACATCTAGAACAGCTATTGATGCTTTGTTTGACAATGTTCCAAATGTTTCAAATGTTCCACTGCCCTTAAATATTCTGTGTGGTGCAGGTCTATTATTGTTTAGAAATCTGTTGTTTCTTCTAAAACTGGTTTTTTTCTTTATTTCTCAGCCCTAAGGAAAATGGTACAGGGAAAAACTTTTTCACACAGAAAATACTGAAGGAGGACATATGGCCAAAGACTTGAGATAATGGTAGAGGTGGTTTTATTTTTTGTTTGTTTGTTTATTTTTTATTTTTTGGCTCTGACTGTGAACATCCAAGGTGAAACTGCATGAAAGAAATTTAAGACCTTGGCATAACAGTATACGGCTAAATACTGTTACCTGTAGAAATGTTTCCTTAGAATATTCTTTGAGAGCAATAGAAGGTGGGTTTGCAATGTTATGCTTTACAGATACTTTACAATGGAAGACCCCTTGGCAGTTAGCAGAGGCTTGGATAGCACACCTGTTGGTCTGGGACTAGAGGTAGGTCATGTTTTTTTCTTTAGAGAACATTTAGCTCAAGGTATGTTGTTATGATCATCTTGTAAACATATTGGCTTTAGCCTAGGCATATTTATGATTAAACTTTCCTGTGCAGTGTTTAGACAAAACAAGCAGGTCATGCTGACCATTGGTTTAAACTGACTGATTCTTTGTGTGTGTTTTGTTGTAGGATATAGAAATTTTTGTATTTTCTTGTTACTCTGTTGATTTTTAATTACCTAGTGATTATAAAGATGGAAAAATCATGATGCAATCTGTAAAGAAAAAACTGAACTTCATTTCAATGAAATACTGGAGTTGGCACAAGGAGAAGGCATAAAACATGGAGCAGACAGAGAGTAATCTAGAGTGAGATGGGGAAGAGCAAGAGAGAGGGATAGGTGGGAACAGCAAGTACGATGAGAGATGGAGAATGAGTAACTACAAGCAGGAAGAAAAATAGAAATATTGGCAGCAGCAAACAAGGAGATAGAAAGATGGATAACAGTAAGCAAGAAGATAGCTAGATAGAAGGACAGCAAGCAAGTAAGTGACCAGGGAGAAAGGAGTAAGACAGTCAGCAAGCAAGACAGAGACGAAACAGATAGAGAAGAAAAGTTCACCTGAGCTTTAAGACCTTCAGCTTGTACTGCATATGCCTGAGTTTCTGGGTATTTCTTTTTCCTCCATTCTTCAACCTCTCCTCAACAACTGATTCCTCTAGCTAGTTGTCCATTCAACAGTTGGCTCCTCTTCACCGGCCATTCACCACCTGCTCAATTCACCCTACCGTGGACCTACCTCTCCTCTTTCCTCTTGAGTGTTTCTGGAGCTGGTCTTAGGGAGTGGAAAATAGCTTCTAAAATGTGATAATTAAATTCACCAGAAAAACAATAGCAAGTTAAACTACAGCTTACTATTTAATGCCAAAACATTTGCTTAATTTGGTAGATATGTATGGTTCCAGTCTTCATTTGCTATTTTAAACAACATGTGTACAATGGTAGCACATATGTAATAGGAGTAATCAAACACTTTTAAATTGGTTTTAAAGACTACTTAATGAGCTGGACACTGGTAATAAGACAAAGATATTTTGGTTAGGTAGATCATGGGCCTGTGGGAAAATCTACTGATATTAATCTGCTGAATTTATGTATTAATAAAACTACTCCTAATGATATACTGCTATGCTCATAGTGCAGTACACAACCCTCACCAGGGAATGTTCTCCTTGTAGTAGAAGGCAAGCAACACAGAAAATCACAACTTGATAATATGACTAGAATAAGAGACTGTGGATTGCTCAGTCCTACATAATATGTCTATATCATATTCTTCTGATCATGTTTCAGAGATCTATGCACAAGAGGGAAAAAGTTGTCAGAGCCAGAGGTGGTAGATAATTTCAAGGAAACAGTGTTTTTCATATATAAAAGGAAAAGCATGGATAAACTCACAAAGACTATGACACCAAACACAATACTGTCTCAATTCTAAGATAGACAAAATCCAAGTATGGAGGAAGGTAAGTGGGTACAAAATTCCACTGCTGGCCAAGGAGCTATTTGTATTTGATTACCACAAGGAGGATACGTTTTTAAAATGTTATGTTCCTTATTAGGGCAACCAAAGTAGCATAATTAATGCTGTATTCCAAGGATTATTTAGTCAAAATAAACTTAACCCCGTATTTTTGTTGAAGGGGGGCAAGGGAGGGAGGGATTTGGATGCATAGGGAGGTGAAATAGGATCCAAAAGTAGTTGAGGATTTGCATAACATCTTCAAAAAGATGTTTGACATTCTCAAATTATTAAAAGAAGCAAAAATGTAAGTATTGAACAACTTGTCAAACTGGAGAGCTGTATAAGGAAGAATGAAGTTTGAGCCATATCAGTCATGCAGCACAAAATACAACAGCAAATGGATCAAGGGCTAATAAAGAAGACAAGAAACCCGAAATCTCATAGAATATGAAGTAGAAAACATACTTGAACTCATTAACACAGGAAGAAATTTTGAAAAGAACATTAACAATACAGACAATATGCAGAATAACAATTAATAAATGGGACCACATGAAGCAAAAATGCTTCTTCATAGAAGAGTATACCATCATTCCAGGAAAGTAGCAGCCAATAGAATGGAAAAATATTTACTAATTATACATCTGATATTATATTTGTATCTAGAGTATACAAAGTGCTACAAAGGCTCTGATAATCAAGAAAATTAATAAAAACATGAACAAAATGTTTGAAAACTAAGCATACTTCTTGGGAGATAAAAGATAAAGGGCCACAAAATATTAAAAAATATAATCCAGTAGGGAAATTCAAGTTAAATCTACTTTTATATTTTATCTTAACCACGTCAATATGTCCAACATAAACAAACAATAAATGACAGCACTAGCTGAGGGTTAACACTCATTCATTTCTCCTAGGAGTGACAACTGTTACAGCCATTATGGAGATCAGTATAACCATGGAAACTTTTAGTTCCGCAAAAAGCTGAAAAATCTCTAGGAGTGGTGGCACACAACTTTAATTCCAGTATTTGGAAAGCAGAGGCAGTGGGAACACAGTGAGTCTGAGGCCAATATAATCTATATAGTGAGTGTCATGCCAGCCAAGGCTGCATAGTGAGACCCGTATATCACAAAACAAACAAACAAACAAACAAAGAGATGTAAATAGATTTACTGTCTTGGTTTTCAGTATCAAGCCAGAATTTGTTCCCACTGAGGTGTCCGTAAATCCAGTTATACAGCTTCTGGTCAATATCTGATATGAATAACTTTAGTACACTTTTAGGGATATCTTGTCATGTTGTTCTTTGTTTTGGTACATATACATCACAGTTGGATGGAATAATTGGTTGTTTCCATCCCTTGGTAGCTGACAGATCATTTTCTGGAACAATGAAAGATAGATGGAAGTAAGGAGGGCTTCATGATATCTGAAAATTCTAATTTTATGAAGTAGTTCTTTAATAAACACACTCATGAACATGGTTTGGTAATTCTTAAATTTTGTGAATTATATAAAACAAAGCTATTTTACAAATTTTAAGTGAAATTTTAAACATTTTAAGAATGAATAACATAGAAATTATTCACATATTTTCAGAACTCCAGTACAAATATAGGAAGAGGACTGTAGGTAGTTAGGGAGATAAATGAACATAAAATCCAATAGAATAAAAATATATTTGTAAGAATGTTCTCCCTTTAATTCTATAATGGGATTTGGATCCAGAACAGATGGCATAATCTCAAACCTGTCTGTATTTTATTTTATTCCCTACATTTTAAGACAAAATTTATTATGCATATTAAGGTTTAAAATCTAATACTAGAAGATACTGATATAGGCAAGAAGCATATCCTATAACCTACACTATTGAGACTAATCCACAACATGTTATGTTTTTATACTTTTATGTTGCACATTATATGTATTTCCATTGGTATATATCTGCTTATATAAGATGTCTATTTTTGAAAAATGTCTAGCAATATCAGAATGAATACAATAATCTTAGTGTTACAAGAACTTTAACTTTCGTGAAGTACTTTATACTATTTTTTTAAACTTTTAATGGTGTTGTGTTTCACAAACACATTTCCATGCAATCACACTTTGAATCAGTTTAATTCATTTTCATCTCACTTGCTCCTGTTAGCTCTCTTTATTGCTTTGGACAGTTTTACTTTAACTTTCAAGTCATAATTATAGAAAAACAAGGCAAAATATGTGATATTTGTCTTTTTGAAACTGGCGCAGATATCTGCCTAATCCATTTATTCACTCCTAAGTAAATTCATGACTCCCTTGTCTGAACTAGAAGCTTATCATTGAGAAAAGAAAGGGAGAAAAGAAGGGAATAAAGACAGGAGTTTTCAATTTAAATTTAAAACAAACATCTAATAATCATACTGTTAAAAATAATTACATTGTATCTATCTAATTTAAGTGAGTTTTGTGGGAGAGTTTACTCCTCTCCTTCCCTTGATATTTCCATAAAACAAAGATGTGCACTGTATCTCACAGGATAAACTATTTTTCTTCTTTTTTTGTCCTTTATTAATTTATTCTTGTTACATCTCAATGGTTATCCCCTCCCTTGTATCCTCCCATTCTTCCCTCCCTCCCATTTTCCCCTTATTCCCCTCCCCTATGACTGTTCCTGAGGGGGATTACCTCCCCCTGTATATGCTCATAGGGTATCAAGTCTCTTCTTTGTAACCTGCTGTCCTTCCTCTGAGACTTTATTATCCATGCAGTATAAATGAAGCCTATCTATTTATTGCATAAATTCAAATATATATTTGATACATGAAACAACATAAAAATTATTTGAGAATCATAATTACAAGAAAGTCTGTTTTCATGTTTTCCAGTAGCTCATTTTTCAAGTGACAATGAGCATTGAGAAAGAAGGATTCAATTTTAATAATAGTTTATCCTGACCTAGTAGATAGGCTTCATTTATACTACATGGATAATAAAGTCTGTCTCATTTTTCCTTTTACTTTTAAAATAACAGAGTTGTAATCAGTTTCCACTGATAAATATAAATTACTTATGTTTCTTTAAGAAAATTAGGGCTTGAAAATATATAAAAGAAAAACTGCAGCAAGGAATAGACAAGTCTTTAACAAGTCTATAGAAAACAAATTGTATCAAGTATGCACAGTTGTCACCAGCAAGCTACATACTATGCCACAAAATAAATTATTACATATTTAAAATGTTGAAGTCATTCAAACTCATCTTCTAGTTAAAATTAGATCAAATTAAAAATCAAAAGAAAAAATAAAATTGGAATATACAATTTGTGGAATTATATGTGGAAACACATTGATCTATTAAAAGGAAATTAGTGAATAGGGAAACCACAAGGGATATTAGGAAATATCTTGAGAAAAATGAAATTAAATTGCAACATTCAAAGCCTTTCCTCTCCAACTTTCTTTGGTAATGGTGTTTCATCATAGAAATGATATTCATAATATATGAGTCTAAAACATATTCCACTGTATTAAAATAAAATAAAATATAGAAGGATAAAACAGTCAAATATGTGAATATGCAACTCATATATTTTAAGAAATAGTTGAATAATCACATGAATTATGAGTTATTAATATATAGGTATGTAGGTAATTTCTTCAACTCAATGACCCAATTTTTAATTTCCAATAATCTGCATGATTTTTTCTTATGATAAACATATGCCCACTAATTGGAATACAAGATAAGTCAGTCTCAGCAACATAAGAATGGAATTTCATATAATGCAGATATTTCATAGCTGAGAAAATATTCACAGTAATTGACAACAGACTCAACAGGACATACTTGTGAAACCCAGTTAATAACAGCACTATTCAAAATAATTAAATGGAAGAAATAATCCATGTTCTTGGAAGATGATTAGGTAATCAAAATATAGTGCTTTCATCTTATACAGTCTGCTATAAAGTATATTAGACTGGAAATATATAGATTGTAAAAAGTTATTGCTGATAGTTCTGGAGTGCAAAATTCTGGGGTTGTTTTTATTTCCACAGATGTGAGGATGAGCTGAGCACCATATGCATGCTGCATCAATATATTGCTTGTGATGAGCCCTGAGTGTCTCTTTCTCTGTTTTAGCTATACCTAAGCCTAGGTCTGGAAGGTTCTAACTCAATACAATCTAATCTTCTGAAAGCCTAGACATTGAAGTCTTCAGCTTCCAGACTCCATCTGCTAACCTAGATATAGAATGATTTCATTCTCCGAGAATTACTGCTGAATCAGTTCATGCTCTTCAGTTTGTTTGTTTGTTTTCTGAACTTTGGCTGCCTGGTTTAACTCAGCTATTTGGGCTCAAACTCTTCTACAAGTTGACTTGTTCAAACTGGCTTTTATTTTCTCTAAATGTTGAGAAATTCCAGGCTTAATTAGAGTCCTGTGTGGGACAGTCTGAAATGCTGGTGCAATTGGGATTGGAAGCATACTTTGACGGTTTTCTGGGAGCTGCCTTGTTTTGGTGAGAAACAACAATTGAAACACTTGGTGCTGGAACATGAAGGATGCTATTCCTAGCTTGTTTAATAATTCCACCAATTTTATTTGGGCATCTATAAAGCTATTATTCATCCCAAATCAGCTGGAAGAAACCTTAGGAAAATGATGTCCAATTTACTTTAAGGGGGGGTCAGATAAGTTTTTGGTTGCTTCCTTGGGTTACAGAGGGTTATTTTCAATGGCAGTTGGTTATATGTTATTATTTGTCTTATTTAGAGGGAAAACAAGGGTGGACATAGGGATATCTCTCTTTTCCTTTATCTCTCATTCTTGGGTGTCATAGGGTTGAAAAGAAAGAAGAGGGAATATAGAAATATATAGGGAAGATAGAACAAGAAGTAGATTAGTGAATATACTCCTCAACTTAATGCCTCAATTGTGACTCACAAGGTTATTTTTAATTCACTGGAATTTAATTTTGGATATAGATGCAGAATAAGTTTAATTTTAGATACAATGGTAAAGAATTCAAATGTAAGATTATTCTTCATATACATTAGATATATTTCTACTCTAATATGAGGAATTATACCCATATAACTCAATTATATTACAAAGTTTAATTCCAATACTTTAAAAGTGCTATTGCACGATATTTAGGATAAATAATTTATAAAAGTTAATTGTTAGTTGACCAAATCATGGTCATGTCAATTACTAGTCTACTTTTATCACAAGAATATACATTTTAGGTACAATAGATGGATATAATTCTATAGAAAGATGAGGTAAAATAGTTAGAAAAGGTCTTCAAAAACCTCAGAGACATACAAAATAAGGCACTTAAAATGTTTTTTTATTATTTTAAAGATTCACTGAAAATGAGATAGGTTAACTCCTGATATCACCCAACCTGCCTTAAAGAGGATGATAAGCATCAAAGAAAAGCCTTATGGAGATGGCTTCAAATGTGGGAAACAAGGCACAAGGCAAAATTGCCCTCATTTCTACAACAGAGAGAATTCTGCATATGCATGCTTGGAAGCAGGCAGAGTCAACAGCCAAACTCTACCAAGACAGGGTAAGCAAATCCTTAATAGTTCTTGCTTCACAAATATGTCTATCAGATATATTGTATCAGAAGGCTGAAGATGAATGCTCCAACATTATAGAGAGTTTTGGGTGACCGCCTAAGTAGCAAACTGTCTCTCTCGCCTTCTCATTTGGAAAGCTGCTAACCAGCACTCCCAGTATACTCAGATAATCAACAATATTCCTTTTCAAGTCTCTGACGGGATTGAAGACTAGATAGTTTGATTTTTACAATTAAACTCAGTTGTTAGGGATTAAGATGTTTTTCGATCTAGACAGATGTTTAACGTTGATAATGACTAGATGTGATGGAGATTGATTTACATTCAGAATTTTAGACACACCAAGATAGGAAAGATGTTTTCTTCAAGGCTGTCAAATACAAATACTTAAAACACTAAGAATGTAACATTTATATAATTCCTGAATGTGTCATGGTTCTTCTTGCTATAGGTAGTTTATTATATATATATATATATATGTGTGTGTGTGTGTGTGTGTGTGTGTGTGTGTGTGTGTGTGTGTGTGTAATAATATAAATGTATATGTAAAAAATAAAAACATGTTTAATAAAACATTTTTTAAACTGGCTTTTCTTGACTCTCAGTGAATTTTTCTTCTTGGAAAAACTACCTCTGATGTCCATGATATGAACTGCACTGACTGTACAAACTGAAGGGAACTGATTGGAGTTGTGTGGACTCAACTGAAAAGCACTTAATAATATTGTACTGTATCCAGGAACTCCTCCTACT
Organism: Acomys minous; assembly: GCF_964271855.1. NCBI lineage: Eukaryota > Metazoa > Chordata > Mammalia > Rodentia > Muridae > Acomys > Acomys minous. The sequence continues at coordinate 59,936,544 of NC_140488.1, read as the reverse complement.
CTGTGTGCACTGCTCTTAAGTAGAATCTTCTACAATAGTTGGATATATCATATTTCTGCCTCATTCTGAAAAATCTTTCTCTGATTAGTCACTTTGTCTTTTCTTCAACTAGATGCATTTTGGTGGATTAATAGCATGTAATAAAGGCTTGTTTGTATTTCAACCATAGGTATTAAAAGTGTGTTGTGTCTATACTCCAGCCAGAGCCTCTAAAGGTGTGTATTTCAACTGGAAGGATTAAAGATGTGTACTAGAAGTGTGTCTATATTCCATTTGGATAAAACAGACCTTGGTCTGTGAAGATGATCCCTTGCCAGAGTAACCATGTTGCTAAATGAAAACTGTTCTACACTGGAGTCTATAAATTCAAAAATCAAAGCATTAAGATATTTGCTTCTAATGAGTCCATGATCTCTCCTTATACATGGTACATTTCCGAAGTAGCTTTATATGGTATTAAGCATAAACAGTTCCTTCATATGTTTTCCCCCCGAGGACATTAATTCATTCCATGAAATATTAGGTAGTCCTTATGACCTTGTAACCATCTTTACTCTAAAGTCTTTCTATTTTGTAAGCAGTGTGCATGGCAAAATATGAGCTGGTAGAATTCATGATGATCACTTTGGAAGCTTTATCCTGTACAGGGACATTGCAACTATTCAAGTTATGGCATTTACATGAATACTTCAGTGAATGGAGGTCAGAATAAGAATAGTGAGTTCCTCACTTGTGAGTAAGAATGTAGGAACCAAACAATTTGATGATTCTTATCTCAGAACTCTAAGAATCACCCTCTATATAAACCATATGATAGTGGTCTCTCTTCCTACCAAAAAGGGTGCACCATTGTGCACTCAAAAAGCCCATATTATGTGCTACTTGAAATTCCTAGTACACTTGTGAAAAACCATATCAAAATAGTTAAAGATAAGAATGGCTGCCAGCAAAGTTCATTTCTTTGTTTTTAATAGCTGAATAGTATTGCATTTTGTAAATGTACCACAGTTTCTTTATCCATTTTTGGTTGTGAGACAACTAGTTTCCAGATTCTATATATTATGAATAAAGCTGCTATGAACATAGTTGAGCAAGTGCCTGTTTTGTATGGTAGAACATCTTTTGGATATAATCTCAGGAGTGGTATAGCTGGGTCTCTAGGCAGAGCTATTCCAAAGTTTCTGAAAAAGCACCACACTGAATCCCAAAGTGATTTCTCAAAATTGCACTCCAACCAGAAATGAAAGACCGTACCCCTTTCTTCACATCCTTGACAGCATGTGCTGTGATATGAGTTTTATATATTAGCCATTCTGTGGGGTATAGGATGGAATCTCAGAGTCATTCTGATTTGCATTTCCATAATGGCTATGAACAATACTGTGCTGTGCTTTCGGGAAGGAGCCTAGTAGAGTAGTCCTCTTAGAGATTCCACCCAGCAGTGTCATGAAACAGACGCTGAGACTCACAGTGAAACATGAGGTGAACCATAGGGAATATAGTGGAAAAGTAGAGGGAATGATATGACAGAAGCTTCACAAGACTAACAGAGCCAACTGAACTGGGCAATGGATGGCCTGCTAAGACTAGGCACCACACAAGGACCTCGCATGGACTGGACCTAGGGCCCTACAAAAATGTAGCCAATGGGTAGCTCAAGTTTCATGTGGGTCATCTATTGATGGGAGAAGGGACTCTCCTGGCATGGACTTTCTTGCCCGGTTTTTATTCATTTTCTCTGGTGGGGCTGCCTTGCCAGGCCACAGGGGTAAAGAGCTTACTGAGTCAGGATGATATTTGATGAGCTTGGGTAGGTGAGGAGGATGCTTTCCTTCTCTGAAGAATTGTGGAAGTGGAAGGGAAAAGGGAGAGAAGATAGTACTGGAAGATGAGGAAGTATTGGGCTACCACCAGGATGTGAATTGTATACAACTGTCAAAAATAAAAGAATTGTTGACAGCAAGCAATAAAAAGAGTTGTGTGATTACAAATTGGTTGTCAATTAGGTAATGGAGTATAGAAGTTCCACAAAAGATCAAATAAGAACTACCATCAAATCTATAAGTCATATGGTATGTACAAATTCATCCATATTAATGAATTTGTCAACAGTAGACTGTATAAAACAGTGGTTAAATCAAATTATACTACCAGGTGATATTGATATTACATCTTTCTTAGTCTAAGTGTACTTGATATTCCTACAATAACAAAGCTGAATACTTATTAATTTTTTAGTGGAAAACTCCATCATTACATGGAGTATGTTTGCATAAATTGAAATTAAGTATGAGTCACAGTTCCATGATAAGAAATCAACTCATGTATTAAGCGAGAGATAAATGAATAAAGAAAATGCAGTACTCAGACATATTAAAATATGAATATTATTCTGTTACATAATGTACTCCTTTGTATGCAACAAATTTGATGGACCTGGAAAAACACACTAATAGAAATAAGTAGACAAAGTAAGTAAATAGTTTTATTTACTTGTGTAATCTGAAATTATCAAGTCATAGGAAAAGAGTACAATGCAATTAATAAGGATAGTGGTGGGAAAAAAGTAAGTGGTATACTAGAAAAATTACAATCTATAATTCACTCTATATTTTAGTTTGTGAGTGTAGATTTCAAATAATCCTCATAAAAAAACGAAGTAAATGACAATAAAAATTATTAACAATAAATAATCACTCTACCTTCTTTTTACATACACACCATATGTATGTATGTATGTATGTATATATATATATATATATATATATATATATATATATATATATATGTATGTATATATGTATGTGTGTGTAATATACATATTATTGTAGTAGTGCATATAAACATTTTGCCCCACGAAATTTTAGTTAAGATAAATAAAATGTCTTTGCAGTATTTTCAATTATTCTCTTGAGTAGTTTGTTATGCAAACAAGTTAAAAAATTACAAGCAGTACTTCCACAAAATATCTCAAATTTTAACCCAATTGAGCAAAAGTGTTTTACATTTTATAACAAGTATACTTCTTTCAACCCAAATGTTCTTTACTTCTCTTGGACTATTTGAGAATAATAGTTATGTGAGCTTTATTAAGTATGAACCTCTGAAAAGTTACAGGGTCTACACGTCACCCAATCCCAAAGCAGCTAACCTAGATTTATATATTTGTTACTTTAACACACATTTTTTCTTTATAAATTTCTATCTCTTTTTTGAGTAAGCTACTAAAACAAAATAATTTGGATTGAGGAATTTATACATAAAAGTTCATTCTCCTTATTTTGGGATGAAGGAAAGTACAAGACCAAGGTATTGGTAGATGCTGTATTTGAAAATGTATATTTCTTATGGGTAACACTTCCTGTTCATTTCAGCATGGTGTATGAGATGGGACAGGCTCCTTTAGTTACTTTTAAATTATTATATATTGCATTTAAATTATAAAACCCTCATGGATATGAACTTCCAAAGTACTCACCTCCTAATGTCACTACATAAAGGATTATTTTCATTATGAATTAACGGAGAGACGAACATTAACCCACATTAGATGATGCAAAGGCCGGGATGAAATAGAACTTTAGAAAAAATTTAGTACAACCATGATAAAATTTTAAGAAGTATTCTAAAGTAAACCGACAAAATGTTATACATAATATAATTGTATTTATGTCAGAAATCTCAATCAGAAAAATTCACAAATTAGTAATTAGTATCAGAGGAAAGGCAATATCTTTCAATGTCATTGATGCTCATTTGTTATTTATTTCCTGTTTTTATTGAAATATAGGTTTCTTGCATTTTATCACAATTTTTAAATAACCGAAGAAAAGGGCTAACATAAAAACTAATTTTGTAAGCTCTATATATAGATCAACAAACAATTCTAAACAGCAGCATTACTCCTGTGAAATCTATAAGGAAATTGAGGATCTGAAAAATTAGGACAGCTTGCTAAAGATCTCTTCATTAACTGGTAAATATGTAATTCAATCATAATTTTTCCCCAATGACTATATCAATATAACTATAAAGCAACTTTCTCTATATTTTTAATACATTTTCTATATAATACAAAGGCAGTCTGTTGATTAATATATTCAGGTCATATGATGCTAGTTTTTCATTCTAGATTCAGTAGTTTGTTAACTATATTACTTTAGATAATTAACTCCATAAATGTCAGTTTCTTCAAATAAGAATTCATACCTCAAAGTTTAATTATATGAGTCTATCTTGTAGAGATGCAACATTTAGTATATGTTCTTCAGTATTTCCACTTAACTTTAAAAGTCTTGTCAACACACAAATTCATAACTTAAAGTTGATCTTAAAATGAACCAAGTTTGAAAATTTCTAAACAAAGCTATATATGTATAGATAAGTTGGAGCATAATAAAGTGCAACTAATTTTTTATAACTATCAAATAGTTTTTCTATGACTCATAGTATATAATCAGGCTTAAAGTTGATTTATTATAGATGAATAGCAATTAAAATGATAATTTAATCTGGGGCATGTACTCCCTGTTAACTTGTGCATTCTAATGAAACTTCAAGCTTTAATAAACATTTCCTTATGCATTTATATTTAGAACAAGATGATTAATACATATTTATCCATGATAGCATAAAATCTATATTTGTTATTTATTAATGATGCTATTTTATATTAGTCAAATTTCAGTTCCAGAAGCAAGGAGCAATTCAGTTATTCTTTTTTTAATAACACATTTTTATTGAAAAATAAAATAATTCATATTACATTTCATTTTCTATCCCATCCCATGCATCCTCCCATTCCTCCCTCCCTCCCACTTTCACTCCAATCCCCCTTCCCTATGACTGTGGCTGTGAGGGACCTCTTCCCCCTGAATATGGTGCTAGGGTATCGAGTCTCTTCTTGATAGTCCGCTATCCTTCCTCCGAGTGTCATTGGGCCTCCCCAACAAAGGGGCATGGCCAAATATGGGGCACCAGTGATCCTGTGAGAGTCAGTCTCCAGTATCCACTTAACTGTGGAGAATGTTCTGTCCCTTGGCTATATCTGGGTAGGGGTTTGATGATGACTGCACCTTTTGTCCTTGGTTGGTGCCTTAGATCAAGCAGAATCCCCGGGCTCAGATATACCCATTATAATGTTCCTCTTGTAGGTTTCTAGGACCCTCTGGATCCACCTACTTGCCTATCCCCTATATTTTTCTCACCTAGAGTCTCAATAGGATTTTTTCACCTCTATCACAGTTTACTGGTAGGTGCAGACTTTCATTGGATCTGTCCCTTGGGCTACTGTCCAGTTATAAGTTATATACCATTTGAGTCTTTCTGCTTCTGGGTTAGCTCACTCATTATGATCATTTCTAGTTCAATCCATTTGATCACAAATTTTGGGAATTCCTTGTCATTAATAGCTGAGTAGTATTCCATAGTGTAAATGTACCACAGTTTCTTTATCCATTCTTCTACTGAGGAGCACTTAGGCTGTTTCCATGTTCTGGTGATTATGAACAAGGCTGCTATGAACATGGTTGAGCAAATTTTCTTGTTATGTGCTGGAGCATCTTCTGGGTGTATTCCTAGGAGTGGAATAGTTGGGTCTTGAGGTAGCCCTATTCCCATTTTTCTGAGATAGCACCAGATAGATTTCTAAAGTGGCTTTACTAGTTTGCATTCCCACCAGCAATGAAGGAGTGTTCCTCTCTCTCCACATCCTCGCCAACATATGGTGTCACTTGAATATTTGATTTTAGCCATTCTGATGGGTGTAAGATGAAATCTCAGAGTTGTTTTGATTTGCATTTCTCTGACGACTAGAGATGTTGAGCATTTCTTTAAGTGTGTCTCAGCCATTTGATATTCCTCTGTTGAGAATTCTCTGTTTAATTCTGAGCCCCATTTCTCAATTGGGTTATTTGGTTTGGTGGCTTTTAATTTCTTGAGTTCTTTATAAAGTTTGGATATTAGACCTTTGTCAGATGCAGGGTTGGTGAAGATTATTTCCCAGTTTGTAGGTTGTCACTTTGTTCCTTTGACAGTGTCTCCTGCATTACAGAAGTTTCTCAGCCTCATGAGGTCCCATTTATTAATTGTTGACCTTAAGGCCTGGGCTGTTGGTTTTCTGTTCAGGAAGTTGTATCCTGTGCCAATGTGTTCCAAGCTCTTCCCCACTTTTTCTTCTAACTGATTTAGTGTCTCTGGTTTTATATTGAGGTCTTTAATCCATTTGGATTTTAGTTTTGTGTATGGTGAGAAGTATGGATCCAATTGCATTTTTCTACATGTAGAAATCCAGTTAGACCAGCACCATTTGTTGAAGATGCTATCCTTTTCCATTGAATAGATTTGGCTTCTTTGTCAAAAATCAGGTGACTATATGTGTGTGGATTCATATCTGGGTCTTCAATTCGATTCCATTGATCAACCAGCCTATTGCTATGCCAGTACATGCTGTTTTAAGTACTATTGCTCTATAGTACAGCTTCAGATCAGGTATGGAGATTCCTCCTGAGGATCTTTTATTGTATAAGATTGTTTTAGCCATTCTGGGTTTTTTGTTCTTCCACATAAAGTTGAGAATTTACCTTTCAATGTCTTTAAAAAATTGTGTAGGTATTTTGATAGGGATTGCACTGAATCTGTAAATTGCTTTTGGTAAAATGGCCGTTTTTACTATGTTGATTCTCCCGATCCACAAACAAAGGAGATCCCTCCATCTTCTCAAGTCACCTTCAATCTCTTTCTTTAGAGATTTAAAGTTTTTTTCAAACAAGTCTTTCATTTGTTTGGTTAGAGTTCCTCCTAGATATTTTAAATTGCTTGTGGCTAATGTGAAGGGTGTAGATTTTCTAATTTCTTCCTCTGTATATAGGAAGGCTACTGAGTTTTTTGAGTTAATTTTGTACCCATCCAGTTTGCTGAACGTGCTTATCAACTGGAGGAGTTCTCTGGTGGAATTTTGGGGGTCACTTATGTACACTATCATATCATCAGCAAATAGGGATAGTTTGATTTCTTTCTTTCCCATTTGAATCCCCTTGATCTCGTTATGTTGTCTTATTGCTCTGGCTAGGACTTCAAGAACTATATTGAAAAGATATGGAGAAAGTGGGCAGCCTTATCTGGTCCCTGATTTTAGAGGAATTTCCTTGAGTATCTATTCATTTAATTTGATGTTGGCTATTGGCTTGCTGTATATTGCCTTTATTATGTTTAGGAATGTACCTTGTATCCCCGATCTCTCCAACACTTTAAACATGAATGGGTGTTGGATTTTATCAAATGCTTTTTCTGCATCTAAGGAGATGATCATGTGTTTTTTTTCTTTAGTTTGTTTATATGGTGGATTACATTGATGGATTTCCGTATATTAAATCATCCCTGCATTCTTGGAATGAAGCCTACCTAGTCATGATGAATGATAGCTTTGATATGTTCTTGTATTCATTTTGCGAGTATTTTATTGAGTATCTTTGTGTCTATGTTCATTAGAGAAATTGGTCTGAAGTTCTCCTTTTTTCTTCGGTCTTTGTGAGGTTTAGGTATCAACATGACTGTGGCCTCATAGAAAGAATTTGGTAATGTTCCATCCAATTCTATCTTTTGGAGTAGCTTGAAGAGTATCGGTATTAGCTCCTTTTTGAAGGTCTGATAGAATTCTGCACTGAAACCATCTGGCCTTGGGCTTTTTTTGGTTGGGAGACTATCAATGATTGCTTCTATTTCTATAGGAGAAATAGGCCTAATTAAGTTGTTTATCTGCTCTTGATTCAATTTTGGCAAGTGGAATCTATCAAGAAAAATGTCCATTTCCCTTAGATTTTCAAATTTTGTAGCATATATGCCTTTAAAGTAGGATCTTATGATTCTTTGTATTTCTTCAGTGAGAGATCAGTACCAGAAACTGCTAGCAGGATGGCAGCTAATGTGGATTGTGGATGGTGCCTGTATTCAGCTCTGCTTGTATGCTCTGAATCACAGATGGACCAGGTTGGTAAGCAGCTAGGGGGCTAAGAGAGATTGGAACCCAATGCTGCTCACATATTCCACAGGCCTTTTTGAGATGGCAGGGCTCTGCATATCTGCTCTCTGACTCAGCTGGCCTAGGCCACTAAGCAGCTGGGAGTAGTAGGCTGAGAGAGATTAGAGCCTAAAGGTGCTTTGGTGTCCTACACTCTTTCTTGCGATGGCAGCTAATGTGTATAGTGTCTGGTGCCAGGACTCAGCTCTGTCTGAACGCTCCCTGGCCTGGATCTGGCAAGTAGCAGACAGGCGGTGAGAACCCAAAACTGCATGGTTGTCTAACAGTCTTTCTTAAGATGGAAGCAAATATGGCTTGTCTCCTGGGGTTTTACTGTGGGATATCTGGGTGGCCAGGGACAAGACCCATACATGCTCCATACAGTGAGTATCCCTATCACTTGGGCACCAGCAGCACAGATGCTTTATAGATCTCAGTAGGTCACTGTGCGGTTCTGGTTGTCCTGATGATTACAAATGGTATGTGATTGGCACCACCATCATGGATCTTGACCCCAGTTATTCTTAAAAAGCAAAGTTCTAAAAACTAGGATCTTGTTATTTTCAAAACTTCCACGGTTCTTAAAGCATATAGTTTACAAAAATAATTCCAAAAACTGAGTACAAAGTGTCTCTTTGAGAGAGCTACTAACTCAAATGCAATCGTGTAAATGGTAAGTCAGGAAGCTGTAGTTTGAATCATTAGTTCCATGCTAGTGCTAATTTAACACTAATTTAGAAATTATATAGCTGTTTTTACCAACCATTATCTCCTCTTAAAAGCTGAAGCTATTGGCTATAAAATGGGTTACAGAAACACAAACACACACAACACGAGGATACATATGCTAAACTGTGTGCACACACATTAGCACTTTCAAAATTTAAATGGCAGCAGCAATGGCCGAATAAACATAAAAAATTTCCATGGAAAAATTTTCCACTGCTAAATATACAGAAAACAGATATGGCCTGCTTCTAATTTTATACCTTTAGCTTCATGATGGTATAGAAACATTATCTTTAGCTATGCAGGTTAAGTATGCTGTAGTTAGTGCAAATGTTTATTAAGACCAGTTTCGTCAGGTCCAAAGATTATACTTGAAAATATTTTGCCTGTTTTGGCATCAGTCATTATTCAAAGTTCAAAGAAAATCTGTATTTTGCAATCACATAGTTAATCATTTCTGTCAGTTCTCACAGAGTTTGTTAAAGACAAAGGTTGCTTTACTGACTAAGGTTTACCTAAAATTTTATATACTATTTTCACTTACTTATTTTTCTGTAATAAGCCATCATTAAGCTTAGTGTTTTGATACAATAGTCACATATCATGTGTAATGACTGGACATACAGAAATGAGTCATTGTCTTTTTGGAACTACCTATCTTCACTATGTCAGTATGGTTAGAAAATACACTATCTATAATAAGGACATTATATTTGTGGGACAACAAATGTAACCAAGAACACTGACATTCTCACTTCACATGTGTGAAATATTTTGCTTATTACAATGTCCCAGGGTGAAAAGAGTATAAATTTTGATGACCTCTAAAGCATATGTTAAAAAATGGCAGAGAGTCATTTCATAAAAATTTTGGCAAATTAATCAATAAAGCTAAAATTATTTTAAGAGAATAAATAATTTCATTCCTGTTCTTGATACAAATGATACCAATGACATAATACTTAAGGAAAAATGCAGACCCTACTGTTCAGCAATAAAAATATCAGTATCACATGGGGAAAAGTTTCAGTACTGGGATGGGAGAAATTTATTGCTATCTTTAATGTTTTTTTATTGAAATTATTGAATGACTTTTATGATTCAGTATTATTTATAGAGTTGTAAGTGTCAATGTTTTGCTCTGGCAAACATACCAATCCAGGCTTGTCACCTGCCTTCAATAAGACAACTAAACAAACACGAGAGTAAAACAGTCAATTTTGCCATATTGGAAACAGTGACAAAGAGATCCAATGACTTCTCCTGCTAAGTTACTTTTCTTCCACTGCAATAAAACATCATGACCAAGAGAATTTATAAAAGAAAATGTTTAATTTGAGGCTCATGGGTTCAGAGTGTTAGAATCCATAATGAAAAAACAAAGGCATTTTGGCAGGAATTGAGACCTCACTACTTGATCTATAAGTTAGAAGCAGAGAGACAGAAACATTGGGTATGGTAAAGTCTTTTGAAACCTCAAAGCCTGCCCCAGTGACACACTTCCCCCAAAAGCTATACTTCCTAATGTTTGCTAAACTGTACTTAATAGGAACCAAATATTCAAACATATGATTTTATGGCAGTGAATTCTCATTCAAATGTCCTGCTTTCCAATTTAATCTACAGGGTCCTGACATGAAGCTTATGTGTAAATAGGAGGCAGGAAATATGCAGAATTTAACAGTCAGATTAATATATGGTCCCAACACGTTACTACTGTCTTAGTCTCAATTTCAATTAAAAGTTCATCTTATAATTTGCAAGATTTTCTCAGGGAAAAAACTTCTTCCTATGGTTTACTCCCAAGCTTCATGTTTTATTTTTGCTAGTGTATGGTTCTTAGTTAAATTCTAATCACTTGACACTCCATTAGTTTAAAAGCTGGTGGCCAAAGGCAAGGACACAATAATCTCTATAGCAGATTGCCATTTATGCTATGAACATTACAATGGCCTCACATTTCTTTTTTGAAATTTCACTTTAATGAAAATGTTGATGTCCATGTACATGAGTGCTCAAAATAACAGATTAAAAGGTAGTTAATTTGGCCTCAGACCAGTTCTATATTGAGAAATTGGTAAGAACAAATAAGTTATTGTAAAGTTTTACTATATTTGCTCAAATATACTGTTGAAAATATTACCTACTGCAATAATGGGACTAATTTTTAGGGTTCTTTAGCATAAGAAACTTTAAATAAGTTGAAAATTTCTATATCTTATACCAAATTCAATTTTACACTTACTTTATTTTTATATAGCTTTTAATATTTTGTTTGTCATTCTCATAAAGAATATGTGATAGTTGTCTATTACCTCTCATTCTGTTTAATTATCCTATATATATAATAGATAATATGTAATCTATAAATATATAATAAGTGCATCAATCATCTATCTATTTATCTATCATAAATCTATCTATCTATCTTTCTATACAAGTGATAGAGGCATGTGCCATGGTACACATGTGGAGATTACAAAACAATATGGGAGAATTTATTCTTTCTTTTAACCATGTGAATCTGAGGCCTCAAACTCAGACTTTAGGGCATGGTAGCAAGGGCTTTTACCTTCTGAACCATCTTTGTAGCATATAAGTTTTTTTTTATATCAAGAACCATGAGTCAGTATCTTCTAGAAATTTCTACTCACTATTGTATAGTTTAACTCCTCACCTGGATATAATTTATGTAGTGATGTAAAGGATTTTAATCCATGAGAAAAACCGATGAATATTTGTCATACAGAAAATGTATTCAGTCTTTGAAATTGTATTATATACAAAATAACCTAATACATGAGAAACATTTTAAGTACAGTGTTAAACCTACAAATAAACCACTTTTTGTGAATTAAAGAAAATGACAAATTTATTTATTTTTTTATTTTTTTCTCCTTTATTAATTTATTCTTGTTACATCTCAATGGTTATCCCATCCCTTGTATCCTCCTATTCTTCCCTCCCTCCCATTTTCCCCTTATTTCCCTCCCCTATGACTGTTCCTGAGGGGGGGATTACCTCCCCCTGTATATGTTCATAGGGTATCAAATCTCTTCTTGATAACCTGCTGTCCTTTCTCTGAGTGCCACCAGATCTTCCCCTCCAGGGGACATGGTCAAAGGTGAGGCACCAGAGTAAGTGAGAATGTAATATCCCACTCTCCACTCTACTGTGGAGAGTGTTCTGTCCATTGGCTAGATCTGGGTAGGGGTTTAAGGTTTACCGCCTGTATTGTCTTTAGCTGGTGCCTTAGTTTGAGCGGGACCCCTGTGCCCAAATCTGCCTATCATAATGTTCTACTTGTAGGCTACTAGGACCCTCTGGATCCTTCTACTTTGCCATTCTCCCATGCTTCTCTCCTAAACAGTGAATTCTCAACAGAGGAATATCAAATGGCTGAGAAACACTTAAAGAAATGCTCAACCTCCTTAATCAGCAGGGAAATGCAAATCAAAACAACTCTGAGATTCCATCTTACACCCATCAGAATGGCTAAGATCAAAAATTCAAGCGACACCACATGCTGGCGAGGATGTGGGGAGAGAGGAACACTCCTTCATTGCTGGTGGGAATGCAAACTAGTACAACCACTTTGGAAATCTATCTGGTGCTATCTCAGAATAATGGGAATAGGGCTTCCTCAAGACCCAGCTATTCCATTCCTTGGAATATACCCAGAAGATGCTCCAGCACACAACAAGAAAATTTGCACAACCATGTTCATAGCAGCCTTATTCATAACAGCCAGATCATGGAAGCAGCCTAAGTGTCCCTCAGTAGAAGAATGGATAAAGAAACTGTGGTACATATACACTATGGAATATTACACAGCTATTAAAAAGAAGGAATTCCTGAAATTTGTGGATAAATGGATTGAGCTAGAAATGATCATAATGAGTGAGTTAACCCAGAAGCAGAAAGACTCAAATGGTATATACTCACTTATATCTGCATACTAGCCCAAGGGGCATGTCCCAGGAAAGCCTTCACTTACCAGGAAACTGAGACAGAGGGGAGGACATTCTAGTGGGACTCTAGAAAATGACAAATTTATATGATCTTAAATGAAGAAGAACATTTTTTAAAGAATAGGACCAATAGTTATAATTGTATATGATGAATGGGGAACTGAAATCTGTGGGTGAATAAGGTCTGTATTGACAAAAATGTTCAAATACAAATTGTGACTTAAAATCACAATCAAAAACCATAATTGAAACAGTGAAGATCAATGTAATTTAGGATTTATTTTGGAGATAGGTGAGTGACCTAATGTTACAGAATGAATGGGGAATAAAATATATCAGATAATATCAGATAAATAGTAGCAGAAAATTACTTATAAAAAGTACACTGGACTAGAGGATGTGAATAATTTACTATTACAGTAACTTTTTCATTGAAATAAACTTGGGATAATCAGTATTTTTAATATAGAAATGATAAAAATAACCTGGGTATGGTGAACATATTAATCCTAGAACACAGGGAGGCAGAAGCAGGCAAATGAATGTGAGTTTGAGTCCAACATGTTCTACAAACAGAGTGTAGGATAACCAAGGTGCACCAAGAACCTTGCTTCCAAAAATAAATGATAAAATAAAAAGTTGTGTTATGATATTGATATTTTATGGACAAGACCATCAAGAACTGATAGGTTAAAATAATAACACTTCCTTTATATAATCTAATGTTTTAATTTTTACATTTTCAAGATTCTTAGCATATGTATGCCTATGAATTTCATAAGCTAAGTGCATGAATACAAATGGATATGTAGATAGAGGATAACTGGAAGTTGATGAAGAGATAGATGTAGGTGATAGCCAGAAGATGAAGATTACCTATAGGTACATGAACAAAGTCAATGTAAGTTACCTACAACAACAATAAAAATTCATTCAAAGAATTCAAAGACTGCAGTGGCGTTAGTCACAAATAATGTTATTTAGGATACATAACAAATTTAATATATGTATATTAGTTGTTGGATTTTAACTTTAATGATGCAAGTACTAATAAAATATGTTTATTTTGTATAATCATTGTATATGTCTTCAGAATTAAAGAAAAATGTAGTTTATTCACTTGTTCATATTGTATGACTAAGAATAAATGTAAAGATTTGTTTTTTCACCTTCACCATTAAAAATTTCCAAATGCTCATCAAATGAAAGAAAGGTCAATGAGGTAAGGAAGTTTGTTTGCTTTTAAATTTATTTCTTCTTGAATGTCACTGTATCCTAGTTCTTACAAAACTCCAAATTACAAATAGATTAAAAGAGTTAAATTTAAAGAATATACAACCTTGCCTCCAGTATCTATTCTTTCTATTGAGAAAAACAAAGTACTCTTATAAAACCATTTAACTCTGATAATTAATTATTGGTACATTTGTTGCTTCAATAGTAATATTAAATCTTAAAGTTCTTAATATATACTGAGAAACTAGTTACAAATGAGAAGCACTGGCTTACCTAGAGGCTAATTAATTTAATTTGTATCTTGGTCTACAAACTTTCCTCATTTAACAGTTTAAACTCTTAATCAGAATATTTAATTATCAGAGAATGAGAAATGTATACAGTATATAACACATGCTTATTATGAAGTGGTGAAGATGTAAATGAAAGAATTGAATTTGTGAGTTTTTCATAAGAGTAACAAGACACTATGAAAGATATTACTGTGAATATGACATTTTAATGACCAGGAAAATCATTTTTCTGAAAATAAGTGATAGCAGCAAAATTTAAAAATCAAAAACAATTGATTCTCTGCTAACTTTATCAATTCTTGTCTTTGACATCTATATAGAGGACAGGGAAGAAAAGTTTGTTCTGTCTCCTTTCTTTTTCTCTTCTTGGCAAGTCCATTCTTGTATGGGCATTAGAGCTTACTTAGTGTGGAATCTAGTGTATACTGATCACCACTTGATACACTGAGCATGGTGGGCTGATTACTGAATTCTTGGACATTCTTTTGGTAGCATTGGTAGATAGTCATCATTGTATTAGCTGATACACATACTGAATGTGACTGTAATACATCTCATATAAAAGTATGGTATTGGATAATCAATTGTGGTGTATCTAGGCATGAAGTAGATAAGAAGCTTTTTGTTGTTGTTGCTGTTTGATATGTATAGACAGAAAATTTCTCAACTATATGAAAGAAAGGCTACATTGGATTATGGCAAAATAGAATCTAGGCCACTGACCCAATTTCCAAACTTAAGCCAGCTTTCAGATTCAAACACCCTTGAATTAAGGGAAATCCAGATTTCTCTGAGAAATGACCTTGAGAAAGACCTAAAAGTTTCACTGATAGCCTTTCTCTAGTCATTTCCAAAAGTACCCACAACTTTTTAAAATTTCTTACATTGTGGGAAAGTAAATAATAATACCTTCTGAGGTCCATTGCATACTTCTGAATTTACAGTGATTTTGGGAAACTCCAAAAACCATTGTTTCATTCCTGCTGAAATAGAGGCTTAAGGAGTTCAAGAGATTGAGTTTGCCTGAAGTCCAACTCATAGTAATTCCAGTGGGTCCCCCTAAAATCATCTCATTTTAATTTCTTCAGTCCCACTAAGTATAATTGATATCGATAGAATTAGAAATTGACAGAATTTCACATTGGTTCCATACCTATGACTAAGACTTGGAAAAGCTGATGGTAAGCCCTTAGAGGTGCATTTGCAAGGAAAAAATAATAAGTTATGGACTGTATTGCATCCATAGAAGAAATGGAAAAATTAATATTATCATAAAAATTTTGAAAGATTCAGAAATGTTGTTTCCTACAACATTACTCTTCAACATTTCTGTCTGGCTGGTGAAGAAGAAAACCTATGTATCAAGAAAAATGACAGTTGTCTATTAGAAACCTCAATCAGCCACCAGAAACCAGAAGTGTACCACCACAAAAAAAAAAAAAACCTGGAGACACAGATACACAAGAGAAGGATTTGAAGTCTAAGGTTATTAAAATGATAGAGTAATTATAGGAGGAAAATAAATCCCCCAAGCTAGAACATGAGTACACAAAGAAAGAGATGAAAGAATTGAACAAATCACTTAAATAAATTAGTGAAACATGAGAAACTAAAATCAAACAGGAGAAGAAAACTAACAGAAGGATTAAAGATCTAAAAATAGAGCTGGAAGCAATAAAGAAAAGACAACCCTGAAAATGGAAAACCTAGGGAAGGGAATTGAACTACAGACATAGGCATCACCAACAGAATACAGGAGATGATGGACAGAATCTCACATGTAGAATATATGACAGAAGAAATCAATAGAATAGTCAAAGAAAATGATACATCTTAAAAAGTTCCTGACACAGAATATCCAAGAAATCTGGGGATGTAAAGATCAAACATAGGAATAATAGGGGTGGAAGAAAAAGAAGACTCCCAGCTGCAAGAAGACACAAAAATATTTTCAACAAAAATCAAAGAAGAAAATTTCCCTAAACTAAAGAAAGATATGCCCATAAATATACAAAAATCCTACAAATCATCATATAGATTGTAACAGAAAAAAATTCTTCTAGCACATAATAATCAATACATCCAACATAGAGAACCATATAATAATTAAAACAATGAACATAGAGAACAAAGAAATAATATTAAAAGCTGCAAGATAAAAAGACCAAGTCACATATAAAGGAAAACCTATAAGAATCAACCCTGACTTCTCAGCAGAGACTATGAAAGCCAGAAGGGCCTGGGCAGATGCTATGTAGACAGTAAGAGACC
This sequence comes from Acomys minous, assembly GCF_964271855.1. NCBI lineage: Eukaryota > Metazoa > Chordata > Mammalia > Rodentia > Muridae > Acomys > Acomys minous. The sequence goes on along the minus strand of NC_140488.1, from coordinate 59,920,027 downwards.
ACAGATACCAACCCAGACTACTATACTCAGCAGAATTTTCAGTCACCATAGATAGAGAAAACAAGATATTCTATGATTAAACCATTATTAAAAAGTACCTATAGAAGATCCATTCTTATAGAAGACAATAGAAGAAAAATTCCAACCCAAGGAGGGTTACTTTACCCAGGAAAGCAAAGGAAATAAATAACCCTTATCTGCAAAAACAAAAGAAAGGAAGTTCACACATACTCTCTACCACTAACAACATCAAAAATAGGAACCAATAACAACTGGTTTTTAATATCATTCAACATCAATATCCTCAACTCTCTAATAAAAAGACACAGACTAACAGAATGAATATAAAAACAGGACCTATCATTCTGTAGCATACAAGAAACACACCTCAGAAATAAAATTAAATATTACTTAGAGTAAAGAGATAGAAAAAGTTATTCCAAGCAAACATTCCCATGGAACAAGCTGGAATAGCCATCCTAGTATCAAATAAAATACACTTTCAACCAAAACTAATCAAAAGAGATGAAGAAGGACACTTCATACTCATCAAAGGAGATATACACAAAGAGGACATCTCAGTCCTGAACACCAATAGCCCAAACACAGGAGAACATGTATATTCATCAAAGAAAAATTAATAAAGCTTAAATCACACATAGAATACCATACACTAATAGTGAGAAACTCAACACCCCATTCTTACCAATAGTTAGATCATCGAGGAAGAAACTAAATGGAAAAATAATGAAACTAATATATCATGAATCAAATGGACCTAACTGGTATATACAGATCTTTTAACCCAAATGCAAAAGAATAGAGCTGCTTCTCAACACTGCATGATACCTTCTCCAAAAGCAAGCAAAGAAAACCTCAACAGATACAAAATATTGAAATAACCCCTTATATCTCATCAGAAAACCATGGATTAAAGGTGGAAGTCAACAAGAACAGAAAGCAATCAAAGTCATGGAAACTGAACAACTCCCTTCTCAATGAAAACTAAAAACTTCTTAGAATTCAGTGAAAATGAAGGCAAGTATACCCAACCTTATGTGATACAATGAAAGGAGTGGTTAGATTAAGTTCTTAGCACTAAGTGCCTATATAAAGAAATTGGAGCGATTCCTTACTACCAATTTAACAACACACCTGAAAGCTCTAGAACAACAAGAACAACAACAAGAACAATGACAACAACAACAACAGATTCACCAAAGACATCTGGATGGCTGGAAATCATCAAACCCAGGGCTAAAACCAATAAATTAGAAACAAATTGAACAACTTAAAAAAACAACAAACTAAGAGCTCCTTTCTTGAGAAAATCAACAAGATAGAAAAACCCTTAGTCAAACTAACTAAAATGCAAAGGAATAGAAGGCTCCTCAACAGGTCTAGGCTGCTATGCTTGTTGTTCTACCACTTTAGTGATATGACTAAGTAGACATTATGGTAATTGAAGTGTCATTGGCAGATAAGGTTGCTGTTTGGAGCTTTTGTCAGATCTCTATAGTTGGATTTAAAAAAGCTTTGGAATTTTGGAGCAAGTCTCTAATATCATCTACAGAACACTAGTCAACCTTTGAAAGCCAGCTTTTGGCTTGCTATTGGACCTTAGTGGAAACTGAGCATTTGGCAATGGGCCAGTAAGTTACCATGTGACCTGAGCTGCCTATTGTGAGATGGTTGTTATCTGATTCACCATGTCATAAAGTAAGAAGTGTACATTAGCAATCAATTATCAAGTAGTAGTTGTGTTTATGTTATTGGGCCTAAATAGATCCTGGAGGTATAAGCAAGTTAAATGAAGTAGTTGCTTAAATTCCAGTGGGTCCTATTTCCATTATAATATTATCTGATGTTAATTATTTTCACTTTAGTCTCATGTGGTTTATGTTATGATAAGTTAACTGAGGAACAAAAATTTAGGTCCTGGTTTATTGATGCATCTGTATGTTAATGCAGACATGACACAGAATTGGACAGCCTCGGCATCACAACCAATTTCTGGGACATCCATGAAAAGTACTAGCAAAGGGCAGTCTTCACCATGGGCAGAACTTCACAATGTGTACATGGTCATACATTTTGTTTGGATAGAGGAATGGCCAAATTTTTGGTTATTTATTGACCCATAGCCTGTAACCAATTAATTAGGTAGATAGTGAGGGACCTGGAAAGAACATGATTATAAACTTTGTGAGAAAGATGTCTCTCAAAGGCATACATAGATAGTTCTTTCTAAATGAGTAGATGATGTGAAAATAATTGTGTTCCATATAAATGCTCATCAAAAATTGACAGCAGCAGAGAAGGAGTTTAATAAGTAGATAAAATTACCCATTCTTTAGACACTCAAACTCTTTCCCCAACCAGTCCTCTTATGCCAACACTAGAGACCAAGTATGAGACCCAAATATGATATGATTCCTCAGTGTGACCAGGCAGGAACCCAGTAGCAGGTTGAATACACTGGACCACTTCCTCTGTGTTTATCTTTACTAGAGTAAATACTTATTCTAAACATGGATTTGCCTCTTCTGCATCTAAGGTTTTTGCTAAAACAACCATCTATGGATTTACAGAGTGCCTTATCCACTGTAATAGTATTTCACACAGTATTAATTTTGAACAAGGAATGCACTTTACAACTAGGGAATGACAACTTGGGTCCCTTTATAATGTAATTCGTTAATCTTACAATGTAACCCACCATCCTGAAGCAGCTATCCTGATTAAAAAAAAAAAAAGATTGATCTTTTGAAGACACAGTTACAGAACCAAATTTCAGGATCCTGGAAGAATGACAAACCATTGTCTAGAAGGCAACATAGATTTTTGAATCACTGTCCAATATATGGGTTAGTTTCTTGCATACCTAAGGACCAAGCATTGGGGCGGTGTGTGAAAAAGAGAGTTGTTTCACTTACTATCACCTCTATTGATCCACTAGGAAAAATTTTCCTTCCTGTTTGATAGATCTAAAATACTGATGGCCTCAATGTTTTCATTCTAGAGAGGGGAGTAATCCTGCCAGGAGACACCACAAAAATTCCTTAGAACTAGAAGCTGAGAGTAACTTATGTCAATTATGGGATTCTGATGCCCTTAAGCCAATAGGAATAACAATTTATAGGTGGGGTATTTTTTTATTCCATCAAGGATAAATTGAATTGTTTATCCATAATGGAGGTATAAAAGATTATGTCTGGAGTCAGAGATCATTTGGGGCTTCTCGTAGTGGTCCTTTAATATCCTGTGATTAAATGCAATTGAAGACTACCTAATCTAGGCAGGATGACAAAGAGCACAAACACTTCAGGAGTGAAGGTATGAGTTACTCCTTTAGGAAAAAAGCCAAGATCTTCAGAGTGCATGGGAATTTTGGAGAAATACAGTACATTAGATTAAGGAAGCTTTAACACATGCTAGTAAGGTAAGCTAAGGACACATGACTAGTTACAGAAATGAGGAATATAATTGTGATCAATTTCTCTGTCATATTTTTATAAGAATGTGATTGTATGGATATCTGTGTTTTCCTTCTTCAATTCCTTAATCATGCAACATAATGTAACATCAACATAGAGAATAACATTCATTATCATATTTAAGTTTGAAATACTAAAATCATGTCCCTTAAGGGACATTATCACCTATCCAAAAATTTATAATGCATTTGTGGTTGTATAAATAAAAGTTGTATTATATTAGGATTAAATATACCCTGGTTAAATATCTAATATATTTGCAATTTTACATGGGGGTAGTTAAATCATATCTGGTTTTTTTATTTATTTCAAAATTAAGAATGATATAAGGAGACATGATTGTGTGCCAAATTCACAAACAGTAGACTTGTGATGGCTATTTTCGAAATAACTAAAACCTAAGTGGCTGAGTATATTCATGATGGATTTTTTCTTAACTAAGTCATTTGAGGTTGGATGATACACCTTTAATTCAGAGCTTTTGAGGTGAGAAAAAATCCTGTTTAATCTTTTTTGATTACCGTCAACTTATAAAGGACACAAAAGATGGAAACTTGTTTTCTTTGCTTGCTTGGTGTCAATTTCACTGGCACGTCAAGTCCATTTCTTTATCAGCGTTAGCGACCATTTCTTGCAGATTCTGGTTTACAATAAAGACCATCTGAGAACAATATTTGTCAACTGAACAATTATTGAATTTTTGGATTCTGTTTGTGGACAGACAGTGGATGATGTGGGCCACAGCTGTAAGTAATACTAATAAATTTTATAAATAAACACATTTATAATCATTTTTATTCATTCATATAAATTTATAGGTAAACACATATTTATATACACATTAAATACACACATATATCCTGTCATATCTATTTAACACAAATATACATGTGTATTTTTTTATATTATACTTAATATTTTTATAATACTGGTAAATGTACACACATGTATATATAATATACACACATATATAATATACATGTATATGTATATATTATATAAAATATTATCACATGGATTAATATACACACATGTATATAAACATATAATATTCATGTATATTTATGGGTATACATGTATACATGTACATATATGCAAATATATGCACATATACACATGTGTGTATATATGTATATACACATAAACATACTGCTCTTGTATCCTTTCCTTGTTTCATAATTATAATTACATATAATCACCTATGTCAGAAATGTTAAGAAACGGACATCTGTTTAAAGTTTACCAAATTTAATCTTTAGAATAAAACATTTGTTGTAATAAAATTGTTATTGTATTGAAAACAGTATTTCTTGTCACGTTTAGGAAATAAGTCACAAAATGTTAACCTATTTTGTTTGCTAGAAAAATATTTTCCCCTGTGGCTTCCATTAAGTTATTTTAGTGTTTTTGTGTTTTCTCAGGATACAGAGGCATAGACATTATGCAGAATTCCCAAGATATATGTCATAATTGGAGCATTAGTTGTTGTTGGAATTTATAGGACTAGCACTCTGTGAAAAACTGCTTGGAACATACAGCTGTGATTCAAAAGATTCAGATCAAATAGGTGATATTCTTTAAATTCTTATTGTAGATTAAGGAGCTGTAAATACAGACTCACTTGTCATTAAGACCAACAGAAGTCCCATTAATACATAGTAACTTCCCATTTTCACTAGTGATATTTATTTGAGATAAAACATTCAGGTTACATATAAACCTTAAGGAAATATTTAAAATCAAAGTACAATTACCTAACAGAGTAGTCAGGTAATAGTTTTCTAAATTCATATTTTTTTCAAAGTAATCCTGTTCTGTTTAGTGTAGTTTAAAAGTTGCTGTAATCCTTGTCTTAGCAGAGTTTGGCCAGCAAATCTGCCTGCATCCAAGCTTGTCCACTTTAGGTTGAATTCTTTCTGTGTGTAGAGATGAGGACATTTTGCTCTGTGGCTTGTTTGCAACATTTGAAGCCAACTGTAAAAGAAGGTACTTTAATGCTCATCATCCTTTTTGAGGTATACTGGGTGTTGCCAGGAGTTAACCTGTCTCATTGTCAGTGAATCTTTAAAACAGTAAAAAAATTAAATATTCTGTATGTCTCTGAGTTGTTTGAAGACCTTATCTTGGTATTTTACCTTATCTATCTATAGAATCACATCTATCTGTTACACCTAGAATGTATATTCTTCTGATTAAAATAAACTAGTAATTGACTTGACCATGATTTGATCAACTAATAAAGTTTCTCATATATGTTGGGTTAGAAGGCTAAAGATGATGCTCCAGTGTTATAGAGAGCTTTGGGTGACAGTTTGGCAGCACACTGTTTATGTCATCTTCTCATTTAGGAAGTTACTAACCTATATTCCCTATACTATGGTAATTATTTTTTTTTCCTTCTCTAGTCTCTGATGGGGTTGAAGACCACCTAGTTTAGTTTCACAATTAAGCTTAGTTGTTTAAGGGTTAAGATGCTTTTTAGGTCTAGATAGATGTTCTAAGTTGATAATCACAAGGTATGATAGATATTATTTTACATTCAGAATTTTAGACACACCAAGATAGAACAGATATTTTCTTCAAGGCTGCCAAATACAAATAGCCAAAGCACTATGAAAGTAACACTTACATAATTCCTTATTGTTTCATGTTTCTTCTTGCTATAGGTAGTTTATTGCATATATACATAATATAAATGTATATGTAAAATATTTAATAAAAACTGTAAAAAGAATAGAGTCACTGCTTGTTTTCATCTTGTCAGAATGTATCACCTATCAAATATTCCCATTTTAAATTACAAGAAACGTTGAAATATAATTGGGTTCATTTTTTGAATTTGAAACATTTCTGAAAAATTAAGTCAGCTGTCAGGTTTTGATTGTGTCTAAATGTCAGTGATGCAATAATCTAAATATTATTTTGAGCCATTGGTGACTTTCACATTAAAAGTTTGATGAATCTGTATTAGTGGATATCATAAACATATTTTATACTTAAAAATAGAACCATATATAAAATCTTACACATATTCCAGAAATTATATTAGCATGATCATTGAAAAGGCAAACGCATTCAAACCACGTTTATATCCACAGTAAACTAGGGCACTCAATGACAAAATCAATTGAGAGGTATATTTTAGCATATATTATACAGGTCATAAATTAATGAATTTCCTTCATTTTAACTAGATTTTACAGCTTAATTAGGAATCGTGCAAGCTAGAAACAGGTATAACTACACAGTTACTTGAAGAACATGCTAGAATTCCTAAATTCAACACTGATTATATATTATGGCCAAATGTTCCTATGGGAAAACACAGATGTGAAATTCCAACTGAGAAAATAGGACGTTGTATATAATTATTCAAATCACACACCATCATGCCTACATTTTTAGTAGCACACTTTATGTATAATTTAAGGTCAAACTGTCATAGTCCCCCTTTTTACTCTCGGAGATGTTTATTGAAAGATAGGCCTTGAGGGGATCTTGAAAGGTCATTAATCCATCTACTGCATTTAAACAAGTCTAAATCTAAAAGAGACTCAGAACGTCTATATTCAGTAGTGTGAAAGCTCTTGACTTCTAATTTCCCTTGTGAAGGCAATCAATATGAAAAAAGGGAAAAAGAAATAACCTTCTAATTGGGCATTTTGCTTTCAAAGATATTTTTTCAATTCTTCCATTTTTAACAAAACTAAATTTATTCATGATTTTTGCTTTTCAGTTTCCTCTCTTTGCAGGTGCACTCTGAAGTGTATACAAAACACGATGTAGTTCACAGCAACTGTATCAATCCAACTGTTTTTCTCTTAATTAACTCCACAGGATTTTCGTGCATTAAAAAGAACACAATAAAAAACTCAGTACTGAAAACAAGGCTACCAAATATTTTATCATGAATATATATGAAATGTTCCAAAACTATTGTTTCAATCCTTTGATAATTTTTATAGATTCATGAAGATATAAATGATAATTTTTGTGAGTTCATGATTACATAATTGTTGTACAGGTATATCTAATATATGAATCACCTTTAATATTATCATTTTGAAATATTTTACGAGATTACTTTACCAATACATGTTTATATGTTAATTCGTATATGATTTATAGATTCTAATTAATGCAATGTTATATGTTCATAGTATGAATACAGATATACAATATGTTTATATACAAATGAACATTTTGATGAAGGATAAGTTATATCAATATATTAAATGAAAAATAAAATTTTCATGATAATGTAATGCATTTATGTATACCATTAAAATTTCTAGATGAATCTAAAAGCTTATAAATCCCACTTCTCTTCATATTTTAAGTTGATGAAAGTTAGTTTTAAAGTACCTGACTTTTGTAACATTATTACTTAGCATCCAGAAGACTGCTGAATATATTTATATTGTTTTAGTTGCAAATTTCTTTAATTTTTAGGAAAGAGTCAATGGTAATATTTCTTTTAAATTTCAAGATATATGTACATGGAAATACATGAAAATTGAATAACACTACATGTGCTCTTTCCTAAGTTTAAAAACATTTGGACATCCATTGGAATCAAATATAAGTGTATTACTTTATTAGTTTATAAGAAATTCCTATAACATTAGTATTTTCTTTCTATAAAATTTCATTAATAATCCCAGACTGTACAAGTCATAGTCTCTGTGGCGATAATCACAGAGATATGTTCCAAACAAAACATCTATAACTCTTCTAGAAATCACCAAGGGCTTGAAAGTTACCAAGGGTATTCTGTCAGTCTATGTATATGTAAATTATGCTTTTATTAAAATATAATTAAATGATGCATCTATTGAGTTAAAGGGGACTTAAAAATAGCAGCATAGATAATTTTAAATTCTTCTAACTTTACCTTGATAAGATTTCTCAAATTTATTTAGCAGGAATTTCTAATTCTAGATACTTATTTTTTTTTTCACATAGAAACAAAACTTGTTTTTCAGTTTTATTTTTCTTAATTTATTTCTAGTTTTACCTTTAATTTTGACATCTGAGAAGTATTTATTTATTTATTTATTCTCTCATTGAAATATGTATTTATTTATTTATTTATTTATTCATATTACATCTCAATTGTTAACCCTTCCCTTGTATCCTCCTATTCCTCCCTCCCTCCCACTTCCCTCCTTCTCCCCTCCCCTATGTCTGTGATTGAGGGAGACCTCCTTCCCCTATATATGCTCTTAGAGTATAGAGACTCTTCTTGGTAACTTGCTATCCTTCCTCTGAGTGCCACCAGGCCTCCCCATGCAGGGGACATGGTCAGGAAAGGGGCATCAGAGTTCGTGTGAGAGTCAGATCTCACTCTCCACTCACCCGTGGAGAATATCCTGTTCATGGGCTAGGTCTGGGTAAGGGTTCAAAATTTACTGCCTGTATTCTCCTTGGCTGGTGCCATAGGATGTCCTCTCCTCTGACCCACTTTCCTGATAAGTAAAGTTTTTCATTGGACGTATTCCTTGGACTAGTGTCTCGATATAAGTGAGTATATACCGTTTGCCAACTGCCCAGGCCTTAATGTCAAAAATTAATAAATGGGACCTCATGAGGCTGAGAAACTTCTGTAAGGCAGGAGACACTGTCAGCAGAACAAAGTGACAGCCTACATACTAGATACTTATTTCTTTAAATATTCTACTGTTATATATTTTATTAATGACAATCACCATTTCTCTTTTCATGCTACAAACTTATACATAAGAAAGTAGCCTGTAGAGGTATCATGCAATCTCTTACAAGTTTCTTAATTTTGTTTTGCAGTTTAGAAATCAAAATCAATTGGCTATGCCATATTAGTGAGACTCAGTGTGAAAACAAAATTCATGTGAGATACTCAAGAAGAAAAGTTCAGTCATATGGAAAATTTGTTGAGATTTTCACTTATTCCAGAGTGTTTGGAAACAATTTGCATCAAAGTCTCTAAATATAGACTTAGGAAAACATATATTTTATAATGGTAGCAGATTTTCTCTTGCATTTTGCAAACATGACATTTTGCAAATGTGCCACTGTTTGCTAAATTTCCTACACTATTTGGTGAATATGTAAACATTGATTGATTCTTGTTATAGAACTGCCAAAATTCAAGTTTCTATTAATTTATAGGCAAATTGAATCTAGTTCCAAGTAAAATAATCAATGGATATAAGAAGATAATTACATGAAGAAAGAACATCTTAATTATGTAATAATCTTTCTACTATAATCACAGACTGCCAAAAATACTAATTATAGGGAGGAACCTCAAAAGAAGACAGATGGCGTTGGAGTCCTTATATATATATATATATATATATATATATATATATATATATATATTGGGTTCCTTATATCTCTTTCTCTTGTTTCCATCCCAATCCCTTCCAATGCCCCAGCACTAGTTAGGAGGGAGAGAATTTTATTGGGGAGATGGGACATAATTTTTCTTAGATACTTCCTGCTGCTTAGGGTGGTAGGGTTCTTAGGGGCAAGTCTAATCTCCTTTTCAGTATATCTCCAACTTCTTCACATTAAACTGCATCAAAATCAACCAGAAGAAGCAGAGGGGGGGAAGCACCAGAAACCTTCTTGTTTCTCAGAATCCCCAGTTTCTCTCTGGGTCTGGCATTTATTCCTACTGGAAAAGAACGTCCTCCACTGCCTATGGTAGTTACCAGCTGTCAAAGATCACACTCCTGAGGCAGTTATCAGCTGTGGACAAAGTGGAGCAGCCCTCCTATCCCTTAAGTGAGATTAAAACAGAATCATGTATACATATAAACCAAAACTCTCACAATGAGAGTATTTCTTTGATTTAAATTATACTGTGTAGTATAAGACAATAGCTTTCTTTTCATACTTAGAATTTTATTTCTTTGACTATTTCATTATTATTTTATGTATATTTGTTTATTATTTTGGAACTTCATATCATGAACTTTTATGATTCCACTTCAATATCCCATACCCCATACTACTTCAGTGTCCTCTCAAATCTGCTCCCTTCCCTTTATGCCCTCCACTGGACCCTAAAAAGAAAAGAAAAAAAGTCCAATATTCCTCACCCATATACTCACTAGAGCATGGTCAAACTCCAAGTTGACAATGTCTTAAACAAAACTGAGTCCTTCCTCATCCTTGCCGCTGTGTGAAGTCATCAATTTTGAATTGCTAAGGGGTGGGTGGGTGGTGGTAGAGGGAGTATAGGTGTCATCACAGAAGCATTGTATGACCCTCTTTCACAACTGTGAGTCTGCAGTGATCCATGCCACTGCAAAAGTATCATCCTTTCTCGTTACAGTCTGTGGGAGCAAGGATAATGGACTTCTACATGGTTTCTGGAGCCATCAAGGAATTTGGACATCCACATGTTCTCCAACATCAGGACACCACAAAGCTCAGCATGGTCTCTGGTGGCAGTGAAGACTACTTATATCAGCAGGGAACAGAGACACCATCATAACTTGGCAGCAGCATAGTACAAGACATGAACATGGCCTCATGTGGCTGCACAAACAATCACATCAATATGGCCCTTGTGGCAGCAAGGTCCTCAGACATCAAGATGGCAGTGGGAGCATAGACCATAGACATCTGCAAGACCTACAGTGGAAAAACAGGCTATAGATAGCAACACAGCCCCAAGCTGCAGTAGGACCATGTGGTCTTCAACAGAAGCATAGATCTCTGACATCAACATGGCTTCAAGCAGAGTCACAGACCATGGGCATTTGAACAATCTATTTTTTATCTGAAACTCTTTAATTTTATTTTTATAATGTATTAAGATTACATCCCCTCAGTTGAATCTTCTCATTCCTTCCTCTCTCCCTAAATTACCCTATTCCCCTCCCCTAGACCGCTGACACAAGGGGACCTCCTTCCACACCATATGACCACAGCTTACCAAGTCTTATCCAGATAAACTGCTTCCCCTTTTTCTGAGTGCCACCAGGCCTTCCAACCAAGGGAAGGGTTCAGATTGGGGGCACAAGTGTTCATGTCAGAGGCATGATCCATTTTTAAAAATATATTCATTCTGTGTATGCTTGTGTGTGCTCCTGAGTGTATATATGTACATCATGTGTTTTTATGAGCCCACAGATGTCAGAAGAGTGAGGTGGATCCATGGAAATTAAAATTACAGGCAGTTTTGAGTTGTCATGTGAGTACTGGGAGCCAAACCTTGCTTCCTTGTATAAATAACATTGAGCTTTCTCTACTGATTCTGCCTTTTGTCTCCCAGCTTCATGTTCTCATTTTATTCTATTTATATGTTTGAGTCCAATTAATACTTCCCATATTCACAGGACTGAGTGGCACTAACCAAGGCATGAGCAACATTCCACCTGCTACATCTCCAAGGAAGAATGACTTTCCCTATATCAGCAGCAGCCAGTTGCCCACAGATGTTCCATCAAGATTGTAACCAGGATTCTCACATTCTATCTTTGTTGGAAATTGTATTGACTTGGATATTTACAGCTAATCATAGCTGGTAATTATTGACATGTGCAAAAGTCATACACTACCACTAAGTCAGAATTTAACAACTCTCCTCTCCACCTACTAGCTATAACATTCCTTCTGATCATATTTCACAAATTTACTAGGGACTTGGGTTGGTGGTTATTAATGATTCCTGAAGATCTGAGTACTCATAATTATGTATCCATATCACCATGAGCAGTTAGGGGTCTCTATTAACTACTAAACACAGTAAAAAGAATCTTCTCTGATCAAAGTTGCAAGCAGTGCTAATGTATGTGTATTAACATTAATATTTATAATGTAGTGTGACAATAAACCATTTATCAAATTAAAAACAATAACTTCTTCATAGGGCCTATGATTTCCCAAGTCCTGTACTTTAGGTCAAGTTTACAATGTCAGACATGAATTATTTCTCATGTATCACATTTCATATATGTTTGGAAAGAGATCAGTTAACAATATACCTTATATGTCCTTTATGCACTAGGGGACAGACTTTCCTAGAATGTCAACATGGCATCATGAATGTCTGAGTGCCAAGTAAGATTGTGAATATCCTTTCTCCCAAGAAGACTGCATTGTAACTTCTGACACTATATAAGCCAACCAACAGGAAGAAAACTTAATGATCATTTAGAGGTTGATTTGAATATGTTCTGCATCTAAAGCAAGCAATGCCTTAAGTAATAGGGTATTAACATTTAGTTATAGAAGACAACAAAGATCAATGTCAATAGCATATGGTGTTCAGTGTTCCTTTTGGGGTGTCTTTGACCAGTAAGTAACTCAAGGGGAAGTATTAATTTAAAGTATTTTTGAAATTATATTATTATATAATTTCCCTCTGACCTTTCCTACTTACATTACTTTCCATACATCTCTTCTTGGTCTCTAAACTCAAGGTCTCTTTTTCTTTAACTCATTTTACATAGTTATACAGTATACAAATTCACAGTATAAACTTCTCTGCCTATATAATGTTACCAATGTATGTATGATATAAGGTCTACTCAGTATTGGATAAAAACCTGGGGTCCTTTCTTGGAGAAGATAATTTCTTCTACACTCAGCTTTTCTTAGTTGACTGTAGTTTTTTGTCTAGGTTTAAGTACAAATGTTTAGACTTTTGTTAAGGATTATGCTAATTTAATAAAGGTGATGTAGGTTCTTCTTCAAAATCCATGACTTCATTTGTCACAGGTACATGGGGTAGTTTCTGTATCAGACGTGGTTTTCCTGTTGTCGGGTGCCCATAAGAGCAGCTAAAGAGTTGTTTGTTACTACCAAAGTACACTTTCCATTACTGTGATCTTAGAGATATTGTGTCATGATGGTTCTTGTGGTTCATAGGTGTCATAACAAGATTGACCTACTGATTGCTGTCCTGTCTTGGAAACTTGGAAGCTTGAATATTACCTTTTGGTGTATATAGTGTACAAATATACATACAGACAAAACAGTAGTTCACATAAAATACAAACAAATGACTCTCTTTACTTTCCTTCTTCTTTTTTTCTTTCTTTCCTTTTTTTGGTTCTTTGTTTTTTTAGTAGGGGGGGAGTTGTTTTGAGACAGCCTTGGCTCACTTTGTTGACTCACAGTGATTTGCCTGCCTCTGCCTTCCTGAGTGCTGGGATTAAAGGGGTAAGCCACTATGGCAGGCTCTTAGAAATATGTTTAAAAGAAAATGAATTTTAAATTTAACTCTGAAAATTCTCAATTCCAAATAATATTATACTTCTTTTACAGTAGTCATTGCTTTTTCCACATCACATATTAACTAGTAGAAACTGGTCTATAGTTATAAACTTTCAGTCATGACATATACATTTTATATGTCTACCATTATTTTTCTTGTATAATTTAATTAATGAATGAAAATATATGGGTTTATGTTATTTAGAATTTTGTTAATGTAGTAACTTAAATGTACACAGCATTGGCTTTATTACTAGAATATTCATTACCAAAAGGTATTATAATTTAATAATTTAAATTTAGCCAGGAATTGAGCTTAACCACACAATTATAATCCTATAACTAGAAAGTTAAGAATCAGGCATTAGAAGCTGGGCTAGATTCCCAACATAATCTCTGTCTAAAAGAAAATGAGTAAAGAAAGGAATAAATAGAAGAAAGAAGAAAATAAAAATAAAAAACAAATAATTGTAATTGAATTGCAATTTTAATTGTATTGTTCAAGTTCTATCTCTAAATATTCTTTATTATTTTATGCTTTTCTTTTGCCTTTCCTTCTTTCCTTTTTGTTTTCTTGCCTTCTTTATATTTTCATCTTTCTTTTGATAAAATGCTTTCCTTTCTTTAATTTACTTTTCTTTAGTATAATGGAATTCATAGTAGAATACAAGTACTATAATAACTTTGAATTTTGTACTTATCTCTTCACTTTCAAAGTACATTTTATTCTTCTCCAAACTTAAGAATATTATTTTACAAATTGAAGTACATGCTGTCCTACTCTTTCTAGTAATGGGCTCTTTCTCTGCACATCTAGTCACAAATTCCCCAGAATACATTCCACCTTCAACCGTTGTTAAACTGAGATTCTAATTGTTGTTACCTCAAATATTATTCTTCTATGAACTAGGTCTCTAGACTATTATATATTTTGGGGAGAAAGTTTATTTCAACACAGAATGTAAGTATATTAATATTATTTGAAATTTTATTTTTTTAAACTTACACAAATATCAGGAACACCAGGAACAGGTTTAATCTCTATGAATACACATATTGCTTGAACTATATTTTTAAATTAAGTATGCTGGATATGAATAACTTGGGAACTTAATCCTCTTCCTTATAGGCAATGGGATAATAGATTTATTCCAAAAAATTATATCTAACTATGTTTATCTGTCTTGTTGTTTTTTATTCTCTCTTAAAACCAATGACAGAACAAAGAAGAGATTGAAAAAAAGCAAGAGAGAAAAGGTATCATAATCTTTCTAAGCTCCTTTTCAATTCTCTATTAATGTACACTAAGCAGTAATTACATGCACAGTAATTGAGAAGCTTTGTAAAGTCGGGCTTAAAATATTAATAAAGATATCTATATATCTGACTAAATATACAACTAGGTTCAGATCATTTTCTTTTTTCTTTTTCATTATATCCAGATTCTTTCAAAGTTTTCTATTACTTGTTGACCTACAAAAAGTTAATCACATGGATATTGTTTCATAAGGTTTATATTCATTGAGAAATTATACCATTGCTTGCTGCCATAGTATAAACACATGGCTTTAGTCCATAATTTACTAAAATTAAATTAAAAACTTAGAACATAGAGAAAGTACTATTACCATCAAATATTAAAGTAGTGCAAACTTCCTAGCTAAGAGATAGGAGCCAGATGTGGTAAGTTACATACCTAACTTGTATTATCTTACAGAAATATGTAAAATAAAATGCCTAGAGAAAGTAACACTCTTTATCTACTTATATCTCAATATTTCCTCAAAAATATTAGTTACTAACTTTAAAGAAAACTACAATAGTCATGTTTTAGCATTCCTTGAAGATCAAAAATAAAGTTCAATATAACTGTAGTAAAAAGGTAAAAGTTAGCAATTTCCAATGAATTATCTTTCACTGTCCTACATGATCTTCTTCCTACAACAGGACTCAACATTCAAAGGAAGTATTTGATGAGCAGCAGGGAAGCAAAGTTAGTGAAAATATGAGCTCATGCTACATAAAAATGTTGTAGTACAAGGAATTTCAGAGACAGACAACAGGCAATGGACCTAGGTATATATAAATTTTAAAAATGAAGTCTGATAGATACATGTTCTCTAAGGAAAAGAGGAATGAAAATGACTATAAATGCAGCTGACCATTTAGTACTTCAGGATAAAAGTAACAAATCAGACATTCTAAACCTCTATTTAAACAGAAAATGTGAAAAATTTCCAGCAAAGGAATGACCAACCTGTGAATCCTGTACTGTAATTCACAGAAGAACCCAACGGAAGATAGAGAATTGCAAATCAGTCCTTTGGGATATATTATAAAATGTAACAAGAGATAATAAAGCACTGAAAATATAATTCAGCATGTATAAACTAGAGACATTACTGCCAGGAAAGGAAATATAAGTACTACTAAATCACATGGTAAGAACTAAATATACTAAACAAACATATGGGATAACAATTTTATTTTATTTTTTATTTTTTTGAATTTTATTTTTTTCATTTATTTATTTATTCTTGTTACATCTCAATGGTTATCCCATCCCTTGCATCCTCCCATTCTTCCCTCCCTCCCATTTTCCCCTTTTCCCCTCCCCTATGACTGTTCCTGAGGGGGATTACCTCCCCCTGTATATGCTCATATGTATAAATGGATTGAGCTAGAAATGATCATAATGAGTGAGTTAACCCAGAAGCAGAAAGACTCAAATGGTATATACTCACTTATATCTACATATTAGCCCAAGGGGCATGTCCCATGAAAGCCTTCACTTACCAGGAAACTGAGACAGAGGGGAGGACATTCTAGTGGGACTCTAGATGAGAGAAGCATCGGAGAATGGCAAAGTAGAAGGATCCAGAGGGTCCTAGAAGCCTACAAGTAGAACATTATGATAGGCAGATTTGGGCCCAGCGGTCCTGCTCAAACTAAAGCACTAGCCAAGGACAATACAGGCGGTAAACCTTAAACCCCTACCCAGATCTAGCCAATGGACAGAACATTCTCCATAGTAGAGTGGAGAGTGGGATATTACTTTCTCACATACTCTGGGATAACAATTTTAATAAACTCTTTTTTTGTTATTGTTGATTTGAGACATGGTCTTTCTGTGCAGCTTTGGTTTTCCTGGACTTTATTTGTAAACCAGGATGGCTTCAGACTCACAGAAATCAGCATGTCTCTGCGTCCCCAGTTGCTAAGTTTAAAGCTGTGCACCACCACACCTGGCTTTATAATAAATTCTTAAGTTGAAAACAAAATTACAGGAAAAGATAAGAGAGATAGTTCAATGGACTACACATGTGTTGTGAAAGTTTGATAATATGTGTTTGAATTCTCAGCATTCATAAGACCAGTGTTTTGGTATTTTTCTGTAATTCCAGGCACCCTACAGAAAGATGGATATAGCTGATAAAAAGGATTTTCATAATTATGTGGGCCAGATATACTAGCATATTCAGTGACAAATAGCAAGAAACATTTTGAAAAGTACTTTGGACATCAAAAACTAACATATGAGGTTATGTTCTGTCTGCCGCATGTGTGTAGATACAAAAACAAATACACATTATGCATACAAAAGGTCTTAATTTTTTAAAGACAGTACCAAAAAGTGAAATAAAGGCTAGATTAAATACAGTATTATCTGAAAATAAAGAATAAATTATAAGTGAAAATATTAAGCAGAAAGCTTGTAAAAGCCAGTATCCCATCAAATCTTTTGCAAAACAATCTTTTAGAAATGGCTACATAAGCAAGAGTGGAACAGTAAAAGAATCAATGAATACATTAACATTGGTGGGGTATAATTTTTTGGGTCATGTGACTAAAAGACAACTACAGGAAGCTAGTGACTGCTAGGAATTAGCATCTCCCTCAAATTAGCCAGATTATTGATTTTCTATTGGTTTGCTCAAATCAAATACACACAAACATCAAAGCAGGACTGAGCAGGTTTAAATGTCTATACCTGTCTATATCTTTATTATATACCTATATATATTTATAAATATATAGTAAAAATTTTTACTAGTATAGCAGGATTCTTCCATAATGATTTCTGCCTTTCCTTTAACCCTTTTGATTATTTTTTAGTTGATTTTACAGGTCAAGAATGAACTTAGTACGCTTCTAACATATTTTACTTCTGAAAACATCATAACTGATGACCCAGTATGGACTAATTTATATATATGATTATTATATATAATATAAGCATATATTATATGCATATATACTTATATATTAATGTATATAATGAGTATTAAAGGTAAAAAGAATGGTTTAATAAGTAAATAATAAAGTAGATTTGCAAAAAATCAATTATTAATATTACATATATATATATATATAATTTTGTGTGTGTGTATGTGTATTTCTGCATGTGATAATAATAAAAGCAAATTGTCAACTTGAGTATTGGGAGACAAGGAAGGGAAGGGGTAAAGCCATGCAAAGTTATTTCAGTTATAACACTTTCATAAAAACAAAACAAATCTATTACACCTCAGAAAACAGCAAAAGATATAGCAGTATGATATAAATGACTTATCCAGTGTAAAGGTTCATCAAAGAATTCATAGCCAGGAAAAGCAAAAATGGCAATATATTATCTTTATTTGAGAAATGGAAAGTTGTTGTTCTGTGCTTAGCTATGAGTAAATAGGCAATTGAAAATATTAGCACAGGAAAATTAACCTCAAATATATGCTAATAAAGTTATTTCAATTTAAAAGAATGATATTTAAAAGTAAATGGAATAGTTTACAAAAACAAACAATAAATTCAATTAGGTTTCTTCAAAACAATTATAAATTTAAAGGAGTCAAGAAATAAGAATCCATTACACCACTAAGATTATAGAAAATATAACAATACCATATAAAAATAGATGGAAATTCACCGAATCTTGTGCTTCTGAAATATTGTAAAAGTCTATTGTAGGAAAAACTCAACCAATTGAAATTATAATATGAATAATTAGCAGTTTCAACAGGTATCAGAAAAATATTAATATGTTATAGGATTTCAAAGAAGTCCCTAGACGTAAAATCAGTATAGCAGTTTGTTTCTGTAATTTTACTATCCTTATGCAATATTATAACTTCATGTGTCTGGGGAGGTGGTTCTAAGTTTAAAAGAACTCAGTATACTTTAAGAAGACCAAATTCAAATTTTACTATCCCCTTCAGAGTGATTCCCAGCCACCTATAACATTGGTTGTCCTCTTCTTGACTCCAGCAAAACCTGAATAGAAGTGCACACACACACACACACACACCTAGAATATTTATATTAAAAAGAAAGAGATCATTACTTTAAGCTTATTTTGATGATGCAGTACTATGATCACATCTACTCAAGAGATTGAGAAAGAAGCAATGCAAATGTGAAAGTATCCTAGACCAGATATTGAAAGTCTATTTTAAAATTAAAATAACAGTAGTACTGGAATAATAGTTCACTGGTTGAGCATTTGCATGAAATTTGTGAACCTACAGGTTCATAACTTAAGCACTTATACCTACAAAAGATTTAGGAAAATAGAAGACTGTATAAGAATACTTTCTGGTAATTCTATGACTTGTCTGTGAGTCTAAAATTATTTCAAACTAAAAATCAAAAGGCAAAAAGATAGTTGAATAATTTGAAAAAAATCTATATATGTATTATTATAAATAAACACAATGGAAACATCTCCAGCAACAGATGTAAAAATAAAAATCTGAGACTGTACGACATGTAAATGCCTAATAACCAATAATATCCTGAAATACATGTCTTGTTTAGAACTATTTATAAGTTTTATTCTTTCATAAAGGACAACATATAAATGGCTAACAATCAACATTACTGTTTACGCACGTGCATAGAAACTTTTCTATGTATTTATTTGGTAAAATTATTTAAAATCTCATCTTATTTGGGGAAAGTCATGTAAAAAGGACAATCCACAATTGAATCCTTAAAGCTTGACCTAATAGCAACATGTCTAAGAATTAATTTCATATAATAGATCCATTAATACACATTAGTTGGCTCATAATAAAATGACTATTTTAAAATCAATTCCACAGATAAACAGAAACATAACAAATTCTTAAAAGAATGAAGATAAACGAAGAATGTAAACTGGGATATTTGGATAAAAAATATTGCTACCTCTCACAAACTAGTTAATTTTTCCCACTATAATAATTCTTCTCCAAAAGTCTCTGCATGGAAGTGTATGTAGGTACACATTTAAAAATTATTCTTGTAGAAAAAAAGTATAGAAAGAAGAATATCTTAAAATGGTAACAGTATTCTCCACAGTAGAGTGGGATTAAGAACACATGATATTCAATTGTTTATATTTCATATTTTGACAGACTTGAATATGTAATAAAAATATCCACCACCTTCTAGCTAAGCTCAACAACAATGTAAGTATCTTAGATCTCTGCATCCTGATATTTGAGGATACCCAGACTCACTATTAGTTTTACTAGATTGTTTTGATTGCATTCTTTACAATCAAAGTTTACCTTTCTTCAAATGTAGCAAGACCATAAGTGTAAGATTTTTATGGCATGACAAGCATTAATAATATATATTTCACATAGCATAATAATGTGAATGCTATATCCATTTACTTTAATGACTTAATTTATATTCTGTTATTTTTTAACTCATATTTTTCTTTCTTAACATATTTCTTACAGTCTTATTTTTTCTCTACACCATGCACTGAATAGATTAAACACAAAAGTCTAGTGTCCATTTTAAAAAATTCCTTAGATTTGATGTGAATCTTGAATTCTTTTTCCCCGTTTCATTAGTTTCTGCACTTTATATCCAAGTTGTAGAATCATACTTCCTCTCTTTGGAGTTGCCCCCTTCTTCAGAAGAGGGCAGCCTCCTTCCCACCACGCCTAACCCAATACCCACTCCATGGAAGAGAGCCAACCCCTGTCATTATCAATGATACTCTGATATGCTTGCAAACTGGAGCCTTGTAGTTGTCCCTTGAGAGGCTCCACCCAGCAGTTCTTTGAAACAGATGCTGAGTCTTATAGTCAGGTTTGGGTAAAACATAGAAAGTCTTGTGGAATAGTGGGAGAGTGGGAGGTGGCATGAAGAAAATGATCTAGATGTGACAATAGCTCCACAAGAACACCAACAAAGTACCAAGAATCTTAAATTCTTAATGGTTACAGAATTTGCAGAAATATACTGTGGTAGTAATAAAAACCTTTGATTTAGAGATATTAAAGAGATATTTGTTAAAAGCTATTTATTTTTCTGTGATCAATGAAGGTTTTAGTTTGAATGATTAACATTTACAAAATTTGGAAGCATTAATAAAATTGGGTAGGCTCTACTAGCTTACATAGTTTTTGTTAAGAAGTCAGGTATAATTCTGATAGGTTTGCCTTTAATGTGACTTGGCCTTTTTCTCTTATAGCTTTTAATAGTCTTTCTTTGTTCTGTACATTGATTATTATGTGGCAGGAGGATTTTCTTTTTTGTTCAATCTATTTGAAGTTCTGTAGGCTTCATGTATGTTTATGGGCATTTCTTTCTTTAGGCTGAAAGAGCTTCAAGTGGAAAGCTGCTCAGGTGCCAGTCCTTTCTTCTTGGTATGTTGAATAATGTCTATTTTGGTGAAAGCACGACTCAGATCTGTTGATTCACTTTCTGTGACCCAGACGGGCCAATCTTGTAAGCAGTGTGTGTTTGGAGAGATATCTAAGCCTAAAGCTGCTCCAGTGTCTGTCTCACGAGCCCTATCTAGGTAGCAGTTAATGTGGGTTTTTTCCCATGCCCAACTCATCTCTTTCAGGTTTCTCTCTGTCCCAGATGGGTGAGGCCAGTAAAGAGTGGGAAGGTGGAGAGAGATCCAAGCCCAAAGCCTCTCATTCAGGTATCCCACAGGTCTCTTAGGGATATCAGTTGATGGGGGTCAACTTTGCTTTTTAGTTCCCTGTGTCCCAGATGAGCATGGCCTGTAAGCTGTAGGTGGGCTGAGAGAGATCCAACCACAATCCTGTTCAGTTGTTCCATGGACCTTTGCCAGATAGGAGCTAATGTGGGTTGTTGCCAGAGCCCACTAAGCTCTTACTGTGTGCTTTGTGTTCCAGATGGGCCAGACTCATAAGCAGTGGGGTAGTGGAGAGAGACACAAGCCAAAAACCTCTCTCTATGGTGTGCCACAGGTCTCTTAGGGGTATCACTTTATGTGGCTTATGGCCTGCACCCTACTCACCTTTGCTGCTTAGTGTCGCAGAAGGGCCAGTCTAGTAAGATGTGGGGAGGTCGAGATATATCAAAGCCCAAAGCTTCTCAACTGGCCCATGGGCCTTATCCAGATAGTAGCTAATGTCAACTGTGGCCCGAGCTGGACTCAGCTGTTTACATTTGGTTTTGCTGCATCATCTGTTCCTCAGGGGACTGCTGTGTCAGCTAGAGGATTCTGAGGAGTGCAGGGTACTTGAAGTTTGTGACTCTAGATTCCAGGGTCATACAGACATGAAGGGAGGGAGGATAATTTTCATCATCTCCAAATCTTTCCTTACAGTTGCATTCCAACCTCCAATCCTCTGCTCCCTAAACACTATACACACTGTGTGGTAACATCTTGGTTTCTCAACAGAGACTAAGAAAGACAAAAGGCCTTGGCAGATGTCATGTAGGCACCAAGAACATAAAAGCTATCCCAGACTATTATAACCAGCAAAACATTCAATCAACCTAGTTGGAGAAAAATGATGTTTCATGCCAAAACCAAGATTAATCAGTGCCTATTCATAAATCTAGCCTTACAGAAGATACTAGAAGAAAATATCCAAATCCATGGTGGCTAACTACATCAAGGAAAACATGGGAAGTAAATAACCACACATCCACAAAACCTAAAGAAAGGAAACACACACACACACACAACACCAATAGGAACATAAAAAGCAGACACTAATAGCCACTGTTTATTAATATCTTTCAACATCAGTGGCCTTAACTCCCCAATAAAAAGGCACAGTCTAACAGACTGGATGTGAAAACAAGACCCATCATTGTTTTGTGTACAAGAAACACAACTCTGCAATAAAGATAGACATTACCTTAGAGTAATGGGCTGGAAAAAGGTATACCAAGAAAACAGACCCAAAAAGAAAGCTGGAGTAGCCATTCTAGTATTTAATAAAATAGGCTTTCAACCAAAACTAATAAAAAGAGATGAAAAACGACATATCATACTCATCAAAGTAAAGATACACCAAGAGGATGTTTCAATCCTGAACATCTATGGCCTGAATGCAGGAACACCCATATTCATCAAAGAAATATTACTAAAGCTTAAATTACACATCAAACACCACACATTAATATTGGGAGACTTCAACACCCCATTCTCACCAATAGATCATTCAGACAGAGGCTAAATGTAGAAATAATAAAACTATAGACACCATGAATCAAATGTTCCTCAACTGAAGCATGGATAAAGAAACTGTGGTACATTTATACAATTGAATACTACTCAGCTATTAAAAACAAGGCAATCTTGAAATTTGAAGGCATATGGATGGACCTAGGAAAAATTATCCTGAGTGAGGTACCCTAAACCCAGAAAAACAAGTGTGGTATGTGCTCATAAGCAGATATTAGTGACATAGTTCAGGATAACCACTCTAGTACACAGAGACTGATGCACCAACAAAGTACCATGTATGATGTGGACCTAGACCTTCTACTCAGATGTGGTAAATAGGTAAATAGGCCCTTGTGGACCCCACAATATGGGGAGTAAGGTCTACTTCTGAAATGGACTCTGCTTCTCCCCCTCCCCCCGCCGCATGTTGTTCACTTCCTGCTGTTGGGGTGACCTTACCAGGCCAAAGTAGAAGACAATACAATTAGTATACATGTGATTTGATAGGCTGAGGTCAGATGTTAGGGGATGAGGGCTCCCCATTCTGAGGACTAAAGGAGGGAGGGAGAGAAGGAGATGGAGGATGGGTGGGATTGGGAAGGGATGAAGAAAGCAGTTACAATCGGGATGTAAACTGAACAATTTTTTTAAAAACTTAAAAAATTTAGTTATAAAAGTAAATAAAAATAGAAAACATTTTAAAATAAAGTTGCATAAATATCCAATAATGAACCAGAAATTATGAAGTCTTATAGATACTCTGCATTTCTGTTGTTAGATTGAATACTGCATCCATTCACGTTGAGGTATTCCCTTTTCTCCTATTTAGTAAGTTTCTTTGCTTCAGTGGAAATGTGAAAATATAGAAGAAAATTCATGCCAGGTAATCACAAAGTACAATACTTTTTCCTCTTTCATATATATTTCTTTTGTGCATGTACTGACTTTTAAAAATGGATTTTTTAAAAAACTTATTTTTATATGTTTTTAATTGAAATAGAACTAAATCATTTCCTCTCTTCATTCTTTTTTTTCACCTCATCCCCTCCCAACTAACTTCCTTTGAATCCCTAATATTTCTCCTTTACTATTAAGTTGATAATGTATTTTTATCTTATTAAATTTCTATACATATCTGCACATATATACATATACTTCTATGTATATATGTATACATATACAGATGTGCATATATGTGTATATGTGTTATGTATATGTGCTTGTGTGTTTTTGAATTAAAATTTTTACATATACATTTATATTTTTAGATGTATATAGAATAAACTACCTACAGAAGCAAGAACCATTATACAGTCAGGAATTCTATAAATGTTACATTCGTAGTGTTTTAGCTATTTGTATTGGGCAGCCTTGAAGAAAACACCTTTCCTATCTTGATACACCTATAATTTTTAATGTAAATCACTCTCCATCACATCTTGTCATTATAAACTTAAAAAATATACTGAAAACCAGGTAACTTAGTTTTATAATGAAACTTAGTTGCTTAGGGTTTAAGATGCTTTTAGGTGTATGTGTTTTTGCGTATATGTGTGTATGTTTGTGTGTGTTTGCAACAAACTGAGTCCACTTGTATTTTTTAGATATATTTAGCTTCAGGGTTGATAAATCTGCGTAATAATTCAGAGTATAGATATGGAAGAATTTTAATCCAGCAACATGACTACTCTGACAAGGGATTACATCCAAAGATCTATTTCTGAGTTGCACTAGCCATCCAGAGTTCAGAAAGAGCAATAAAGGTGAGCTTATTCAGCAGTAAGTCTTGGAGGCTGAAAACATTATAGGACTAGGTTAATGGCTGAAAGATGAAGCATTCAAAGTCCAGGCTTACAGAAGTTTGAGTTGCACAGATGCTAGAAGCTTCTATTCCTAGTCCTGGGGATAATTAAAATGTTCTAGGATCAGCCCAACCCATGTATTAGTAAAGGTTGCGTATGGCTTTCATCTCCTTCCTACATCTAAGGAAATAAAAACTAACTTTGTAAGTAGATATTCTAATAAATGTATATTCCTTGGAAATATAAAATAACTGATTAATATCAGTGCTTAACTATTAAATAAATTTGATATTTAAGTCATACAATATTAAATATAAACATTTCTCAAGAGTCTTTGCTGTGTATTCTTGCTGAAATTACTGAACACTAAGTTTTACATGGAGACTTTATATCAGGTTCCGATGAATTATAATCCTCTTAGTGTCTTTATTTGGTAATTAGTGGTGGCATAGGTAGTTTTGTTTCAATTCAACAAAGAGGTATACTTATGGTTGTAATCTTGATCAGAAATCTGACATCATTGGAAATATAATATGAAAATCAACAAAAGGTATATCTGTGAAACTATTTCCAAAAAGAATTAGCATGAGGTTAAAATTCTTCTGTTAAAATAAGCAGATCTTTCTACCAGGAAGCACAGGAAGCAATACAAGGAAAAAAAACTTTGTGCCTGGTTGTCCTTTCTTCTTATCCCATGCTTCTGTATCTTATACACCCTCCTCCAATAATGACGCTCATTCTTTGAACAGGCAAATTCTCCCTCTTTCAGCAATAAAGAATTGCTTTTTGTTTTTGTTTAGGGACTGGATTTAGTGAAATTATCCATCATCTATATTAATATATATTTGTTATAACAAATTTCTAATCTTGTTTATGCAATTAAACTAATGTTGTTTACTCATTAGGACACTAAACATTTAAAATGCAATCATACTAATTAATACATACATGAAATGTTAAAATACTTTTAAAAAATCAAAGTGAAAAACACAGAATTGTCTTTGTATCAGAGATTAAGGATATGCATCAAGGTCTGTTTCTTATTCTTTCCTATAGTAAAAGAGCACAATATGTTATGTAATATTCTCAAGCATTCAAATAAATGATAAATTTTTGAACATTATTTATAACAATTATTTAATATTTCTACAAATCAAACCACCCATACTTTACATCATCAACTTTACCAATTTTGAAATAGGTCTTATGATTAAATTAGGTAAGTAGGCCCTCAACTAGTCCAAGCAGTTGAGAAATGAAATAAAATCTAGCTGCTATGATGAATATAATTTTCTTAGTTACTTATAAATTTTGCTATTAAGCAATGTGAGACCTGTAATTTTTTTATCATGTTTACTCTATATTTTCCAGAAGATTTAGTTTTAGTCAGCTGACAGTGAGAATACCTAGGTCAATGCTACTCTAACATCCATGTTCAGTTTCAAGAAAAAACAAAACAAAACAAAACAAAAACACAAAAAACAAGAGTTCCTCATTGGAAATATGGTACCAGTAACAATTTTGTCTTGGAGCTCAATGCCAATCAAAGTACAGTGAGGTAACAGAACTGGATAGAAACCACAATTCCTATACACATATCTGAATAGAACCTTCATGGTCCATCTGGTATCAGCTAGAGTCTTATTTACTGGTGAGACCTGTTTTTAATCTTTTTTTGTAATGTGAACGAAGAACAAAATAAAGTACTTTTCTGAAGGTCTGTAGTTCCTTGATACATATCTTTAACCCAACTTAGCATTAGTTTTCTGGGGCAAAGGAGCATTTGCTGTCACAACTTTCCATAGATGAGTACTCAAATATTTTGCGGTTGAGCTTGTCCTGACACAAGTTAATGATCTGTGCCAAAGTTAAAAAGACCCATACTTTAACCAGTATCAATGCCAAAAACAATGTATATTGTACTGAGGACTTTGAGACAGTTTGGTACTTTGAAACTGTACAGCCAGATGTCATCAGATACAGCACACTTTAGATGGGAGTTACAACTAGCTAACTGAATGAATTAACTGAAGTGGCCCTACTTGTATCACAGAGTAGCCATGGACAATTTAAAATACTCAACTGCCAAAGGCAAAGTGATCATTACCATACTTTCTATAATGAAAAATATAGACAACTTCATGTTAACAGTGTTCTGACTCTTGTGACCTTTAGCACTTGCTACTTATGATGGTCTCAGAAATGAAATATATAAGAAATTAATAAGTTTTATATAACCAATAAAACAAAATAAAGAAAAGGGATTAAAGGGAAAGAAGAAGCCATTATAGAAGAATCCTGCTACACTTCTAAAAAGTTTTACTGTTAATCATTTTCCTTCCTTTCACAAAGAGACTAAGTTGCTTGTATCAAGGTAACAATAAACAGGAGAAGGAAATAACAAGTCTTATTAGAGTTTATTAGACATGGGAACTGAACTAAAATTTACATTGGGGGGCTGAAAACAGCATTGTTGTCCTCTAATATAAGAGTTTATGGAGAATAGGTGATTAAATGAAGACTTGGTCAAAATCTAGCTCTCCTAGGTCCATTGTTTTCTCAAATTCATGCTGTGATTGTTTCACTAATCCCCAAATGCACAATTGAGATAGATATATTCATCTATGGCCTATTATATAAGTGCTATTACTGTACAAGAGACTAAATGAAGCCCTTTAGCCTTTCTCTATTAATGAAAGTAGGGAAACAAGATCAAAATTACATGTCTTGATAGTGAAGAATGATAACACCATAAAAGCCTTTGAATGATGCAAGAATTATGGCTGCCACCACATCTCTATTTTTTCTAGTTGGTTTTTAAAGAAGATTTGATGATCACAGAGAATGCTGTTGATTATCATATTCTTAATCAAATGCTGATTCAAACTTCTGTTTCTGAATTCTTTCTTTGCCTGAAGAGATAAACAATTCTCCCAGTTCTGGTTATACAGCTATTCATCTCACAATTTCTACTTTTTCCAAACCTTCTAATAAGCCTCATAAGTAGCAAGTTGCTTTCACCTAGTAAGTCCAGAAGTATGCTGACAATATACCTCAAGGGTCTATTTTTTGCCTTCTGCTGATTACTTATAGGGACCTTGGTTGTCTATATATTTTAGAAATTTTCATATATTCTGTTACATTAAGGATGCTATAGTTATTGTGATAAGCCTAAGGAATTAGCAATACTCTTTCGTTTCAGTTAAATTATTGTATATCAAAGAATAAAAAGTAAAACCAAAATTCAAAGAACTTCTACATGAATAAAATTTGTAGAAGTCTGATGCTATTGGGGATACAGAAGAATGCATACTTTATAATGTTCTCTTTGTGGGAGGAGAAGGAAAATGTAACACTTGTCCTTCACTTTACAAACTTCTAACATTGAACATGACACTGACATACAAAGTTCAAACTTGAGAATTTTGCCACGGACTGGCAAGAAATCCTCCTAATCTTTTTATGTAAGTTTGGATGTGTTCTTAATTTTTTTCAGCTAGAAGTGGCTACATGCAGCCAGGGATTCACATGTTAGAGTTAGACACATTTGAAATGCAAAAAAATAAGTTGATGCATTTGGCCCATCCTATGACAAAGAAAGAAGCACAAAACTTATTGTGCTTGTGTTGATTTAGAAGGGAGTTAGTTCTTTACCTGGATGTATTACTCTAGGCCCTATATTCAGATACTTGAATTTATTCATCTGGAACCCAGAAGCAGAAAGGGTTCTGTAACATATCCTCGCTGTCCTGAAGACTTCTGTACATCTTGGACTGTATAACCTAGCATATCTGTTGATACTTGAGTGTCACTGGTAAATAGGAATATTATTTGGAGTCTTTAAAGGATTTTCTGCCACAACTGAATCAAAATGTAAGCCTCTAGAATTAGAACAAACTAACAGTCATATTTTGTGCATAACTACTTTACATCTAAGAGATAGCTCTTGGCCTTCTCTTGGGCTTTGGTAGAATGAACATCTGACAATGTGCCACTAGTTACCATGTGATTATCTGAGCTTCTCATTATGAACTAGGTGTTATGTGACTAATCAACTCATAATGTTGGAGTTCACAGTAACAATCCATTAACAAATGAAAATGGTACGTACATGATCAAACTGGAGCAGGATATAAATGTATAATTAAGTACAGAGCATAGTGGTTTAAATGCCTGAAGTTTCTTCTCCTGATTCAATGCCTTCTTTCCCTAGGGACTACATCTAGATTGTTCTACAGACCATTTGGGCACAACCTTTATGTGGATGTCTATAATGTTTATCTTTTTAAATTAATCTAATATTTATACCAATAAAGATATGTGAAGCATAAACTGAAATAAAAAAGTAACACCCTGTTACTTCACTGAGGTAACTTTATTTTCTGAACTACATATAAAATAAACATTTAAAAGCTTGATTATACAACTAAGTTGCTAGGGTTTTTAAAAGTATCTTTCTATCTGTATGCTTTTACCTAACTAGATTACCTTTCTCTTGAGATCCATTAAATCCAAGAGGACTCCTTAGCTGTCATCCCTGGATTATTGTTTTACTTGAGTCATGCCAGCTGCATCTCTGTAGTTCCAGAAACTCCAAAAGGAAAAATCCCTATATTCTACCCAGTGTTCTTTCTATGAGGGCTCATCCAAAATAAGGATACAGAACTCTTAAAGGTCTAATTGCTGTATAAAAAGTCTCTAGATCTTATTAATCTTTCATAGGCTGAACCATGTCAGGATCATGGTGTGCAGGGGTCTCCAACCCAAGTGTGTAGGGACTAAATCATTTCATTTTTACAATGGTGCAGATCAATGTTACCAAGCTGACTTTGCCCTGGGTTAGAAAGCAAAGACCACAAGACCTCTTCTAAGCAATTTGCCTTAAAATAGGCAGGAACTTTCCATTCTTTAGCATTCTTATCTATGGAGTCTCAGAAGCACCCCAAACTTCATCTCTTCATGACACCTAACTGCATATGACATCTACTTAAGCTTCTATATTTTTTTTAACAATTAGGGTTTCTATGTACAGTAATCAAATATCCTGCAACAGATGTGCCTGTTAAATTAATAGTCCATTTCTGGGGTATCATTGAAGAAGATTGGCAAAAGGAAACCTTCATAGTAGGCAAAACTTTGGACAATGCACATGGCCATACATTGTTCTAGTAATGAAAACTGGTAAGATATACAATTACACACTAACACAATGGTAAGAGTCAGGGGTTTGTTTAGAAAGTTGGTGAACTAGTTTCATGAAATGAAAAAAGACTGTGAAGATATTTGTGGTCCATGTAATGATCACCAAAAGGAGACCTCAGTTCAAGAAGGATTCAATAATGAGATAGATAGTTGATATAAGCTTTAGAAAACCTAAGAATGAAGGCTTCTGTCACTGCTTCAGATAAAAAGCCAAGATCTAGTCAGGTGTGTCTGAGCATGGAACAAATATGAAATGGGTATTAGAATAATACAGTTATAAACACTACCTTTAACTATGTGACCAATTGTAGAAATAGAAGCTTTCAGTTTGAGAGAATGAGAAACTATCAGTCTTTTGCTTTTCTAGCATACTGATCACAATTGTTGAACTACCCAGCTCTTATCTTGTTAAGCTTATACAATTAGTCTATATATAATAAGCTTTAAATTTTTAACTTTGTGTGTTACATAGGAGTCTCTAGTTATTGAATAAACCTTGACAGTTACTGTGAACAGGATGGTAGTTAACCAGGCGCTTCAACCTCATTTGTTTCTAGAGACTTATGGAAGGAAAGCACTCTAAGAGTTATCTTGATTTTTCTATATGACAATCAGTACAGTATTTTAGACAAACCTGGACCTATATTTATAAATACGTTTATAATTTTTTTTTATCTTTAAAAACATGGACC